>NC_045787.1:95381162-96581162 GCF_009873245.2 Balaenoptera musculus
CCATTGATCTATATATCTGGTTTGGTGCCAGTACCATACTGTCTTGATTACTGTAGCTTTGTAATATAGTCTGAAGTCAGGGAGCCTGATTCCTCCAGCTCCATTTTTCGTTCTCAAGATTGCTTTGGCTATTTGGGGTCTTTTGTGTTTCCATACAAATTGTGAAATTTTTTGTTCTAGTTCTGTGAAAAATGCCAGTGGTAGTTTGATGAGGATTGCATTGAATCTGTAGATTGCTTTGAGTAGTATAGTCATTTTCACAATGTTGATTCTTCTAATCCAAGAACATGGTATATCTCTCCATCTATTTTTATCATCTTTAATTTCTTTCATCAGTGTCTTATAATTTTCTGCATACAGGTCTTTTGTCTCCTTAGGTAGGTTTATTCCTAGATATTTATTCTTTTGTTGCAATGGTAAACGGGAGTGTTTTCTTAATTTCACTTTCAGATTTTTCATCATTAGTGTATAGGAATGCCAGAGATACCTGTACATTAATTTTGTATCCTACTACTTTACCAAATTCATTGATTAGCTCTAGTAGTTTTCTGGTAGCCTCTTTAGGATTCTCTATGTATAGTATCATGTCATCTGCAAACAGTGACAGCTTTGCTTCTTCTTTTCCAATTTGGATTCCTTTTATTTCTTTGTCTTCTCTAATTGCTGTGGCTAACACTTCCAAAACTATGTTGAATAATAGTGGTGAGAGTGGGCAACCTTGTCTTGTTCCTGATCTTAGTGGAAATGGTTTCAGTTTTTCACCATTGAGGACGATGTCGGCTGTGGGTTTGTCATATATGGCCTTTATTATGTTGAGGAATGTTCCCTCTATGCCTACTTTCTGCAGGGTTTTTATCATAAATGGGTGTTGAATTTTGTCAAAAGCTTTCTCTGCATCTATTGAGATGATCATATGGTTTTTCTCCTTCAATTTGTTAATATGGTGTATCGCATTGATTGATTTGCGTATATTGAAGAAGCCTTGCATTCCCGGAATAAACCCACTTGATCATGGTGTATGATCCTTTTAATGTGCTGTTGGATTCTGTTTGCTCGTATTTTGTTGAGGATATTTGCATCTATGTTCATCAGTGATATTGGCCTGTAGTCTTCTTTCTTTGTGACATCTTTGTCTGGTTTTGGTATCAGGGTGATGGTGGCCTTGTAGAATGAGTTTGGGAGTGTTCCTCCCTCCGCTATATTTTGGAAGATTTTGAGAAGGATAGGTGTTAGCTCTTCTCTAGATGTTTGATAGAATTCGCCTGTGATGCCATCTGGTCCTGGGCTTTTGTTTGTTGGAAGATTTTTAATCACAGTTTCAATTTCAGTGCTTGTGATTGGTCTGTTCATATTTTCTATTTCTTCCTGGTTCAGGATTGGCAGGTTGTGCATTTCTAAGAATTTGTCCATTTCTTCCTAGTTGTCCATTTTTATTGGCATAGAGTTGCTTGTAGCAATCTCCCATGGTCCTTTGTATTTCTTCAGTGTCAGTTGTTACTTCTCCTTTTTCATTTCTAATTCTATTGATTTGAGTCTTCTCCCTTTTTTTCTTGATGAGTCTGGCTAATGGTTTATCAATTTTGTTTATCTTCTCAAAGAACCAGCTTTTAGTTTTATTGATCTTTGTGATCGTTTCCTTCATTTCTTTTTCATTTATTTCTGATCTGATCTTTATGATTTCTTTCCTTCTGCTAACTTGGGGTTTTTTTTGTTCTTCTTTCTCCAGTTGCTTTAGGTGCAAGGTTAGGTTGTTTATTTGAGATGTTTCCTGTTTCTTAAGGTAGGATTGTATTGCTATAAACTTCCCTCTTAGAACTGCTTTTGCTGCATCCCATAGGTTTTGGGTCGTCCTGTCTCCATTGTCATTTGTTTCTAGGTATTTTTTGATTTCCTCTTTGATGTCTTCAGTGATCACTTCGTTATTAAGTAGTGTATTGTTTAGCGTCCATGTGTTTGTATTTTTTACAGTTCTTTTCCTGTAATTGATATCTAGTCTCATAGTGTTGTGGTCGGAAAAGATACTTGATACGATTTCAATTTTCTTAAATTTACCAAGGCTTGATTTGTAACCCAAGGTATGATCTATTCTGGAGAATGTTCCATGAGCACTTGAGAAGAAAGTGTATTCTGCTGTATTTGGATGGAATGTCCTATAAATATCAATTAAGTCCATCTTGTTTAATGTATCATTTAAAGCTTGTGTTTCCTTATTTATTTTCATTTTGGATGATCTGTCCATTGGTGAAAGTGGGGTGTTAAAGTCTCCTACTATGATTGTGTTACTGTCAATTTCCCCTTTTATGGCTCTTAGTATTTGCCTTATGTAGTGAGGTGCTCCTATGTTGGGTGCATAAATATTTACAATTGTTATATCTTCTTGGATAGATCCCTTGATCACTATGTAGTGTCCTTATTTGTCTCTTGTAATAGTCTTTATTTTAAAGTCTATTTTGTCTGATATGAGAATTGCTACTCCAGCTTTCTTTTGATTTCCATTTGCATGGAATATCTTTTTCCATCCCCTCACTTTCAGTCTGTATGTGTCCCTAGGTCTGAAGTAAGACTCTTGTAGACAGCATATATACAGGTGTTGTTTTTGTATCCATTTAGCCAGTCTGTGTTGTTTGGTGGGAGCATTTAATCCATTTACATTTAAGGTAATTATCGACATGTATGTTCCTATTCCCAGTTTCTTAATTGTTTTGGGTTTGTTATTGTAGGTCTTTTCCTTCCCTTGTGTTTCCTGCCTAGAGAAGTTCCTTTAGCATTTGTTGTAAAGCTGGTTTGGTGGTGCTGAACTCTCTCAGCTTTTGCTTGTCTGTAAAGGTTTTAATTTCTCCATCAAATCTGAATGAGATCCTTGCTGGGTAGAGTAATCTTGGTTGTAGGTTTTTCTCCTTCATCACTTTAAATATGTCCTGCCACTCCCTTCTGACTTGCAGAGTTTCTGCTGAAATATCAGCTGTTAACCTTATGGGGATTCCCTTGTGTGTTATTTGTTGTTTTTCCCTTGCTGCTTTTAATATGTTTTCTTTGTATTTAATTTTTGATAGTTTGATTAATATGTGTCTTGGCGTGTTTCTCCTTGGATTTATCCTGTATGGGACTCTCTGTGCTTCCTGGACTTGATTAACTATTTCCTTTCCCATATTAGGGAAGTTTTCAACTATAATCTCTTCAAATATTTTCTCAGTCCCTTTCTTTTTCTCTTCTTCTTCTGGGACCCCTATAATTCGAATGTTGGTGCGTTTATTGTTGTCCCAGAGGTCTCTGAGACTGTCCTCAGTTTTTTTCATTCTTTTTTCTTTATTCTGCACTGCAGTAGTTATTTCCTCTAACTTTATCTTCCAGGTCACTTATCCGTTCTTCTGCCTCAGTTATTCTGCTATTGATCCCTTCTAGAGTATTTTTAATTTCATTTATTGTGTTGTTCATCATTGCTTCTTTCCTCTTTAGTTCTTCTACGTCCTTGTTAAATGTTTCTTGCATTTTTTCTATTCTATTTCCAAGATTTTGGATCATCTTTACTATCATTATTCTGAATTCTTTTTCAAGTAGACTGCCTATTTCCTCTTCATTTGTTAGGTCTGGTGGGTTTTTACCTTGCTCCTTCATCTGCTGTGTGTTTTTCTGTCTTCTCATTTTGCTTATCTTACTGTGTTTGGGGTCTCCTTTTCACAGGCTGCAGGTTTGTAGTTCCCGTTGTTTTCGGTATCTGTCCCCAGTGGCTAAGGTTGGTTCAGTGTGTTGTGGAGGTGACTGTTGCCTGTGTTCTGGTGGTAAGGCTGGATCTTGTCTTTCTGGTGGGCAGGACCACATCCAGTGGTGTGTTTTGGGGTGTCTGTGAACTTAGTGTGATTTTAGGCAGCCTCTCTTCTAACTGGTGGGGTTGTGTTCCTGTCTTGCTAGTTGTTTGGCATAGGGTGTTCAGCACTGTAGCTTGTGGGTTGTTCAGTGGAGCTGGGTGTTAGCATTGAGATGGAGATCTCTAGGAGAGCTTTTGCCATTTGATATTACGTGGGGCTGGGAGGTCTCTGGTGGACCAATGTCCTCAACTCAGCTCTCCCATCTCAGAGGCTAAGGCCTGACACCCGGCCAGAGCACCAAGACCCTGTCAGCCACACGACTAACTGGACTTCAGGCAACAGAATCCCTGCCTCACTTTGCGAGTGAGCAGCTGAGGGGGGCACAGGCATGTGCCGGCATTTAACAATTCTTTACATCACATTTCTTTGTTCAAATTACTGATGAGTTTTCTGTCTCTCAACCAGACCCTAATTGATATAACATATAAAAATATCTAATTCTCAAAAAGTTGACTTACTCAAGGTCTCAAAATAGATAACTTTTTATAGGGCGTAGAATCAGAACCAATTATACTGTTGTGTACATTACCATCCATTTACCCTCTGCATCCTCTTTCCACCTCTCTCTGTCTTTCTTTGTGCCATGGGAGGCTTACTGTATCATTGGACTTTTTTGTCCTTTTTAGCCAATAGTGAATACTAGCAAGAGATCAGAAGGAGGGGCGATGGTGTATGGTTTATTCTCTCAGCTCTCTCCCTGAGGAGTTGCTGTAGTTTGACTATGCTACTTGATAAATGGTTTTAGCTCCTATTGAAGCACCGTCTCTAGACAATCCGCCACCTCTATTGGCTGATAACAATTTTTCCTCTTGCTCTAATCTAAGGGAGGTAAGTTAACCTGCTATTTCTACCTATACAGTACTGCACTGTCCCTCAGTTTTACCAACACCTTGACAGTACCTTTACAAAACATCTCTTTATTAAAAACACTCCTTAAATTACTCTAAATTTATTGCTCTGTTTCTGCAGGGATCTTGACCAAAACAAAAATACTCAAAACTCTGTGCTCTTTACCCTAAATTATAATCCCTCATTGGAAGCCAGATATCATGCTAAGTGTAAAAGTTTTTCAACCAAATACTAAAAATTTCACGTATTGGTGTTGGAATTTAGTTTATTTTTTAAAATCTTCTAGAGAGCAAAATCCACTTTGATAGTTGGCAAAATATATTTTTAAAATAGAATAAAGTTTAGGAGGAAATGAAACTCTATCTTCCAGCTATGTCTCTTAAACATTTATTTTTTTTCCTCCCTGGTAAAAAAATAATTTTTTTTTAACACCATTAAAGCACCATTTTTAGCACCATTAACAGTTTCTTGGGTTCTCTACCCATTCTTTTACAAAGATGGATGGATGAATGGATGGATAGACGGTTGGATGGATGGATGGATGGATGATAGGTATATAGGGAATTTTTACACAAATAGGTGTACAATATATACAAGAAAATTTTCTTTTAAAAACTGCTTAGAGCTTTTTATGTATGTCTCACTTTTGAAGGGGCTTTTTAGTATTCCACTCTGTAAATATGCCATAATTTATTTAGTCATCTTATGATGGATATTAGCTTGTTTCCGTTGTCTTACTACTAAACAAGAAAATTTTGTTTTGTTACAAAATGCTACAGTAACATATTTTATGTGTGTATATATGCACATCTATATATATTCAAGTATAAAAATACACTTGTAGAATTAAACCTTAGAGTAGAATATGTACATTTAAAATTTTGACATTGCCAAGTTTCTCTCCATTGATATTGTACTAAATTATATTCCCATCAATAATAAATAATGTTTCCATTTTCCTACATAATTTTCAACACAATCTACTAGGTAAAATATAATGTAATTGTAACTTTCACTTCTGACTGGCACGATTAACATTACGTACCTTTTCATATATTTAGGGATTATTCATATTTTCTTTTAAGTGAAACTGTTCAATGTTCTTTATCCATTTTTTTCTACAGTATTTGTTTTTTTTGGAGGTGTTAATTTCAATGAGCATTTTGTATATTAAGGAAATTACCCTTCATCTCTAATATGTGCAACAATATTGTTTTTCTAAGTTTGTTGTTTTTCTTTTGACATAGCTTAGGTTTTATTTTGCCATTAAGGTAGTTTTTAGTTTTAAATGGGCAAATTCATTAAACTTTTATGGTTTCTGGGTTTTATATCATATTTAGAAAATCATCCATTCTCCAATAAATTTTTAATTTTTTAAAAATTTTTAGTTCACAAATAATTTTGTATACATTTATAGGTTATTCATTTTGAATATATTTCAGTGTTAGGAATTAAATAGTGGTTCAATATATTTATTTTCCAAAGTGACTGCTATCCGTGCAGCTATCGTAAAACTATATTGAAAAATCAAGTTTTAGCATTTATTTGCAAAATTTTTAAAGAGATATTAAATTCACACACATATATATTAGTATGTATACCTATACATATATAACCTCTTCTGTACTCTTTA
Source organism: Balaenoptera musculus (assembly GCF_009873245.2). Classification (NCBI taxonomy): domain Eukaryota; kingdom Metazoa; phylum Chordata; class Mammalia; order Artiodactyla; family Balaenopteridae; genus Balaenoptera; species Balaenoptera musculus. The sequence goes on from NC_045787.1 coordinate 95,387,511, forward strand.
TTCCATTTTATTCTACCCATGCTTTATTTAATATTGCTTTATGTTTTAAATTCAATAAAGTACTTTCTTCTCTTTTTGACATTTAATTTTCCATATGAATTTAGATCCTTTTTTTCTGTATCTAAGATCAAAGTCTTGTTGACATTTTAATTGTGACTTTATTAATTAAAATTTAGGTCAAGAATTGGCATATTTATGATATGGAATGTTCCATCAAGAATGGCATATAGAATGGCTTTGATATATCTCTTATTGTCCTTTAGGATGTATTTGTTATTTTCTTATCTCATCATCATAAAGTCAGTTAAGCAATATGTTGTGAGACAACTGTACTCCTGTTCTTGACCCTCGTGATTTACAGTGAACCTCATCTGCCTTTCATTCTCAGCAGGTGACCTATCTCTCTATTTCAAAGAGTAAATAAAATCTAACACAATTCTTTCAGTTTTCTACCACAACTTTCTTACATACTTGATTCTGTACCAAACCTTTTCCCCTTTCTTTCAGAAAAATAAAAAGATTCCTTTTTTCTGAAATATGCATTACTTCTTATCCATATCCATCTCTTCCTGCTCTTCAGAGTGACCTGTCCATTGCCTTGGATATCTAAATATTTCCTGTAAATATTTTCAGAGATATCCACTGTTTCCCACCTATACTAACATCATTATTGTCCAGGATATTGGCATTCTTTGCCCAGGGATAATTGGATCAAATTTCTGTCTCTACTTGTGCCAGTTTCCCCCACTCTTCCCAAATCCATTCACCAATTTTCATTTACAGCGTTCTTGTTCAACGACGTATTTGATTGTTACAGTGTCTTGCTAAAAATTCTTCATTTGGTTCGCATTGCTTTCGGGATGAAAGTCAAACTCCTGACTGGATTACAGGAAGGAGTCTTTGCTTTCTGGCTTGTCTGCCTTTCCAGCCTAATCTTGCTCTAGAGCTTGTGATACTTTGTGGGCTCCCAAGGTAGCCAATACATACACTATGTGATCTTAGGCAATTTCTTAAGTAATCTGAATCTCAGTTTCTGATTTAAGGGAAAATAGTGATAGTATCTACTTTACAGAGTTGTGGTAATTCAGAGGTAAAAAAAAAAAAAAAAAGAAACAGGACACTGTCTGGCTGTGAATATGTACTTCCTATTAACTTGTCCTCTTACATTCAGTCTTGTCCTCTTTCTTTAGGCCATTTTCCATAAAACAGTGACCTCTTCCAAGCAAATATATGCTTAAATATCTTCAGGGCTTATTCAGTATCTGTATGTTAAAGAACAAACCCCTTTCTTTCTGCATTCAACACTTATTTGTTGAGAGCCACTTATAAGCAAGTTACTGTGTGGAATAATACTAAAACAGTGGTGAACTAAACACATGCAATACACTGCCTTATAGAGCTTACATCCTAACAGGGGACACATCTATCATTTATGTCTAACTCCCTTAAATCCTAAGGGAGGATCCTAGGGTGCTATGAAACAGTGAAACCCTGTATCATGGGCCCTCATGGTTTCAAGGCCCAGAAATACTTTTATCAGGGAAGTTGTTTTAGCTGAACCTGATAATATGGGCAGAAATTATCAAAGAGGACTTTGGTAATTTCAGTGAAAGGAGATTTGGTTAACAGGTCTTTAATGTGGCTTATGAATCCTTTCATGATTTTGCCCCAGTTTGTTTCTCTAGCTCCTTCTATTGTTGTTGCTCTTTCAAAAGCTTCTCTTAGGCGATAAAAACTACTTGTATTTCCCCAAAGATACCAGATCCTTTTGACTCAAGGCCTTTGCTTATGCTGTTTTCTCCCCTTGGACTAATTTTCTCATCCTCTTTCTTAGATAACCCACCTGTTCCTCATATCTCAGCTTGCATATTTTTTCTTCTGGCAATGCTTCCTACACCTCTTAAAGTTGAATTAGGTTTTCTTTTTGTAGATATAGGTTTTTTAAATTAGGGCTATTATTTTTATTGCTGTTGTTTTGTAGATAGTACCTACTTTTTCACTAATACATTGAACTGTGATTGCTGCCTTAGTTTGTAAAGCTCCATAAAGACAAGGGCCATGCTTTCTTTTAATTTGTTTCCCTAGTTCTGAGCACAGTGTCTGGTACATTGTAGGTGGTCAGTAAACATTTGTTGAATGGGTGAATGAATTTAAAATATAAAAATAAAATACAAGTTGCATGTATAAATCAGAATGCAATGTTTTCTAATACATTGTTGAATATATAATGTGTGCCAAGGACTTAGGAAAAACAGTGTCACCTCTTCTCAATCTAAATAATAGAGCATCCTTCCTTGTAACAGAACAAAATTAGGAAAAATTATGTATAGAAATGACTTCGGAGTGTGAACTGTCACTTTTAATAGTTACCTTTTTTTGTTTTTGTAAAAACTCTGCTAGTCTTATAAATATTGGAATTACTGGTTTTTCACATCACATAAATGTACATTTTCTCACATTTAAAACTAATGTATTAAAATGGTTCTAACAAGATTGAGAGAACGAGCAAAAACCTAGGTCCTATACAAAGACTTAAACAAAAATGTTCATAGGTATTTATTTATTCATAGTTGCAAGAAAAAAAAAAAAACTGTTGACAATCCAAACATCCATCGCCTGGTGAAATGGTAAAGAAAAAGCATCATGTTTATCCAGGGGAATACTATTCAGCAATAATAATGAAAAGACTGTAGAGACATGGTATGACATAGATAAATCTCAAAAGTGTTACAAAATAGTGAAAGAAACCAGACACAAAAGAAATGTATTAGATGATTCTGTTTATATGAAATTTCTAAAAAGGCAAATCTCTAAGAGACAGAAAGCAGTGTTTGCCTGGAGTTAGGGGTGGGAGCAGGGATTGACTGCAGATGGTCAGGAATGAATCTTTTAGGGTGATGGAGATGTTCTACTCTTGTGGTGGTGGCTACACAACAGCATAAATCTAGTAAAAGTCATTGAAATATAAATGTCAATAAGTGACGTTTATAGTGTATAAATTACACCTCAATAAAGCTCTTTACAACAAGATTGAAACAAACACATCCTAGTGAATTTTCAATTGGGGTATAAATTTATACATGGTTTTGGAGGAAATTTTGGTAATAAATATCAAATGCCTGATGATTACATTCTCTTTGACACATCAGTTGCATTTCTGAAATGTTGCCGTAAGGAAATAATTAAGAAATTATTGATGTACACAATAATTTAGCAAAATAACTCTGTTTCAGTATGCATTTGTTGTTGTTGTTAAAAACAAAAATGTTCTTGTAATCATTAAAAATTTCCATTTGTGTTTGCATATAATTAGTGCCTTAATCAAAGATATAATTTCTAGTTTTAGGCTGAATATAATAGTAAAAGAAATTAGAATTAACCTAAATGTTCTAAGGGAATAATAGAAGGGTTTGTATGTGATATATATGTGTGTATTGTGTGTGTGTGTATATATACATATACATGGCAGTCAAGTACTATATAACCATTAATTATATATGCTATATATCTAGATGAAGAAAATGGAATTATTCCACTGTTATGTATTATATCATATAATGTCCTTTATACCATTGACATACCAAGTTACAACGGTACTAAAAATTGACAGTGCATGGAAACTGTTTGCCTAGTGAAGATATCTGAGGTTTCTAAGGTAAAAATATATTATGTGCAGGATGATTAAATGATGCTAAGATATTTATTTATGCCCCACATAACATTCTACAGTATGGCAGTATCACATTTTCCATTCCTGTTTAATGCTTTATCTTCAGGAACTCATTCATTCATAGAATTTCAACTCCCAGTACTGTATATACTATTCCCAGATCTATTTCTCTAAGCCCAACAATTCCTCTTAGTCTAAAACATAAGGGACATACAAAGTTGAGTCAAATGTTTTGTCTTTTCATGAGAAACTGGAGTAAACTTGGCTCCAAGGAATCTCTTCAGTGCCTATGACCAATAACCATGTGCTCAAGCAGTAGATCTCAGATTGATGTTATATTGACCAGTGAAAGGTATCTCATTATGAAGTGAGCTGTCTTAGGAGATACTGCAGCTATCCTATTATAGGCTAGTCAAGTGTTGTATACAGTGAAGATGATGTAGAGGTAATAAAATGTATGTTTTGGCCTAAATGACCACTCAGACTCTTGATTCCTTCGGAGGTCACTGCTTTCTTTGTCACCATGCATGTCCAGACAATACCACATCTTGAATGCTTGCTACAAAAAGACTTTTCATCTAAAATACTAATTTCCTTAAGTCTTGAAAATAGTATTGCATATTAAGCCTCAAGTCTCTGCTAGCTAGATTGAGGCTTGTCTTCATAATCAGAATTTTAGCTCTATTTACTGGAAACATACCACTGTGGGGTGTTATTATTGGAATTCATTTTGTTTCACTGTGTTAGGGCCTCAAAGACTGACTTTGTGGGAAGATTTGGCAAAATCACACACATTTCATAAAGAAAAACAAATAAGATATTTTTTGGCATCTGGAAAGTTGACAGTATATTTCTAGCTTTATAGAGTTGGTCACCATTCATAATTTTACTTACAATAGCAAGAGTGTTTTATATATCATTAAAATACAAATTTTACATGTGGGTGTAACATAAGACACAGAGAGTGTTGACTAGAAAAATACACAGAAAAATCTTTGTAAATTTTGAGATAGGAACAGTTGCTATATTATATATCTCTGTTAAAATGATAAAGATGCTTAAAGGATTTCATAAAGCACTTATGACTAATTTTTCCTTTTAAAAATAAAAATCAAGGTACTGATTTTCAACACCTACTCTTCTGATTTTCTGCAGATTAGTATTTGGCCATGAGAAAACAGTGATTGATTTGTGCCTTTGAAGGGTTTAAGAAAGCCAAGCAGAACTACAATTTTTGATTCAGGAATGCTACAGATGAGGAAGCCTAAAAGTCAGAAAGGGCATATTTATTGCCAAATGAAGACACCATATGGCCTAAGTTAGCCTAAGAGCATATTCAAATACAAAGTGAAGACGCTAAAAGCATATAGGTGACTTCAGTTACTGTTCATCTCCCTAAATGGAACAGCTGCCTTGATGGAGAAAATTGTGGGCAGCAGAGGCAATGGCTTGGATGTGACAGGCAGAAATGATCTGATTACAACCCCATGTAGACCCTCTCTATAATAAATCATGTAATGTGCGTAGACCAGCGTGAAGTGATTAGCCATATACTACAGAAAGATGTATTGACTTAACACAACAGCAAACTAAAGGCCGGCCTACCATTTTCATTTTCATTTTGTTATATTTCCTCCAAGCTAGTCCTCCTTTCTCTTCTTTGAATCCTCTCCCCACACTTTGATGGAGCCAGTTAAACATTCACAGGTTCTGTTATCCCCCTGTTATATCCAAAGGTGCTTGCTGCTACATGAATAAGGACAGCAGGCACTTGCCTCAGCAAAACAACAGCAGGTGAAATGTGGTGAAATGCACATATTTATAGATGACCCTGCAGTATTTATAATGTGAAGCTGGAGTCTCCGGTGGCGATCTGGCGCTGGGTGAGTGCGCCACTGAGGTCAGTTCAAGGCAGCTGACTGACTTTCTATATATGGGCTGGGGAACAGCTGTTAGGTTTTGAGACTAGAGCATTTAAAACAAGTCTTGGACCTGTTCAAGTCTAATAATTAGAATAAAACATGGCAGGATAGGGAGTATAAAATGCCATAATCCTGACATTAGGGAAGTGTTTCCCAAAGAAATGATTTTGTGTCAAGTTGCAGTTATTAAAACGAAAATATTTAATTATTTTTGTGGTCTGAGTAACAAGTAGAACAAAAAAAATCAATGCATTAAAGTTATAATTTTGATTATGTGACTCTCTCTTTGAGCAGTGCTTTAGCAGAAAAGCAGATGGGCTCTGATTAGGCTTATAAATATAGAAATGTATTGATCATCCAAACAAAACTCCTTGAAGTGTTCCCTGCATGAGGTCTATGCATCTCTAAAAAGAGAGAAAGAAGCTGTAGTCTGTCTTTCCAGGCTCCAACTAAGTTTGTGGAGCTGACATCTCAATAAATTACAGAGCTGTATTGACTTCTTTATGGACTATGCACAAACAAAAAGGGATTATATTGAGCAGCATTTAGAGAAATGGACAGAACCCTGTTTTGATTCCAGTATATGGATGTAAATTTTGTCAATGTGAAAGAGTCCAAAGTAGCAGAGGGAACTGCGGAATAGACATACTGGCATGAAGGAACAAGTGATTTCAGCAAAACTGTGAATATTTTTGGCTGCAACCAATTCTGGCCCATTAACCTCAACTCCCCTCCCTGTTGTTTACACAGTGAATGAGATATGTTTTCACCTTCTAATAGTCTTACTCACCCCTGCTTTTTATGCCTCTGAATTATCTCCAAGCACATCCACTAACCCCAAGCAAGGGAATGTTCTTACTGAAGGTCATCCTATCACTCTAGCTTCCCCTAGAATTTTGGACTCTTGATGGAAACTCCCTAATAGACCTCTAGAAGCTTTCCTTTCTCAGACATACACGTTTGGCTCCAGTCCCTCTTTTCCCTGAGCAAATAAGGAACTCTTATCCTTCCTCTTAGTAACCAGAAACATACTCGTCATAAAATTATATTTATGTGATCCTTATAGAATATATAAAAGAAAGCTAAGCACTTCCACATAAAGCAGCTCCCATGGTCTATAAGGACTTTTGTTAGAATATTAATTATATGAAACGTCTCATTTAGCTCTTCATGGCATGAAAATTCTAGAAACATTTTTAAGACCAAAGTAGTCAAAATCCACTCAATAAGCTTTAAAGCTAAAACTGTCATTTGTGTCATTTATGTTCCTTAATTCTATTCCCAAGTCACTCAGGCATTTTTAGGAACAAGGCTCATCCTACCCATCTTAGAGCAGACATTTTTTCCTGGCCATTAGAAAGGTAACTCAGCCCAAAATAAAGCAGTCTAGAGCTGAAGGATTTAGACAGAGACATCTCTGTTTTAAAATATGAGTACTGAACTCTGTAATGGCCTATATGGGAAAAGAATCTAAAAAAATAGTGGATATATGTATATGTGTAACTGATTCACTTTGCTGTACCCATGAAACTAATACAACATTGTAAATCAACGATACTGCAATAAAAATTTTAAAAAAACAAAACAAAACAAAAAACAAACAAACAAATAAATAAATAAAATATGAGTATTGAAATTTTATCAACTCCAGTATCCTGTTTCTAGAGTCACCTGATACATTTTATACAATTTAGCATTTTATATCTATGTCTGTGTCTTAGAGAAGATTTAGAGAAACTATTATAAAAAGGAGGGGAAATCAAGACTAGAATAATCAAACTGAAACATCGGAGATTTAAAAAAATACAAGTTTCTTACTGTATGTTTTTATTCATGTGTCTCCTCAGTTAATAAAAGACAGATTTCTTGAGTGCTTATCATGTCCTAGGTATATATCATGATAAAAGCTTTATAAATATCATTTCAACCATCTTGAGAATCCTTTAGATTTGAAACTATTAGCATTATTCCAATTTTGAGAATGAGAAAACTGAGACCTCAGTAAGTTAGGTAAATAACCCACAGCTTGTAAATGGCAGAAAGGGAGTCAAATCCTGCTATATATCTGCCTCTAAAATGCTATTATGCTACATTTCTATTTAGTGATGGAAAACAAAGTAACAAGTAGAAAGTCAAGGCCAAGCAAGCTAAAGTTGCTGATCTAACTAATGGCAAAGTAAGAACTGAGACTAGAATTCCCTGACTCACCATCATTGGTATATTTTTACTACTTGAAAAAAATACTAAAGTTATTTGTATGAATACGGTGTGTTATATACATCTTATAATATGACTACTATATCTGTATCTCTTACATAGTTGACATATAAAAACAATAAAGGATTTAATATTTTATTATTTTAACCATAAACTTTGCAATTTTGCCCACGGTTGCAGAAAAGGGCATTCATAAACATTTCTCCCAAGTACTCTACCAAAAATCTATGGAAAGCCCTTGAGAGAATTACTCAATAATAAATGAGTCATTTGCAATTTAGGATGGTTTATTTTAGTGGGATAATTCACTTATTCTCCTTTAATATCTAGCTGGGTTTAATTGCGTGGAAAGCATAGATATGTATTGGTCACTATTAATTGTTGAATTAATTATCGGTTGGTGTAGTGAGGAAGAGAATTTAGGAAGAGAAAGATTTGATTTTGATACTCCAGGCAATTTGTACAGAATAAATCTGGAGGAGCTTCAGCTGCAAAAAATAGTGTAGGATGATACCCCAAACTCCAGGAGACGGGTAAATGCGATGTCAGAAACCAGGAGTGTTGTCAAAAGGGATGTAAAAGTCACCGCAGGTATTTCAGCTACGTGTTCATTTTCCCAAGGGACCTGGCACTGGATTCTGTGTGGTGCAAGAGACACAGAGGGGGAACATCCCAAATAAACAACAAACTGTTAGGAACGTGAGGAGTCAAGAATGAGGAACAGAAACTACAACTTTGCCTTCGCTCACACCATTTTCTCTTTGGACATCCTTCCATCTCCCTACTTCTGCCTGTCAAATCTCACTCCCACAGTCAAGCCCTCTTTTGCTTTGCCACACCAGAAATACAGGGTCATCAGCCTGGCACCAAACCTTGCAAGGGCTGCTAATTTGTGGTTCAAAAACTCAAATGCCTTCAGGAAGCAGGCAGGTAACCTGACAGCTGAAACAATTTTTCTGCACAGACTGAAGGGGTCATCACCACCAGACACTAAATGTTCAACATCTACTTTAACAACTTGAGTTGAAATTTATTCTGATGTGCTGTATCCTTTTTTGCCAATTTAACAGTGCCTCCTGAGCATGATGACTCCGGTTGCCAAAGGAGAGTAAATTATTGTACTCCACAGTAGTACTAAGACTGAGAAGGTGCTGGCCATTTTCTTTCCAATATTAAACAGCTCCAATGTCAAATGGGAATAATTTTGAGGCCCCTGAACTTCTACTGTATAAATTATTTATTTTGTTTTTCACTGTATAGTCTAAACCAGTCTGTATGGTCTAAACCAGCCTCTTTGGAACTTTTTCTTCTACCTTTCAATCTGTTGCTTCTGATTGGTTGTGGCCTAGGACTCTGGTTAAATAGCTTTTTGAAATTTTGCATAAAGTCTAAAAATAGACTTGAACAAACTTAGAACTATTTTTAAAGTACATTGTAAACTTAGAACTATTTTTAAAGTGCATTGTACGCTTTATTTTAATGTAATATTTGATAGATAGTAATATATGTAACATAGGTAAATTTAAAAGTTTAATAATATTATCTATAAACTCACTAGCAAACTTATGAACTGTTAAATACCAATAATACTGATACTATTTGGCCTTCCCCAATTTTCTATCCTAATTCCCTTACCAAACTAACGACTGCTCTGAATTTTATGCATATTATTCCTTTGTTGCCTTTTTTGAATACTACTACTACATATTTAAGTGGTAAACAATATGTTGTTTAGTTTTCTTGTTTTTGAGATTTACAAAAATATCAAACATTATGTTATCCACTGTGAATTGAGTTTTTCCCTCAGTATATTTTTTCAGACTCATCATGTTATTTTATGTAATTGTAATTTATTCTTCCCATTCTTCCATAATATTCCACTGTGACTATTGCAAAATGTTATCCATACTCTTGCCAATGCATTGTTTCTAGTTTTTTTCGCTACCGTGAACAGTACTGTTCTGAACACCTTTCCTGATGTACATAGGCAAGAATTTCTCTAAAATAGTGTTCAAACTTTTTACTGTGAGTCACATTAAAGGATAAATTTTAGATCACGGCCTGGTAGATATTTACAACAAGGAGTCTTCTAATCCATGAGTATAGTATATTGCTCCATTTATTTAAGTCTTTTAAATATCTTTCAATAAAATTTCATACTTTTTTCCACAAGGACATTAGGTTCATCCAGTCTGTGTAATCCCTCCTTCCAGAATTACAGTTAGAAGGCGGACCTTGTCATTCATCCCTTACTTTTCTTAATGTGTTTTCATATTTCTGTTAACTCGTATCGCTGAACGAGGATGTGGATACTTCCTTCAGCTATTTCCTCCCGTTCTCTAATAACCTTTTGACTATTTTGTTACCTATTTATTAATTATACATTTTGATTCTAGAATTTTGCTTTGTTCTTTTCCAAATCAGTCTCTCCATTGTAATAGTTTCTTATTGGTTATACACTCAAAAAACTTTTTTTCCTCTTGAACATTTTACATTATTATATACCTATTTTTCTAATTCCATTATCTGTTGACCTTGGGAATCTAAAGTTGTCTTTTAGTTCCTACTGTCTCTCATGTTACCCTATTTTATAGATGTGTTTTTTGTGATTAACAAAAAATTGTTGTATTAGGTTGACCTTAATTTGTGAGAATACTGTGGGTTTGTAGGTCTGTAGGGATGTTTCCTCCAGAGAGGATTTAATTTCTTTCTGTTGTGGCCCAGAACCTGCTATTACCCTGGGGGGCAACTTTAACCTCCTCAGGGTTTCCATCTTCATTGAAACACTCAGATCCAATCATATACAATTCACAGCTGCCTTCTCTGGTTAAAGTTCATAGTTGTTGTTGTTTCGGCTTAATTTTTAATCTTGAAGATTTTCCTTACTTGTCATGAACCCATCAATACCTTTCAAATCAAGTTTTATTCAGATTTTAGTAGTACTGTAATAGGAAGTCTTATAGAGTAGCTAGTCTACTTCCTTAACGGTCAGAAACTGAAATCCAAGTGCATGTTATTGACTTCACGGCTCCTTCACATCTACTGACTGAATAGTACCCTTCATTAACTAAGTAGACAACATAATCAGCAGGGTCGCATTACAGCTGTGTATGTGTATGTTGGGGAGTGTGTCTGTGTACACGTGTTTGACTTAGATTACTATATATGTTACTTTGGAGAACTAAAGTTGATGGAATTCTTTGTCTGGGGACTATTCAAGTATTTTAAAAAATAGAGCCTGAAATTTTTTATCTGTTGGATATAATGTGGGAATGTTAAGACTTACATGCTAATTTCCATTAATAAGATGTCTCTGATGCTATGATAAAGAGGTTTTTGTTTCGTTGGTGGCACAGTGAACTAACAATCATTATATAAATCCTTCTACTCGTATGCGTCTGCATTAAAATGAGAATACGAGTTCTTGTTGGAAATATACTGACAACATTTTATTCTTCTAATTGGGTTTCCACTTTTTTTTTTTCCTTCTGACAACCGCTTGGGAAACAAAATGTGGTGAATGCCAGTCTTTTAGACCATAAGGGATTTAATAGCATCTGAGAAAAATTTCACCTATCTGCTCATTGTTTTATGCCAAGAAGATACAACAAATTATCCAATTAACCTTAAAATCCCGTGGGCTTTCAATGTATGTCGCACATATCACATTTTGATAGGCTATTCCACCCTCATCAAGGTTTTGCTTTAGCATGTTGGCAAGCACTGTCAAGTTTGTGCATGTGTTAGAATGCCTGAACAAACATTTAGGGTGTCCCATGAGGTGGTGGCAGAGAAACCCCAGGGTTGAGGATGAGATATGGGATGCCTCTGAACACAAGACTGTCAGATTATTCGTGCACCCAGTTACAGCTGGGAAGGGAAAGACCACTACAATTTAACAATGACCTAAAACAATAGTTTCTGTTGAACAGACAAAAGAATTAGGTGGTAGTAGGGAGGTTTATACCCTCTGGCATACAAAAAACAAACAGACAAAAAAAACCCTAACAAAATTCATTATAGTATATTTTTGTTGTAATTAGTTTTGTGAAAATAAAATTAAAGGACATATTTAAAATTAGTTGTTAGAGTTAATGACTTTAAAGGGATTAAATGTTGAATTGGATTCTCAGGATTTTAGTTTGTTTTTTTTCTCTTCTCTATTCAGTTTTGTAGTTTCTGCTCTCAGAAAATAAAACTCTCCAAATTATATAGCATCTTGTTTTATGTTTGAATAAACAATTCATTCCTGTTTGATCTCATATTTTCTGATCTAAGTTATGTATTGCTACATAATAAACTGAGTGTCAGTGTCTTAAAACTTTTAAAAAAACGTTGAGGTGAAGGAGTATCCAGAGGTTGTGAGGAGGAGGAGGTGTCCGAGTCACAGTTGTGCCTAAAATATAGATTTTGAACAATCCATCAGGAATCTCTACACGGTCAAAGTTTGTCTACTGGCTTGTTTTCTATTTGTTGAACATGCACTTAGTGACTATTCCTTGTATTGCTTTGCCTCTGCTTTTTGCAGATTTGGAATTATTGGGAATAGTTTTAAAAATGCAGGTTAAAGGACGCATGGGCTTTAACCAAATCTGGAAGAAACTGAAGTGCTTATGCTTTCTAGCCAAATAATTGATTGCTTCATATATTCTGAACACAGTCAACTCCAGGAAAATAGGACTATTGTATTGTCCCGGGGTCAGAGGGAGGGAACTCTTCTTAAATTATTCTATGCTACTTGCTCAGAAATACACTAATGAAGTTAAAAACAACAACAAAAAAGTAAAATTTTATTAAACTTAGAGTACTTAAAAAGGATAATGTACATTATAAGAAATACAAATTACTGAAGGTACCTATAATAATAAGACATTGCTAGGTTCTTGGAAATAAAATATTTCTCTAAAGTGCCTGAAAGTAGCTATTGCATTAAGTCCTTGTAGATCAGTGCTTCAGATATTATTACTCTAATATTTATTTTTGGAAAGAGAATCATCATAAATGAGTGTCTAATTCACACAAAACCATGTAAAACAAAGTTCATAAAATGAATTAAGCTACATTGCTCTGTATTCACTTCATTAAGGTGGAATGTAGAATACTAGAACTGTCTTTTCCCTTAATCATGAAAATAGCTGTTATATAGCAACTTTTCCATAAAAATTCCTAGATTTGCCTAAGATTGTATAGCATATATAAATACTAGAATTATTCTTGTGCTTAATTACAGAAAAGAAGAGTTTTATTCTATACTATTTATTCATTGTGACATGCAATGCAGGAAATTGAACTCAGAATATAGATCAAGCAGCTGGGGGAAAAATCCATTATTCGTTTGATAAACACTTTGAGAAAGGCACAAAAGAATTGCCATAAATGTAAGGATTGTGACATATGTAGATATTCTAATTGCTTATGTAATTGTACATTTTAAAAATTTAATGTCTTTTGTTTTGCTCATATAACAACAATTTGAGCCTAAAACTCCCAACTGCATATTCAAATATACGTGCAGTGTAGATGTTATTCATTCAGTTAATCTTTCCAAATGTGACAAAGAAGAGGTTTAGGGTGGAAGTTGAGTGTAGGAGTTTTTCAAGTTAACTGACTGTTGAAAATCCGAGCAGCTAAGCTGGGTTTTGTTTATTTTTCTCTGGGAATAAGAATCATGGGTCAGAGTACAGAGGAAAAATGTTGAAATGAAACTAGAATTTGAAAAGAGATAATCTCTCAGAGAGCCAGCAAAACTGAATGAGATAAGAGAGAAGTAATAATTTAAAGAAAAATTTAAAACTGCTGTGATACACAAATTTATTGGGGAAGGCCAATTTCAGAAGGCATAATGTAGCAATGAGAAGATGATAAAAAACAATGATTATGGACCAAATGGACAGGGAACAATCAGAAGTGAAAAAAGCCATTTCTGTAAAGACATTTCGGTAGCTTGTGAGGCTAAGGGTATGGAACATCACCTAGGACAGAGGCTGATAGTCTTCCATGAGTCATTTTTAAAAATTGATGTATAGTTGATTTATAATGTTTCAGGTGTACAGCAAAGTGATTCAGTTATATATATATACACACATATATATATATTTTTCAGATTCTTTTCCATTATAGGTTATTACAAGATACTGAATATGGTTCCCTGTGCTATACAGTAGGTCCTTGTTGTTTATTTTATATATAGTAGTGTGTATCTGTTAATCTCAAATCCCTAATTTATCCCTACCCTACACCTTTCCCCTTTAGTAACCATAGTTTGTTTTCTATATCTGTGAATCTATTTAAGTTTTGTTAATAAGTTTCTTTGTATCAGTTTTTTTAGATTCCACATATAAGTGTCATCATACGATATTTGTCTTTCTCTGTCTGACTTCATTTAGCATGATAATCTCTAGGTCCATCCATGTTGCTGCAAATGGCATTATTTCATTCTTTTTTATGGCTGAGTAATATTCCATTGTGTGTGTGTGTGTGTGTGTGTGTGTGTGTGTGCGTGTGTGTGTATACACACACACACATACACCACATCTTCTTTATCCATTCAGCTGTCAATGGACATTTAGGTTGCTTCCATGTCTTGGCTATTGTAAATAGTGCTGCTGTGAACATTGGGGTACATGTATATTTTTGAATTAAATTTTTCCTCTTTTCTGGGTATATGCCCAGGAGTGGGATTGCAGGATCATATGCTAACTCTATTTTTAGTTTTTTAAGGAACCTCCATATTGTTCTCCATTGTGGCTGAACCAATTTACATTCCCACCAACAGTGCAAGAGGGTTCCTTTTCTCCACACCCTCTCCAGCATTTATTATTTGTAGACTTTTTGATGATGGCCATTCTGACTGGTGTGAGGTGATACCTCATTGTAGTTTTGATTTGCATTTCTCTAATAATTAGCAATGTTGAGCATCTTTTCATGTGCCTGTTGGCTATCAGGATGTCTTCTTTGGAAAAATGTCTATTTAGATCTTCTGCCCATTTTTTGATTGGGTTATTTGTTTTATAAATATTGAGCTGTATAAGCTGTTTGTATATTTGGGAAGTTAATTTCTTGTCGGTCGGTTGCATCATTTGCAAATATTTTCTCCTATTCCATAGGTTGTTGTTTTGTTTATGGTTTCCTTTTCTCTGCAAAAGCGTTTAAGTTTAATTAGGTTCCCTGTGTTTATTTTTCCTTTTGTTTACATTACTCTAGGAGACAGATCCAAAAAAATATTGCTGTGATTTATGTCAAAGTGTGTTCTGCCTATGTTTTCCTCTAGGAGTTGTATAGTATTTGGGCTTGCCTTTAGGTCTTTAATTCATTTTGAGTTTCTTTTTGTATATGGTGTTAGAGAATGTTCTAATTTCATTCTTTTACATGTAGCAGTCCAGTTTTCCCAGCACCACTTATTCAAGAGACTGTCTTTTCTCCATTGTATATTCTTGCCTCCTTTGTCTTAGGTTAACTGATCAAAAGTGCATGGATTTATTTCTGGGCTTTCTATCCTGTTCCATTGATCCATGTGTCTGTTTTTGTGCCAGTACCATACAGTTTAGATTATTGTAGCTTTGTAATATAGTCTGAAGTCAGGGAACTTGATTCCTCCAGCACCTTTCTTCCTTCTCAGTATTGTTTTGGCTATTTGACTCTTTTGTGTTTCCATATAGATTAAACATTTTTTTGTTCCACTTCTGTGATTAATGTCATTGGTAGTTTGATAGGGGTTGCACTGAATCTGTAGAGTGCCTTGGGTAGTATGGTCATGTTAACAATATTGATTCTTCCAATCCAAGAACACAGTATTTTGTTCCATCTGTTTGTATCATCTTCAATTTTTTCATCAGCATCTTATAGTTTATGGAGTACAGGTCTTTTGCCTCCTTAGGTAGGTTTATTCCTAGGTATTTTATTCTTTTTGATGCAGTGGTAAATGGGATTGTTTCCTTAATTTCTCTTTGTGATCTTTTGTTGTTAGTGTATAGAAATGCAACAGATTTCTGTGTATTAGTTTTGTATCCTACAACTTTACTAGATTCATTGATGAGCTCTAGTAGTTTTCTGGTGGTGTCTTTAGGATTTTCTATGTATAGTATCATGTCATCCACAAACAGTGACAATTTTACTTCTTCCTTTCCAATTTGAGTTCCTTTTATTTCTTTTTCTTCTCTGATTGCTATGGCTAGGACTTTCAAAACTATGTTGACTAAAAGTGATGAGAGTTGGCATTCTTGTCTTGTTCCTGATCTTAGAGGGAATGCTTTCAGCTTTTCACTGTTGAGTATGATGTTAGCTGTGGGTTTGTCATATATAGCGTTTATTACATTGAGATATGTTCCCTCTATGCCCACTTTCTGGAGAGTTTTGTAAACCATAAATGGATGTTGAATTTTATCAGAAGCTTCTTTCTGCATCTATTAAGATGATCATGCGTCTTTATTCTTCTATGTGTTAATGTGATGTATCATATTAATTTACCTGAGTCTTTTTAATATCCCACATAGGTAAAAGAACTAAAGACACATTGGTGTAGTCTTTTAAGTGGGCAAGTTGATGGTATTAAGGCATACTAATTGCATGCATCTTATGACTCAGCAGTTCTGTTCTCAGGCACTTATTCCATACATATTCCATAGAAATTTTCATATGCATGTGTGAAAATATTAATTACAACTATGTTTGTGACGATCAGAAGTTGGAGACAATTTAAGTATCATCATTGGTAAAGTGCATGTAAGTAAATGTATAACGTAGTGAATCTGCCAGTGATTCAAAACAATGAGTTAGATGTACATATAGCAACATGGATAAATCTCTTTTTTAGTCAAGTTTATTGAGGAATAACTCACATACATTAAATTCTATTTTTTTAACTGTGCATTTTGATGAATTTTGATAAACCTCTACAGTCAGGTAAATACAACCATAATCAAGATATACAAATATCCATCAACCCCAAAATTCTCTTGTGCCCCTTTGCAAATAATTCCTTTTACCACACTCATTTCTAAGCAACCACTGATTAATTTTCTGTCCTTATAGTTTTGCCTATTCTAGAATATAATAAAAATTGAGTTATACTGTGTGTAGTCTTTTTGCCTGAATTATTTCCCTTAACATTATATTTTTGAGATTCTTCTGCTATAAACATAGTAGTTTTTTGTATTGCTGAGTAATATTCTCTTATTGGGCTGTAACCAAAATGTGTTTATCCTTTCACCAACTGATGGATATTTGGGTTGTTTCCAGATCTGGGCTATTTTGAATAAGCTGCTATGAACACTTGCAAACAGATATTTGTGTGAACATATGCTTTTACTTTTCTTGAGTAAATATCCAGAAATTAAATAACAGGGTCATATGGAAAATGTATATTTAACTTTATAAGAAATTGCTAAACTGGTTTCCAGTTGATCATACCATTTTACATTCCCACTAGCAATGTATGTGTTCCAGTTCTATGTTTACATCATCCTTTGCTAATGTCAAGCTTTTCAGTTTTAGCCATCCTATTAGATGTTTATTGGTATGTTATGGTTCAGTTTACATTTTCTTGATAGCTAATTCATTTGAGCATCAATTTCAGGTGCTTTATAATCCATTTGTTTACTGTCTGTGTTGAAGTGTCCTAACCAACTTTTTGCCCTTTTTGTATTAGGTTGTTTGTATTCTTATGTTCAGTTGTAAGTGTTCTTTTTATATTGTGGCTATAAGTCCTTTTATAAGATATGTATTTTGCAAACATTTTCTCCTAGCCTGGGGCTTGTATTTTCATTTTCTAGAAGTATATTTGAGAACATGTATTTTTTTATTTCAATATAGTCCAGTTTATCTAATTTTTTCTTTATGGTTGGTGCTTTTGGTATCATATCTAGGACATATTTAGTTATCACAAATATTTTTCTGTTTTCTTCTATATATTTTATATATTGAATACTTAAATTTATGTCTATGATCGTTTTTGAGTTAACTTTTGTGTATGGTAAGGATCAAGGTAACTTTTTTGTATATGAAGGCCTAATTTTTCCAGTACCATGTTGAAAATATATTTTCTTCATTGAATTAATTTGGCACCATATATGCATATATTTCTGTGCGTATTTCTATTTTGTTCCACTGACAGATGTATCTAGCTAATTTCATACCCTATATGTAAAACCTTTTAAATTTGTTGATTGCTCTAGCTTTATAGTAAGTACTAGCATCAAGTAGTATGAGTCCTCCAACTTTATTCTTTTTCAAAATTGTTTTTGTTATTTTATATTCTTTGCTTTGCAATACACATTTTAGACTCAGCTTCTTAATTAATACAAAAATACTTCCAGAATTATGCTTGAAATTGTATTGAAGTTGTAGATCAATAAGTATAAAACTTCTGATGAGAAAAATGTGTCATTTTCTTCATTTATTTGATTTCTCTCAGCAATGTTTTGTAGCTTTTAGTGTATAAGTCTTGCAAATACTTGGTAAATTGACTCCTAATTATTTGCTTTTTGATGGAATGAACATTTTATATATATGTGTATATATACATTTATATATGTGTATATATATATACTTTAAATTTGAAGTTAAATATTTTGTTTGCTAGTATGTAGAAATGCAATTGATTTTTGTATCTTGACTTGTATCCTGTGTCCTTGATAAACTCACTTATTAATGCAAGTGGGTCTTTCCCAGATTTTTTGGGATTTTTCTATGTGGTAGATATTGTCAAATAAGAACAGAATTGTATTTCTTCTTTCTAATCTGTTTGCTCCACACTTATTTTTCTTTTCTAATTGAATTTTCCTTCTTTCTTTCTTTCTTTCTTCCTTCCTTCCTTCCTTCCTTCCTTCCTTTCTTCCTTTCCTTCCTTCCTTCCTTCCTTCCTTCCTTCTTTCCTTCTTTCTTTTTTAATAATAGGAAATATTGCTCTAAATTGCTTTTCTTTAGAAATCCAGACAATTTTAACAAACTAAAATTTAAATAAATTATATATCCATTTAAATCTGTGCTATTTATTGTGTGTCAATTATCTATCTAAAATCTGTTAACATATAAAATATATATTGTTATGTTTAATATATAATAATGCCCTTATTAACTTCTGTCACTGCAGATTAGTTGACATTTTTTAGAGTTTTATATAAATGAAATCATGGCATATAGTGTTCCTTTCTTTTTTCTTTTTTTCATTCACTCATCTAATTATTTTGAGATTAATCCCTGCTATTGCATGTATCAATATCCCCTTCCTTTTTACTGCTAATTAGTATTCCATTGTATGGATATACCATTTTATTCATTCATTTACCTGTTGATGAACATTTGGGTTGTTTCTAGTTTTTAGGTGTTACAAATAAAGTTGCTGCAAACATTTATGTAAAAGTCTTTGAATGGATATATATTTCTTTTTATTTTAGGTAAATACCTAGGAGTGGAATGGCATGATCATCTGCTAGGTGAGTGCTTAACTTTTAATAAACTACTAAACTTTTCCTAAGTGGTTATACTATTTAACATGCTGCATATGAGAGATTTAGTTGCTTCATATACACACCAGTACTTGATATTTTCTGCCTTTTTTATTTGTATCCATCTTATTGAGTGTGTAGTGGCATTTCACTATGTTACTTACTTGCATTTCGCATTTATCAGTGGTTGGAAATCTTTTCATGTGCTTATTTGCCACCTGTATATCCTTTTTGGTAAAATGTCTCTTCATTTCTTTTGCCAGTTTTCTAACTGAATTATTTGGTTTTTTACTGTTGGGTTTCTAGAGTTTTTTTTTTTTTTTTTTAATTGAGATATAGTTGACATATAACATTACGTTAGTTTCAGGTTACAACGTAATGATTTGATGTATGTATATATTGTGAAATGATTGCCCACAATGTGTCTAGGTAAGATCCACCATCACATGTAGTTACAATATTTTTTTCTCAGATGAAAACTTTTAAGATCTACTCTCTTAGCTATTTTCAAATACACAGTACAGTAGTATTAGCTATAGTCACCATGCTGTACATTACTTCCCCAGGATATTTATTGTATAACTGGAAATCTGTACCTTTTGACCCCCTTCACCATTTCACCCACCCCTTCAAAATTTTGAATTTTTTAGAACTTCCATTACAAGTTCAATGAGAAACAGTGAGATTGAATATCCTTTTCTGTCTCTCTTAATTATGGAGATAATGATTTACATGTTTCACCAATTAGTAAAATACTCATTATTGGTTTTTCAAAGGTGATCTTTATTAGTTTGAGGTAGCTCCCTGTTTGCTGAGAATTTTTATTATGAAGAGAATTTTAATCTTAATTTTCTCAAATGCTGTTTTCTGCATCTATTAAAATTCTTGTGTGATTTTGGAGTTTATGTAATCTATAGTTGTTGGTTAATCATATTGACTGATTTTCAAGTGTTGACAAATGCTTGTATTCCTGGATGAAGCCACTAATATACTATTGTTTTATATATTGTTGGACTTGATTTGATAACATTTTGTTAAAGATTTTGAGCCTGCGTTTGTAAGAGATATTGGTCTGTAGTTTTCTTGTAATGTTGTTTTAGTATCAGGATAATGTGGTCTCACAAAATGTGAGGGAAAGCATCACTTAATCTTCTATTTTATAGAGGACTTAGTATATAATTGGTATTATTTATTCCTCAAATGTTTGATAGAATTTACCATAAAAGCATCTGAGCTTGGAGTTTTATATTTGAGAAATATATATTTAAATTTTTTACTACTAGACTATTCAGGTTACAGTTTTTTTCTTGAGTGAGTTTTGGTAATTTATATCTTTCAAGAAATTGTCCATTTCATCTTCTTATCAAATATATTATCATAAAGTTGTTTATATTTTTCCTTATTAATCTCTTGATGCCTGTATGTAGTGCTACATACACTTTCCTTCCTGGTATTGGTAAGCTATATATTTCTTGATCAGTCTGCCTAGAGTCTCATCAATTTCATTAATCTTTAAAGAATATTTTGGTTTTATTTACTTTTCTCTTTGGTCTTGTCTTTTCTGTTTTGTTCATTTTTGTTCTGACCTATATTATTTCCTTTCTTCTGCTTGCTTTCAGATTAATTTACTCTTCTGTTTTCAGTTGATTGTATTAGAAACCAATGTCATTTTTTGAGACCCTTCTTATAATTATAAACATTTACTTCTACAAATTTGATTTTAAACTTTGCTTTAGCTGTGTTCCACTAATTTTGATGTTATGTTTTCTTTTCCACTGAGTGCAAAATATTGTCTCATTTGTGGTTTCTTTTTTTTTTTTATTTTTTTTAACATCTTTATTGGAGTATAATTGCTTTACAATGTTGTGTTAGTTTCTGCTGTATAACAAAGTGAATCGTGAATCAGCTATACATATACATATATCCCCATATCCCCTCCCTCTTGTGTCTCCCTCCCACCCGCCCTATCCCACCCCTCTAGGTGGTCACAAAGCATGGAGCTGATCTCCCCGTGCTGTGCGGGTGCTTCCCACTAGCTATCTATTTTACATTTGGTAGTGTATATATGTCAGTGCTAC
The DNA here is from genome assembly GCF_009873245.2 of Balaenoptera musculus. Classification (NCBI taxonomy): domain Eukaryota; kingdom Metazoa; phylum Chordata; class Mammalia; order Artiodactyla; family Balaenopteridae; genus Balaenoptera; species Balaenoptera musculus. The sequence continues at coordinate 95,408,842 of NC_045787.1, forward strand.
TCTCTCACTTTGTCTCAGCTTACCCTTCCCCCTCCCCGTGTCCTCAAGTCCATTCTCTACATCTGTGTCTTTATTCCTGTCCTACTCCTAGGTTCTTCAGAACATTTTTTTTTTAGATTCCATATATATGTGTTACCATACGATATTTGTTTTTCTCTTTCTGACTTACTTCACTCTGTATGACAGACTCTAGGTCCATCCACCTCACTACAAGTAACTCAATTTCGTTTCTTTTTATGGCTGAGTAATATTCCATTGTATATATGTGCCACATCTTCTTTATCCATTCATCTGTTGATGGACACTTGTGGTTTCTTTTAACCATATTACACGTAGAAATGTGTTGCTTACTTTGTGATTACCTGAGGATTTTCCATACATATTTTTATTTATACGTAAGTTCATTTTTTAATAATCAGTTTATTTTGTATGATTTCAGTTATTTTAAGTTTGTGGAGGTTTGATCTGTGAGATTATGGTATCTCTTATTGAATACTTCGTGTCCTCTTGAAAATATTGTGCTCTCTGCTGTTGTTGAGTTGAATGTTCTTTAAATGTGAATTAGTTATTTGACTCTCTGGTAAAATTCCTTGTTTTGAAGTATATGTTTTCCCTGATATTTATATAGCCAGTACAATTTTCTTTTCATTATTCTTTTCATGATGTGTCATTTTCCATTGTTTTACTTTTAAATAGCATAAAATTGGGTATCGCTTTGTTATCCAAATTGACAATCTCTACCTCTTATTAAGAGTGTTTAGACAAATTACATTTAAAGAAATTATTAATATGTTAGGATTGATATGTCATGTTGATATTTTAGCAAATATTGATACATTTATATCTCTCTTCTTACTTTTTGTTTTCAATTTATCCCATCTGTTCTTTGTTCTAATTTTCTCTTTTCATGCCTCCTTAGAATTAAATGTTTTTATTTTTCCATTTTATCTCCATTAATAGCTTAATACTTGTACCTCTTTTATTTATTTATTTTTAAATTTGTGTCTCTTGTAGTTATTTTTTTCATTGGATTTTGGACATTTGTGCAAAAGAAGAGTAGAGACTAAGATAGATAATATGCACTCTTAGAAATCAGAGTGCCTTGTTTCTGGCAAGTTTTGTGGGGGATTAAGGCAACAGTGTTGTTAGTTCCTGTGGCCTTGAACCCTACCAAAGGGGCTCATTTTCAGCATTTTTCTTCCTTCTCACACAGCAGCCAAACTGCCATTTTTTTTTTAATTAATTAATTTATTTTTATTTTTGGCTGTGTTGGGTCTTTGTTTCTGTGCGAGGGCTTTCCCCAGTTGTGGCGAGCGGGGGCCACTCTTCATCGCGGTGCATGGGCCTCTCACTATCGCGGCCTCTCTTGTTGCGGAGCACAGGCTCCAGACGTGCAGGCTCAGCAATTGTGGCTCACGGGCCTAGTCGCTCTGCGGCATGTGGGATCTTCCCAGACCGTGGCTCGAACCCGTGTCCCCTGCACTGGCAGGCAGATTCTCAACCACTGCGCCACCAGGGAAGCCCCAAACTACCATTTTTAGATGAGGAGTCTTGCTCAGGGAGTCTTGAACACAAGCACATTTCTTGCTTCTCTTCCAGTGGTGATAGCACACTGCTTTCTATTTGTGTAGGGTGCTTAAAACAAGAGACTTTCTATCCTTCCACCAACAGCAGCCAACCTTTGCCTGAGATAGGAAAAAGGGCTGTTTTCCTTTTCTTCCCTAAGAAACAGACAGCTTCTGTTTTATCCCTTCTCCGGTGGACAGCTCACCTATTTCTAGGAAAGTTTCTTGCCCTGTACCTAGAGAAAGAGAGCTTTGGCTTAATATCAGAGAATAGCCCCAGTCACTTCTGGGTTTCACGTCTATTCCACAGCAGCAGCTAGTAAATCATCCCCTGCAGGCTTTCATTGCTAAGGAAGGCTTTCTCAGCTATCCTTTATTGCCTCCACCCTTTCTCCAAATGCCTGGTGAGGGTCTATGAGAAAAATTTGGCAGGTGGCTGGGGACTCCTTTTGTTTCTGGGACTTTCAGAGATTTTTAACCTGACATACTAGTTCGTACTCTGCTTTTATGTTTTTGTTAACATTTCAGTAATTTATGTCTTCTTACCCATTTTAACGGGTGCTACTTCTCTATCTTGTACTTTGTCAAGACAAAACTGTTTGCATGTCCTATTTTTCCTTGTAGGAGTTTGTCACCCTTCGAAATTCAATTTACCTCACTGCCTTGAGACCTCAGCTTACTGATGGGCTCAAAAAAAAAAACAAACCCTCTTGTTTTGCATATTTTTAGCTTTTATTATTGCTGGGTAGGAGCAATGGTCTCTTGTGGTTTTCTATATTCTCAGCAGAGGCAAAACTCTGGATGGGTCTTTAAGCACAATTTTTCAATGAAAAAAATGGAAACTATAATGAGATACATAACATGATGTCATTTAAGTAAATTAAAATATTTGCAAATTATACAATTCATGTTTTGTGAAAGCATATTAAAATAAACAGAAACACATTGAATACGTTAAAATTATTGCCTGGGGATGAAAGAAGGAGAAGTGAGATATAGTGATATAAGTGAATGAATTAGGGAATGAATGAATAGAGCAAGAGAGGATAATTTCATTAAACAAGGTTGATTATGTGCAATAAACTGAGGAGTCTGCTAAACTCAGCCCCCTGTAGCTGAGACCCAGAAGGTATTAATAAACAGACAGTCAAACACAAAACAAATCAGATAAACTAGCATTATCTTATTCTACTTATATTGTAATAAGGTGCTACAGTACATGCATATCATTTTTGTACATGTCAGACTTGTTATTTTCATTTTAATATTATTAAATATCTTGTTAAATATATAATTTGAATTATTGAAAATATTTGTGACTATATGTATCTCATTGGCAGATTAAGTACAATGTCTGATTAACATAATAGAACACAAGAATTACTATAATTGGGGGAAAAGAGTAAAACAGAATAATGAGAGTGTGCATCATGGAGGAAATATTGTGTTTACTGATTTAATGCTAAATTATTTTCTAGAAATAATTGTAGTTCGGTTTGTCCATTTGAGATAAAGGCGATAGACAGTGATTTATATAGGATATGAACCATTTGGAGTACCTTGGGTCAGCTATTTTGCCGATTTTGAGCCTTCGTTTTTTTCATTAGACTCATGAGTTTAGACTCTAAGGTCACTCCCAAATAATATGATAATATAAGGAAGACCCAGAAGGAGAATGCCTGGCTGGACCTCAAGCAGTTTGGTTAAGATACCAGGAGAGTACAACCTAGGGCAGGATACTTTGATAAGGGAAAAAGAAGTTTTTGTAAACTAAGATTCATTGAGGTAGTTTGTTTATCTATTTATTTATTAATTTAAAACTTTTTTAAATTGAAGTATAGTTGATTTACAATGTTGTGCTAATTTCTGCTGCACAGCAAAGTGACTCAGTTTAAAGAATTCAAACCAAAGAATAATAAAAGAACAAGGAGAACTTTTCACTGATGGATTCTATAGATAAAGCCTTGATAGCATTGAATAAAATCTTAATTCCACTCTCTTGTGCCTGGACATATACCTCTGTATGAGTCTTGATGGTCCTGTAGACTTAGAAAACTGAGAGTTTTACCCCAAGATCATGATGAGTATTCTAAATGGATTTAGATTCCCTTCCAGCTTAGCTTGGTTTTCTACCAAAGACAGAGCCTGAACTAAGGATTTGCATATAGGTGGTTTATTTGGAAAGAGATTGGAGATCAATCTAGGGCACATCACTGAGGTGCCAGTGAGAGTAAATAGGGAAAGAAAGAGTCTACACAAGGGTATTCCATTGGATTGCTCACTGGAAGTGGCCTTTGAAATTTGATCTCATGTAGACCTTCTGAGGAGTAAACAGAATATTTCTCAAATTGTCCACAAGAGATTTCCAAGAAAAAGCAACTTGTCACACCTCTTTTTTTTTTTTTTTTTTTTTGAGAGTTTCCCTGAGTGGGTGAGTAAGTAATGTCTGGTATTTCTGAGCTGTGCATGTGTGCACGCCACTCTGTCTCTCACCACTGCCCCGTATCATGGCATTGGAAAAGCCCTGAAAGAAAACAAAAATTACATGGAGCATGTTTGAGCTAACGTAACGTCAACTAAACCTAAATCAAATCCTGCAGGAACCTAGTCAAAAACTCAGGCAGCCCTGAGAGGATGCAAGGTAGAGTCCAAGAGGGTCTGATATACTCTCTGGACTTCTGAAGCTTTGGCATAGCAAGTAGCTGGTTGAATTCCCTCCATCCAGGATTTGAGAAATAGACAGTTCTCCTGTATGATCCATAGGGAGATTTACTTCTTATTTTCTTCTGGTTAAACTCAAGACTGAAGTTTAGTCTCAGAAGCATTGGCCTAATCTCTGTCTAATTTTTCAATAAGTTCAAGGTTCTGTACAGGGGTGTTAGGATGGGACATTTTTCTAATATGCTGTATTTCTATTTCATGGAAAAACTAATACAGTTTTAAGTGTGGTGTTTAGATAGGGCACCAGTAATTCTCGGAGGTAAGCATTCTTTGAAATAAGAAACACTAGTTTTATTCATATACTCTTGAAAAATCATTTTCCCCTGCTGTTTTCTTTGCTCTCCTCACTCTGTGCCTTTGAATAGCCTTCCAAGTGCTAGAGTTGCATCATTAAAGCTTCATTTCTCAAAATTCCAGTAAACCCAAATCCGTATTATCCTCATAGTAGATACTCAGTGTGCTGGTTTTCGACTGATCATAATAAGGATTTTTAAATTTCAAGTTACATTGTTTCCACCTCACTCACCTCCCAACACAAAAGCAAAGTAAAGCGGTAGAAGCATTTATTTCCTCTGCAATAATGGTATCTCTTGTCAATAGGTTGTCAAAAATGCTTTCCACCTCCAGGTGAAAGATAAATAAGGAAAGAAAAATACTGAAGTTTCCACCAAAGGACTTCTTTAAATTAGTGTTTTATTTATTTTGGTATGTTTAGAAAAGTGAAGCAAGAAAGGTCATTTAGAAAGGATAATAGGATGTAATCTTCAACAAAAGAGGTTTAAGCAAAAACTTTTAAGAAAAATGTAATACATTTAGTATCGATAAAAGAGAAGTCAGTGGGTGATTATGAGGAGACTGGAGGTAAAATAGTAGGAGAAAAAGGTGGAGGAAGCCCGCTGAGAGGTTAGACTTGGATCAAAGAACTGCAAAAAATAGACGAATCTTGGTGAAAACCTCAAGAACATTTTGAATAGTAAAAGAAAAACCATCACAATCCCAACTTCTAACTCAGGATTTAAAATACTTGAAACTTCTAATGCACAATATTAAAAATAGTAAATGCAATGTCCTTTTAGTATAGCTTTATGTTTCACAAGGGCCTTTTATTGTTATAAACATCTTTTTCTTTCTTTTGTAATTATTTACTCTACACAGTTTGCTCTCAGTATGAAGTCAAATATCATTTCATTACTTTATGTTAGACCTTTATAAAAAGATTATGCAATGAACTAATCAACAAAAGGTAAAGCTGACATTTAAATAGCAATGCACCTTTTGGCATTATCTACTGTGAAATTCAAAGAAATAAAAGATTCAACCAGTGCTTGCCTCCCACTGTCATTGCCCAGGCTCACTGGATACAAAAAATCCAACTCAGAAAGTTGACACTGCCAAGGTTGAATTTCACATCCTTTGACTTTTTACACATGTAAGTGTCCAACATACCAGTGATTTTTTTCTAATCCAAACTACTTCTAGGTTGCTCCTTTGAAAATCAGGTATGCATTTTCCTATTTAAACAATATTATAAACTAAAAAGAGTGCCAGATACACCCATCAGAGTGCTTTTGGTGTACATTTAGCATAGCTAGACTATCAGTTGGGGACCATCTTACTGCTGAGTTTTGATTGGCTTTGGCAATAGCATGAGAAGAGACATGAAGTCAAACAGAAAACAGAGGAAGAGAGATTCTCCTTGTTAGGGGTTCATGGTTGATCATGGGGACAGTGTGGAATAAGGGACTGGAAATGAAGATGAAGCTTCTCTCGTGACTTTTCCGTTCCATGCCCATGGCCTGCTTTCACTCCCTGGCATCTCCCAAGGTCCCACAAGGCCCTCAAGTAGGTGTTAAGAAGGAAACCATCTAATTCGGTCTAACTGGTATTGACTGTTGTATTACCTCTTTAATTTTCTCAAAGGGTTAAAAAGGAATACTTATTAATCAAAAGATCTGTAACTGGCTGCATTGAAAGACGTGTAACAAAAGTGCAAGTGTTCTGTGGCATGAGGGCAGACCCTGTATCAGGCAGCTATGCAGGTTGCCAGGCGTGACAGGCTATTAGCAGTCCTCAGTTCAAATCCAGTTACTTCTGACCTCCCTGATTTTGCTCCTTGATAAACCTCTCCTTCTCCTTGAGAGTGAAGTTCAGATGTCACCTCATCTAGCACAATATCACAGCCTCTGAGCTCCTCAAGCACTTAGCTGTAATTTGATTAAACCAGAACTCTTTATATTTAATAAAGGAGGATGAGGAGAAAGGAAGGGGAGGGAGAAGAGAAACAGGGGAAGGATGAAGAGAAGGAGAAGAAGAGGAAGAGAAAAAAGTTTTCTCCTCTTCTCTCTGTCTTTGCCCCCATGAACTATAATTCATATCTAATAATACTATTAATATTTAATCATTACTTATAATACATTTTGCCTTTTCAAAAACTAATTATATTTAATATTTAGAAAACGCAAATTTTTAAAGTATTAACTTTAACCTGTACATATTTTTTATGAAATAAAGAAACAAAATAATTCCCTAAAACAAAGTCCCCTCTAGGATCCTATTCTGTTTATACTTGGCATCCTATTTACCTCTTTTCTTACAGTGTCATATACTATCTGTGACTTAATTTGTAGTTTATGGAAGAAGTGGCTAAAACATAGTTTGAGCAGAGGCCTTCCAGAATCCCCACTCCTTAAATTACCCTGAACAGTCAGACAGTTGATGAGAACAAGTAATTGAAGTTACGTTTAACAGCATAGAATCACATTTTTGACTATTAAAAAACTCATTTTTTCCCTCCCCTCTTCCATTCTACTACATTTCCGCTAATGTCAGTGTTATGTCATAAAGCAGGCTGAACAAAGGTCAGATTCAGGAAATGTGGACAGAGCAAGTACACTGATGGTAAATTGTGTCTCATGAATTATATTCTGTGTGCATGTATACATAATGCATTATCATAAATACATCTTATTGTTTGATTTGATTGAGCATTCACTTTACCGTGTATGTAGGGTTTACTTATGCCAGAAATGAACATTCTGGCTTACATAATACTGAAATAGCATTTCTGAAAGGAATTTTATTGTACTTGCCCCAAATTAAAGAAGTCCTTTGCACAAATTATTGGAATTATTTATTTATCATCTCCCATAGGAGACCATGAACTTTTAGGGGGCAGGAGTAATTCTTATCATCCTTGCACTTTGCAGTACTGAGCAAAGTTCTTAACGTAAGACAGGTGTTCAATAAATATTGAATGACTGAGTGGAACTTGTCCAAATGTTCTGCTTTCTTTAGAATATTTTCATCCCTTACTTTTGACTTCACAGTTTCTCTTCTAGTTATGATTAAATTATTAACTCTATTAAACAGAAGCTCCCTTGGGGCTACTGGAAGGGCCTGTACTCTAGAGCTGTGAGGTCAGCAAGAGCAATGGCTTGTGAAATAATTGTGATGGGAAGTTTCTCTGTGCCTCTGAACCTCATTTTTTATTTAGCAGACTTGTTCCTAAATGGATGGTATGTTGTGATTTTTGTGATACTTATCTTAATTGCTTCAAGGGAACTAAAAGAATTCCTAACAGATACTCTTTATAAAAAGCAAAGAATCACATCTCCATCCATAGTCTCCTTTTTTACAATGTATCTATATTGTGGGGTTCTATTTTTATATCAAAGTGTCTTATCTCTAGATACATTTATTGCTCAATTAGAACTGTGATAAAATATTTCCCTACTATTCTTAAAACTCTAAATTACAAATACATAAGGATTTAAAATGGAGCTTGGTAAACTTTAAAAAAAAAAATTCACTGTTGATTTACCTTACTCTTTGCATCTTCTCATAAAACATAGCACAATGTATAGCTGAACAGAAAAGATAGGTAACCACAAAAAGGAATTTTTTGGTTTAGGATTCAAGAGAGAAGTATGCTGGTGTGCTGGAGTCCATTGGGTCCTCTGGACTGGCCACAAGCAACTCTCTCCCCTTGCCAGAGACGAACCTCGTTGCTCCTGCAGTTTGTACAAAGACCTCAGCTGAGGCTCTTAACTCAGAAAATGGCATCTGTTCAGAGCCCTCCCCTACCATCTTCATTGCCTCTAGGTGGATAACCAGAGTCAACTTTCAGCATAACCAGGAACGTATAGTCTGTGGCCTGGTGGAAATAAATTACACACAGAAGGAGCTGCAGGAGTTGGTTCCTGCACGCTAACAGCACCTAAGGGAACGTGTGTGGGAGCGGTGCCATGGAATGCTGATTTATGCAGGACTTCTTGTGTGTAGTCTGGGACCAGTAGCATCAGATTCACCTACAAAGTTGTTAGAAATGAGAAGTATTTGGCCCACCCCAGACCTAGAGAATCAGAAACTCTAGGAGTGGCAGCCAGCCATCTGTGTTCTAACAAGCCCTCCTGGTGCTTCTGATGCCTGCAACAATTTGAGAACCACTGTTCTTCTGTCCCACTTCCCATCCTCTTAGCTTCACTGCATGGGCTGCAACAGTCTTGCCACAGCTATATCCTGACAGTGCCTTTCCTCATGCCTGTGTCCTGCAACTCTTGCCTCCCGTCCTAGGGTTAACTTCTGCATCCCAAAGGCACAAAAAGTACAGGATTCATCTCGATGCCGGGGCATATGCAATCTGAAAGCCTGGGGAATCCCCAACTTCCCTAAGGATACATTTTTGACAAATGGGAGATAGAAACTGGGAATATATTCTTCTCACTTCCTCCCTCTGGACAGACTCTTTTGAGATGAAGTTTGTATGGTTTCTTAGAGAGCAGATCTATGAGGTGAAGAAATCAGTCGCAATCAAAATGTTAACATGTTCTTGTAATTTACCCGACATTGTTACTCTCCCTCACCCCGCTGTCCTTCAGGTCAGCTCTCTGGGATTGTATTTCCTCAAACAGTGGTCACACATAAGCCTTTGCCTCAGACTCTAATTTCTGGGAGAATTGGGCTAAGAAAAATGACACCCAGGACCTGAGATTCACTGCAGTATCCTTGCTGCAGGTCTGATGCATACTTGCTATATAGAAAACGATATGCAAAATTAATGTTTCTATAATAGAATATTATTGTGAAATTTTTGTTACATTTAACATAGTAAATCATAAAGCAAATGCCTGATAGCAAACTAAGATATCAGATGTATGCACTCAATTTCCTATTTGTTATTGTTGGACAATTCTAGCAAGTACTCAGAGGTTAACATGCTATTTTCTCCTTTTGCTCTGCATCCCCACAAAACTGAACAGAGCTATGAATTCTTCAGTAGAATCATAAGCTTCTGTACACCATTTGGGAATAAGGAGCGTATCCCTTCAGCATTGGACTTACGAAGCAGCCTGATTTTTGTGCTTTTTGTTTGTTTGTTTTGGATTTCCTTTGTTAAGAATTATTCACTTTGCAAACAAGGTCATGAAAGAGAGTATGCATTTTCATTTCTTCTTGGGACTCAGTAAACCTTTACAGAAATTAACTTCCAGTGTGACCCAATGCCCCAGAGGGCAAAGATGCACATAGAGAGACATGCTAATAATTTAGGAAATCTACCTGGGGAACAGGAATGATCAACTACTTATCTGTTGTCTGAAAAAGTCATTGGACTTCCTTAAGTGCCTAAATCACTATAAGAGAATGGCCCCAGCTCTGAGAAAATATTTCTGAGACTAGGCCAACTTTTGTGTTATGATTTGGAAGATGATTTGAAAAAATCCCTGAAGTGACATAACTTGCTCACCAGGGTACCTTAAAATTCCTGTTAGGGGGTCCTTTTTTAAAAGATTTTCTTTGAGCTTTATTGAGCTATAATTGACATGTAACATTGTGTAAGTTTAAGGTGTACAATATGTTGATTTGATATACTTATGTATTGCAGAATGATTACCACCACAGGTAACACTTCCAGCAGGTCACATAACGACCATTTCCCTTTTGTAGGAAGAACATTTAAGATCTACTCCCTTAGCAACTTTCAAGTATATAATACAGTATTAACTATAATCACCATGCTGTACATCAGATCTCCCAAGCTTACTCATCTTATAGCCGATAGTTCGTACTCTTTGACCAATACCTCCCCATTTCCCCCAACCCCTAGGCCCCTGGGAACCAACATTCTAGGCTCCATTTCCATGAGTTTGGCTTTTATAGATCACACATATAAGTGATATCATACAGCACTTGTCTTTCTCTTTCTGACTTGCTTTACTTAGATGTTGTCCCAAATGGGAGGACTTTTTTCTTTCTCGTGGTTGTACGATATCCCGTTGTATATGTATACACTGTAACTTCTTTAGTCATTCATCCATTGACAGACATTTAGGTAGATTACACATCTTGGATGTTGTGACTAATGCTGGAATGAACATGGGAGTACAGATACCTCTTTGAGATCCTGTTTTCATTTCCATTGCATATATACCGAGAAGTGTGATTGCAGGATCATGTAGTAGTTCTATTTTTAATATTTGAGATGATGTTTTCCATTACTGGCTGTAACCAATTTACATTTTCACTAATAGAGCACAAGAATAGTTATCCCTTTCTTGAACACAAGCTTTGGTTTCCAGGACTATTAATTTTCATTACACTCAGGAAAAATAATGCAACTATTACTACTATATTATGAATTTGCTTACAAATTAAGAGATACCAAAACCCTAAGGTGATAGGTTAGGTTAGATAAATCTGGAAGGAGAAGGAAGATAAGAAAAAAGTTTTAAGTGACTTTCTTTGAGTATTCAAAATGGCCCAAGTACTCAAGTGGAAAAAAGTACTGAAGTAGAAAAAAGAAATTCAGTTCTTTCCACCAAAACCATCCCCAAACTATTTAGCTTAATGCATCTTCTCTGAGGCCTCTATACTCAGCCAATATTGTGTATTAGGACATGCATTAAAATGTTTTTCTTGCTTTCTCAGAATATTTCATAATTCAGTATTCATGCCCTCAACCTAAACCTATCTCCTTTTCAGACTTCTGCCTAACTCTGCTATAAGCATTTCTCTGTTGTCAATTCCAACTCCACCCTACAACTTATCTCTGGCTAACCCTCTATCTCTGATTTATCAGATCTTCATGAGATTGCTATACACACTTATGAATAAGACTTACTCAAGTGAATATCCATCAGTAATGATGTCCTCACTAACTCACAGCCACATCCCTAAAGTTCATGAAAACAAAGTGGGTAATTGAGTAAACGATAGAGGTGTATACTAAGAAAGGGCAATGGGTCGGGAAATAAAAGATAAAAATTCATCAGTTGGGTATGAAAATCCGACAGACTAAAAACAATACAAATGCCATTTATTTTGTTTTCTTAAAAAATCCTACTATATTATACACATTTCCCTGGGTTTTCATAGATCACTTTTAATGATAATTTTTACTACTTTTTAAATATCCATCTAATTTATATATACTGTACTTGTTTTAAACTGCTCTCTATATTTTATCCAGTTTCTTAAAGTTAAAGGTTACTGCAATGAAAATCTGGCTCTGCATAAAGTAGTCCTCTTGTGTGGAATTATGGTATTAGGATACATAGTCCTGAAGGTAAAATTGCTGAGTCAAATTGGATTAACATGTTGTCTTGTGCCACATATTGTTTATTACAAAGCAAACATCTGTGTTCAGTTATTAGTTTCACCACAATCTCACAAGCTTTGAATGTTTTTACTTAAGCAAAAATTGTTTTCTCCATAGATGGAGAATACAGTGGTGTCCTAGGAAATGTTTATTTTCTACTTCTTTAACAACTGACAAAAGTATACATTTCCCATGATTATATAATTTTTGTTTATATAAAGTATTTGTTAATAATATTTGCCTTATTTAAAATAAAGAGCAAGACCCCATTAAGTAATTTTTAATAAACACTTTGAAAATGTTGTTTGATGCAAATATTTTCCAAACATGTTACTTTTGTATTAGTTGCTGTCATGTACACAGAATTATCATTATCTTGTATGTATTGATCTATCAATTTTTTTGAATCTCTTTTCTTCCCCAGTTCTAAAAGTTGGCATGCCCATGGTACGAATTCTGTGTTTATTATCTCTTCTATATCTATTCTCATTCATAAGTGATTTCATTTGTTTCATACTCCTTTGGCTTTTTAAAAAAAATTTATTTATTTATTTATTTATTTATTTATTTATTTATGGCTGTGTTGGGTCTTCGTTTCTGTGCAAGGGCTTTCTCTAGTTGCGGCAAGTGGGGGCCACTCTTCATCGCGGTGCGCGGGCCTCTCACTATCGTGGCCTCTCTTGTTGCGGAGCACAGGCTCCAGACGCGCAGGCTCAGCAATTGTGGCTCACGGGCCTAGTCGCTCTGCGCCATGTGGGATCTTCCCAGACCACGGCTCGAACCCATGTCCCCTGCATTAGCAGGCAGATTCTCAACCACTGCGCCAGCAGGGAAGCCCCCTTTGGCTTTAAGTAGCATTTATGTGTAGGCAATTCCTAAATCTTTTTGCCCTACTTCAGTTTTTCCCCTAAGTTTCACATACATGTCCACCGGAATTTAATTCCGTCGCCCCCTGGTTCAACTCTTGACCCCTAAAATATGCAGCCAGATAGCAGACTCAAGCCTTTTCTTTGCATAGGCCAGATCACATGATTCATCTATGAGAAAGCATCCACTGGCTTCTCATCTCACATAGAATGCAATCCAGACTTCCTGCCCTGACCATCAAGGCTCTGGATGGCTCTACAGTAGAGGTCCACATTTACCTTTTAATTCACACCACTCTAGTCTTTGTTTACTTCTCTGTATTCACATTGCACATTTTTCTGTCCTCAAACAAGCTAAGCTCGTGCCTACACCAAGCATGTTTTTTTCTCTTGCTGGTCTCTGAATGGAATGTTTGTTCACGTTCCTTTTTTCTTGAGGTATAGATGATTTACAATATTATATTAGTTTCAGATGTACAATAGAGTGGCTCAATATTTTTACAGATTATAATCCATTTAAATTTACTTCAACACAATGGCTGTATTTCCACGTACTTTACAGTATATCCGTGTTCCTTATCTATTTTATACATAGTAGTTTGTATCTCTTAATCCCATACTCTTATCTTGAACCTCACCCTTTCCCTTTCTTTGCTGGTAACTGCTAGTTTGTTCTATCTGTGAGGCTGTTTCAGTTTTGCTATATTCATTCGTTTTGAAAAAAATTTTAGATTCCACATATATGCAATAACATAGAGTGTTTGCCTTTTTCTCTCTGACATTTCACTAAGCATAATACTCTCTAGGTCCATCTATGTTGTTCCAAATGGCAGAATTTCATTTTTTATGGCTGAGTAATAGTCCACTGTGTGTGTGTGTGTGTGTGTGTGTGTATGGCACATATTCTTTATGCATTCATCTTTTGAGGAACACAGGTTTCTCCCATATCTGGGTTATTGTAAATAGTGCTACTGTGAACATTGGGGTGCATGTATCTTTTCAAATTAGTGTTTTCATTTTCTTTGGATGTATACCCATGAGTGAAACTGTTGCATCATATGGTAGTTCTATTTTTAGTTTATTGAGGAACCTCCATACTGTTTTCCAAAGTGGCTGCACCAATTTATATTCCCACCACCAATGTACGAGGGTTCTCTTTTCTCCACATTCTCACCAACATTTGTTATTTATAGACTTTTTGATGATAAAAAATTAAATACAAGTTTAAATGCAAGTTAAAGTCACAATAAGCTACCACCTCCCACCATTCTGACCAGTGGAAGGTGGTACCTTATTGTGGTTTTAACTTGCATTCCCCTGATTAGTGATGGTGAGCATCTTTTCAAGTGCCTGTTGGCCATCTATATGTCTTCTTTGTGAAAATGTCTATTCAGAACTTCTGCCCATTTTTTAATCAGATAATTGTTTTTGATATCGCATTGTATGAACTGTTTATAAATTTAGGATATTAACCCCTTATTGGTCATATAATTTGAAAATATCCTTTCTCATTCCATACATTTTGCCTTTTCATTTTGTCAATGATTTCCTTTACTATGCAAAAGTTTTAAGTTTAATTAGACCCCATTTGTTTATTTTTTGCTTTTGTTTCTTTTGCTATAGGAGGCAGATCCAAAAAAGATTGCCATAATTTATGTCAGAGCGTTCTGCCTATGTTCTCTTCTAGTTCAGGTCTTACATTTAGTTTCTTAATCTATTTTGAGTTTATTTTTGTATGTGGTGTAAGAAAATGTTATGATCTCATCTTTTACATGAGGCTGCTGAATTTTCTGAGCACCAGTTTTTGAAGAGACTGTCTTTTCTCCATTACATATTCTTGCCTTCTTCGCCATGAGCTAATTAACTATAGATGTGTGGGTGGGTCATTTCTTGACTCTCTATTCTGTTTTGTTAATCTATATATCTGTTTTTGTGCCAGTATCAGGCTTTTTGGATGACAGTGGCTTTGTAGTATAGTCTGAAGTCAGGCAGTGTGATACCTCCAGCTTTGTTCTTTTATTCTCAAGATTGCTTTGCAGTTTGGAGTGTTTTGTGGTTCTACACAAATTTCAGGATTATTTGTTCTAGTTCTGTGAAAACTGTCATGGGTATTTTGATGGGGATTGCACTGAATCTGTAGATTGCTTTGGGAAGTATGAATATTTTAACAATATTAATTCTTCCAGTCTGTGAACACGGGATACATTTCCATTTCTTTCTAATGTTCAAGTTCCTTCATCAATGTATTATTATAGTTTTCAGAGTATAGGTCTTTCACATTCTTGGTTAAATTTATTCCTAGGTATTTTATTATTTTTGATATGATTTTAAATATAATTGCTTTCTTGCTTTCTGTTAGTTTATTATTAGTGCGTAGAAACAGAATAGATTTTGTATATTAATTTTGTATCCTGCAACATTTATAAATTAATTTCTTAGTTCTAATCATTTTTTGGTGGAGACTTTAGGGTTTTCTGTATACAGTATCCTATCATCTTCAAATAGTGACAGTTTTACATCATCCCTTCCATTTGGTTGCCTTTTATTTTTTGTCCAACTGCTGTGGCTAGGACTTCCAATACTATGTTGAAAAGAAGCAGTGAGAGTGGGTATCTTTGTCTTGTTCCTGAATTTAACAGGAAGGCTTTCAGCTTTTCACCATTGAGTATTATGCTGGCTATGGGTTTGTCATAAATGGCCTTTATTATGTTGAGATATGTTCCTTCTATACCAACTTGGATGGGAGTTTTTATCACTAATAGGATGTTGGATTTTGTCAAATGCTTCTTCTCCATCTATTGAACTGATCTTGTGATTTTTATCATTCCTTTTGTTAATGTGGTCTGTCACGTTGATTGATTTATGGATATTGAACCATCCTTGTATCCCTGGCATAAATTCCACTCCTTTATGGTGTATGATTCTTTTTATATATTGTTGCATTCAGTTTGCTAATACTTTGTTGATATTTTTTCATCTATAGTCATCAGAGATATTGGCCTGTAATGTCTTTTTATAGTGTCTTTGTGTGGCTTTGGTATCAAGGTAACGGTGGCCCTATAGAATGAATTTGGGTGTTTTCTGTCTTCTTCCATTTTTTGGATTCATTTGAGAAAGATAGGCATTAGGTCTTTCTTAGATGTTTTGTAGTGTTCCCCTGTGAAGCCATCCAGTCCTGGACTTTTATTTGCTGAGAGTTTTTATTATGATGCAATTTCACTACTAGTGATTGATCTGTTAAGATTGTCTATTTCTTTCTGATTCAGTCTTGACAGGTTGTATATTTCTAGAATTTTGTCCATTTCTTCTAGATTGTCCGATTTGTTGGCATATAACTGTTTGTAGTATTCTCTTATGATTTTTTGTATCTCTGTGGTATTGCTTGTTATTTATTCTCTTTTATTTCTTTTATTTTGTTTGTTTGGGTCCTCTCTCATTTCTTCTTGATGAGCCTGGCTAACGGTTTGTAAATTTCATTTACCTTTTAAAAAAAGATAGCTCTTGGTCTCACTGATCTTTACTACTGCTTTTTGGTCTCTATGTTATTTATTTCCTCTCTGATCTTTATTATTTTCTTCCTTCTGATGACTTTGGGCTTGTTGTTCTTCTTTTTCTGATTCCTTTAGATGGTAGGTTAGGTTGTCTATTTGATATTTGTCTTGTTTCTCAATGTAGGTCTGTATTCCTATAAACATCCCTCTTAGTACTAGCTTCGTTGAATCCCATAGATAATGGAAAGTTCTATTTCTATTTTCATTTGTCTCAAGGTATTTTCTTATTTCCTTTTTGATTTCTTCATTGACCCACTGGTTTTTAGTAGCATGTTGTTTAGTCTCCACTGTGTGTGCTTTTCCTTTTTTTCTTTTTGTAATTGATTTCTAGTTTCATACTATTGAGGTCATATAAAATGCTTGATACAATTTCTCTCCTCTTAAAATTTGTTGAGGGTTGTTATGTGGCCTAGCATGTGACCTGTCTTGGAGAATGTTCCATGTGCCCTTGAAAAGAATGGGTATTTTGCTGTTTTGGGATTGAAAGTCCTGTAGATATTTATTAATTCCAACTGGTCTCATTTAAGACCACTGTTTCCTTACTGATTTTCTGTCTGAATGATCTGTTCATTATGTAAGCGGGGTGCCAAAGTCTCCTACTATTAGTGTATTATTGTCAATTCATCCTTTTATGCCTGTTACTATTTGCTTTATATATTTAGGTGTTCTGTATTTGGTGTATACACATTAACAAGTGTAGTATTAATTTCTTTATCATTATATAATGACCTATGTTTTCTTTTGTTATGAACTTTGTTTTAAAATCTATTCTGACTCATATTGGTATTGCTACCTCCACTTTCATGTCATTTCTTTTTGCATGAAATATCTTTTTCCATTCCCTCACTTTCAGTCTGTATGTTTTTAGCTTTGAGCTAAGACTCTTGGAAGCAGCATATAGATCTGTCTTGTGTTTTATCCAATCAGCCACCCTATGTCATTGATTGGAGCATTTAGACCATTGACATTTAAAGTAATTATTGTTAGGTATGTACTTATTGCCATTTTTTACTTGTTTTCTGGTTTTTACGATAGCTCTTTTCTGTTTATTTTTTCTTCTTTTGTTTCTTCCCTTATGGTTTGATGATTTATTTTAGTGGTATGCTTGGGTTTCTTTCTATCACGTGTATTGCAGATTTTTGATTGGGAGTTACTATGGATTTTGTATATGTTAACATAACTATGTCTACTGGTTTTAAACTGGTAGTCATTTAAGTTCAAACACATTGTAAAATATTTAAATTTTTTACTCCCCATCCCCACATTTTGTTTTTTGATGTCATATTTATATCTTCCTGTTTATCCCATCACTGTTTATTGTAGTTATAGTTAACTTCACAATGTTTTGTTTTTTAATATTTGTCCTAGCTTCCTTAAGTGTTTGATCTTCAGCCTTTACTATATGTTTTCCTTTACTAAGGTGATTTTTCCTTTCCTACAGATTCTTACTTCTTGTTGTAACCTTTTCTTTTCCACTTAGAGAAGACCCTTTAACATTTCTCTTAGGGTAGATTTAGTATTGAAGAACTCTTAGTTTTTGCTTGTCTGAAAAGTTCTTCATCTCTTTTTCAATTCTGAATAATAGTCTTGCTTGATAGAGTATCCTAGTTTGCAGGGGTTTCCCTTTCATCACTTTGAATATATCATGATGCTCCCTTCTGGCCTTCAAAGTTTCTGCAGGAAAATCAGCTGATAGCCTTATGGGGATTCCCTTATTTATGACTTTTTTTCTCTTGCTGCCTTTAGAATTCTGTCTTTATCATTAACTTTTGTCATTTGAATTATGATATGTCTTGGTGTAAGTCTATTTGGGTTAATCTTGTTTGGTACCTTCTATACTTCCTGAATCTGAATATCTGTTTCGTTCTTCTGGTTTGGGAAATTTTCATCCATAATTTCATCAAATATATTTTTGACCCTCTTCTCTCTCTCTTCTCCTTCTAGAACCCCTATAATGACATGCTGGTAGACTTGATGTTATTCCAGAGATCTCTTAAACTACTCTCAGTACTTTTTTTTTCTTTTTTCTGTTCTGATTGGGTAATTTCCATTATTCTGTCTTCCAGATCACTTATGTGTTCTTTTGTATTTTGTATCACTTTTTGTGCTATTAATTCCTTCTAGTGTGTTTTTCATTTCTGTTTTTGTATTCTTCAGTTCTGACTGGTTCTTTTTTGTATTTTTTAGTTCCTTTTTAAAATTCTCACTGTATTATCTTTTTTCCCCCTGGTTCAGTTAGCATTCTTAATACTAATGCTTTGAATTCTTTATCTGGTGTGTTGTTTATTTCTGTTTCATTTTTTAGTTTTTCAGGAGTTTTGCTATTTCCATTGAGATCAATTCCTTTGTTTTCTTTTAACTTTCTCTGTCTCTATGAAATTAGGTGAAACAGTTACCTATGGTGGTCTTGAAAAGGTTTCCTCATGTGGGTTTATCCCTCTACATTCTGCATGTGCCCACTGCTTTTGGTGGGAGGGCTGGATTTGACTTGAACATAAGTCATGTCTTTCCTCAGAGTGTTCAGGCAGCTATCACCTTGCTGGTATGTGGAGCTGGAGAAGGAGGGGCTAGGGCTGATGCCAGGTTTTAGCCTGGGCTTCTCTGCTCGGTGGCTGTCACCACCCTATCAGGGTCAGGGCAAGTCCCAAGTTGATGGAGCAGAAGCCCTGAGATCAGGTCCAAGGTGGTTCTTTTCCCTTCAAGTGTGTGCTCTCCTTCCTCCCAGCACCAGCACCTTTGCACTAGAGGGTAGCAGTGCTGGAACAAGAGGGTCCCCTGTTGAGTTTTGGCATGTGTTGAGGCAAGGGTTGTGGAGGTTCCAGGTAGAGGTCAGGGCTGCTTGTTATGTGCTGCCTATGCAAAGCACCAGTAACAGCTTCCCCACCTGGCTCTCGTACCCCTTAGGGTCTGAGTCTCCTTCTTCATTCACACTGATCTCTTCGCTTGGCCTCTGCCACCACTACCCTGGTGTGGGGCCGCCACACAGGGCAGGTGGAGTTTGTGTGGGCTCTAGGCATGTGTAGGGATGGGGCTGTGTTGGTCCAGATACAGACAGAGTTTGGGGATGCTTCTGATGCACTGCCTGTGCAAGCGGCAGTAATGGCTGCCCCTGCTCTGCTCAGATGCTGCGTTGGGTCTGAGCTACCTCTGTGTCTCACAGCCAAGTTCTTTCTTTGTTTTTAGCGGCCCTTGCTCCAGTGTGGAGCTGCAATGTGAAGTAAGTGGGGCTGGGGTGTTAGCTCAACTTAGGCTGGGTCGCATGCCAGGATGGAGGATGGAAACCTACCTGATTCGGTGTGGATCTTTCTTACAGTCTTGGTTGTACAGGGGTCTTTCTGACAATTTCCACTAGTTTTCACTGAGAATTGTTCCACATGTAAATGTATTTTTGATGTATTCCTGGGGGGAGGTGAGTTCCATGTCCTCCTGTTCTGCTATCTTGATCTTCTCCTGGATGTTTGTCCTTCTCTCTCTCTCTCTCTTTCTCTCTCTCTCTCTCTCTCTTTCTTTCTTTCTTTCAAGACATTGGTGGGAGAGAGCCTTTGGTGGACAAGGCTGCAGCTGGGATGGTGAGGAGCCCTACTTCCCAGGGTAGGTAGACTCCCCCTCCAACAAGAAAAGTGACAGACTATGGGAATGTGCAATCATAGCAACCCCTGTGAGGGCCACTCAGAACCCCAGTGCAGCTCCTTTTTTGGTCATTCATGTCGTAGTTCAAATGTAAGTACCTCAATGTCAGTTTTCAAAGAGGTTTTCCCAACCACTCTACCAGAAAATAAAGCTCTCAAGTCACTCTCTATGGAATTTCATGCTATTTTATCTCCATAATAACACTTAATAACATCTAATATCATCCTGGTTTTATTATTTTTAAAATTTTAATTTATCTGTTGTCTTCCTGTCTTACTGAAATAGAAGTTTTAGGGGAATAGCCATTTTGCCTCTTCCTGTTTAGTTCAGCATGGTATCTCTATCATCTTGAATAGAGGGAGTAACTCAATAAGCATTTGTTGAATGAATAATTGACTTAATGAATTTCTACTGTTATAAATCTGAGAGTGTTGTTTTGTGAGGAATCAGGACATCAGTACATTATTTTACCTGCTAGCTTTTGTCCCCATAATTTATTTCTTAATTTAAATTTAAATTTTTTCGTAGGTAATTCCTTTACACAGTTCCAAGATTTTAAACTATAAAAGCTGCATATATATCTATCTATATCTATATCTATATCTATATCTATATCTATATCTATATCTATATATCTTTCCCACATCTCTTTTTTGTCTCTTTCTTTAGTTCTCATTTCTATCACTCAGATAGGGAACAACTATTTTTAGCTTCTTGTGAGTGCTTCCAGAGTTCTGTGTGTGTATACAAATAACTACAAATAAATATTCTTATTTTCTACATACAAAGTATATAACTTTTGCACTACTGAATAAGTACCTCACCTTCAGGAAGTATTTTCTGTTGCCTTCAAAGAACTGCCACTGCAGGGCCTCTTTTCACTCTCTCCTCTGTTCTTCCTCTTGTGCACCTTCTGCCAGATCTCACCTGCTTACACAGTCAGTACACATGTATTTGTTACAGGCATAGTATATATCTCTCCTAGTTTCATTGAAGTGTTCCTGATAATTTAGTTCATTGAAAGAGCTTTTTTTACGAACTTGGTCTATCCTGCTATTTACAGACTGTATAGACCTGAATGCCAAAGGGATCTCTGTTATCTGAGGTCCAGAAATCCTAAATTCAGTAAATACAAGCTAGGTATTTCTTGATGATTCATTAGAAGAACCTCTAGTAGAAAACAGCCTAACTAGAATGCTACAGGACATAGCTGTAAGTTTATTTATTTATCTGGAACTTATTGTCATCCTTAAATCTAACAATGAATAATGTCTTTCCAGTTGCATATTCTTTTTCTTAATATTACAGACATTTTACCAAAGGGTGGCATCTTCTGGTCTTCACAGAAGACTTCTAACAGAATTTACTAATGGCCCAAATTCTTGATCTATATAGCCAAATCAGTGTTTTTGAAAATAAATGTAGATCAATGGGACACTGGCATGCAGATAATGAAATAATATAAATCATCTTTATAATTCAAATGGGCAAAATTTGATTTTCTGCTGTGCCCTGTGTCTCGCAAACACAGGCCGTAGCGTTTTCAATGGTATTGCACTCACAAGAAGTAGATTGTCATGTACTGAAGAATGATCAGAGAAGGAAATAAATTTTATTTTGTATGATATTATGGAAAATGTTTTTTTTCACCTGAGAAATATGTATTTGTTGTACGCCTAACTTAGAAAATCAATGAATTAAGATAATTACTCAGAACATTCCGAACAACAAACACCCTCACTGAATAAGAATGATAATTTGAAGACAGAACACTTTGTGGCTAGACTAATAGGTGAGTCATTCATACTTTGAAATCAGAAGAGAGTTAGAAAATAAGTGAGTATAGTGTGTACATGTATTTTAATTGAATGTTCCACATTTATTGTGCCAATGATTACACTAAAAGTTAAGTGTAAATTATTATTTGTACATATATAAATCTATAATATTAACTTTATAATCAAATATTTTCTTACTTATATCATTTAAGAAGTATCACATTTTTCTATTGTTTCCATATTTTTTCTCATAATAAATACTAGAATATTTTCTATTATATACTACTTAGAATCAGATAATTCATCAATGGCTTTGTATTTACACTTAAGTATGAATTTATGATATTCTAGGAATTCATGATTCTTTAAGAAACAATAAAACTGCAATGCAAAGGTGGAAAAGTTGAAAGCACCCACTCTAAAATTCGGTTCAGGCATCCTGGACTTTCTGTCAAGGATGCCTGAACTTGTCTCTGCTCCCTCTTTAAGTTTAATGATTTATAAGCGTCGGTTTTTTTTTTTTTCATTCCCAGCAAAGGTTTACAAAGTTTTTGTTTTTTTTTTAAATTGCACTACTTACGTTAATTAGGTATGGCTCCCCAAAAAAGTCATTACATTTACTTTATGAAACATATGATTAAATTTTATCCTAGAGGCAAATGTTTCATATTTCTACCCTCAAACATATTCCTATAATTATTTATTCTTAGTCTTTTATTACTTCATGTTCTGCATACAAGTATAGTGAGTTAGTCATCTCCACTCCTGAGGTTCATTGTTTCCCAAATCCATAAAATTGGATTAACTCCTAAAATGTGCAATCTTTAGTTTCTTTTATCACATAAACACTAGAAGATCATTCATATTATCATGTTATCTCTAACAATTTTCACATCATTTTTTAAAAGTTAAAACAAGGCACTTAATGATTTTTTGAAAATCAAGAAAAAATATCTTTGACTTGTTGAAAGCCTCATATATTTCCTCTGAAAAGCTTTGTCACCCAAAGCTAGCTTTAGGCGTGGGGGTATTTATCCAGTGGCAACATGACTCTAAACATCTCTCACTGCCCTCCTTGCCAACTTCCTATCCTGTTTATTGGTAAGAGTCATGGTTTTACTATGAAATATTCATGTTTGGAATGTCAGGCTGCTTCATCCTGTCAAGTGGATGACAGTTAGCCTGGAAGGCAGCTGTGCATGTAAATTAATCAACCTTACTTTATGTGCCCAAGTACATCTTCTGTTTCTTTGGGACTGAAAAACTCCAGCTATTTCCCAATGCACTGTGCAGTGAATTTAGACCTGGGAGATTTTTGTAGACTTGTCTGTTTTCTTCTCCAGTCTAGCGGGACAGTTGACATTATTGTCCTGCTGAACACTTTGTGAAACCATTTACGGATCAAGAAAAGTGATGTAATTGGCTTTTCTTACAAAAATTCTGGAAGGGTTTGTTAGGTTCTCAGGAACACAAAAACACACAGTGAACCTCATTGGCTCCCATTGCCTTGTGCTCTAGATTGTCAAACCCTGATCCTTGAAAAGCAGCAGCAGAATCATCTTCCCAATTAGAAGATTGAGGTTGAGGCCAAGCAAGCTATTTTGCACATGAATTTTTATTGAACATTTTAAGTCCAAACACCTTACCTGACCTCTTTTTTTGTGTTGTTGTTTTCTTCATTTTTTTTTAATCAGTCATCAATTTTTTACACATCAGTGTATACATGTCAATCCCAATTGCCCAATTCAGCACACCACCATCCCTACCCCACCGTGGTTTTCCCCCCTTGGCGTCTATACGTTTGTACTCTACATCTGTGTTTCAACTTCTGCCTTGCAAACCGGTTCATCTGTACCATTTTTCTAGGTTCCACATACATGCGTTAATATACGATATTTGTTTTTCTCTTTCTGACTTACTTCACTCTGTATGACAGTCTCTAGATCCATCCACGTCTCAACAAATGACCCAATTTCGTTCCTTTTTATGGCTGAGTAATATTCCATTGTATATATGTACCACAACTTCTTTACCCATTTGTCTGTCCATGGGCATTTAGGTTGCTTCCATGACCTGGCTATTGTAAATAGTGCTGCAATGAACATTGGGGTGCATGTGTCTTTTTGAATTACGGTTTCCTCTGGGTATATGCCCAGTAGTGGGATTGCTGGATCATATGGTAATTCTATTTTTAGTTTTTTAAGGAACCTCCATATTGTTCTCCATAGTGGCTGTATCAATTTACATTCCCACCAACAGTGCAAGAGGGTTCCCTTTTCTCCACACCCTCTCCAGCATTTGTTGTTTGTAGATTTTCTGATGATGCCCGTTCTAACTGGTGTGAGGTGATACCTCTTTGTAGTTTTGATTTGCATTTCTCTAATAATTGTGATGTTGAGCAGCTTTTTATGTACTTCTTGGCCATCTGTATGTCTTCTTTGGAGAAATGTCTATTTAGGTCTTCTGCCCATTTTTGGATTGGGTTGTTTGTTTCTTTAGTATTGAGCTGAATGAGCTGTTTATATATTTTGGAGATTAATCCTTTGTCCATTGATTCGTTAGCAAATATTTTCTCCCATTCTGAGGGTTGTCTTTTTGTCTTGTTTATGGTTTCCTTTGCTATGCAAAAGCTTTGAAGTTTCATTAGGTCCCATTTGTTTATTTTTGTTTTTATTTCCATTACTCTAGGAGGTGGATCAAAAAAGATCTTGCTGTGATTTATGTCAAAGAGTGTTCTTCCTATGTTTTCCTCTAAGAGTTTTATAGTGTCCAGTCTTACATTTAGGTCTCAAATGCATTTTGAGTTTATTTTTATGTATGGTGTTAGGGAGTATTCTAATTTCATTCTTTCACATGTAGCTGTCCAGTTTTCCCAGCACCACTTATTGAAGAGACTGTCTTTTCTCCATTGTATATCTTTGCCTCCTTTGTCATAGATTAGTTGACCATAGGTGCATAGGTTTATCTCTGGGCTTTCTATCTTGTTCCATTGATCTATGTTTCTGTTTTTGTGCCAGTACCATATTGTCTTGATTACTGTAGCTTTGTAGTATAGTCTGAAGTCAGGGAGTCTGATTCCTCCAGCTCCATTTTTTTCCCTCAAGACTGCTTTGGCTATTCGGGGTCTTTTGTGTCTAGATACAAATTTTAAGATGATTTGTTCTAGTTCTGTAAAAAATGCCATTGGTAATTTGATAGGGATTGCATTGAATCTGTAGATTGCTTTGGGTAGTATAGTCATTTTCACAATGTTGATTCTTCCAATCCAAGAACATGGTATATCTCTCAATCTGTTGGTATCATCTTTAATTTCTTTCATCAGTGCCTTATAGTTTTCTGCATACAGATCTTTTGTCTCCCTAGGTAGGTTTATTCCTAGGTATTTTATTCCTTTTGTTGCAATGGTAAGTGGGAGTGTTTTCTTAATTTCTCTTTCAGATTTTTCATCATTAGTGTATAGGAATGCAAGAGATTTCTGTGCATTAATTTTGTATCCTGCAACTTTACCAAATTCATTAATTAGCTCTAGCAGTTTTCTGGTGGCAGTTTTAGGATTCCCTATGTATAATATCATGTCATCTGCAAACAGTGACAGTTTTACTTCTTCTTTTCCAATATGTATTCCTTTTATTTCTTTTTCTTCTCTGATTGCCATGGCTAGGACTTCCAAAACTATGTTGAATAATAGTGGTGAGAGTGGACATCCTTGTCTCTTTCCTAATCTTAGAGGAAATGCTTTCACTTTTTCACCATTTAGAATGATGTTTGCTGTGGGTTTGTCATATATGGCCTTTATTATGTTGAGGTAGGTTCCCTCTATGCCCACTTTCTGGAGAGTTTTTATCAGAAATGGGTGTTGAATTTTGTCAAAAGCTTTTTCTGCATCTATTGAGATGATCATATGGTTTTTATTCTTCAATTTGTTAATATGGTGTATCACATTGATTGACTTGTGTATATTGAAGAATCCTTGCATCCCTGGGATAAATCCCACTTGATCATGGTGTATGATCCTTTTAATGTGTTGTTGGATTCTGTTTGCTCATATTTTATTGAGGATTTTTGCATCTATATTCATCAGTGATATTGGTCTGTAATTTTCTTTTTTTGTCGTATCTTTGTCTGGTTTTGGTATCAGGGTGATGGTGGCCTCATAGAATGAGTTTGGGAGTGCTCCTTCCTCTGCAATTTTTTGGAAAAGTTTGAGAAGGATGGGTGTGAGCTCTTCTCTAAATGTTTGATAGAATTCACCTGTGAAGCCATCTGGTCCTGGACTTTTGTTTGTTGGAAGATTTTTAATCACAGTTTCAATTTCATTACTTGTGATTGGTCTGTTCATATTTTCTGTTTCTTCCTGGTTCAGTCTTGGAAGGTTATACCTTTCTCAGAATTTGTCCATTTCTTCCAGGTTGTCCATTTTATTGGCATAGAGTTTCTTGTAGTTGTCTCTTAGGATGCTTTGTATTTCTACAATGTCTGTTGTAACTTCTCCTTTTTCATTTCTAATTTTATTGATTTGAGTCCTCTCCCTCTTTTTCTTGATGAGTCTGGCTAATGGCTTATCAATTTTGTCTATCTTCTCAAAGAACCAGCTTTTAGTTTTGTTGATCTTTGCTATTGTTTTCTTTGTTTCTATTTCATTTATTTCTGCTCTGATCTTTATGATTTCTTTCCTTGTACTAACTTTGGGTTTTGTTTGTTCTTCTTTCTCTAGTTCCTTTAGGTGTAAGGTTAGATGGTTTACTTGAGATTTTTCTTGTTTCTTGAGGTAGGCTTGTATAGCTATAAACTTCCCTCTTAGAACTGCTTTTGCTGCATCCCATGGGTTTTGGATCGTCGTGTTTTCATTGTCATTTGTCTCTAGGTGTTTTTTGATTTCCTCTTTGATTTCCTCAGTGATCTCTTGGTTATTTAGTAACGTATTGTGTAGCCTCCATGTGTTTGTGATTTTCACGTTTTTTTCTCTGTAATTAATTTCTAATCTCATAGCATTGTGGTCAGAAAAGATGCTTGATATGATGTCAATTTTCTTAAATTTACTGAGGCTTGATTTGTGACCCAGGATGTGATCTATCCTGGAGAATGTTCCATGCACACTTGAGAAGAAAGTGTAATCTGCTGTTTTTGAATGGAATGTCCTATAAATATCAATTAAATCTATCTGGTCTATTGTGTCATTTAAAGCTTCTGTTTCCTTATTTATTTTCATTTTGGATGATCTGTCCATTGGTGTAAGTGAGGTGTTAAAGTCCCCCCACTATTATTGTGTTACTGTCGATTTCCTCTTTTATAGCTGTTCGCAGTTGCCTTATGTATTGAGGTGCTCCTATGTTGGGTGCATATATATTTATAATTGTTATATCTTCTTCTTGGATTGATCCCTTGATCATTATGTAGTGTCCTTCCTTGTCTCTTGTAACATTCTTTATTTTAAAGTCTATTTTATCTGATATGAGTATAGCTACTCCAGCTTTCTTTTGATTTCCAGTTGCATGGAATATCTTTTTCCATCCCCCCACTTTCAGTCTGTATGTGTCCCTAGTGGGTCTCTTGTAGACAGCATATATATGGGTCTTGTTTTTGTATCCATTCAGCAAGCCTGTGTCTTTTGGTTGGAGCATTTAATCCATTCACGTTTAAGGTAATTATCGATATGTATGTTCCTATGACCATTGTCTTAATTGTTTTGGGTTTGTTTTTGTAGGTCCTTTTCTTCTCTTGTGTTTCCCACTTAGAGAAGTTCCTTTAGCATTTGTTGTAGAGCTCGTTTTGTGGTGCTGAATTCTCTTAGCTTTTGCTTGTCTGTAAAGTTTTTGATTTCTCCATCAAATCTAAATGACATCCTTGCCGGGTAGAGTAATCTTGGTTTTAGGTTCTTCCCTTTCATCACTTGAAGTATGTCATGCCACTCCCTTCTGGCTTGTAGAGTTTCTGCTGAGAAATCAGCTGTTAACCTTATAGGAGTTCCCTTGTATGTTATTTGTCGTTTTTCCCTTGCTACTTTCAATAATTTTTCTTTGTCTTTAATTTTGGCCACTTTGATTACTATGTGTCTCGGTGTGTTTCTCCTTGGGTTTATCCTGTATGGGGCTCTCTGCGCTTCCTGGGCTTGGGTGGCTATTTCCTTTCCCATGTTAGGGAAGTTTTCGACTATAATCTCTTCAAATATTTTCTCTGGTCCTTTCTCTCTCTCTTCTCCTTCTGGGACCCCTATAAGGCGAATGTTGTTGCGTTTAATATTGTCCCAGAGGTCTCTTAGGCTGTCTTCATTTCTTTTCATTCTTTTTTCTTTAGTCTGTTCCGCAACAGTGAATTCCACCATTCTGTCTTCCAGGTCACTTATCCGTTCTTCTGCCTCAGTTATTCTGCTATTGATTCCTTCTAGTGTAGTTTTCATTTCAGTTATTGTATTGTTCATCTCTGTTTGTTTGTTCTTTAATTCTTCTAGGTCTTTGTTAAACATTTCTTGCATCTTCTCGATCTTTGCCTCCATTCTTATTCTGAGGTCCTGGATCATCTTCACTATCATTATTCTGAATTCTTTTTCTGGAAGGTTGCCTATCTCCACTTCATTTAGTTGTTTTTCTGGGGTTTTTTCTTGTTCCTTCATCTGGTATATAGCCCTCTGCCTTTTCATCTTGTCTGTCTTTCTGTGAATGTGGTTTTTGTTCCACAGGCTGAAGGATTGTAATTTTTCTTGCTTCTGCTGTCTCCCTCTGGTGGTTGAGGCTATCCAAGAGGCTTGATGGGAAGCTCTGGTGGTGGGTAGAGCTTACTGTTCTTACCTGACCTCTTTACAGTCTGGGTCTAACTGATATTCTGGTATTCCTGTTTGATTACTTTACCTTCCTGGCACACTAAAATTTTCACATTCTTTGGCATGCCATCCTCTCTTTCTCCTCCATGCTTTTGTGGTTTTCTCTGCCTAGTCTACCCACTGCCTTATGTGTTTGAAAAACTCTTACTCATTCTCTAAAACCCATTTCGAATATTGTGATCCCAAGTAGAGTCTGCAACTCCATCTTCTATGCACCTACAGCTCTTTGTATTTCTAGCATCACATTATAGTACATTAGGCTGCAATTAAGTATTTCCTAATCCAATTCACTCTTGGATTTTGAATTCTCAAGGACAAGGATCATTTCTCTCTTTTTTTTAATCCTTCTATTGTATTTCTTTTCTAACATCATTCATTCAGTTCGCAACAGTCTGCCATACTTAAACTTTGAAAGTACTTTATATATTATATAGAAATGTGAATGCTTTCCATAATATGTAATGTGACATTTGCACACTTCCTTAAATATATCATTTAATTTAGAGTACATTTTTAGAGCTTTCGAAAACTACACATGTAGCAAATCATGAGTTCATAAATTTCAACTTTATTCATTAAAGTATGTTGCACAAAAAATATCCTTTGTAGCTTTGAGATACCTGCCAGTCACTTGTTGTCACTCAGATTCAGTTTGCAAGTTATTTTGAAGAGATACATGATCTCTTCAAAAGTTCATTTAAGCTATTGTTTTCTATTCATGAACCTTGACAGGAGCCATCAGAGATCAAATTTCATTACCTTTTCTCCAGGTTGAACCAAAACCATTTACTTTTTTATAAGTCTGCAGAGAAGGAGATTCTATAGCCTGAATCATTTCAGTGATTGACGATGCTCACTACCAAGACAGTTTTATTTATTTTTAATATGGCTCATTCAGTGTAAGTCTATTTTCTTTGGCCTTGTTTTCAGAAAAGATGGAACACAGAAAATCACCATCCTCTGCTTAACAATCTCCGGACTTAACAGTCTCAGTTTCTTTAGCTTCTGAAATGGCTCCTATATTCCAACTGTTAACCATCTTTGTAGCTCTCCTCTGAACACTGCCCTGACTCCCTTAAACAGTGGACTTCATAATGCTTTTATAGGTGAAGATTCAGTACTTTTTTTTGGAATTTCTTGTAAACAAAACTGCATTTTTCTATAGTAGAGCTTTAGAATCACATATTTTCCAGAACATTCTTCACTGGAAACTCTCCTATATACCCCAAAGATGATTAATATGAATAATTAAAGGTACAAGAGGTTGTTTTCTTCATTTCTTTTTTATATAGTTTCTTGGTAGTGTATAGAAGTGCAACTGATATTTACATGTTGATTTTGTATCCTGCAATTTTGCTGAGTTTCTTTATTTGTTCTACCAGATTTTTTTTTTTGGTATGTGGAATCTTTAGGGTTTTGTACATGTAATATCATGTCACCTGCAAACAGATAATTTTATTTCTTCCTCTCTGATTTGGATGACTTTTATTTCTTTTCCCATTTGCAATACAATAAAAAAAGAATAAAATATTTAGGAATAACTTAACTAAGAAGATAAAATACCTATAGACATAAAACTATAAAACATTGATCAAAAAATTAAGAAGACACAAATAATTGGAAAGACATCCCATGTTTATGGATTGGAAAACAATATTATTAAAATATCCTTATTATCCAATCTACAGATTCATGGCAATCCTCATTAGAATCCCATTGGCCTTTTTTACAGAAAGAGTAAAAACAATCTAAAATTCATATGAATCACAAAGGACCTCAAGAACAGTGATAGTATGTGTAAAGGTCAAGGATATGTAGCTAGGGGTGAAAATTTACATTTATAAGGAGGTTTGAATTTGTTTGTATCTGTTGGCTTTTACTTAGTGTCTGTTATTTGGTCTTTTTTATTAGTATATTTTCTCTTATCAACTCAGTTGGAATTTCTTCAGCTGGACTGCTACAGCAAACTAAGCCTGGGCCTTTGTATTGTTACAAAGGAAGTGCTTGCCATGAACAGAGGAGTTAGGAAACTGGGTGGAGAAGAGAGAAAGAAGCATTTTCTGGACCTCTTAGAAATGCCTTGTCTAATCAAAAAAGTAGTCAATGTATCTCTATCTGTCTGTCGATGGAGAAAGAGGGAGAGAGAGATTACAAGGAATACATGGTTGGGGGACTAGTGAAGGAAGTCTGCAATCCAGAGGGCAGAAGGTCAGGAAGGCAAGATCATGAGCAGACAGAAACCCCCATGGGCACTGGATGAAGCTGTTATCACCAGCAATCAGGAAAGGAAGCTGTTATCACCAGCAATCAGGAAAGGAAGCAATCTTGTAAAGGAAAAATAACTTGTAAGCCAACAGTTGTTGGGATATGGCTCAGGGGGGTACCTAAGTCTTCTTTTAAAGGGCTTCCACTGATTAAGTCAGGCCCACCAGTATTGTCTCTCTTACTTAAAGCCAACTGATTAGAACTTTAATCCCTTCTGTATAAGCCCCTCAGAGCAGTACCCATATTGGCATTTGATTGAAAAATCAGAAGACGGCTTCCCTGGTGGCTCAGTGGTTAAGAATCCACCTGCCAATGCAAGGGACATGGGTTTGAGCCCTGGTCCGGGAAGATCCCACATGCCATGGAGCAACTAAGCCCGCGTGCCTAGAGCCCATGTTCCACAACCAGAGAAGCCACCACAATGAGAAGCCTGCGCACCTCAACAAAGAGTAGCCCCTGCTCGTTGCAACTAGAGAAAGCCCGCATGCAACAACAAAGACTCTAACGCAGCCAAAAATAATAAATAAATTAAATAAATAAATTTTTAAAAAAACCCAGAAGAAAATATGTTTATGTTACAAAATAGCTGCTATACTCCTTTCCATTGTTGTAGTAATCAATGTGACACATCAAAAAAGCCCTCACAGATAGATTTATGTTTGTCTGGATTTTTCCACTGGGCATTTTCTTCATTCAAGGTCTATCTGAGGTTGCTCTGGCTACTGCAGTGGTGAGAACAGAATTCAGAGGTATGATCTTCATCACTACAGGCTAGCCTGTAGATCAAACTGTTAAAACTAGACTCTAAATTTAAAAAAAAAGATGGCATAAAATTTGAGTTGGAGGGAATCTTAGACATCACTGAGCTTACTTCCTCATACGTCAATGACCTTAAGTGATTTTTCTATTGTTAAACTGCCAGCTGGTGATAGAGTCATATCTAATGGCCATATCATGTCATGTATCATATCATATCATATTATATATCATATCTGAGATTTAAAGACACCAGTCTATGATATTTACATGTGGAAATCAAGGAAAAGAGAAATTAAATAACTTCCTCAAGTTAGTAAGAGGGATAGAATTCAGCACAGGTGGCCTGATTTCAGGTACCACATTTTTAACCTCTCTGCCCTACTACCTACCTAAGACTAGAATATGCATCTTGTGACTAATGGTAATGTTTTTTCCAGTAGTCTTTTATTTATCATGGAAAAATCCGTATGGCAGTTAGGAAAATCAATCATCTAATGCTGTGTTTCTTTAGTTCCATTTCTTTTTTTTTTTTAACTCTATTCTTTCTCTCCCAAGAAAAATATTAGAAATGTATTACTATCTATGATTTGTTCCCATTTATTACTTTCCATTTCTTCTCTCTTCCTTTATGTGACTTCAACAGATAGGTTTTACTGAAAAGTTTTTCAGATACCCTGAGGTCCTCTTCTTACCTGTAGTAGTATTCCTAACTATAAAACTTAGCAGATTTTCAACCTTATAATAACCACCTTTTCTAAATACCTGAAGCCTATAATCTTAGTTTAACATTCTTTCCTAAATCACACACATTTAAAAACTTTAGACATGACAGATGCAAAAGGTTGGCCACAAATTTAGTATGAATCTGGAAATTTATTATTTCCTAGCATGACATGGAGTCCCCAAACTGATATTCCTTATAAAGTATTTGAGTTTTTTCTATAGATATGATTCTATTAAGTTTTACTAATACACATGAAGTTTCATCCAACAGCGGGTTTTAGATGACTTATTTCCACATGAAAATTAAAACTATATTTTAAAAAGTTAGGCTAAGCAATAAACAAAAAAATAAAAGTAGTTAAGAAATCTAGGATACAGGTTATACAAAAGCAGAAAGGAAAGGACACAATTTTTTTAATAGTTTTATGAGATAAAATTTACATATCATAAAATTCACCTGCTTAAAGTATATAATTCACTGATTTTCAGTATATTTAGAGTAATGTAACCATCACCATAATCTAATTTTATAACATATTCATCACCGCAGAAAGAAACAGTGCACCAAATATCAGGGATTCCTCATTCACCTCTCTACCTAACACTAAAGAACTACTAATATAATTTCTGTCTCTATAGATTTGCCCATTCTGGATATTTTATGTTAATGGAGTTAAATAGTACATTGCCATTTGTGAGTGGCCTCTTTCATTTAGTGTAGTGCTTTTGAGGTTTATCCATGTTCTAGTGTATCTCAGTACTTCATTCCTTTTTACTGATGATAATTTTCCATTATATGGATATACCATGTATTGTTTATCCATTCATCAGTTGATAGCCATGTAGTGTGTTTCCACTTCAGAGCCACTATGAATAATGGTACTATGAATATCCATGTATATGTTTTTGTGTGAATGTATCTTTTCATTTTATTTACTGTGGATATCTAGGAATAGAATTATTGGTCATCTTCTAATTCTGTGGTTAACATTTTGAGAAACTGCAAAACTGTTTCTTTGAAGAAATATGTATTCACACACTTTCCCATTTTTAAAATGTGTGAATTGCTTTTTTTATTATTGAGTTGTAATTGTTCTTTTTGTGTTCTGAATACAAGTCGCTTATCAGGCATATGATTTGCAAATGTTTTCTCCCATTTTGTAGGTAGTCTTTTTTTTTTAATTTTTTTTTTAACATTTTTATTGGACTATAATTGCTTTACAATGGTGTGTTAGTTTCTGCTTTATAACAAAGTGAATCAGCTATACATATACACATATCCCCATATCTCTTCCTTCTTGCATCTCCCTCCCTCCCACCCTCCCTATCCCACCCCTCCAGGTGGTCACAAAGCACGGAGCTGATCTCCCTGTGCCATGTGGCTGCTTCCCACTAGCTATCCACCCTACACTTGATAGTGTATATATGTCCATGCCACACTCTTACTTTGTCCCAGCTTACCTTTCCCCCTCCCCGTGTCCTCAAGTCCATTCTCTAGTCTGTGTCTTTATTCCTGTCCTGCCCCTAGTTCTATAGAACCATTTTTTTGGGTTTTTTTTAAGATTCCATATATATGTGTTAGCATATGGTATTTGTTTTTCTCTTTCTGATTTACTTCACTCTGTATGACAGACTCTAGGTCCATCCACCTCACTACAAATAACTCAATGTTGTTTCTTTTTATGGCTGAGTAATATTCCATTGTATATATGTGCCACATCTTCTTTATCCATTCATCTGTTGATGGATACTTAGGTTGCTTCCATGTCCTGGCTATTGTAAATAGAGCTGCAATGAACATTTTGGTACATGACTCTTTTTGAATTATGGTTTTCTTAGGGTATATGCCCAGTAGTGGGATTGCTGGGTCATATGGTAGTTCTAGTTTTAGTTTTTTAAGGAAACTCCATACTGTTCTCCATAGTGGCTGTATCAATTTACATTCCCACCAACAGTGCAAGAGGGTTCCCTTTTCTCCAAACACTCTCCAGCATTTATTGTTTGTAGATTTTTTGATGATGGCCATTCTGACTGGTGTGAGATATCTCACTGTAGTTTTGATTTGCATTTCTCTAATGTTTAATGATGTTGTGCATTTTTTCATGTATTTGTTGGCAATCTGTATATCTTCTTTGGAGAAATGTCTATTTAGGTCTTCTGCCTATTTTTGGATTGGGTTGTTTGTTTTTTTGATATTGAGCTGCATGAGCTGCTTGTAAATTTTGGAGATTAATCCTTTGTCAGTTGCTTCATTTGCAAATATTTTCTCCCATTCTGAGGGTTGTCTTTTCGTCTTGTTTATGGTTTCCTTTGCTGTGCAAAAGCTTTTAAGTTTCATTAGGTCCCATTTGTTTATTTTTGTTTTTATTTCCATTTCTGTAGGAGGTGGGTCAAAAAGGATCTTGCTGTGTTTTATGTCATAGAGTGTTCTGCCTATGTTTTTCTCTAAGAGTTTGATAGTGTCTGGCCTTACATTTAGGTCTTTAATCCATTTTGACTTTATTTTTGTGTATGGTGTTAGGGAGTGTTCTAATTTCATTCTTTTACATGTAGCTGTCCAGTTTTCCCAGCACGACTTATTGAAGAGGCTGTCTTTTCTCCACTGTATATTCTTGCCTCATTTATCGAAGGTAAGGTGACCATATGTGCATGGGTTTATGTCTGGGCTTTCTATACTGTTCCATTGATCTATATTTCTGTTTCTGTGCCAGTACCATACTGTCTTGATTACTGTAGTTTTGTAGTATAGTCTGAAGACAGGGAGCCTGATTCCTCCAGCTCTGTTTTCCTTTTTCAAGATTGCTTTGGCTATTCGGCTAGTCTTTTGTGTTTCCATACAAATTGTGAAATTTTTTGTTCTAGTTCTGTGAAAAATGCCAGTGGTAGTTTGATAGGGATTGCATTGAATCTGTAGATTGCTTTGGGTAGTATAGTCATTTTCACAATGTTGATTCTTCCAATCCAAGAACATGGTATACATCTCCATCTGTTTGTATTATCTTTAATTTCTTTCATCAGTGTCTTATAGTTTTCTGCATACAGGTCTTTTGTCTCCTTAGGTAGGTTTATTCCTAGGTATTTTATTCTTTTTGTTGCAATGGTAAATGGGAGTGTTTTATTAATTTCACTTTCAGATTTTTCATCATTAGTGTATAGGAATGCAAGAGATTTCTGTGCATTAGTTTTGTATCCTGCTACTTTACCAAATTCATTGATTAGCTCTAGTAGTTTTCTGGTAGCATCTTTAGGATTCTCTATGTATAGTATCAAGTCATCTGCAAACAGTGACAGTTTTACTTCTTCTTTTCCGATTTGGATTCCTTTTATTTATTTTTCTTCTCTGATTGCTGTGGCTAAAACTTACAAAACTATGTTGAATAATAATGGTGATAGTGGGCAACCTTGTCTTGTTCCTGATCTTAGTGAAAATGGTTTCAGTTTTTCACCATTGAGGACGATGTTGGCTGTGGGTTTGTCATATATGGCCTTTATTATGTTGAGGAAAGTTCCCTCTATGCCTACTTTCTGGAGGGTTTTTTATCATAAATGGGTGCTGAATTTTGTCAAAAGCTTTTTCTGCATCTATTGAGATGATCATATGGTTTTTATTCTTCAGTTTGTTAATATGGTGTATCACATTGATTGATTTGCGTATATTGAAGAATCCTTGCATTCCTGGGGTAAACTCCACTTGATCATGGTATATGATCCTTTTAATGTGCTGTTGGATTCTGTTTGCAAGTATTTTGTTGCAGATTTTTGCATCTATGTTTATCAGTGATATTGGCCTGTAATTTTCTTTCTGTGTGACATCTTTGTCTGGTTTTGGTATCAGGGTGATGGTGGCTTCATAGAATGAGTTGGGGAGTGTTCCTCCCTCTGCTATATTTTGGAAGAGTTTGAGACGTATAGGTGTTAGTTCTTCTCTAAATGTTTGATAGAATTCGCCTGTGAAGCCATCTGGTCCTGGGCTTTTGTTTGTTGGAAGATTTTTAGTCACAGTTTCAAGTTCAGTGCTTGTGTTTGGTCTGTTCATATTTTCTATTTCTTCCTGGTTCAGTCTCGGAAGGTTGTGCTTTTCTACGAATTTGTCCATTTCTTCCAGGTTGTCCATTTTATTGGCATATAGTTGCTTGTAGTAATCTCTCATGATCCTTTGTATTTCTGCTGTGTCAGTTTTTACTTCTCCTTTTCATTTCTAATTCTATGTGGGTAGTCTCTTTACTTTTTTGATGATATTGTTCAAAGCAGAAAGAATGTATTTCTGATAAAAAATAATTCACTAATTTCTTTAAATACAGGCATGACTCAAAATTAACTGCTCCGTTGAAGAAAGAAATATACTGACACCAATTCTAGGATTATTTAATATAAATAAGAGGCAGGTAGAGAACATAGTATTTGAATGATCCTTGACCGAGCTATACTTGAGCTATGACTGGCTTGGAATTCTAAAATATTCTGATTGATTGTTTATATCTGCTTTTATGCATCAGAATTATTTTTTTCCTTTTCAGTTAATACTCTCAGATAATGTATATAAGGTTAAGGTAAGACATTTTAATATTATGCCATCTTAGTTTATAGATGTAATAAGATTCTGCCTACTGAAGTTATGTTTTCCTAATGAGATTTGGTTAGCCCATTCTCTAGCAAACTAGGACAAATTTCTGTAATTAGTATCATAAATATTTATAAAAGACTATAGTCAACACAATTTAGTTTTTTTGAATTTTGTATAAATGCTACCTTATTCACTGTGTCAAGTATTTCCCTTGCAAATGAACTTTTTCCTACTAGTGCCTTCAGAATCAATAAGTCTCAGGAGATTTCTTACATCTATTAAACTAGAGGTGACAAAATGCTGTCAAAATAAAATACAAGTAGATTCCCAATGTCAACATTTGTCTACATTCTATATAGGTTCCCAGAAAACAGAGAGTCTCATCACAAAGCTATCATAAATAATAGTGGTGCAATATACTACATTATTTTATCCTGCTCCAGTTGACTTATTCAATTATCTAAAAATACCCACAACTTTAAACTTATATATCTGAAGTCAGTCATCTTAATCTATAATTACTTAAAGGTCATCACTTCATCTTTGCTCTTTGTGTCAAGATGATGAAGGATTGCAACTTTATAAGAAGCCCTTAACAGTCAGTCAATAAACATTTATTTGAGGACATAGTTAAAATAAATGGACCAAAATTATGGGTTGCCATTCTTCTTTACTTCATGGAAATTGTGTATGTGTTCTCTTATAATTTTAATAGTTGAGGTAATGGGCCTCAACTATTAAAATTAAGTATTAAGAAAGAATCGGGCCATTTTTCTACTTGGAAAAACAAAGGCAACATAAGTAATATTTAAGTGATTCAGTTGCACACAATTACTAATTGGCCCCTTGAATTACTTTATCCTTTTCTGTTTAACTAGGTTGTCTCCCACGTAATTATTCATTGTAAAATGGGATATAAATTGTGGTTTTAAAAATATTGTGATATACTCATCATGATTTGTTATCCTTGCAACAGCATTAAAGTGATTGATGCCTTCTAAAGAGCTACAAAATAATAAAATAAACTGTGGAAAGTGTAAGTTGTCACAGGTATCATAGCAGATACACCTTAGATGAAGTTAGGGATGTCATTGATGAAAGGCTTTGTAACAAAGAGTGATAAAGAAATAGACAACCTCATATAAAGATCATATCCTTCTCAAGAGAAAGCCTGCTTATTTACATGAAGCCTCTAATTTAACATAATGTGATTTGAATTGTGACCCACGGAGTGCTTTGTGCATTTCTCTTTTATCGTCCTGGGCCCGGCCCCTGCTGGGACAAGTCTGCTGTGGGAGATTGAAATTGCCTCCTTCTCTTCAGATGCAACTGCCAAGACTCTGCCTCTCAGGCCTGTGTTCACCAAAACAATGATTATCTTGGACACTTGTGAAATCATGGAAACCTCATTTGCACCTAAATACAGTCTATGTACATGAATAATAATTGCTCATCTTTCAGGTAAAATTATATAAACATACAGAGAAGGCACACTCTTGGACATATTTATGGCAGGTTGACTAAGACTTTTCGAAAATAATTACATCAGGCTAATTAATCTCTCAAATTTTGCACAAGGAGGTCTGTCCACATTAACCAATGCCAACATTTTCTTCTCATCTCCAGCTGTTCCACACCTCAAACCAAAATGCCTTGTGCAGCCAAGATCATTGAACATAGTTTTAATGGACAACATTTACTCACCACTTGACGTGCTTGTGACCCTAGATGGAGGGCTTTACATGCATGAAGAATATGCTGTATAATCGTGGAGAGGTGGTCAAGTCATAATGATGAAAAAGAGCGGGAATATTGTACTAAGATGTACCTAGGTTCAAGTCTTGTTTATGTCTCATGCAAGACTGGACTTATAATTTCTAAGCTTCTGCTTCTTCATCTTTGAGGTAAAGATGGTAATCATAACTTAGAGATTTTAAGTGACTTGTCCATGGAAACAGCCAGCAACATGATGAGTTAGTATTCAAACCCAGGGCTAAAGTCCATGCTCTTAATCAGTAAGTTTTACTGTTACCATTATTCCTTGTAGCTTTTCTACTTCTCACAAGAGTATTGAAGCTCTTCAGTTTATTGAAAAACAATGTTTTCATACGATTTTCATACTATTCATATGGTATCAGGGACAGGGATGAACTGATATTATTTTTTATTTCTAGACAATTTATATCCTATCATGCATTTTAAGTTTTGAAAACTATTGTACAGTGTTTCCCACAGCTTGTCCACTCCTAGGTCTCTCATTTTTGTTTCTTACCTCAGGTGTCATAAAGAATTGTGTGCATTGTGCATTGTCATGCATGGGTGGCAGAGTGGGGGATGGTGGCATATGTATAGGGAAAGAAGGGGGGAACTGAATATAAGTAGTGTGTTTGAAGAAATGAAAAACTTGGCTCCTTCTTTCTAACTTCAAGTCTTGTTGTGGGTGCTCTTTGAATATGAGGACAAAGTGTTTGTCAATATTGATGACTACTTCTAATGAACTGGAACCTTTTGGTTCTAATTGTGTTTTTTAATACTAGTACAGAATATGGTTAAGTGGAGGTGAATGAGAGGAGTAAAGGAGAGAAAGTAGAGTGATTTTTTTGGTGTTACTGAAATCTAAGTAATAACTGTGAAGGGTTATACAAATGAATATAAATCCAAAGGCCTTCAGAATGAACTTGCCTTTTGTTCTGTTTTATGAAGAACTTAACTTTTGTTCTGTTTTATGAAGAACTTGGAGTAAACTCTTGAGCTCTTGTCGTTATAGGTGCTTCATCCAAAAACATCTGATGGACTAGATTAGAGGAAATACAATCGATTTAAAAAATGTTATTTTAACTCTCTTTCTTGGCCCTTTGTGCACACATAGAAAATGAAAATTTACAGAGCCCCTGCATTGTCCATGAAAACCTAAAGATGCTAAAGAAACAGATCTTTGGGTTTCACTGGATTGACACTTATTTTTATCCAGTGGAGTGCAGGTCAAAGGCACCCCATAAACTGAATTTGTAGCTCTAGGAAGCAGTGTTCTGAACCAGAAAACAGGAAAGAGTATTAATCAAAAGTGAAAAGGTTCTGCTGAAAGAAGACCAGCCTTGGAAAATGATTTTAAAGATCATTTGCCATGCACACAATTATTTTGTAGTTGCAGTTCATGCCAAGACTTTAAAGAGAACCGATGGAAAATTTCATTATTCAAGTATGCACTATATACACATTGTAATCCCCGTCACTCACCAGGGCAAGGCAAAAGTGACATAAAGACAGAATATTTTAAAAATCTAATTGTCCCGTACTGTACAAAGTGAGGTATCATTGCAAATATTTATTTCCATTATGAGATCTACAGAGGCATCATATTGTTAAAATGAGAATAGTTTCTGAACCGTATAGACTTTTACGGATATTTTAAAATATGTCTCAAAAGTGATGGATGACTGACACTATTATTACTTATTTTCATTTTCTCATGTATTTTACTAGCTCAGGAAGGATCTAATTTAATATAAATTCCCATCACAGTCTGTAACTTCCTCTCCATTTTCATAGTAGTAACCTGAGACCCTGTTTCAAACATGGTTAAGCCAGTTAAAGGCGTTGAAGACACAGTTTTGTCATTTTAAAAGACACAGTCCTTAAAGATGGGGTAAGGTTGATAGATTGAAGATGAAGTCTAAGATACTCTGTCTCATGGAAAAATAAAATCAACCCAAAGAGATTATTTCTTTCTCTCAAATGCCAAATCAGTGAACCAGTTGTTTGCCCCAGAGGTTTCTATATAAGTTCATGAATATGCATCCTGAAATATGTGTCAATTCAAAGAAACAACTACCCTTTTATTAAAATAAATTAGTATAATTAAGTGAAAACACTTACTACATTGAATGCATTGTTGTTTTGTTGAGATAACTAGTTAAAGTAAAATATTTCATCAATAGACTTTTTTTTCATTCTAACTCCAATCATAGATTTGCTTTAGCTTACCTGGCAAAAGATAGGGCTATTGAGGAGAATTAGGAAATAAAATAGGTGTAACTCTTCAACATATTATAAAATACACTTTCAGAAATAATCCTGTGGAAGAAAGAGGCAGTGTCTTTTGAGACTCAACAACAGTTCCAGTATTTTAACTTCGAACTTCGTGTGTTCTAGTTTCATATAACTCTGTGCTTCTGAAGCTTGTTCTCTGAAGTGAAAGTGATTACATTAGTTCTGCAAGGTTTCTTCTTATTCAACCACACTATCTTGCCTTCACAGGAATCTTAGCACACTATGCACTAAATGTAATACGCTGTACAGTAAAGTCAGTACATACCTCAGATGTATTTTTATCTAAGTGGCATCCATGTTACTTTATTATTCTTCTGAAAAATCATCTTCATTTCTGTATAAAGTGCCTTTGTATTAAATGCATAGGACATTAATGTGTATCTAATTCACAAAAGTTAGTTGGTTTTAAATCCTCTGCCCTGAGTAATTGAGTTGCTTGGTACTTCTGTTTTCTACAATGTATTCTTTTTTTTTTAATTGAAATATGGTTGATTACAATATTATATTAGTTCCAGGTGTGCAATATAGTGATTCAATAATTTTATAGATTATACTCCATTTAAGGTTATTATAAAACAATGGCTATATCTCCCTGTGCTGTGCAATATGTTCTTATTGCTTTTTCTATTTTATATATAGTAGTTTGTATCTCTTAATCCCATAACCCTATTTTACCCCTCTCTCCTTCTCTCTCCCCACTGGTTACCAATAGTTTGTTCTCTATATCTGTGAGTCAGTTTTCTTCTCTTCTAGGAGATTTATGATTTCAGGTCTTATATTTAGGTCTTTAATCCATTTTGAGTTTATTTTTGTATAAGGTGTAAAGAAATGTTCTAATCTCATTCTTTGACATGTAGCTACCCAGTTTTCTCAGCACCACTTATTCAAGAGACTGTCTTTTCTCCATTCTATATTCTTGTCTCCCTTGTCATAGGCTAATTGACTAGAGGTGTGTGGGGTTATTTCTGGGCTCTCTATTCTGTTCTGTTAATCTAAGTGTCTGTTTTGGGGCCAGTACCATGCTGTTTTGATGATGGTAGCTTTGTAGTATAGTATAAAGTCAGGAGTGTGATACCTCCAGCTTTGTTCTTTGTTCTCAAGATTGCTTTGGCAATTTGGAGTCTTTTGTAGTTCCATACAAATTTTAGAATTATTTGTTCTAATTCTGCAAAAAAGTAATAAATGAATTCAGTAAAGTTGCAGGATACAACTTAATACAGTGATTAGTTTACAGAAATGTGTTGTTTTCCTGTAATAAAGCACTATCAAAAAAAGGCAAAAAAAGTCCCATTTAAAACTACATCAAAAATAATAAAATACCTAGGAATAAAATTACCAAGGAGGTGAAAGCCTATACTCTGAAAATTCTAAAACATTGATGAAGGAATTTGAAAATAATATAAAGAAATGGAAAAATACACTGTGCTCCTTGATTGTAATAATTAATATTATTACAATATTATATATTCTTTATTTTAATATGCTTTTTCATTTGGTGATCACATATTTTTTAATTATCAACTCTAGGTATGTATATAACTATATGTTTTGTTCAACAAATGCTTCTTGAATGCCTATTGTATTAAAGGAATTATATGGTGGGATTTGGGTGTAAAAATACATAGTCTTGATGGTCTTATCCTCCAAACACTTGTACAATGCAAAATAATGAGCCAAGTACTGTTCTAAATTAAAAGCCCCTGGGTAATTTTAAGTCCTTCAATGCAGTCACTAAGGATGTATTACCAGAGAAACTCTACTCTCTCATTGTAAGCACATTATTTATTTCAGTAATTTGACTGATAGCATTTAAAATATAGTTGTTACACCTTACTTTAAATTGGATAACTTAAATATTTTTAATGCAAATGTGCTTGATCTTGTGAAATATTTTAGTTTCTAATAACATTACTAATCATTATTTTTAACATCAAGACATATAAAAATACATTAAACATACATTTATCTAAATGGACCTCTATGATGAATTCTTCAGTAACTGAAGGAATAACTGAAGGATTATTCAGCAAAGGGAAATTCTAAGTTATTGAGGTCTTGCATAACTTTTGAAATTCCTATGTTGAGGAAATACCTATTAAAAGCTATCATGGATTTAATAGAACTTTTTTCTTCCTTAAATGAATCAAAGTTTTAGCTGAATTTTTGTCTTATGCATCTTCAGGGTCAAAGTCTCCTTATCACT
The DNA here is from genome assembly GCF_009873245.2 of Balaenoptera musculus. Lineage (NCBI taxonomy): Eukaryota > Metazoa > Chordata > Mammalia > Artiodactyla > Balaenopteridae > Balaenoptera > Balaenoptera musculus. The sequence continues at coordinate 95,451,928 of NC_045787.1, forward strand.
AGTACTTGAGATCAGGAGCACTAACCCTTTTTTCTAGGTTTATGTCATAAAATGCTGTCCAACTACATTTGTATGAGTATCTGAGACAGATGCAAAGATGTGACTAAAGGTAAGGATGGAAGCTACAATTATGTACAATGCCAGGAGAATGCTCTGATCATATATGCAATATCTCTGCCACAAATCATGAGAGCTGAGTGTGTTAATGTCCTATGGGTAGTTCTGGGTGAAAAACATGCTACAAATAATATATGATATGGGCTGTTTTAAAAATAATTTATTATATTTAATTCAAACTAAAATCATAAAGCTCTTAGAAGAAAACAAAGAGGTAAATCTTTGACCTTGACAACAAAAGAAAAATAGATAAATTGAACCTTATCAAAATTAAAAGCTTTGCTGCATCAAAGAACATTATCAAAAAAGGGCAACCTACAGAATGGGAGAATATTTTTGCAAATCTTTGCATATATTCAAATCATATGTCTAATAAGGGTTTAATATCCAGATTATACAAAGAACTCATACAAGTCAACAACAAAAGGACAAACACCCAATTAACAAATGGACAGAGGACTTGAATAGACAGTCCTCAAAAAAAAGAGCTATTCAAATGACCAATAAGCACATGAATTGCTCAACATCATATGTCACTATGCAAATATAAATCCAAACTACCATGAGATACAACTTCATACCTTCTGGCATGGAAATCATCATCATCATCAGAAAACAACAAATTCTGGTGAGATAGTGGAGAAACTGGAACCCTTATACATTTGTTGGTGGGAAGGAAAATGGTAGACCCACTGGGGAAAACAACATGGCAGTTCCTCAAAAAATTAAACAGAATTATCATATAACCCAGAAATTCTACTAATAGATATATACTTACTAGAACTGAAAAGAGTCTCAAATAGATACTTGTACACCAGTGTTTACTGTAGCATTATTCACAGTAGTCAAAAGGTAGAAATAACCAAGTGTCCATCAACAGATGAACAAAATGCAATCTATCCATACAATGAATAATATTCAACCATGAAAAGAAAGGAAGTTCTGAAACATACTACAATATGGATAAATCTTGTAGAAATTATGCTAAGTGAAATAAGACATAAAAAGACAAATTTCATTAATATACGATATTTGTTTTTCTCTTTCTGGCTTACTTCACTCTGTATGACAGACTCTAGGTCCATCTGCCTATTTGTAGGGCAGGAATAGAGATGTAGCCATAGAGAACGGACATGTGGACACAGTGCGGGAAGGGGAGGGTGGGACGAACTGGGAGATTAGGGTTGACATAAATACACTACCATGTGTAAAATAGATAACTAGTGGGAACCTGCTGTATAGCACAGGGAGCTCAGCTTGGTGCTCTGTGATGACCTTGATGGGGGCAGGGGAGAAGTGGGGGAGGGAAGTCCAAGAGGCAGGGGATATAGATATACATATAGCTGATTCACTTCATTGTACAGCAGAAACTAACACAATATTGTAAAGCAAGTTTACTCCAATAAAAATAAAATAAGATAAATAAATTTTAAAAAAAGACAAATTTCGTATGATCCCACCTATATGAAATACCTAGGATAGGCAAATTGATGGAAACAGAAAGTACATTTAAGGTTAACAGGGACTGGAAGTGGGAATAGGGCATTATTGCTTAATGGTTACAGAGTTTCTATTTGGGGTGATGAAAAGAGTTTGGAAATAATGGTGATGGTTGACAACATTGTGAATGTAATTAATGCCACTCAGTTGTACACTAAATGGTTAAAAAAAACCCCACAACTTTTAATGTCATATACATTTTACCACAATAATATACTTTTAAAATTTACTACTTTTAGTTCATTTTAATTTATTTTATCTACTTGCATAAATATGACTCTATAAGAAAAACAAATATATTATTATTCATATTTTCCAGGCAGTAATAATTATGTCAAGACATTTTATTGAGTGCTTCAACGTTCTAGGCCCTGATTTAAGACCTTTTCAATTATTAACTCATTTGTACTCATAAAAACGCTATGAAGTAGAAATTATTATGTTAGCTATTTTACAGGTGAGGAAACTGAGCAACAGAATGTGAAGTAACTCATTCAAGGTGCAGTGGACAGTAAGTGGCCAGGCTGAACAACAGCCCCAGGCAGTCTGGTTCCAGAGCTTCTGACCCTAACCACTAGGCTTGACCATTTTGACATTTTGAGCTTTATTTTGCTTTGACATTTTAAACTTAAATTATTCATCTTAAAATGAAGTTCAGTGGTCAGACCCAGGCCAGTGAATGCCTGTGTGCAAGTAAAGTGGGTTCTTTTCACTTCTTTCATTTCAAGACAAGTTTATTATGCCATCTTCCAGTTCTCCCTGGAACTGATTTAATTGCTTCTACTACTAGTTATTATTAATATGTGGCAAGTGGTTATCAGCACTTTTGCATTCAGACTACACGTGCCATGTCTCATTTTCAATCTGCCACTTGAAAATTGCTCTTTAGTCACTAAGAGCTGTGATGCTGAAAGGACAGTTAGAATATGGGATATGTTACTGAAATAGCCTTTTCTACTTTTTTATGAACTTTCTGTCACAGTGGTCTGTCATCTTCACAGTGACAGGAGGATAGATTAAATTACTTTCCTGAAAAGAGACCTATACTGCATCTACATCATCTTTGTGTTCCCAGCACCAGACATCATGGTTGGCATATAGTTGATGTTCGAGACACTTTTATTACATGAATGAAGGAAGGAATGGTACAAACACACCTGAGTAATTTTCTAAAGACTCTTTATAATATCCTCATCTACTGTGTGACATCACAGGAAGACAAGGAACTGAGTCTTGTCCATTACATATGTTTATGTACCATGCTCGAATGTGAGCTCTCCCGTATTTCTGCAGTGCCCATGGTGCCATGATTGTATTTTATGTTGTTCTGTCTTTGGAGTTTATACACTTTGGATTTGAATAATTTGATGATACAAAATACATCACTGGATGTGAAAAGGAGTGAGGAGAAAGATATCCGTTTCTGGCCAGTGTGGAGAAAGTCCTTCTTTTTTGCACTACTTCTTGAATGAGTCTACATAGGGCTAGACTCTGTTTAGGGTGAGGGATATGAGGCACCTGGGTGCACAGTTTAAGGAGACACTCACTCTCAGGTTTGTGCAAGAGAAGTGCTGGCATTGACATGCATGAGAAAATGAATGCCTCGCAGTGTTTGTACCTCTCTTGCCTTGAGCCTGAGATATAAGAATGGTAGTGTTAGCGCTAATAATAAATGAGTCTAGAACGATCTGTAAATGGAAGTAAAAGACTGATTTTGAGCTGTAAGGAGAGTATGGCTGTGTTTAAAACAGAGGGCAGATGATATCCTTCAACATATTTTTGTCAGGGCTCTGCTAGGCATTGGTGCAAAGGGGCTCTCAATAAATATAATTGCTTGGTTGGCAGCTGGTTTGTCTACAGTGTGTTCAGGGACCCCATGGTTGCAACCCAGGGAAGAACTTTACTCCTGAGGCCGAGGAGATGGGGGCAGAACAATAAAATTAGAGGGGACTAAGCTAATGTTAACCTTTAAGGAGACCTGGATCCTGAAGATAAAGGTTCTATGGTCATCTAAACTTTTCAGCTTGGGTCAACTACTGACCATTCCTGCTGTGAGTGTGCCAGACATGTTCTGTGGAATGGAGGACTTACATTAATTTTTAAATAATGTAAAAACATTGGTAATGTTAGATAACATCTTTTGTAAATCATTGCAAAATAATTTTTGCTTGTTAATGTGTATAGCTATAATGACTAATACATATTGGTGCTTGTGAGTACAGGCACACTGAATAATGGAAGCATTTCATCCCGATACCCTCAGATCCCTTTTTACTGTGATGGTGTAACAATTCCCCACTCCCCAGCCTACTTCCCAGCTTCAGTACGCTTTCTGTGTGCTTTTGTTTCCAGCAGCCAGCCCCTGCCTCTCTTTGAAAAGGGCCGACATTGGCTGTTGGGTTCTGCCATGCCCTCCCACAAAGAAAGCTGAGCGAGCCTGGGAGTTTTTGCCCCCTCCTTCCTCAAAACCAGAGGGAGTGAAGACCATGCTCCTTCACATGCCTTACGTGGTCTTCCTGACCTGCTTCGTGCCTCTCTAGAGAGCAGCCCTCATCATACTTCCACCCCACAAGCCAATCATTCCAATGCTCTATTACAGCCCCTAGCTCTTGCACCTTTGGGTTCTTGTACTAGAAGTAAGCCTTTTCCTATTTCTACTCCTCAGCGAATTGTTTGTCCTTAAGATCTCAGCTGAAAATTAACTTCCTTATAGGAACTTTCCCTCATCTCCTAAATCTGGGGTTAAGAGTACCTCTGATGTAATTCCAGAATGCTGTATATTTCTCTGACAAATTTACTTATTTATTAATTTTCTATTTGCACATGTTTAATTCATTTTTGCACAAACTAGCCTATGAGCTTTATGAAGGCAGGGATAAAGCTTTGGCTTCACTGTGGTAACCCAGGGTGTAGCACAGTGCCTGACATATACGAAGTACATAATAAACATACACTGAACATATGAATAATTGGATGAATTGATTTGATTAATCAATCAATGTATGGATTATAAATATAAATCACTTGACACTGTGTCTTATTTTGTTTAATCACATGCTTATTTGCTAGGCTTTACACACTAACACTGTTATTGTGAAGGATGTTAATATACGTATTATACATTCCCTTACCTAAAAGAGTGCAAAAACCACTTTAGGAATCAGCATTTAAACACGTAAAAAAATTAAACATTTCAAGATAAAATTTCCTACTGATTTCCTAAGAGATGGGGGCTCAAAAGGTAACCAAACATTCATGCTTATTCATTACAGAATATATTTCCTGACAAGATAAAATTTCCTACTGATTTCCTAAGGGATGGGGGCTCAAAAGGTAACCAAACATTCATGCTTATTCATTACAGAATATATTTCCTGACTTGGGTCAATACCTGGCCACAAATATGCAAGTTGTCTTTCTACCCTCTCTTAGCTTAAGCGCATGTATTTAAACACTTAGGGTTGGGTGGGATCCTCTGTCACAAATATTCAATATTTATTCTGTGAACATAAAGTGTCTTTCAGACAAAGTCAGAAAAACCTTTTTAGATTTTTTCTCAAGCAGAATTTGTGAAATGATAGTGCCTTAGAAGCAGTCTCTCCAGAAAGCAAAGCCTAAGAAGGAGGTTGTGTGCAGGTGGTTTATTCTGGTATTCTATCCCGACGTACGGGAGCAAGAGACTCAGGAAAATTAAGCACAGGAGAGGCGAAGCCAGCATAAGGATACATTCTCATCCTTTGTCTACCATTGTGGGTTACTGCAGTTGAACTCTCTTAGGAGCCATGCACATGGGTCTTGGAATTGCCCAGCCAAGGGCATGAAACGGGGAGTGATTATCAGCTAGCTTGGGTACCACATTGGTCATCTATACCTACTTGAATTTCTAATTACTTAGATGCAAGTACTGAGTACTAGGTGGTTCCTCCAACTGTAACATTGTGGGGGGGGGCGGTCAGAAAAGCCCTGGGGCAGAAAAGTGAAATCTATTCAGTGCTGCTGTAAAAACGTATATCATATTCCCCATAGTGAAGCTTTTTACCTCATCAGTGTCTGGGGTAAAAAAGAACCTAGAAGATGTGAGTGGGGGAAGAAGAGTAATCCAACATAGGTGGCCTGTGAGATAGATACCTACACAGATGTTCTTTATTTGGTCATCACAAGATTTTTTTCGATAAATTGTCAATGTTTAAAAAATTAGTAGAATTCACAACATAATCTGCTTTGTTTCCAAAAAGTGGGATTAATACCTCTCACAGGTGTGTTTTATTTGGTCATCAGGAACACTACTTTTTCCCCAATGAACTGCCAATAATTAAAATTAAGGAGATTTCACACAATAATCTGGACTTCCTGCTTCACTTCTAAAAACAGATCTTCTAGCAGTGCTGGGTCTACATTACCCTGAGACTGAAAGGCAGTGACATGGGTGGTGTCCATGTACCCTTAGATGAGCACATACTCACTAGTCTGTTATTGACCCATGTTGTTCCCTCTTCGTGTTTGTGTACCTGTGTGTCCCCTGAAGATATTTGCATTTGATGCCACTGTTCTAAATACTGAACCACTTATCAAGGTTGATGACTAGATGATTAATGTGTTTGCCCACTCAAAAACATTGTATGCCCATCTCTGAGCAGCTGATCTGCACAGATTGCATCAGCTGAGCTCCCTTTCCAATGTGGCTTTTGGGCTGGTTCTGTCAATGGGAGGAAAAACAAGTTAGGGAATATTCTCCTCACTCCCTCCCACCTTCAAAATCACAGTCCTGAGGGTGGTTGCATCCTGCAAAATCACGGCTACCCTGAGCTATCACTGATCCCTCACAGCACAATGTTTTCCCCTGGCGCCTTTCAGGCTTACTAAACTCAGCATCTCAACATTACTTCGGGGGTCTCTTAAATCTACCCTCATTATTGTAAGTTGTCCTGTCATTAAATTCTTTTCAATGAACCCATCTAATCTGAGTTCTGTTTAATGCCAGGGTCCTGACTAATACAGTAAAGCGCTTATTGTATTATTGTTGTTATTATTGTCATTATTATTACAGTTATTAATAATGGAGCCACCCCCTCTCAAGGGTACTTTGTCAAATCCTGTCTCTGCTTCAGAGAAACTGATGATCATTCTCTGCTGAGCTGCTTCTGCCATCGCTGCTGATCACGACCCAGCCCTGTTTTCCTACTTAGCTGACCATGTGCACTACTGGGGCCTAATCTGCTTCCTCGCTCTGGTCTGTGCTGTCTGCTTTGACCTGCCAGCAGATTGATTGACTACTGGACCAGGAGACTCTGTGCTGTGGCTCTCAGGTTACCCGCTGTATTTGCCAAGGCTTCAAGTGGCCATAATGAGTTTCCCATGTACCAGCTGTAGCCCAAATTGTCTTTGTTTGCAATAAGCAACGGTAGTCAAGCCTCTTATCTTTCCTGCCTCCTCCAGAGCAGAATTTTTGATTTTAGATTGTTTACTTTCTTGGTAACAATCTGTGTGAGGAGGCCTGTGGAGACCAAGTTTTGATCCTGGCCCTGCAGGGCAAAGCTTACTGCAGAAGAACAGACACTGGCAGGTTGATGGAGGCTGTGGCTCTGAATCTTGCACAGCTTGGCAGCACGAGGAAGTTTTGGATCACTACTTGGTCTGGCTTGCAAGAGACCAGGGTGCCTAGCTCCCCAGGCATGTGCAGAGCCTGAAGACCTCTCAGCCTGCCCTGCAGCTCTAAGCAAGCCCCAGCAGCCCAATTTCAGATTCAGTATTTCAGCAGCTCTCGAGTTCCTGCTCCTTCCACTGCATCACCAAAAGGAATGGCACAGACTTGGGTTTGAATGCCTGCTTTGCCAATTTGAACAATTTACTTAACTCCTCTGAACCTATTTTTTTCTATGGTTAAAATGGGGATAATAATTTCCTGTAGGAGGATGGAAATTGGTAAGTTAAGTCAATTGCCAGTCCAGTATCTATCATATAATGAATATTCAAAAAATGTTAGTTTCTTTCATAAAATGGAATCCAAACACACTTCATCTCTACTAACTGTAGAATGCTCGCCAAGCGTTGGCTTCTTTTATTCAGTTCTCAACCACAGGATAGAATAGTTCTAAAGAGTATAATCTGTAAAATCAAAAAGATCTGGGTTGAACTGTGGCTCTGCACCTTCCTGACTGTGTGACGATGGAAACGTCATCGGATCTTCTGCATTTTCTGGGATCATATTGCCTCTGTTCAGTTTCCATCTTTACACCCTTAATAGCTGTGCAGGCTTCCACAGTGTACTTTACTTCTCTGTGCCTCAGCTCTCTCATCTGTAGTTAAATCTTAATACTGGATGTAATCTGTTGTACCTCATTAGGTCATTGCAATAATTAAATGGGTTCATTCTTATCAGGTACCTAAAACAGTACCTTCTCAACAGAAGTTGGGAAAGACTAGTTTCTTTATCTATAAGGTTGGTGTGATGATATCTATTCATAGCTATTGTGAATATCTATTGAAATAATAAATTATGCAGAACTAGATGAAATTGCCCAAATCTGTCTATATGGCAATTTTATATACTTTAATAACACAGAAAACTGTTGGCATATTGGCTGATACATAGTAAATGCTCAATAAATGTTGCTTGTCATTATTTCATCATCAGGTTAAGGTAAAAAGCCTCAAATCACACTGACTTGTTTGAATGTAAATGATCCAATTGAGACCCCACATCCTCTTCCCAATAAAGCCCCCGGTGCTGCCCAGCCTCAGGTGTTTTGCTAGGTGTAGAATATCGGGTCTATTTAGTCTAAGCTTCTGTAGACAGAAGGAATATGAGCTTTCTTTTCTTATCCATTGCATTTCTTGAATCCAACTGCTAACTCTAAAAAAAAATAAAAATCTTCCTTAATATATCTTGAGAGAGGCCCAGCCAAGATCTTGTCTAAAAGACATAGTGGTATTCTCCCCCCACCCCCAGGATTCTGTGAAGCTGTGTACTGACTGAAATTTCTTCTGGTTTGGGCCACTTCCAGCTTGTGGTAAGTCAGGATTCCATAGCTAGCTTCAAGGTTGCATTTAAAAAACCTCCTCCATTCACTGTCCCTAGTTGGCTCCTGACCAGTTGCCCCCTTGAAGTGATGGTTATTTCAATAAAGAATTTATGGCTTTTGGTGTGGAGCAAGAGAACAGCTGGCAAAAAAACCAAACCAAAACAAAACAAAACCCTCTACAGGCTCTTTCATTGAGCTCGACTACACATGTACCACTTCAGTCTAACATCAGAAAAATGGGATAATACCCTCCCTAGGAAACAAAGCAGCCTCTACCAGAGCCAAAGAGAAGAAGGTGGTGGAGGGCAGAGAGGAGCTTTGGCAACCAGCTCCTCTTGTGGTAGTTCCGAGACCACTGAGAAATGTGCTGAAAGGGCTTTTGATTAGATATTTTATTCAAGAGTATTTATATCGATTCACACAAATGGTTATGTTACAGAACCAATGTTCTGAAGAGAACCCTCTATTTAGGTCTCTTTCCCTGATTCTAAGCAGAACTGCACAAAAATCCCTGCAGAGACTTTGTGAAAACTCATTTGAACAAAAGCAACTAAATGAGGTAATGGCTAGGTCAGTAAAAATGTGCTGGGAGAAAACAAGGAAAAAAATCCTTGCCATAAAAATATTTGTATTTAATAATTGGAAAAATGAAATGAAACACCTGCCATTTATAAATCAAAGTTACCATATGGCATATAACATTTGCTAATAAATTCTTATAAGCACAACCCTAGAAGTGAAGCCTTTTAAAAAGTTTTGCTATAGTGCAATATTGTTTTATACTAGTTTACTTCATCTATGGGTTTTTTTCCTCCAAACTTTAAGTTCATAGATTGTAAAATTGTCCTTTAAAGTTTATTTCAAACTCTTACTAGTAATAAAAATACACAGCAGAGCAAACTACTAGGCATGAATGGCAGTGATAAATTAAGAGTTGGGGCCTTGGAATAATCTTTGGAAATCTTTTCCTCAACTTCCTCTTGATGCTCAGTTTTTTAATTAAATTATTATTTTAAAAAATTTTATTGGAGTATAGTTGATTTATAGTGTGTTAGTTTCAGGTGCACAGCAAAGTGATTCAGTTATACGTATACATATATTCATTCTTTTTCAGATTCTTTACCCATATAGATTATTACAGATTATTGAGTAGAGTTCCCTGTGTTATACAATAGGTCTTTGTTGATTATCTATTTTATATATAGTAGTGTGTGTATGTTAATCCCAAGCTCCTAATTTATTCCTTCCCCCTACCTCACATTTCTCCTTTGGTAACCAACCATAGGTTTGTTTTCGAAATCTGTGAGTCTGTTTCCATTTTGTAAATAAGTTCATTAGTATCTTTTTTAAAAATTAGATTCCATATATAAGTGATATCATATGATATTTGTCTTTGTTTGACTTTACTTAGTATGGTAATCTCTATGTTCATCCATGTTGTTGCAAATGGCATTATTTTGTTCTTTTTTATGGCTGACTAATATTCCATTGTATATATGTACCACATCTTCTTTATCCATTCATCTGTAGATGGTCATTTAGGTTATTTCCATATCTTGACTATTGTAAATAGTGCTGCTATGAACATTGGGTGGATGCTCAGTTTTAAGTTGATTCTTTGGGGTTGATGGAAGCAATAGTTTGTCAATAGCAAGTTAGCCACAGCTCGTATCTTTTTATTTTCAGACACTACGTTGTAGACAGTTTAAGTATCAAATATTCATCTGGTCAAAAAAAAATTTTCCCAGCCCTTCTTTTTTCTCTTGGGAAAGGAAAGGCAGTAACAAAAATGGCATCATGATCACCTCCTAAGCCCCTATTTAATACTCTTATTTTTGGCAGTTAAAGACCAATTTCTTTTTAAAGACAAATAGGACATCACTGATTCTACATCATAAACACCTTCCTGTACACAGACTGTCATAGACCCAGGTGTCAAATGTCCCAATCCCCATTTACTTCCTGAGTATTTCATGCTGATTAAACTCTGCAGTGTAGAAATGGAGTCATTAAAAAGGTATTATATGCATACATCTAAGAGAACTGCTTCCAGTAGAGCCTAGATAATGGCAATTTCTAAGCCTTCTAAATTTGTTTTGAATTGCCATTGGTGTCTTGGCATATGCTTTTGAGTATCCTTAATGATACCAGCTCTTTGCACTTTGATGCTGAATTTAATACTTCCAATTGTCCAAAAGGCTCTGGAAGCCAAGTCCAGTGCAAAAAAGCTTTATTAGGAGTAATTGCACTTATAAAATATTAAGTCCACTTTCTCTTTGTCAGTAAACTCATGGGTCATTTACTGTTAAACAACTGAGTGTAATGCCACTGTTTTAGGTTAAAAGAAAACTTCTGCAGAGCTATTTGTGAAGGTTGGCATGTAACCCGGACTTGGTAAAAAATGAGAAATTTAAGGTTAGTGAAATAAATGCTTCCAATCTGCTGGATATCTGGCAGCAATTTTATTTTCTGTAAAAGTCGTATTATAGAGAAAATATTTATAAAAATCCTTGGTAAAAAGTGAAAACTTAATACATAAAGTGTGATTTATATTAAAATAAAAAGATTACCCCTGACAACATTTCAGACAAAACCAGTCACTATGCTACAAAATCTCTCTCATCTCTAAGATCACAATTTGACATCACTTTAAATAAAGCCACATGTCAGCCTTGTAGTGAGCTATTACTTTACACACATGCAATTTGAATATGTTACAGATAACTTACTGTGTACAAATTTTTGGTGGAATTAAATTTATGTCTTTTACAGAAAACATTTTCAAAATTAAAAATAAGGTTTTACATTTGTTTTTATATAGCTTTTCTGTATCTTTTTCTCTGCTTATTCTTTAGCCAGATTGCACAAAGGGTAATTATTGATTCATAATATATCTACTGTTTTAATGAAAATAAATTAGAATCCTTCCTGTACTATTTGATGCAATATATTATAAAGTATCCAATAAATTTAGAATTTTCAAAAATATTCTTTGACCTTTTACATACTTATATTGAAGTATTTTCTTTTTACTCCAAACCAATAACTATTATTTTATGTACCTTAATTTTCCTGTTATTTTCTATTTCTCTTCTGAATCTTTTGCTGTGAAGTAGGTTAAGTAGAAATTCAAAAATTTGCCCTTTTTTAAATGGATACTTATTTTGCATTCAGGTAATAGTAATGGAAAAAAATTATTTAATGAATAGTTTCTTTTTTCATATGAAACCTCACAATACTAGAGGAAGTTATTTTCTAACCAAATGCATAAACCCCACATTTAAAGTTAAAATGTAACTAGAGCTCTGAATGGCCATAGGAAATCATGGAAATTATGTTTGGCTTATCCAACTCCAACGAAGTCAATTTCAGTAGATCTCAGTCTAGTGACACCCTGATTCCAGCAGTGGTAGTTGTCACTTTCAAAGCACCATACAATTTTCTATTTCAAGAAAATGATGTAAAGACTTAAATAAATTCACTTTAATCTAAAACAAACACAAATACTCTAATATCTTTCACCCCTCCTCCTTAAGAAGTGGAAGAACTCTATAAATTTAAACCTCAAAAAGGACAAAATAATAAAATCTTTCTAAACTACCCTGGGCTACTATTTGCTTTCTAACATATTTTAACTTCTTTTATAAAGTGATCATAGAAAGAAATACAAGATTTGCTTTATTTTATTTTTGATGAGAAAAAAGTTTGCATAAATCATATAAATGAGCTTAGCAAAGGGAAAGATAAATTTCAAAGTAATTGGGTGAATATTTCTTGCAGTTAAACCAAATACATAACCACAGTAATGACCTTAAATTCTTAAACAAATAAGCAAAATGGACTAGGTCAACTTTTTAATCTCAGTAGTGAATATATCATTTGTGTAGAAGTACTCGTCAAATTGAAGAAACAGAACAAATCCATTATTAGACTGACTGCCCATTGATGAATTTGATAGGAATGGTCTTGGGGGGAGAATAATACTGATCCACTTTTGTCACGGTGAAGTAAAGAGGTTGAAAAATTCTCTCTGCAGAAAGTCACTGTAAAGCTACACAGAACTGTCAAAAACAGCTATTTAAATGCTAGAGAAATAGCTATGTACAACAAACCAGAGAGTTTTTATTCATGAAAACTACGAAACATTGAGTAGGAACAGTGGGACTATACGGCATTCTTGGTTGGCAGTACTCCTAAACACACCTCATCTCTTGTGGCAAATAGTTCAACCAGGATGGGGCAGACCATGAAAATTAGCAGTCTGGCTGTTGCTGTTAGAGGTGGCTCCCTTGAGGTGAAGCACCATCAGTTAAAGTGGTGAAGTCAGTATCAAGCAAACAAGGAGAGGCCAGCAGATCTGCTAGTCTGAGGTTTCAGTCCTTTTAGGGCAAGCAAATTACTGATAGCCAAACAGTTTTCCAGGGAGTGCCAGAAGGTAAACCAGCTGATAAGCTCTCTACATATCCTGGGTTGACCTAAGGCTGGACTCATGCACAGCAGAGACAGGGGGAAGGGGCAAGCCACCCATGCATCACTGGCCAAGGAAACCTGTGCATACATGCAGAGGAGATGTGAAAGGGCATGGCACAAAATAAGAGCCAGACTAGACTTGAAAATGATTTAAACTTTTAATGTATTCCTTGAACCACACAGAGATCCATCAAAAGAGAGTGGAAGACTCGCTGGCTGGGTATGTTTGAGCACAATTACTGATCAATCTTTCACTGAATAACAAGTTGTGTAGACAAAGGAGAAACCCCTAGGGATCCAGGCTTAAAAATAAAAAATACAACAATAAAAAAACAAAATAAAAAGTTCACACTGATGGAAAAACAGATTTCAGAGATGTAATCCAAAGAAGTTCCTAAGCAAACAAACACATCAAAACAACAACCTTTAGTAAGAAAATATCCAGATCTAGAATTACTAAAGTATATATTATGTAAAATGACCAATATTCTACAAAAGTTTTAGAAGACAAGCAAAGAAATTTTTAAAATGTGATTCATACTCAGAAAAAATAATATCAACTGCCATTCATTACCTCCAGTTATTGGATAAATACTGCAAATTAGAAATTATTCATATTTTCAAAGAACAGAAGGCAACTCTATTTAAAGATTTATATAGAAGCATGATGACCATGACTCAAATAATAATGAATAGCGACAAAGTGACAGGAATTATAAAAACAAGCCAAATGAAAATGCTTATGAAGTGGTTAACAAGCTTAGAATAACCAATGAAATGTTTTGTGTGAGAACTGAGCCATTTTCAAATGCCCTGGATGCTACAGCCTAAGCCCACTGTGAAGACTTGTTTTCTCATTATGTGTAATGCTGAGTATATTTAAAATACTTTGGGAAGGATAAAATGGGAGATTGGGATTGATATATACACACTACTATATATAAAATAGATAACTAATGAGAACCTACTGTATAGGACATGGAACTCTACTCAATACTCCGTAATGACCTATATGGGAATAAAATCTAAAAAAGAGTGATGTACGTATAACTGATTCACTTTGCTGTACAGCGGAAACTAACACAACATTTTATGTCAACTATACTCCAATCAAAATTAATTAAAAAATAAAATGCTTTATGTTTATCATGGCTGTAATTGGTAATTTTTTCCTTGAAAAATAGATTCTTGGCTTTTCTGGTCTCATTGTTCTCTCTTCTTCCATTCCACAAATACTCACTTACTCAAAAGCAGTAAATAATCCACCTGGAACATTCTACAAGACAAAAAAAAGTAATAAACCTAACTGTAACAACTACTCATACAATCTATGTAAAAATAAAAAGCTAAAACTAGTATCTTATGTATTTTTTCAAGGAGAACAAGACTGAAAATCTGTTGATAGATGATGTATATCAGTCTGCTACTAAAAGAACAGAATCCAACTGAAATTGGTTATTTGAATTCATCAGTTTCACACGTTGATGTTACCAGCTCTATCTTCTACAAACTTTTGATTTAGTCAATAAACCAGAAACACAGCAAATTGGATTTATTTCTGTTAAGAAATTTTATAACAAAAAGCAATGTGAGATCAAGTTAAAGTAAATGTAGTAATAGTAAGTGTTAGGAGAGTTCAGAGTTGAACAAGAATATCTATAGACTTTATCATCAAAAAAGCATCACAGAAAAAAGTGGCATATGAGGCTATGTTGACCAATGGCTGTGTTCCAGATTGTGACTTAGTCACAGCATCTTACAAGTTCAGTATAACGGATTTATGTAAGTTTATTTTTGCAGGGAAGTGGTGGACCAAATCCTTGAAAAGTAGGTTGACATTAAAGAGTTGAAGGCTAGACCGAGAAATCAGGACCTTGGATTCTTTTATTCAGCTTCTCAAAGACCATCACTGGTTTCTCATTGCTAAATGCAAAAAGACAGGCCTTGAAAAGTCGATGTGGTGGTCATGTAAAGGTGGATTGAAGAGACAGGATATGGGAGGTAGAAAGAAGATTTCAGAGAAAGGTATTTTCAGAACAGACAGTTGGCCTCTTGATCACTTCCAGGCCCTCCAAATCAAACCAAATGTTAAGCTTCATCTTTATGAACATCCCAAACTCTAACAAGTTTACATGCATAATTGAAAAGCCTGTGACCCCTGACTCAACTCAAACATTCTTCAGTGACTTTGCATTTTTTCTCATATCTTACAAGCTTTATGAAATATGTATTTTCAAGAAATTTACTTTCATATATGTCTTCTAACAATGTAATTAAATTGCAGCTCAGCTGTAATTTATATTTTTAAGTACTATACACTAACATAAACATTTTATACATAGCACTGTCTGTTGGCTAAGTTATCTTTCACAGCTGAAAAATATTTTATGCTAATTAGATTAGAGTATCATTAAGAAGTTTGAACAGAGAAAGGGAAAAGAGCTTTAATTTAGATTAGACAAAGATGAACTCTGTATGTGGTCACTGACTAGGAATGAAGCCTGATCATTCAGATTATTTTGGTCTCTGCAAATAGTAATAGCATCAATGACAAACTGGCCTAGTAATAATTTACCTTAATCAGAGATGATTTAAATGACAAAAAAGAGCCATACTCCATTTAAGCACACAGATCTCACCTAAAACAAATATAATAAGTGAATGTAGTCAGTTTGAAGATGAAAAATAATGTGCAAAAAATCTTATGAAATAGTAACACCTTTTAAGATGCAGTTATAAGATGAAATTAACCAAATAGTATGTATCTTACATATTTCTCCTTCCTTCAGTTTACGAATATTCAATAATGTAATATGTATAGACATGTGAGTTAGGGGGAGGTTTCAGTAATAATTACTTGCATATCCTTGGGGATTCAGAAATGGAATGAATCTCTGCTGTTTTCTCAATATTTTTCTCTTTGTAGGTATTTATAACAAGGATATAAGCAGATTCTACTTTGGATTTTTTTTTTTTTTGGCCTTTTCTTGAGTTAAGAAATACCAACAACTGCAAATTAACAAAGAAATTCAAGTGTACTATTTTCAAGTGTTGGATTTTCACCATCTACTCTATCATTAAATAAACAAGTATCAGTTGGGTTTGGGATTGCTAGGCAATCCCTGTCTTTAAGGATCCTGCACTTTAAAATAAATTATAGAACATTCACATAAAGAACAACATAGAAAGAAAGGTATTATGATTTTAATATGTAATGAATTTTCAAGGCAATAAATGATAATCTTTTTCAAAGGAAAGAGTTATTTTAGATCTAAAGTGGTAGGTAAGACTTAATGCTTTTATCTCTTGCCCCTTCCATACTTATTCAGTAACCACTTAACTCCATCCCATTGGCTTAATTGCTTTTAGCTAAACAAGACTTTCATAGTTCTATGTGCTTGTACAATGTAGCCTCCCTTTCTGGGAATGCTCATTCTTCCTTTCTTTGGTAGACTCAGACTCACCCTTCAATAGTCGTCTCACCATGACTTTCCAAGTGCTATGTTAAATAGCCTCTGCTTATTTCTCAACTTCATTTCTCATCTATTTCTCAGGTTTATGATAAGCTCCATTTATGCTGAACTTCCTTAGGTTCATAGAATGTCTTAAATTCTCTCCTATACATATTTGAACATGCTGTTTGTCTGCAGTGCTTTCTTTTTTCAGCACGTCTCACTATTACTTTATAATTCCAGTTTATCCTTCAGCTCTCAGATTAGAAATTTTGTCACTTTTTAAGCTTTCCCTGACTTTCCAATATGAGTTGAGTTCCTCTCAAGTGCTTTATGTACTTCAGTATTTATTATGACCATATTGTGAATTCTCTCTTCCTTTCTAGACTGTAATTTCTGTATCTTCTTCAAGTCTATATATATTCAACTGTGCTTCAATAAAAAATAAATTTTAAAAAGACTATATATAGATCTTACCAGCTAGTACAGTTTCTAATATACAGTGTAGGCACAATAGATACTTACAAGTAAATGAATATGTGAATGAGTGATCTTTCTTTCATAAAAAGCAGAGTTAATTCTTTCTCTTTATGTTTCCAAAGAATATTTAACTTTCCTTGTAACAGTTACTATATTTATCTTAAAGAGCTCTTTATTCCTCTTTAGGTGCAAGGGACTGTCTCTGCAGTTCCAAACCTTGGCATAGTGGAATATAGCATATGTTTTAAGAAAATGTCTATTCATATAGTAATTATGATTTTAAAAGGGAATCAGAATTGGTAGAAGATCTAGAAAACTGATATACTACAGTTTATTCTGCTACAAATCAATTGTGAACATAATAAATATTTCTTATCAGACAACCAAAATACAAAACTTTACTTTTCCACATAATGTTTCACAGAGACTTCTCTTGTTCAGATATCAGTTGCATATACTTGATATATATGGGGAAAAAAATCTCTTTATTGTGAGATTTGCTGCTATTACATTTTATTTCTATGGTTTTAAATTTACTACGGCTATGAACATGAATGTAAAGGACATAAGCCCTTTGAACTGGTTTTATGCACTGGAATAAAAATTTGTAGAAGTTTTACCAAAACCTTAAACATATATATTTTTTCTTTCAAAGTCTTGAGTCAGTCTGTATATCATAGCAAAAAGAGCAAGTACTCCTGGGAAATACGTATCTATAGCTACGTCTATAACTATATCTATATCTGAAGATGTCCCTTTGAGAAGGAAGTATTGTAATGGGAAGAAATAGCTTTATTATGAGTAAGAACTATCCTTTTACGGAAATAGCTTGTTCTTTCTCATGGGATATCATTTGGGTCTTTGAGAAGAAATGTAAGACTGTTGGCATATATATATGCCATACATAATCTCTGGTAGGTTATGAATAGTTATTCGTCATCTCCTAGACATTTTTCTAGATGCTGAGATAGAGCAGTGAAAAACACATATAATGCCCCTGCTCTTATGGGGCTGATGGAGTTTAAAAGACTGTAATGAAAGAAAATAAAAGAAAGAAAACTAAAGTAAATAATTGAACAAGATCATTTTATATAATTATAACTTCCACTGAGAAAAATTAAATTAGATAGCAACAAGATTAAAAGGAGGTAGAACTTTAAATACACTGGTCAGGAAAAGACCTGAGACCTGAAATATACCATAGAATTGGTGAATGAGCCAAAGAAGGGTGAAAATGCTATAAAAGAAAAACAGATTAAAAATTGAGCAACCAAATGATCTGTTTCCTTTAATACAAGTTTACTTTTTATCAGAGGTATAGCAAAAGCATGTCCCTTGGAGGTTATACCAGATTGGGCAACCTGGTGGGCTGAAAGGAGTTACAGGAGTACAGTTTCTTTCCACTAGAGATAATACCTCTTGGTTGAGCACCATGCATTTAATAACTACTTAGAAGTACCTGTTTATCTGATCTGAGAATTTTTACTGGCATGTGTTGCTTTCTCTCTTATATGACAAGAATAGTTTTAAAATAAAACACATTGCCTAAAATCAGTATAGTAAAACCACAGGGACCATTATTTAAGGCAAGTCCATTTCTTAGCCTAACAAACTTGAAGGTGTCCCTTTGAGCAGGAGGTAGTATAATAGGAAGAAGTAGCTTCATTACTATGTCTTTTTTCTAGAAATAAGAACTATCTTTTAATGAAGCAGCTTGCTCTGTTTCGTGGGATATCATTTTGGCCTTTGAGAAGGAATGTAAGACTGGTGGTCTGGTTTGAAATGGCTGTATGTGGTTGTCCAGATCCTTGAAGAAACTTTTAAGTTTCTAGCTAAAGCTGCTGCTATTGAAAACAATAAATATATTTTCAGAAACTTAGAGCAATGGAGAGTGAACTAATTCACCTGTCACCTTTTCAAAACTTTAGTTTCCTATTGGGAGCATGAATTTGGTCTTTTGCCTCATTTGACTATCAATTTTGAGTTACTTCATTAAATTTTTTACTGGGTTAAGGTCAGGTTCTGAGGGAGGGGATGAAGTACAGAGAATTTAAAGGGGGTAGGCTGCTTTTAAGGCATGTTTTCCTCTATACATTTGGAGTTTAATGCATTTAAGGGTTTTGGAAAAGGAGTTGTACTACTTACAATGAGACACATTCCGCCGTCTAAAACATAAAAAATAATTGATTTATAAATTAATAGGAAAACATCCAGAGAAAATTTTATTTATATATAAAGGGCTGATTGGTATAAACATTTAGTTTCACAATCTCAACTTTGCAAGTTGAGTTGCAACTTTGCAACTTAGCTTAGTACAACTCTGTTCATTCTCTGAAGGAGATCCAATTATGGAAATTTATTGGCAAACATGATCATACATTATATGTGAGAATTAAGACAATTTCAGCCTGCACACTTTACTTCAGGTATTGGCATAAAATCATCATCATCATTATCATCATCACTGAGATTCGTATGAGAGTATATGTATTCTAGGAACTATTCTAAGTACTTTATACACTTTATCTCATTTGCTATTCATAGTAATGTTATGAAGTGAATATTTTTTATGGATATATTTTATAGATGAGAAACAAAAAGGCTTAGAAAGTTTCAGTAACAAGCCCAAGGTAATTCCAAAAATTCCCAAGTTGTACACAAGGTAATTTTCAGTATCCATTAAATAGCCAAAAGACAGATTCAAAGCAAAATGCAAACTAGTAGAATTTGATTTTCTTTTATGAATGTCCCCATTGCCCCTTGATAATCTCAATTCATTTGTGTGAGGAAGAAACCAATTTGATGGTCAAATTAGACATATTCTCTAAAAGTACTAACTATTTATGCTTTACAATTGTTTTTTATTAGAAAAGTTCATTAAGAGAAACTCGGCTGGCAGGATGTGCCCTATGGTTGTTTTTCCTTATCAGGAGGTAACTGGAAGTGACAAGTTGTTCCTCTTCCTTTTTATGCTCACAGAAGAATATTAGAGGCACAAAGTGTCAGCAATGTCACTTCTGAAAACTTGTACACTACAGTTCCAAAGTTAACAGATGGGATCCTTATCAAGTCTGAAAGGAACAGAAGAGTGAGCCCAGGGGAGTGAAAAGTCCCACTGGTATTTCTGTTTTCCGTTCTAAGAAGCACTGGGTCTACACAGATGAACTCTGTAGTCATAAAATTGCTGGAAGAAGTGAGCAAAGAGGTCTTTGGTCCCCTCAGGGAGCCCAGGTAAAGACTGAATCCTACATAGCTCCTCATACAATGCCAAGAGAGGGAGTTACTGTGGTTCAGAGAACAAGACTGGAGACCTCTGCCTTGACTACATGACTGAGGGACAAAACCTTAAATCTATCACTTAAAAATGAGCGCTTTGAAGCAGTTGCTATCTAAGGTCTTCCCCAAATATTTAAAAAGATGTATGTGCATATGTCCTTCACGACATTCTCAGTGGAACTTTCCAACGCAAAGCATTATATTTTAGTCACAAGAGCCATACTCTCGTGACGTTCTGAACACAGTACCCTCGTTCACTATTGACCTGTATCTTCATCATTTAATACGGCAGATTAATTTATTATTATGAAAATAAAATTCACAAGTAGTATTATGTCAAGTATGTATATCATAGCTAGATACCCTCATTATAGAATTTATTGTACTTTTTGGCAAAGGACATTGGATCATGAGCCAACAAGAATCTTAAAGGCAGCTAAAAGAAGTATCATAATAATGCAGTGTCTTGTGGTGAGGTGGGTTAAAGCAAGGAACACTGGTGTATTGTGAGGAAAAATATACAAACGTTTATAAAGAGAGGTCGTGGCACAAGCTCATTCACATTTAAACAGGCCAGAAATAAAAGAATCAGGGTATTCCTGAAAGTCGTTGTGAGTGAGATTGATGCTTCTCGTCTTAGGAAATCAATACTATGTCAGTTCTACAGTACATCTTGATTTGTAATTCATATAGTGTTATGAAATGTTATATATCTCAAGGAAGAAAAGGGGCTCAGAGCTTAAGGAGTTCATGCAAGAGAAACTAAAGTTAGAGAAAATGATGACTATCCCAGATATTACACTTGTTTCCTCTCTTTTACCTATTGAGTCTAGCTTTATGCTAAAAAAGCCTTGATACCTGTCAAAAGATATCACTGGAGGTCAAGCCACATTTGTTTCTCAGTTATTGAAAGCCTAACTTCCAAGTTTGTCAATATACGCAGCTGAGAAAAGTTTGTATTTTCTAAGACTTAGTTTAATAATATAAGTAGATATATCATTTTAAAAATTATTGGAATTTTCTGATTCGTGAATATTGTATTTCAGTTCATGACCTATGTGTTTGTTGAGCATATAGGTATAATGAAGAAGACAGGAATAAGATATAGTAGTTTCATTTAATAGATTAAATCTTATATAATATTTTAAACTTAAGTGAAAACTGCTTGACTAAACTCCTAGGGATGTGGTTAGTCTCTGTGCTCTAATATATAAAAGTGTTATCTACTTATACTTTAGGATACAAAATAGTCATTTTTTTTTTTTTGGAGTCTCATTCCAAATTCTTGGTCTGTACCTGATCTGTTTCTTGTTACTATACATTATATAATAATTTAGATTCTAAGTTTTTAGAGGAACAGGACAGTATCCTATATTTATTTTCATCCACCATACTGGTTAGAAGAATTTAGGCACATATTAGGGTCATGGTAAATACATATAAAATAGCATAGCACAGCATAGTATAAAGTAGAGTAGAACAGAATGTTTTATATCTCACTCAGTGAAATCTGTCTACATATAATGGTAGAAAAATAGACCACCTTACATTATTTTTTGTAACAAAAAGAAAAAGAAAGAAAGAAAAGGAAGAGAAACTGTGGAAATGTATGTTCAAAACATGGATGGTAGGTTCTGATCAATTTAACGCAAACCTTATAACAGACAACTAAATTCGATCCACTGGTCAGATGATAGACATTTTCCATTATTGAGGCCTGTCTTTATTCACTCTTTCATTTTTCTTTAGCATACCATAACACATTTCCTCATCATAATAGCAGGAATACTACACTCTACAACATTCCCTGTTGTAGAATCAGCCAAACCACAGTGTATTATACAAATATGTCCCAGCCACCTACCCACCCTGCTGTCTGCCAACCTGGCTTAGAAGAAATCTTGGCCATTAACAAGAGATTGTTAGCTCCACTCCATGAGCAAACAGGATGGTTCTTCAGTAGTATGTCAGAGCTAGAGCTCATGGGAGCACATCTTCTTTCCCCCACTCTGTGTTCATTGACATCATGTTAGCAGCATGAAATTGACCATGGTGGGAGTATTTACACCATGGTGATTGGCACATACTATGAATCAAGCCTCTTTTTTTCTGGTGGCCATTTGTTAAAAATTTCCTAGCCTATCACTGAATTTCCTTTCTCTTTTCTTTAAGATTATTTTGTCCTATCTTTCCCATTTCTATTGTTTTTTTTTATGTTGGCTTTTTAACTGCAGTTGATCCTTGAACAACACAGGTTTGAACTGTGTGGGTCCACTTATACTTGGATTTTTTGTTTCAGTAATAAATACTACACTAATACATGATCCAGGCTGGTTGAATTCATGGATGAGGAACTGCATATAAGGAGGAATCTGGAATATGGTGGGCTGATTGCAAGTTATATGTGGATTTTCAACTGTGCAGATGGGCAGGGCCCTTAGCCCCCAAGTTGTTCATGGGTCAACTCTCTGTTATAACCTAATAACTATAAAAGATCATAGCATCAGACAAGTCTATCAAAGTAGAGATTGATAGATTTATTTTGAAAAGGACACATCTTAGTTTCTAATCATTTGCAGTAACTAAGCAAAAGGAAAAAATGCTACTTTTTAATATTACAGGTATATCTTTTGATGCATTGTGTTTCTGTACTCAATGTCTGATGATCCTTAAAACCTCTGGTAATTCGAAATTTGGAAAACATTCCTTCATATCTGGATCCGTGAGTTTGTTTCACTGGGGACTGAATTTTTCCTCATATTATTACCAATCTGCTACTTTACACTTCCGGAGTTGTCTTCAAACAGTGGTGGGTTGCAAAATATCATTGATCATCTTTAGAATGACAGTATTAACAAAAAACAAAAATATTATTGTTAAATTATAACAGGTATGTTTAATCATTTATGCTCATTGACTATATTTAAACGGTATTTTTTTCTCCTTTATTTTTATGTGGGCCTAGAAATTATATAGCGTTTTCTTTCTCATCTTTAAATAGAAAGATGAAATACGTATGGAACTCACATGGGATGCTTTCCATTTGTTCCATTACATATGTCAGAGGACATATGATTTATTCTTTTCTCCTTAAGTCAAACAACATTAGTTTTCTCTGAACATCTGGCTGGCATCTGGGAGATCTACTCCATGCACTGTTAATCATAATATCATTGTGAAGTCTGGGTAATGACCTATGTGAATAGAATATATTTATATGTAATAAAGTTCACTTTATTGATTTAATACTACTCGGCATCCTGAAGTGCTTTGGTTTTCAACACAATTTAAGTACATTGCCAGGGAGACCTTCAAGATGGCGGAGGAGTAAGAGGTGGAGATCACCTTCCTCCCCACAAATACATCAGAAATACATCTACACGTGGAACAACTCTACAGAACACCCACTGAACGCTGGCAGAAGACCTCAGACTCCCCAAAAGGCAAGAAACTCCCCACATACATGGGTAGTGCAAAAGAAAAAAGAAAAAACAGAGACAAAAGAATAGGGACAGGACCTGCCCCTCTGGGAGGGAGCTATGAAGGAGGAAAAGTTTCCACACACTAGGAAGCCCCTTCACTGGCAGAGATGAGGGGTGGCGGAGGGGGAAGCTTCGGAGCCACGAAGGAGAGCACAGCAACAGGGGTGCAGAGGGCAAAGCGGAAAGATTCCTGCACAGAGTATCACTGCTGACCAGCACTCACCAGCCTGAGAGGCTTGTCTGCTCACTCCTCGGGCATGAGTGGGGGCTGGGAGCTGAGGCTCAGGCTTCGGAGGTCAGATCCCAGGGAGAGGACTGGGGTTGGCTGCGTGAACACAGCCTGAAGGGGGCTAGAGCACCACAGCTAGCCAGGAGGGAGTCCGTGAAAAAGTCTGGAACTGCCTAAAAGGCAAGAGACCATTGTTTTGGGGTGTGCGAGGAGAGGGGATTCAGAGCACCACCTAAACGAGCTCCAGAGATGGGCACGAGCCACGGCTATTAGCATGGACCCCAGAGATGGGCATGAAACGCTAAGGCTGCTGCTGCAGCCACTAAGAAGCCTGTGTGCAAGCACAGGTCACTATCCACACCTCCTCTCCTGGGAGCCTGTGCAGCCTGTCAAGGCCAGGGTCCCGTGATCCAGGGACAGCTAACCTGGGAGAACACATGACGCACCTCAGGCTGTTGCAACGTCACGCTGGCCTCTGCCACTGCAGGCTCACCCCACATTCCGTACCCCTCCCTCCCCCTGAAATGTGTGGGCCAGAGCCCCCTAATCACCTGCTACTTTAACCCCGTCCTGTCTGAATGAAGAACAGATGCCCTCAGGAGACCTACACACAGAGGCGGGGCCAAATACAAAGCTGAACCCCAGGAGCTGTGCGAACAAAGAAGAGAAAGGGAAATCTCTCCCAGCAGCCTCAGGAGCAGTGGATTAAATCTCCACAATCAACTTGATGAACCCTGCACCTGTGAAATACCTGAATAGACAATGAATCATCCCAAAATTGAGGTGGTGGACTTTGGAAGCAACTGTAGATTTGGGGTTTGCTTTCTGCATCTGATTTGTTTCTGGTTTTATGTTTATCATAGTTTAGTATTTAGAGTTTATTATCATTGGTAGATTTGTTTATTGATGTAGTTGTTCTCTTCCTTTTCCTTATTTTTTACATATATATATAGATATAGATATTTTGTTCCTTTTTCTCTTTTTGTGAGTGTGTATGTGTTGGCTTCATTGTGAGATTTTGTCTGTATAGCTCTGCTTTTACCATTTGTCCTAGGGTTCTGTCTGTCCTTTTTATTTTTTGTATAGTTTTCAGTGCTTGTCATCATTGGTGGATTTGTTTTTTGGTTTGGTTGCTCTCTTCTTTCTTTCCTTCTTTCTTTAAATTACTTTTTAATCTTTAATAATATTTTAAATTTTTTATTTTAATAACATTATTTTATTTTATTTTAATTTTTCTTTCTTTTATTTCTCACTTTTCTTCTGAGCCCTGGGGCTGACAGGGTCTTGGTGCTCTGGCTGGGTGTCAGGCCTGTGCCACTGAGATGGGAGAGCCGAGTTCAGGACATTGGTCCACCAGAGACCTCCCGGCTCCACTCAATATCAAACAGCAAAAGCTCTCCCAGGGAACTACATCTCAATGCTAAGACCCAGCTCCACTCAACAACCAGCAAGCTACAGTGCTGCACACCCTATGCAAACAACTAGCAAGACAGAACACAACCCCAACCATTAGCAGAGGGGCTGCCTAAAATCATAATAAGGTCATAGACACCCCAAAACACACCACTGGACACAGTCCTCCCTGCCAGAAAGACAAGATCCAGCCTCATCTACCAGAACGCAGGCACCAGGCCCCTCCACCAGGGAGCCTACACAACCAACTGAACCAAACTTAGCCACTGGGGGCAGACACCAAAAACAACAGGAACTACGAACCTGCAGCCTGTGAAAAGGAAACCCCAAACACAGTAAATTAAGCAAAATAAGAAGACAGAGAAAAACACAGCTGATGAACGAGCAAGACAAAAACCCACCAGACCTAACAAATGAAGAGGAAATAGGCAGTCTACCTGAAAAAGAATTCAGAGGAATGATAGTAAAGATGATCCAAAATCTTGGAAATAGAATGGAGAAAATACAAGAAACGTTTAACAAGGACCTAGAAGAACTAAGAGCAAACAAACAATGATGAACAACACAATAAATGAAATTAAAACTTCTCTAGAAGGAATCAATAGCAGAATAACTGAGGCAGAAGAATGGATAAGTGACCTGGAAGATAAAATAGTGGAAATAAGAACCGCAAAGCAGAATAAAGAAAAAAGAATGAAAAGAATTGAGGACAGTCTCAGAGACATCTGGGACAACATTAAATGCACCAACATTCGAATTATAGGGGTCCCAGAAGAAGAAGAGTAAAAGAAAGGGACTGAGAAAATATTTGAAGAGATTATAGTTGAAAACTTCCCTAATATGGGAAATGTAATAGTCAATCAAGTCCAGGAAGTGCAGAGAGTCCCATACAGGATATATCCAAGGAGAAACATGCCAAGACACATATTAATCAAACTATCAAAAATTAAATACAAAGAAAAAATATTAAAAACTGCAAGGGAAAAACAACAAATTACATACAAGGGAACACCCATAAGGTTAACAGCTGATCTTTCAGCAGAAACTCTGCAAGCCAGAAGGGAGTGGCAGGACATATTTAAAGTGATGAAAAAGAAAAACTTACAACCAAGATTACTCTACCCAGCACGGATCTCATTCAGATTCAATGGAGAAATTAAAACCTTTACAGACAAGCAAAAGCTAAGAGAATTCAGCACCACCAAACCAGCTTTACAGCAAATGCTAAAGGAAGTTCTCTAGGCGGGAAGCACAAGAGAAGGAAAAGACCTATGATAACAAACCCAAAACAATTAAGAAAATGGTAATAGGAACATACATATCAGTAACTACCTTAAATGTAAATGGACTAAATGCTCGAACCAAAAGACATAGACTGGCTGAATGGATACAAAAACAAGACCTGTATATATGCTGTCAACAAGAGACCCACTTCAGACCTAGGGACACATACAGACTGAAAGTGAGGGGATGGAAAAAGATATTCCATGCAAATGGAAATCAAAAGAAAGCTGGAGTAGCAATTCTCATATCAGACAAAATAGACTCTAAAATAAAGACTGTTACAAGAGACAAAGAAGGACACTACATAATGATCAAGGGATCATTCCAAGAAGAAGATATAACAATTGTAAATATTTATGCACCCAACATAGGAGCACCTTAATACATAAGGCAAATGCTAACAGCCATAAAAGGGGAAATCGACAGTAACACAATCATAGTAGGGGACTTTAACACCCCAGTTTCACCAATGGACAGATCATCCAAAATGCAAATAAATAAGGAAAACACGCTTTAAATGATACATTAAGCAAGATGTACTTAACTGATATTTTTAGGACATTCCATCCAAAAACAACAGATACACTTTCTTCTCAAGTGCTCATGGAACATTCTCCAGGATAGATCATATCTTGGGTCACAAATCAAGCCTTGGTAAATTTAAGAAAACTGAAATCGTTTCAAGTATCTTTTCTGACCACAATGCTCTGAGACTACATATCAATTACAGGAAAAAAATCTGTAAAAAATACAAACACATGGGGGCTAAACAATACACTACTAAATAACCAAGAGATCACTTAAAAAATCAAAGAGGAAATCAAAAAATACCTAGAAACAAATGACAATGAAAATATGACAACCCAAATCCTATGGGATGCAGCCAAAGCAGTTTTAAGAGGAAAGTTTATAGCAATAAAATCCTACCTCAAGAAACAGGAAACATGTCGAATAAACAACCTAACCTTGTACCTGAAGCAATTAGAGAAAGAAGAACAAAAAAAAACCCAAAGTTAGTAGAAGAAATCATAAAGATCAGATCAGAAAAAAATGAAAAAGAAATGAAGAAACCAATAGCAAAGATCAATAAAACTAAAAGCTGGTTCTTTGAGAAGATAAACAAAATTGATAAACCATTAGCCAGACTCATCAGAAAAAAAAGGGAGAAGACTCAAATCAATAGAATTAGAAATGAAAAAGAAGCAACAACTGACACTGCAGAAATACAAAGGATCATGAGAGATTACTACAAGCAACTATATGCCCATAAAATGGACAAGCTGGAAGAAATAGACAAATTCTTAGAAAAGCACAACCTTCCAAGACTGAACCAGGAAAAAATAGAAAATATAAACAGACCAATCACAAGCCCTGAAATTGAGACTGTGATTAAAAATCTTCCAACACACAAAAGCCCCAGACCAGATGGCTTCCCAAGCGAATTCTATCAAACATTTAGAGAAGAGCTAACACCTATCCTTCTCAAACTCTTCGAAAATATAGCTGAGGGAGGAACACTCCCAAACTCATTCTACGAGGCTAAAATCACCCTGATACCAAAACCAGATAAAGGTGTCAGTAAGAAAGAAAACTACAGGCCAATATCACTGATGAATATAGATGCAAAAATCCTCAACAAAATACTCGCAAACAGAATCCAACAGCACATTAATGGGATCATACACCATGATCAAGTGGAGTTTATCCCAGGAATGCAAGGATTCTTCAATATACACAAATCCATTAATGTGATAAACCATATTAACAAATTGAAGGAGAAAAACCATACGACCATCTCAATAGATGCAGAAAAAGCTTTTGACAAAATTCAACACCTATTTATGATAAAAACCCTCCAGAAAGTAGGCATAGAAGGAACTTACCTCAATGTAATAAAGGCCATATGTGACAAACCCACAGCCAACATCGTTCTCAATGGTGAAAAACTGAAACCATTTCCTCTAAGATAAGGAACAAGACAAGGTTTTCCACACTTACCACTATTATTCAACTTAGTTCACCACTCTTATTCAACTTAGTGTTGTAAGTTTTAGCCACAGCGATCAGAGAAGAAAAAGAAATAAAAAGAATCCAAATTGGAAAAGAAGAAGTAAAATTGTCACTGTTTGCAGATAACATGATACTATACATAGAGAATCCTAAAGATGCTACCAGAAAACTACTAGAGCTAATCAGTGAATTTGGTAAAGTAGCAGGATACAATATTAATGCACAGAAATCTCTTGCATTCCTATGCACTAATGATGAAAAATCTGAAAGAGAAATTAAGGAAACACTCCCATTTACCTTTGCAACATAAAGAACAAAATACCTAGGACTAAACCTACCTAAGGAGACAAAAGACCTGTATGCAGACAGCTATCAGACACTGATAAAAGAAATTAAAGATGAGACAAACAGTTGGAGAGATATACCATGTTCTTGGTTTGGAAGAATCAACATTGTGAAAATTATTACATTACAATTATTACATTATTACAGAAATGCAAATCAAAACTGCAATGAGATATCAAATCACACAGGTCAGAATGGCCATAATGAAAAATCTACAAACAATAAATGCTAGAGAGGGTGTGGAGAAAGGGAACCCTCCTACCCTGTTGGTGAGAATGTAAATTGATACAACCTTTATGAAGAACAGTATGGAGTTTCCTTAAAAAACTAAATATAGAATTACCATATGATCCAACAATCCCATTCCTGGGCTTATATCCGGAAAAACCATAATTCGAAAAGATACATGCACCCCAATGTTCATTGCAACACTTTATACAATAGCCAAGACATGGAAACAACCTAAATGTCCATTGACAGAAGAGTGAATAAAGAAGATATGGTATATATATACAATGGAACATTACTCAGCCATAAAAAGAGGATGAAATAATGCCTTTTGCAGCAACATGGATGAACCTAGTGATTGTCATACTGAGTGAAGTAAGTCAGACAAGACAAATATCATATGATATTGCTTATATGTGGAATCTAAAAAAATGACACAAATGAACTTATTTACAAAACAGAAAGAGAGTCACAGATGTAGGAAACAAACTTATGGTTACCAGGCAGGAAAGAGGGGGGCGGGATAAATTGGGAGATTGGGATTGACATTTACATACTACTATATATAAAATGGATAATTAATAAGGACCTACTGTATAGCACAGGGAACTCTACTCAATACTCTGTAATGACCTATATGGGAAAAGAATCTAAAAAAGAGTGGACATAAGTATATGTATATGTATAACTGATTCACTTTACTGTACACCTGAAACTAACACAACATTGGAAATCAGCTATAATCCAAGAAAAAATTTTTTAAAAAAGGAAAAAATAAATCAGTAAATAAATACATTGCCAAAGCTTTATTCATTTAGTAAATTTACAAAATATTTTTCTTCCAAAGTGCTACACAGTAACAGCAGCTAGATCCAAAAGGCACTTTGTCTTCTGGCTTCAGTTATTTTCCGTGAGCTCTTTTCTAAGAGCTAGCTCCAGTATCCAGCAGCTGTCTGGTTTAAGATGCAATGCACTCTCCTTTTTTTCCCTTCCTGACTCTCCTGTCTAAATCTTGACATTTTAACTTGTTTGTTTTGCCAACATTCTCTCCACCCCACCCTCTTTCTCCTCCTCTGTCTCTGTATCTCTCCCATCATTAGGACTCATTCCAACCTCCAATGAAGAAAAGTAAAAACATAAGCATTAAATCACTTTTTAATGTCTTGATAGGTCTTCTCCTCATTTCTTTATGCAACTTTGCTTTATCACCTATGTGAAATGTTTGCTTTTTTTGTTGCTCTTCTCTAAGTTTCTCCTATTCTTATCCAAGTTTAAAGTCCATATTAGTTTGGACTATTTATTTTTGTTTAGATGTCAATCTTACTACCTCAGTTTAAGAAGGAAGAATAAAATAAGATAAATGAAAAATACCTAAAATGTGAATTAAAATTAACACACAGCTAATAGCATTTGGTGTTTGAATTATTTTTTAAAAGTTTCCTTTAAACCCAAACTCCCAATTTAAAAATGAGTTCCATATTTAACCCTTCCACTCTTGATTTCTACTGCTGTTATATTTTTTTGGATGTCCCTCTCTTCCTTAGTTGTTAATCCTCTAAGGATAGGGACTATGGTTGAATCAATGTTTAAAGAACATTGTACCAAATAGACATGATGATATGTAATCAAAATAATAATCAAATGTGCTACCTAGCTTTATTATTTTTTTCTTTTACTTTTGGTAATGAATGCTCAGCACAGTGAGAGGCAGAAGGAGAGAATGCTCTCTGAAGTTTCATTTTCTTTCGACATATCTCCAACAGTGGGACATTAATATGTCTGTAACTTTGAAATACTGATTCTGAAGCCAGAATCACAACTATGAAGGCATCAGGAGTGCCTCTTGAACATATTTCTCTGGACAAATTACCTCTAATAGCCTGGAATCACTAGCGATCACTGCTCTCTTTTCATCAGATCTTCTTTGAGATACCAGAGATCGATTATTGATTCTTGATTGCCTGGGAAATATGATGGAGACTAGCCCTGGTTTTGAACAGCAGTGCATCCTTTTAATTTCTATGAAAATATGAAATTTCATCCTTCTCTCTAGTTCCTATCCCAATTATCTAATGATTTGCCCTGTGATGATTATGTGCTCTGAAAGTCTGACTGAGGTCTTCCCCAGATGTGGCTGTATGAGTCACTGGTTATAAGGTGTTTACTTATATGCTGCCTCAGTAAATCAGAGACTGCTATTTCCCATACAGGAAGCCTAATGAGCCAATAGTGACTGCAAAATAAAAACAAACTGGGTGTTGATCGTCCCACACATAGCTATTAGGAAGAAGCACCAGCTGTAGATCATGCTGAGTCGGGGCAACAGAACAACCAATTTTACTGTTTCCTACTGTTGCTTTAACAATCGAGTTTAGCGCTTAAGAGGTCACAAAGCAGTTCTGTATCTAACAGCTGTCACGTATTAAAACAATTTAGACGGCTCTCTTCTTTATAAGCAGAAATAAGACGTTTCATGTAAAGGATGTATCTAGCAGATAACAACCTGGAAAGGCATCTAAACAGAGGAGAGTGGAGCTAAGGCACAAAGAAGGAAACCTCTGATTTCCTGTGTATTCTCACAGAAACCTCCTGAGTCCCTTAGTAGCTACTTTCTGCTGCTTATGTGGGTCACTATAATGGCAGGGGTGCTGTGAGGGCTGGTGGTTTTAATTTTGTATTCTGAGATGCATTTTCCTTGTACATATGCCCTTAGGGACACAGACAAATACCCTTCTCTATTATATGGTTATTCTGGAAATTCCACTTCTGATATGAGAATACTAAGAGGAACCACTGAAATAGGAAAAGCAATGTGAAATTTCAAAATTTAGGGGGAGTTTCTTCTTGCTATACTCCAGTGGCCTGAAACTCCAGTACTCCTGGGGAGGAAGGGTTTATGCTGGTTGAACTGACTGAATTTATAAGCAAATTGCCGACTGGGAGATGAGAACAGGCCCAAACAGGAAAGGAATAGGAGAGACAAAAGCTTAGCTTTGGTGAAAACGTACTGTGTGATTTTTAGAACAGAAAGTGAGATGGAAAAGGGGGAGAAGTACAAATATTTGAGGGGAAATGAAACCATTCCATTAAACAAAGCTGGGTTGAGCCCACACATCTGTCATACACACACACACACACACAGACACACACACAGACACACACACACACACAGGCACACATACCCAGTAAAGGAATGTTAGTCACTTTCTTATGCTTTTATCTCACTATCAAGAATCAAAACCATTGCTCTGAATGGGACCTCAATGTCAAGAGACTAGAAAAAAGAAATAGCTCCTTTGCCAAATTGTGCAGTCTTGTTCCAGGGTCATTCGTCCACTTAGAAATTCCCCATGAGAGCCGTGGATTCGAAACTCAGTTGCTGTGAACAAAGGGGTGGACCTTTCCTAATCCTTGCTGTTCTGAGCTTGTGGACAGTCATGAACTTTTCATTTTATGTGATCTCATGGGTGAGAGAACTGCACACCTGCTTGGCTCACACTAAACTACATTAAAAAAAAAAAAGTCTACATACATAACAGATGCACCAGAGGAATTCATTCTGGGAGGAATTATACGTTCAGACAGTTCACACGTCCCCCCCAGTCCCAATCCTATCCCTATGCTGGCATTATGGTGCAGATTGGGAAAGCTGACATTGTGTGTTTCTCGTGGAAATGAATCCAGTATATTTTCCACATACCTGTTAGATATGCTCAATAAAGCATAGTGCACATACATTTTTTAAAAATATCTTTATTGGAGTATAATTGCTTTACAATGGTGTGTTAGTTTCTGCTTTATAACAAAGTGAATCAGCTATACATATATGTATATCCCCATATCTCCTCCCTCTTGCATCTCCCTCCCACCCTCCCTATCCCACCCCTCTAGGTGGTCACAAAGCACCGAGCTGATCTCCCTGTGCTATGCGGCTGCTTCCCACTAGCTATCGGTTTTATATTTGGTAGTGTATATATGTTCATGCCACTCTCTCACTTTGTCCCAGCTTACCCTTCCCCCTCCTCATGTCCTCAAGTCCATTCTCTAGTAGGTCTGCGTCTTTATTCCCGTCCTGCCTCTAGGTTCTTTAGGACCATTTCTTTTTTTTTTTTTTTTTAGATTCCATATATATGTGTTAGCATACAGTATTTGTTTTTCTCTTTCTGACTTATTTCACTCTGTATGATAGACTCTAGGTCCATCCACCTCACTACAAACAACTCAATTTCGTTTAAAATATGAGACAGTTTTATACATTTTATTGAAAATGTAACCTAGTCAATTATTTCAAGTGACAGCAACAGTGGACAGGTAACATTCCATCTGCAAATCTTTCTAGAACATATCGGGGCCACCAAATCTGTCAGAACACTTTCGAAACCTACTTCCTCAAGGAAACTTCCCTCAACTAATTAGGGAGTGATGGTGAAGACCCTGACATGGAAATTCTACCAATTTTCTGTCCTCGCAGCCTCTCTGAATACATTTTGCTCTACAGAGTCAAAACACCCTATTGACACTTACTGGCTTTCCTCAGTGTAGGTATTTCCTCAGTGTAGGTAGGTATCCCTCGCCCTTATTTGAAACAGTAGATTTCAAAATCAGAGTTTCAAATCAAATTTTTAATAGTGTACTTCCAATAAAATGTTTAACATATACAAGTATAAATCCTACTCCTAGATAAGAAATTTTATGAAATAGACTCACTTTTATACTTCAGGTCATTTATTTGAAAGGGAAATTTTATATTAGTACTAGAGATGTGAAATTAGTATTTCATGAATTGAACATAAATAAAAGTGTAAAGCAACGAATACAAAACAATGTAATTGAATTCCAGCTTGAGACAGTTGCCAGCCAAATCCCCTTTAAAGCCTGATCCCCCAATGTCAAAGAGAGAGAACCACGGTTTGGGAGATGCTAAGGCCTTAATAGTACCTTGCTGAGACTTGTCTCTGATGGAAGCCTAGAGAATAACAAAGAATTAGATATTCTTTAAAAAGATAAGAATTAAAAAGGAGTAACTTTCTTGCCACTATTGAATGATGCATCAGTAACACTGACTAAAATCACCACCACTGTGTGTGTCACATACTTGGGAACACCCTGCCTTGTTGTTGTGCAGTATTAGTGATGTATATAAAGTGATGTAAAGTTTTGACAGTAACTTTTTTCTACATTAAAAAAGTATAATTCCATATGTAAAGTTCAAAACCCCTCTAATCAATGATGCTGAATCAAAGTCATGTTTACTTTTGTGGGTTAATGCACGAGAGAGGATATGTGAGAGACTTCCAGGGCTGATAATGGTCTATATCTCAGTCTAGGTGGTAGTTAGTTACCTGAATGTGTTTACTTTGTGATAGTACATTCAGCTGTACATGTAATATATGTGCATGTTTCTGTTGTGTGGCATGCTTCAATGAAACATTATTTAATACAATAATAATTAAAAGATGTACTTGCTTACTTAAGAGATTTCATAGGAAGGGTGCTTCAGGGTAACTAGATTCCAGTGTTGTACTGGATCTGGCTTGTACTAACTTGTGAGAACCAACAGCTAATTTTCAGGAATTTTGTGAGCTGGCTGTTAAACACAGCCTTTTTGTTTGTTTGGTTTTTTTTTTTGGCCTCACTGCGTGGCCTGTGGGACCTTAGTTTCCCGATGAGGGATTGAATCCAGGCCCCAGCATTGGAAGCGTGGAGTCCTAACCACTGGACCACCAGGAAATTCCCTTTTTTGTTGTTGTTGCTTTTTTGGTTTGTTTTTGTTTTTTTTTTGGAAACACAGCCATTGTTTAAAATCAAATTATATAAACTAAAACCTAAATAAAGTATATTAAAATAAAGATGATAATTACTCAAAACATATCACTTGGTAATTATTTTACTATTATCTGTTCTCAAGGTTACTTCCATCTTTTGTATTTCTATAGTGGAAATACTATATAATGTTGTGTTCCTAAAACTTTTATTCAATGACCTCAGATTATTACCTTGAATTGGCCATGGCAGGAGTATTTACACCACAGAAATCAGTAAACACTATAAATCAAGGCTTTCTTTACCCCTGAAGGGCCAGTTGTTAAACATTTATAGCACAGAACTCCTAAATCCAGTGTTTCAACAATGACATCAATGATCAGATACTCGTAATACAGGTAGCTGACAAAGGACTAATATCAAGAATATAAAAAAGCCCTACAAATCAATAAGAAAAAAACAGAAAATTAAATAATTAGAAAAATAGGCAGATGATTTGAACATTATAAAAGGGGATATGTATGAACATATGGAATGTGTTCTCCTTCGTTAGTCATTAGAAATGTAAATTAAAATAATGAGTCACAGGGACTTCCCTGGTGGCGCAGTGGTTAAGAACTCGCCTGCCAATGCAGGGGACACGGGTTTGAGCCCTGGTCCGGGAAGATCCCACATGCCGCGAAGCAACTAAGCCTGCGCGCCTAGAGCCCGTGCTCCACAACAAGAGAAGCCACCGCAATGAGAAGCCCGTGAACCGCAACAAAGACCCAATGCAGCCAAAAATAAATAAATTAATTTTAAAAAATAAAATAAAATAATGAGTCACAAATATAAATCCATCAGAGGGGCTAGAATATAAAGACTGACAAATCCAAATGTTGGTGAGGAGTAGAACAATTGGAATTTTCATAATCTGCTAGTAGAAGCATAAGTTTGTACAAACAGTTTGAAAAACTATGTGGCAGTATTTAATAGAGCTGAGCATATGAATACCCTATGTACTACCTTCCTAGGTATATATTCAAAAAGAATGCTTACGTATGTTCATCACAGGATGTTCACAGTAGAACTAGTCATAATAACCCCAAACTGAAAAATAAAGCAAATGTCCATCAACAGTAGCATGGATTAATAAATAAAATGGCATGTTACATAGCAATGAAAAAGATTGAACCATAGCTACACACCAATCATGGATGCATGCTACAAAAATAAAGTTGAGAAAAAGTAGCCTGACACGTAAGTGTACATGGAATAGCGTTAGAATTACAGTTAAGTTAGTCTAAGAAGTTAGAGGACATGATAGTGGTACCTTTGTGAGAGTAGTAAGGGAGAAGCCACACAGGAGACTCCTGGTTGCTGGAAAGATTGTATTTCTTTATCTGGATTCCAGTTACATGGGCATCTTTGTGAAATACTGTTGTCAGCTGAAGGCTCTTAGCTTGGGGGCTATTTTCTCTTTGTGAAAAATGGAGATAAGCAAGTGTTGAAAAGTTGTTGAGAATATATGAGATTTTCTCTTTGAGACAATGAGAAGGAATGAGAGAAAATTGAAAATAGCTATACATTAAGATGTGTGTATACTCCTATACATATACTATACTTCAATAAGAAGTTAACTTTGAAAGGTGAAGAAAAATCCTTGCTTACCTGAGAAAAAGCATATAGGTTGTATATACGTCAGGATTGGTAGAAGCTTTAATGTCAACAGTGTCATGAAGGAATCTGTCTATTCTCTCTGATGAACAAAGAGTTAGCTTTATCCTGGGTCTAATTCCCCTAGGAGTTGTCTGCATCAACAGGAATGTTTTCTCTTTGTTTAACTGTGGTACAGGAGAGAGGTTTCTCAATTCTCTATTTGAAAATAGGAAAGGACTTTCCCAGTAGTCTACAGCAATATTACCCTTAAATATTATTGGTTAGAAATTGTCTACATGCTTATTCTTGGATCAGTCACCATTA
Source organism: Balaenoptera musculus (assembly GCF_009873245.2). Classification (NCBI taxonomy): domain Eukaryota; kingdom Metazoa; phylum Chordata; class Mammalia; order Artiodactyla; family Balaenopteridae; genus Balaenoptera; species Balaenoptera musculus. Next base: position 95,488,961 of record NC_045787.1, read on the forward strand.
AGGAAGTGATATTCCCTTAATTTCAGTTCAAGGAATAAGCCTGACTGGTGGAATTCTTCAAACCTTGAGCTATTTAACAATGCAGGGAAGATAGAATAGATCTTGAATAATCACTCCTAACACCCAAGCCACTCTGGTGCTTACTAGTGGACACTTTTTAACTTGTGTTCCATACTTAAGCCAATTTTTTAATCCTGGAAAATTTTCAGCACAGACAACATCAAAATTTACATTGTGATGTAAACATTAAATCTCACCCCCTTAAGAATACATGATCCCTTTAATGTCTTGAATGAAATTCACAATGCTTTACCCAGCCTTCCCATATCAGCTTAAAATACCAATACAATTGTCTAATAACAATATAAAAAAAACCAAAGTAATGTTCATTATTAAAATATAGAGGATTAACTACACGAGTTGGCATAATGATGTAGCTGGATGCTTGCAAACATTTCAGAATAAATAAGGTTGTATTTAGTAAAAGGAAAATAATAAGCAGAGTATTTTGACATTTTTTTTAATATTTAACATTTCAATATGAGAACCAAATAAACACATGACTATGTCAGCGACTATTGCAGACTGATAATGTGTGACTTAAGTGATTCTGTAACTTAACTACCATGAGCAACAATGTCACGAGTGAAGAGATTTTTGAAATGGCATATAGCTCTTGGGAAATCTCCAAACAAAACAAATTTTAATCTTCTGCCTGAATTATCCGGAAGTTGCATTCTGGAAAATTCAATATATATTAAAACAAAATAAATCTTTCTGTTTATATGCAAAGCAGAGTTAGGTTTGAGTCTTGTAAAATCATAAACAGTATGTTTTTCTCTATGGTAATCTCTAGGAAAACTTTCGAGTCACAGAACACACAAGTCATTTCTTTATTGTGTAAGATTGTCTTAATATTGCAGGCTGTCTAGACACTATCCTAGAACATCACCCGTTAAATGCCAGCAATGACTTGTGATTCCTAAACATTTTGATAGGTTACACACATCCCCAAATTTCTAAAACACCTCTATAGTCTTTAGCAATAGGGTTATTAAAATTCTCTTAAAATGGAATGAACATGGATACTTGAGTCAGAGAGCTCTGGTTTTAATTCCTTACCTTACTCCTCATTGTTTGCCTGGACTTGAGAATGTTAATTCAGGGTCTTAGTTTTCTCTTTTGCAAAAGAGAAGTAACACTGCAACCTTCTTTTTAGGATTGATGCAGTTACTAGGCACAAAATAGTTGTTCTACAAGAGTTATTTTCTTTATCTTTCCCTCCCTTCATTTCTCTCCTGTTTCTTTCTTTCTATATTGCTCTAGATTACCCTTTTCAGCCTCTTTATTTGCTAAGAGGCTTTACCAAGAAAGAAAAGCATAAATCAAAACTAGAGTCCAGTCCAGTGTGGAGGACATTGGCAACCATATGGAAAAATATGAAAGGAGGGACTGATGATATTTAATTTCTTAAAAAGGGATAATTGAAGGAGTCAATTTATTAGCTATATAGCTATATATTAACTCTTTCTTTAGTTCTTAAAATTTTTTAAATAAACTAAAACTTCATCTATACTAGTTTGAATTTCACACTGTACTTGAATCGAAGGTCCAGACCATGTAAATACAATACCACCTCTTCACAAGACATAGTGATATCATTACAGCAAAAACTTTCAAAATAACAATGCCAAAAAAAAAAACTGGCTGAGATAAACAGCCACACATACCTGCAGTGATTACATTCAGTTGTTTTAATGTATGTGTGTGATGAGTGAATTAGGAAAGGGGCTCTTAAGCAGATTTTCTTTTGCTAACAATTCATGGATTTTGAGGGGAACAACCACAAGTATACTAATGACAGATTTTTCTCCAGTAGTTGATTAGGAAATTCTGATTGATTGCCTAAAATTTGCTTAAGATTGTTCTTTGGAAAAGTTTTTTCCATGTTCTCAAGTGGTAAAAAGGTCTTTTATTTCCTGTAGTTGGGGGAGGTCTTTGACATGGACGTCTGCATATATTAGGAGGTTAGAGGAATGTGAGTATAATGCTCTTACTCAAAGGTCACCAACAAGCTCCACATCTGTTGCCGTAAATATCTTCAGTATCCACATCAGAAATTTTACGTCAGTTGTTTCCTCCATTATTTCAATTTAGGCAAGATGCTCTGTCAATAAGTAAATTCCTGAAATGAAATATAACAAATATATGTAATAATAATAATATATATATATATATATATATATATATATTATGCAGCCACATTTTAGAAGGGGTTACATTACTAAGGACAATAACATTAGTACAACTGAAATAATGCTTAAACATTTCTTGATCCTAATGAAGGCACTATATTGAATACATTGGCGTACTGTTTCTCAGTAATTCACATGCTTTCAATTTTTCCTTCAGTGTTGGAATAAAATCCTACTTTATTGATTGAGCAGTGGACAAACTAGTTTTCTTGCACTTAGGATTTGTTTTGTGTGACATACAAAAATCTTAACAAAGTTAAATCATGTTCAATATATGAGAGATGCTCATACAATAAAAGGTATTACAAACTGAGGCTCACTGGAGACACAATAGATTTATGGTTTCTAGAAATAAATTTTAAAAAGAAGTGTGAAAGCTTTATAGAAAAAAATAAAGATCTTCTTGAAAGGCATAAAGTATGTCCTAAATTAACGAGAAGCTATAGTACTTTCACTGATGGGAAAATTCACTGTCTTGAAGTTATCACTATTCCAATCAAAGTTCCAATAAGTGTTTATAAAAGTTAACAAATTGCTTATAGAATTTATATAGATGTATAAATGTCAAAAAATAGCCTAGAATATATTAGAAACAAGCAAGGGAGAATTGATTTCCAGATATCAACTATTTTTATAAAGCTAGATAATTAAAGTTGTCACATAGTGAAGGAGAAAAAGATGAATGGATCAATGGTACAGAGAATTCAGAAACTTACTGTTGTGTATCATGAAATCATGGACTAAAACAGTGGTGGTTGACAGTTCTTTTCTTTTGGAACTTGTAGAATGTTGTGCTATGTCCTCCTGGCCTCCATGGTTTCAGATGAAAAATCTTCTGTCACCCAAATTGTCAATCCCCTATAAGCAATGCAAAGGGCTTTTTTTTTTTTTAAAGCATTATAACAGTTTAAAGGAATGAACTAATTAGATGAATTTATCAGTTTGAATAGTTTTCAAAAACCTAGCGTTGACATGAAAAGAAAATCCAATGGTGGAATAATATACACATTCTAATAGAATTTACATGATACTTTTTAAACAGTCTGATAATATTGAACATATTTGTGTGTCTAAAAATTGTTAAAACAGTCTAGAAGTTTTCATGCACAGTTTTTATTGTGGATGCCTCTCAAAGGGTGAGAGAGAATGGGACAGAAGAAAGGAGGAAAAACATTGACCTTATCTATCATGTTGTATTTCTTCTCTAAAATCAGATTTTGTGAAAATCTGATAAAAGATATACTTTTATTCTGAGCAGAAAACACAGGAGTATTTATTATTTTTTAGGTAACTTTTTTTTTTTTAATATCTAAAAAGTAGAAGCTTCCATTTGTAAGAACTCTCATTTCAAACTGTTCTACTGATGGTAATTTTGATAATATAATAAAAATATTCAATTTAATACCACTTATAAAATATGCTATAGAGAAATTGGAGAGGTTCACTGGATATATCTGGGAAAGTCACAGTGCCAACGATGCAGGAGCAGGGACGTGGACCCAATTACAGTTCATTCTATTGGTTAAAATATGGACATTCTGACCGAGAGCTGTAATTAGGCATAGCTCCCTCTGAACTATAATTCTGTCTTAGGTGTCTCGAGGAGGTATGCCTAGAATCAAATGGGGAAATCTTATACAGTAAGTCATTTCTTCTCTTACTATAAATTACATAATTGACCTTCAAATCCATTATTTCTTCACATAAACTATAGTAGGTGGTATTCTCTACAAATTATACTGTGCGAAGCAGTAAATTATAGTGCTCCTAAACTACTACCCATCGTAATTTTTTAAAACATAAAACTCTCTTCACTAATGCAACTGTACTTAGCCAAAGTTAAAATATATATTTAGTTGTTGAAAAATTTATCTAAACGCTTCTATGCCAGACTATAACATTCACAGACCTATGTGAAAGTGTTGACATTTTGATTTAGGCATATAAGAGTTTCTCTTCATTAGGTATTTCTAATAAAGTAAAGGAAAAAAAAAAAAAAAACCTTCCTGAAGGAGAAAGTTGCACTTTTGAGGCTTCTAGTTGTTGTAAATCTCAACAGCCATTACCTTGTAAATCTTCGATGCATATGAAATTTCATTTGTCAAGTATAGAAGGCTTTAATACTCTCACAGCAAATGTATGATGCTCTGTACACATCAGATAGGAAGTTTGCTTTGTAAAGGGATCCTACCTCTTGACCTGTCATATTAACTGAATGCCAGTGGCTCCTGAGTTCCTAATTAAGCTTTTGCATGTTTTATCGGGAAGATTAGAGAAAGATATAGCAGGAGGAAGGAGGAAGAGGATTAAGGAAATCTTCCTTCTGAGGATGATAAACAACTAATAAACATACAAAGAAACTATTTTACATGCCTGCAGTGATTAGAATGAGGAGGCACTGTTTTAAGCACTTTAAAAATATTATTTAATTTTCACAACCATTTTCTGAGATAATACTATTATTATTCCCATTTTACAGAATGAGGAAATAGAGTCACAGAGAAGTGTAGTAACATTCCCAAGATCACACAGCTAGGAGACAATGGAGCTGGAATTTGAATCCAGGCATCCTGACTCCAGAGTCTGTATTCTTGGTTGCTGTACCACATTGCTGCACAAAAATAAATTCAAGGCTCTAAAAGGGTGGTGATAAAGTAAAACCACAAGGGTTAGATCTGTTTTTCGTATCAGTATTGTTTTAGTTAGAGGACTTTGAAATATATTTGATAACACTATTTTTTCCTTGCCAAAATTGTTTCTTTTTTCTCATTGCCTATCTATAAATGTGACCAGCTGTCATCTAGTAACACAAGCTAGAAAACTTAGACTTGTCCAATATCTCTACTTCCTTTATACTTCCTACATCTAATCATTGGCCAAATCTTGTGGTTTATGGCTATGAATGATTCAAACAGCTTTCATTTACTATGCACAGAGGGTTACCAACTGTGCAAGTTCCTTTATTTCTGATGTATCTTAATTCCACAGACAAAATATGTATTAATATTTTTATCCCTACCTGAGATTCATAAAGTTTCATTAGCTTGCTTAAATCACTTTTCTAATAAGTAGCTGAGGTGGGGTTAAATCTATGTCCATATTCAAAACCCATGTTCTTTCCAGCTATAACATACTATATCAATTCTTAAATATCACTCCAGTATAACCTATCTATTCAATCCCAGTGCCATACCCCTACATCACAATCTTATCTCATCTCAACTTCTATAAAATCTTAACAAATTTTCCTTTTTTCAGTGTTGCAAAAATTCTCCTACTTCCATCCACTCAAATCCTACTGATAAATTATTATCTAAAGGACACATTTTTTCATACCACACCTCTGTGAAAAATAATCTTCATTTTTCTACAAAATACAGTTTTCTAAATTGATAAGGCCCTTCCAAATGTCTACCTACTTCAACAGCTTCTTATTTATCCAGACCACTCCATCTCACCCCTATACAGACACTCTGTCCATAATCCAGCGAAATTAAACTGTAGGCAGGTCTCTGAAATGCATTTAAGTACTTCATGTTTATAAACATTTATTTATTCAAATTGTCTTTGTTGTAATTGCCCTTGCATTTTTTTCTTAAACTATAAACTCAATTCAAGTATTACTGCTTCATGAACTATTTTATACATTTCCCCCCCCCCGCCCCTTTCCTCAGTCTGAGTTATATACCTCTCTCCTCTGTACATAATTTTATGGTAGGACTTTGTTATAATTGTCAGTTTTATTCTTTTCACATATTGTATACAACATAAGAAATTTCAGCACAGAGTTTTAAAGAAAACCATGACTTTATCAAATTTTTCAAATTTTAATGAAGAACAAACAGCTACATTTCTGGAAGGCTTTAATTAAAGTCAGTATGTAAGCAGTAAGATGGGTCATATTCTCAATTCCCAATGGATAGCATGTAGTTAAACTAATAAATATTTCCTAAGTAGGCCTGCAAATGAACACTGCTATAAAAAATCTTATATTATCATTAGTTTCATTTTTTAAATAAACTCTTTTTAACCAACTGAAAATATGCATTTGAATGCTGAGTAACGGACAATGTGGGCAAACAATGATTTAACCTTGGGTAAAGAAATATTATATGTGGTTCAAAAAGAAAACAAATGTACTTATACACTTTGGTCTGAATACCAAACTCATCAGGTTAAATTAATTTGCTGTTCATGTTGATAGGGAAATTATATTCAGTGATTTTTTTCAATAGATACTTACTGAATGTCCCAGACAGAGGAGGAGAGAGAAGGACAGTACATTTGTGGGCACATTAGGAGGTGTGTAATATACATGGGGTGCAGTACAGATAGAAAAGGAACAGAGTGGTAGGAGTACATAGTGGACCAATGGTAACAGACAAGAGGAAGCAGTGTGAAACTGAAGGCCCTGTGTGCTAACCGCAAGATCTGAAGTTATCTTGAAAGTATTATAATGCACTGGAGAGTTTTAAACAAAGAATGTCATAAATGGATTATAATTTTAGAAATGTTACTCAAGCAGCTTCATGAAGTTTAGATAGGAGACTAACAGTGGGGTTGGGTTGCTGCTGGGTAAACTGATGGTGGAAAGATAAGATTAGAGGCTAGTCAAGTAGGCCTAGAGATGAAGCCTGCATAATCAGTGACATTGGATAAGGAAAGATAAGGAATGAACAGAATGAGATAGTTTCCACAGGAGTTGGAGATTGCTGATTATATTAATTTCCTATTGCTGCTGTAACAGATTACCACAAACTTAAGTCAATTAAAATAACATAAAGTTATTATCTTACAGTTCTGGAGATCAAAGCCTGAAACAGTTTTGTTGGGCTAAACTCAAAGTGACAGAGGGCTCTGCTTTTTTCTGGAGGCTCTGAGGGAGCATCTGTTTCCTGGTCTTTTCCAGTTTCTAAAGGCCTCCTGCATTCATTGGCCTGTGGCTCCTTCTTCCATCATCAAAGCCAGCAGCATAGGGTCTTCAAAACCTTCCCTCTCTGACCTCTGCTTTATGACCCTGCCTCCCCTTTATAAAGACTATTTGAGTACGTCGCACCCATCAGGATAATCTTCTTACCTCAAAAATTCTTAACTAAGTCACACTTCAAGATCTCTTTTGCTATATATGGTAACAATTTCACAGGTTCCAGGGATCAGGATGGGGACATTGCGGGGATGGGGGGGGAGGTTGGGTGGGTGCCTTATTCTGTCTACACACAATGATGAATGAAAGGTTGGGTTTCAGACTGATGTTCACATGTTTGTCTTGGGAAGTATGGATAACTGGTGATACTCTTCTCTGATACAAAGAATAAAGGGGAAAGAAGAAGGTAGAAGAGAGAGCAAATTAGCTTATTTGTGGACCCAGATTTTGAATTTGAGCTAACTCAATGTAGTACACCATATAGTTAACCTGTAGAAAATTGACCACATGTATTAAAAGCTTAAAAGAGGGGATTTGGCCAAATATATGGATTTCAGAGCCATTAACATTTAAATGCATGGTCCGAATGGTACTTCAGGCCATTAAGGAGTAACTGATTCTGAATCACCTCTCCTCCTGTAAAGAGCTATAAAACATGACGAGTAAAGAAGGCAGTGGTTTGGGGGCATTGGGCAAATATTGAAAAAATATTTCAGTTTCCCAGTTTAATAAAATGCATTAATTTTGATATCCAAGAAACTCAGTGAACACTAAGCAAGGTGAACAGAAAGAAAAACACGTCTAGATACAACTCAAAATATTTTGAAGAAATATTGTTAAAGTTTTCGTATCTGTATTTATTAATTTTATCCTGACAGAACATAGAGATTCTGAATCAGAGAAAACACCTATTATTTACTTTGAAAGCATCTTAATATAGGTTCCCCACACCCCAACCCCACATGAAGTGGTGAGGCGAGGGCAGATATCACCTGTATATATGGAGGTGTCTGTAACACAAGATAAGAGCTTAAAAAATATGAATTTAGAGCTTACATGATTGGTGCCACAGCTAACTCTCCTCCTTCTGGAAAGGCAGAATGACTTTGTTCTAAGTGTTAAAGGAATCCTGTTTTGGGGGAGGTGGGGAAAGTCCCTAGGTTCAGTACACTTTGGAATGCAAATAAATAGCTCAAGTGGAGATAAACCTGTGAATGTTTCCGGAGGTCTCTATCACTTGTAAATAGCTACCAAGGATTGTTTGCCTTTCATGCCTCCTTTAACCCAGGTTGCCAGTAGGTTTTGCTCAGAAAGCCCTGATCATGCCAAAACATAAAAAGATTTGTTTCCCAACAACTTTATGACAATACATTTAATAATTTAATTGAAATTGGCAAATTTAAAATTTACACATATACAAATAAAAATTTGAATAGGCCTATACTTAAAATTAAATTTATAGTCATAATCATTTCTATAAATAAATGGTTTACGTGGTGTATTCTACCAACATTTAAAAAAATACTATGGCCAACTTACATAAAGGAGAAGAAACATTTTCTGACTTATTTACTGAGACTGGCATAGCCTAACACCAAAACCAGATAAAGACGTGATAAAAAAAAAAAAATTGTAGGTCAATATCTTTTGTGGCTATAGATGTAAAAATCTTTCTGAAAATATCAGCAAATTTAAACCAGCACCGTAAAAAAGAAAAACAAAAGCAAAAACTATTACAATATAAGTGAGCATTTATCCCAAATACAATTCTAAAATCATTCAATGAAATTTACATTAAAAAAAGAAAAGATACAAATCATGTTATCTCAATAGATGCAGCAAAAAAACAGTTTGAGAAAATTCATATCCATTCATGATGAAAAGACTCAGTGTTAGAAGAGAACTTTCTAAACTTGATAAAAGATATATATGAAAAACCTACATCTAGCATCATGCTTAATGGTGAAATATCAAGAACTTTCTCCTTAAAACTGGGAATAAGATAATACTCACTTTTACCATTTGGGTTTAATATTATTCTTGCAAGAACATTTCTATTTTTAAATCTGCACTAGTTCCTTATTTCACCTGAAACAAATTACCACAAATTTATTGGTTTAAAACAGTAAAAATTTATTCTTTTACAGTTTTGAAAGTCTAAAGTCTAAAATCAAGGTGTCAGTGGGGCTGCATTTTTTCTGGACGCTTCAGAGGATGTTTTGTCTTTTCCAGCTTCTAACAGCTGCCTGCGTTCCTTGGCTTATGGTTCTTTTCTCCATTTTAAAAGTGCATAATCACTTCAACCTCTGCTTCTGTCCCCATGTATTCATTTTCTGACTACGCTCCTTCCGCTTCCTTCTTATGAAGACCCTTGTTTATTACATTGGGCACCTGGATAATCCAGGATGATCTACACATCTCAAAATTTTTAATCACATTTGCAGTCTCATTTACCATATAGGTAATGTATTTACAGGTCACAGGAATTAGGATTTGGACATCATGCGGGGGCAGCTATTATCCATTCAAGCACAATAAACAACATATATGACAAACCTATATCTAGTATTATACTATGGTGAAATATTGAATATTTCAATATTAGGGTGAAATATTTTCTCCCTAAGGTTAAGAATAAGATAAGGATGTCCAGCTGGCTCTCCCAAAGTAGTCAGACACCTAAGGTGGAAACTCAGGCTTCAGATAGAATTCACAAGGCTTCTGTGATCCAACTACAGAAGTCACACAGTGTCACTTTTTCCACATTCTGTTGGTTATGTCAGCCTAGATTAAAGGGGAGAATCTCCCTCTCAACAGGAGGGGTAGTAAAAATTTTTGTGGCTGTCTTGAATCTATCACACTGTTCTTTCTCCTCAAATTGATAGTGTTACTATAGTTTCAACCAAAATCACAGAAAGCTTTCTTTTCTTTTTGTAGAACTCAAAAGACTGACTCTAAAACTTAAGTTAGAAGTGCAAAAACTTAGACTAGCCCAGATAATTTTGAAAAATAAAAACACATTTGGAGGTCATGCAGTAGCTTATTTCAATACTTAAATGAAAACTACAATTCAAGACAATATGATATTGGTATAAAGACAGAGAACCAAAATATAAGCTCACATATATATGGCCAATTGATTTTCAAAAAGGATACTACCATCAAGGAGGAAAATGGTGTTACTAACAAATACTGCTAACAACTACATTTTTTTTTTTGAGTTTTTGACAATTTACTTAGCAGAGCTGATTTCACGAGGTTTTTTTAAACTAATTTTTATTGGAGTAGAGTCGATTTACAATGTTGTGTTAATTTCTGCTGTAGAGCAAAGTGACTCTGTTTTACAGATACATATATCCACCTTTTTTAGATTCTTTTCCCATATAGGTCATTACAGAGTGTTGAGTAGAGTTTCCTGTGCTATACAGTAGGTTATTATTAGTTATCTAGTCTGTATATAGTAGTGTGCATATGTCAATACCCATCTGCCAACTTATCCCTCCCTCCCTTCCCCCTTGGTAACCATAAGTTTGTTATCTACATCTGTGACTCTATTTCTGTTTTGTAATTATATTCAATTGTGAAACTAGATGTTTGTATGAAAAAATATGAACCATGATCTCACTTGAAACCAAACACAAAACATATCAAAATTTATCATGAACCTAAATGTAAATTCACCAAGTATTAAACTTCTAGAAGGAAATGTAGAAGATATCTTTGTGACCTTGAGATGGGCAGAGATTATTGATAGGACACAGAAAGCATTAAGCATAAAAGAAAAAGTGTTAGGTGTGACTCATCAAAACTTAAAATTTCTACTCTTAAAAGACCTTCTTGAGAAAGTGAAATGTAAGCCACATACAAGGAGATGATATTTATAAGGCATGTTTTTGACAAATTATCTATTTCTAGAGTACAACTCAATAATAATAAGAAAAAGGACACAATCAAAATTAACTGGTAAAATATTTGATTTGGCATTTCATAATAAATGACTTATGAATGGCCAATAAGTACATGAAGTTATTCTCAGCACGATGTTCAATTGGGATATGAAAATTAAAACTACAATGAGAAACTACTTCACAGGCGTTAAAATAGTAAAAATTTAAAAGTATCAATGAAGCTGTTGATGAGTAACTGCAAATTTCTGACATTGCTAGAGGAGCTATAAACTGTAAACACTTTGGGAAACATTTTGGTTGTTTCTTATAAACATATAGTTACCATTTGACCCAATAATTTCCCTCATAGGAATTTACCCCCCAAAAATATCAACTTATAGCCACCAAAAGAATTGTATATAAATGTTCATAACAGCTTCATTAATAATTACAAATAGTAGAAATAGATGAGATGTCCATCAACTTGAGAATGAATAAACAAATTGTGAAATATTCATACAGTTAACCTATAGATACAGTATGGAGGAATCTCAAAAAAAATGCTGAATGAAAAAAATGCCTTACACAAAAGATACTTATTCTATTATTTCATTTATGCAAAGTGCTAGAATAGGTAAAATGAATTAGATTAGTGTTTGTTTCTGGAAATGGGTGGAGGCAGAAAGTGACTGTGATAGGGCTTGAGGGAAATTCCTGGGGCTATAGAAATGTTCTATAATGTGAAAGGGGTTCGGGTTGCACAGATTTATGCATCTATCAGAATTCAGCAAATGAATATTTATCTTTGAATACCTCATTGCATATAAATTTTATTTGAAAAACTCTGTATGAATACTAAACTCTCATTAATGATGTGCATGCTGAAATATTTAGGGAAAAGTGAACTGATGTCTGCAATATATTTTGATATCTGCAATTTACTTTGGTTGGAAAAAATGGATGATACATGAATAAATATGTAACAAAATGAGTATATAGTAAAATGTTTGTAGTAGAATGTAGGTGGTGTGTATATGAGAATTCACTGCCCAGTTCTTTCAACATGGGTGTATATTTGAAATTTTTCACAATAAAATTAGACAAAAAATATACAAAGGATGTTATAAATGCATATTACTAACACATCAAAATATTATATGTGTGGTAAAATGCATACTTTTTACCAAATATTCTGTTGCCATTCCTTACAGTGACACTCTCTGAGAAAAGAGGATACATTCCTGACCTGTTATATTCATGTGTGGCGCTTTGACTCAGAACTGTGAGTGTCATTTCTAAACTGATAGGTTGAAAACCAGAGCATGATTTGCCTTTTTTGTTGTTGTTCTCCCTCTGCTCTAAACCTGGGGATCCTCCAGATAGACTCTTCTCTATGAGTCTGGCACTCATGTGAAAATGATGTGGGGCAGAGCTGTCACTGATCCAAAATGAACATGCATAAGGGAAGACAAAAAAACACTTTTCCTGAAAGTATTTATTGTCATAGCATAGTCTAATACAGTATATTTTGGGGTTTGACGAGGAGGAGAAGTTAGGAAATAGATGATTAATAGATAAATAGGTAGGTAAGTAGATAGGTAGATAGATATAATTTGCTTTCATATTAACTAGCTAGCAGATTTTAGGAAAATGTTTGGGTATCTAGGAAACATTAGCTTTGAAGTTCTCATGTTCCAGCAGATAACCAATATTAATAGCATCTTAGAGTTTAAATCTGCTACTCCTGATTTAGCTAAGAGTAGTCAAAATATCTTCAGTAGTACAAGGCAGTTTGACTGGAGAATATGCCTTTTCTTTATCTCTTCATGTCAGTTACAACACACAGCTGCCCATGTGTGGCAGATGTTCTTTCAGAAAATTAAGGGCCTGGGGCTGGAGGTGCTAAAATTTCTTTGATGCAAAATCAAACCAGAGACAAAATGGAAACCAATTAGAATAAACAGGACAATTTATCACATAAGAATTCATTACCCTATGCCAAAAAGTCCTGCCTTAAATCTGTATTGCCTCAACTTTGAAACTGATTGCTTGCCATTGAATTCTTTGGTAAATTTCATATTTCCACCATAAATAGCATACATCTTTGTCTGACCCAACAACATTTGTGTTTATCAGGTCTTTTAGTGCCACATGTTTGTATCCTCAAATATGATGACCTTCACAGAGAGAGAGAGAGGGAGGGAAGGAGGGAGGAAGAGGGAGAGAAGGAAAGAGGGAAGGGAAGAGAAAGGAAGGAAAGGGAAGGAAAGGGAAGGAGAAGTAAAATTTTAAATCATATGGCTCTCCTAATTCTAAAATCCTAGTTTCAGGGAGCATCTAACATACTAAAAATTTCAAACCAATAATACTGCATTACTAGGATTTTCTTCAACAATGATATTGATCCTTTTCACTTTAACAGCATAACAGATTCTATGTCAGGCCCTGGGACTTGTGAAAAGATAAAAATCCAGAATGACAAGATTGAAAAAAGGAGGATAAACTGGTCAGAGGAAAAAGAAGAATCACAGGGTGGAAAGAAACAATATATATGCAGATGTGGGGTGATGGGAAGCCTTAAAAATGAAGAAAATACTGACACAAGATAAAGTGCAGGGACAAATTTCTCTGAAAGCTGTATTTTATATGATTTGGGTGACAGTCACATTTGTGGTAATACACAAAGTAGCAATTAGGTTATTTTATTAACCTTTTCTTAGGTCCAATATTTGGGAGATGCCAATTTCATGGTATTCAAGCAGGCTCAAAATATTGATTCAGCTTCAAAGGTAATAGATTCCTATATTGGAAAAAAGAAAGAGTTATTCTAGTAAATATTTATGATAGGTAAGAGGTAATATAATGAAAAAAGGCTTGAGCTATTAAAATATATAAAAATGTGAGAGGGAAATGTATTTTCTAGTTCGTTTTTCTAGGTTGCTACCTTTAAAAAAAATTTACGGCAGATACATGATCAGTCTTTGAAAACAGTCTAGGTGTAAGAGTAGGTAACCACTGTGTCAGGTCAGCTGGCTCACAGAACAGGACCAAGCAGTGTGGTTCTTATATAACTTTAGTTTTTATTATTTGAATTGTTATAAGACAAGCAGCCAATTTTTCTCTGTTGGGTCTTTGTCAAATTTCTCTTATTTTGTTCCTCTTGAACTCATTCCCAGTTCTAGAATATTGTGTTTCTGTCATTATCCTTGTTCACTTTTGCCCCTTCCATCACTCTTTCTCATTATTATGGATTGGCACTAAAACAGAAAACAAATAATACATATCACTTCTTGTCTACTGACTTGCACACGTATGTGCTTGGGTCTGAGTGTATTTGTGTGTGGAGGAAGCATGGGAGAGGGTATCAAGAAAGGATGAGGTTAAAAAAGAAAATGTCATGAAGACTCTGAAAATTTTTACTTGGAGAGGCAGAGTAGTTATTGACAATGAAACAAGAAAAAGAGCAAAGAATTATAAGAGAAAAACCTTAATGGTTCCACTTCTTCATGGAGATTTTGGGCCAATATTCGTATTAAAATAATACTTGGAGATATTGGATTATACTTTAGAGGAAAAATAATGCTTATGCAACACATGTAGAAAAGAGACTCTAAGAAAATATACTGAAATAAACATAGCCAATTCTCCCTATAGCTTTGTAGTAGAGGTGAGAATAATATGATGATAGCAGTTGCTAAAGGATGAAGAAAGATAGGTGAATGTAGAAATAAGATCCATATAAAGTAATGGGAGATTTGAGGAAGTATGTTCTAATATTTGCTTCTGTTTAAAAAAAAGGAGGTAGTTCAAATAAGTGGGAAGTTTAATCAAACCAAGTGTCCCCTCAGAGAAGGAAATGAAAAATATCTAGGGAAAATAGGAGACTGATTGAGAAAGTTCAGTGGTTGAGTCTAGGGAACATTTATAAGTTATCATTCTGATGGGATTTGAAGACGAGAAAATCAGGGAAAGCGTTAGAGGACATAGTTGATTATTGGTCCACTCTGTGTAACCATGTAGTAGTCTGGCCTTAGGATGACCTTCCGAAGCTTGGAGAACCCTGAGAGCAAAATTGTACCGAGGGAGCTGTAATAGTTAGGAGTAAAAATTAGGCTTCACTAGTCTAAGGTTCAGCATGAGAGTCAATTCTATCAATTTTCCAAAACTATCATTCGTAGAAAACCACAGCCTCGGTGATAGAGTTCTATTCAAGGTCAGCAAAAGAGAAGCAGACATAGTATCTAGAAATAAAGTAGAATCTGAGATGAGATGAGATGAGATGAGATGAGATGACTGATATTTCAGAGACATACAATAAAGAGGGTTTGTTGTTGTTGTTTTCTTTTTTAAACAAGGAAGGAAGATATTATACTCAAAGCCTTCAAAGAGAGGAAGTCAGTTAAAGCAGGACCTGACAGTTCAGTCAGGGAGGGCAGGAGGCAGTTGCTGATATAAATGAATGGGCATTGGACTGCTGCAAAGAATGAGATAATCATTTTAGATTCAATCAGTATACACCCCACTTTTAGTGACTTTAGTGACCTGTGTATGATCTAGTAAAAAGATCTATTCTGAATTGTTCACTTCCTTTGCATAAACAACACTTTTCCAAGAGCATCTGCTTTGCTGAGAGTTACTAGTCACTATAGGGGAAAGGAAACTACTGGTGTGGCTGGGAGTTGAAAACAGTGGTGGCCCCATTTTCAGATAAAGAGGAAGGGAAGGAAACCCCAGCATCTAATACTGAAGATGGTCATCCAGCGAAGCCCATGCACGTTGAAATAGTCCCTTATGGACAAAGAGGGAACATCTGAGTCTCATTCTCTTATTGTACATATTTTTTGATGATTGTGATAAATTTTTTTTTTTTTTTTGAAAACTGCCATCATGACCAGACAAGGAGAAGATCATTCAACTGTCGAACCTTCCCTTAGGGCTTTATTTATGCACATATGATCTTTTAACAAAAGTGCATGACTCAATCTTGCTTTGTTAATCTGAGCAGCAATTTATTGGGAGGCTACCAAATATTCTATTTTAAACTAACATTATAACATAACACTCCATCCCATATTTATTTTCTCATTGTTGAAAAACAACACATTTCCATTTATTCTTTACAAATTTCTAGAATCAGAAACAAAAAAGTGAAATCACATCACTGGGTACGTATATTTCCCAGGGTCAGAGATTGGCCACACCAAGGAGCTTGAGGAAAAGAGATATGAATTAAAATGTAATAGAAGGGAACAAGATCACCCCTCTATTCCAGCTGACAAAAAAGTGAGGGGGGAAATGCCAAAATTCCAGGGTGATAAATTATTCCTATTATTTAAATTTTGTAAATAAACATTTTTAAATAATGCCTTTTTTTCAATAAAATTGATTTAAAATGACTGTGTTCAAACTATGGATTAGGATGTCTAAGTACTCATATTCCCATACAGTGAGGCTAATGAAATTGCCAAAAATGCTCTGAGTCTTGAGCAGAGTATCTGGCTGCACTATTCCCAGTTCTATAACTTATATTCTCTATTCTGTTGTAGAACATTAGGATCTGAAGTTTATACGACCACCATAATTCTAAAAATTATATAATTAGAGTTTTGTAATTATTCAAAGCAGGTAAATATATATATGTATATATCGATACACACATATATATATCCAATATTTTAGAAGTTGATAAAATGAGCATATAGAACACATATATGGTATTCATAAATTCTTTAGATCTTCAAGTAAACTTATTAAAATCCTCACTTTTAAAGATAGATTTTTTTATGTATTCAGTGTTAGGAGATGTGTGATGTATGGATTGGCTGAACTTTGATCACTGTTCCTTCTGCTTTTTAACTTGTGGGTCATGTTAATAATTAAACAAGGTCACTCTGTATATAAAAAGTGGGAGTAGGAGATGAAGAGAAATAAGGGTTGAGAGAGAGGAAGAAAGGAGGCAGAAGGTGTCCATAGTTAATAGTAAAAAATAAACCAGAAAACAAGCAAGAAATGCAAAGTAAGGAATTTTAAATTAACCTTTGGCGCAGAGTATTGTGTCTCCATAACATAATGCAGAGAAATCAATTTTTGTTCTGTTCTGAAACCAGGATGTGACATGTGGCTGAACTCCACCCTCTACTAAATCCCAAGCTTCAATTTTGGATTGAATTCCTGTCATTCTTTATATTTTTTGTTTACTTTTCACAAGAACTAAGATAAATCAATGGTGAGGTCAGAAGAAGGAATGAGGTAGAGAATAGAGAAGAGGAAATATTATGTTGACTACAGACTCTTTCATACAGATTTCTTATTCTTTTAAAAGTCCTTGCCCTGCAACCTGAGTTCATATCTTCTTGATGAAGTTTCTTTGAGATAGCGAGCTATGACTCCCACAGAAAGGAAGATCGTTATTCTAAGCTCATCCCTGCCATGTACTGACTTGCGTACGTTAAGCCCATTTTGAGGCACACTCTGGGTTTCAAACATCTTTGAGGTCGTGTAGCAGATTTCAAAAATAACGTGTGGTGCAATTTTTTGATATTAACTTCTGACCTAGATAGAACTATTTCTGGTCCTCAGAACAACTGTCAAGAGGTTAGAGCTTTCTAATAAGCTGGTTACTGGCACAATAAATAAATGCAGTCCTGAGGTAAATATGTCTGTCTCTTTCCAAGTGTATAAGATATTGCTGAAAAATTTAGGTGTGCCTTCATCTACATTGGCTCTTGAAATACAGAGATCGCTCAGTTCACCTTTGCCAAGATAGGCTAACGATTGATAACCGAGGTATATATTTTATTTTCCTTGGGCAACGCATTGGAAACTGGTGTGAAATGATGGCAGAGCAGTTTTGGAGTTGTTTGTCTCTGACTTTACTCAAAAGGTATGCAGGCCTGGCTGAAAGGCAGACATCCCAGTCCATAGAAGCAAGTCATCCAAATAGGTTTTAAAATTATATATATATATATATATATATATATATATATTTTTTTTTTTAAGCTGAAAACCTCTTAGAACCACAATTCACGTTCAAAAAAAGGTACAGCTCAGTTTTCAGATAAGAAGGAAGTGGAAAAAAAAAATTAAGGCCTTGTAAAAATTCCTTTGTGTTCTTTGCATTACCAAACAATACAGTTTTTGCATTCAAACCTTGTAGGTGGGTGATCAAGCAAATGTAGAGCAGGAAGTGATTTCTTCAAGTTAGAGAAAATCTGAGGTGGTTTGTGGGCAGTTTGGTGTGGAATTTTATATGCTCTGGTGACCACTTTCAACTTAACTTTCTATTAGAACCCTTAGAAAAATTGTTAACAGTGATTCTCTTATCTCTTCAGTGTATGAACAAATTTCCCTGCCATTTTGATTCAAAATGGAAGATCTGAATTGTTGAGTCATATTTACATTGATAGACGATTCTTCATTTGTCAAGATAGACTTCATTTGACAAGATAGGCAATTGAAGCCTTCTTCAGTTTTGGCATCCTTGTCATTCCTCACAATTTCAACAGCACTGAGGTTCACAAGGTCAATAAATTTGAAGAGAGAAGTAAAAAATTGTTTCCCCTAGTTAGTTTTATAAAGCTCCTCCTGACTCCTGTCTGGGCTGGGTCAAGAGAAGTTTGTAGACACAATTGGCTGCTGGCATTCGAGGTTCCAGATGTGTAAAGAACTCTGTGTACCTTGAGGTGAGACTATTACACTGTTCCATTGTAATTCTTAGTAACAATAGTAATAATAACATAGGTACAACATCACACAATATGTGTAAGTACCATATAATTATACCTGACAATAGCATTTGCAAATTTGTTATAAAATTTTACACTCAGTAAATAATTATTGAACAAATGAATAAATCTTAAAATACATTACTGAGTGATTTTTGAAATTTTTTTGGAATCCCTTTAACAAATGTTAAGATTCCTGTTTTACAGATGAGACAAGTGATAGCCACATAACTTATATGAGTGATTTAATTCCACATAGCTTAGTAAATGATAGAGGCAGAACCAAAATCAGTTCTGATTCCTTCTCCTGTACTGATTTCTTTGGCCCATGCTGTGTGGAAAATTAATTTCCAGTTGCCAGTTATTACAAATCAAGTCTTCCCCCTGTAGAATTAAGGCTATAACCCTTATTTAGGCTGAGGATGTTACGTCATTTTTTCTATACCCTTTATCTGATTGTCCTTCTTCCCTATTTAAGCTTACCGGGTCCTCTGGGAATGTCTGACCTTTGTCAGCCAAACATTCTTATGGGCTGGAAGACAAGGCCACAATTACCCAGGTCAAAGTTCAAGGTGGTGAGCATATTCACTTTATCTGCCCATATTTTAAGAAAGAGACTTCAAGGTGAAAGGTCAGATACATTTTCACATTCTAATTAATGAGATTAACTTCCATTTTTATGTCAGAGACAATGCTAATAATCTACTCAAAAAGAAATGGAGAGTCTCCACCTCCCTTTTTGAGAAATTCATTTGTTTATTTACTCAACCAAGTTTATTGAGCATCTAGTGTGTGATAAGAACATGTGAAGTGCTATGTGTATAAGGGTGAGCAGATACACCATTGCATATTCTCTACAAATGGATTATGTGTTTGGATGGGCAGGAGAGCTTTGCACGCTTGAAATGATGATGCTTTCAGAGCCAGTCATGCATCACAGTACATGCTTTGTAGTTTTATCAGAATCACAGTGCCTTAGGCTTTGATTTCTGCTCCATCTTCTTGGATGGAACAAGTTGCATCCTCTTATAGGAAAATGGAAGGGAAAAAGACAGTGCTTAAGAATCACTGGGAAAGGGGAGAAGTGCAAAAGCAAGATCCAACTTCTGTGCTACTGTGGAGCTGTGCACCTTTCCGGATAGGTCCTGAGGCCCACTGATTAGCTCCCTAATCCTTTGGGCTGATATGCTGGGTTACAGTTGCAACTGTGGTAAGAGCCTAGTCTGGAGGCCATGTGCTGGATGACATAGCACATTTCGGTCCCTTACACTGGAGGAGGTTAGGAATTAATGTTCAGAGACTATAGCAGTCTTTACTTGCAAGTGGGATTCATAAGGCTCCAGTTTGAGGAAGAGGAGAAATACTGGGAATGGCAAGCCAGCTGGCCTTGATTATTTATACAGTCTATCAATACCGAGCTGACTCTTCTGAAACTCATAGCTGTCTCCTCAGGAAGAGGTAGGAAATTCCAGCTCTTCCTGTTGCTGCCCTGCACCGTGACAATCCCCTAACACCAATATTGCCAGTGCATGCTGACACTGAAAGAACAAAGAAAATTTCCTAACTGGGTGAACCAAAAGCTTAGATTTTTGAAATCCCAAGAGGCTGATTATCATGGAAGATTAACAGATTATTATTCATCCTATTACTTTGAGCTCTAAGACTTGATGGCTAAAGTCATGTACCTTCTGACCTTAGATGACTATTGCTCTGCTCCAGTCTTTCATGTCAGGACAGGGTATGCAGAGCAGCAATGTCAGTCCTGTATGATTAACACAAAAGTGGATCTTTACTACAGATCCTCCTATACCTCATCAGTATGAGAATGTTTAGGTGTTTTTAAGAGTGAGTCATGTGGGTATTCTGAACTTTGTATGGATGACAGATCACAGTTTAGGATGATCTTTAGACATGTCTTCAACAAACAGAAGTCTCATTACATACTTCATAAGGAAAAGAGTAGATTTGCCCTCACACCAGTGTAAAAATCACCTGAAGACAGTCATAAAAACAATAATATATTTGGTGATAGGCTGATAAACTATATCTCTGAGGAGAAGAAGGCTCTAATATGTCCAAGTTGCCAACTTTTGTAGTGTAAATACCTCTTCCATGTGAGTTTAACAAATGGCTCTCAAGATTCCTGAATATTTAACAATTGGCTCTTGCAAGCCATTATAGGCTGGCTCCAGCAGAGGCTTTATAACTGCATATTTCCCACATGGGAAAAAAATTGACCTTGATATAACCCAGTGTAGTCTTTTGGATTAATTAAAAATAATTACAAAGAGATCAATTCTTCCTCTCCATTGGTATGGAGACTGTGGAAGAATTGGACACTTCTCTTTAGGTTGCCAGGGCACTAAGGCATATCCCAAGGATTCGCTTACCCTTAACTGGGATACACTGTGCTGAGGTTATGGACTAGAGAGGTGTCAAAGTCAAATGCACAGATTGCAAGCCTAAATCGGGTTGCCAAGAAAGGAACCTGAAGAACTGATGATAATAGTAAATGCAAGAGGAAATGAAAAAGTTTTTGAAAACCTAGAATGAGAGAAAGAATTCAGTTTTGTATTCATTCATCTATTCAACACTAACCAATTATTGACCTTATGAACCATATATTCTTTTAGGGAATGGAGAAATCAATACACAAGTAAACAAAAAAAATGCATAAGACAATTGGAGCTAGCAATATATGCAATCAAGAAAATTAAATGAACTAATAAAATAGAGTGACACAGTTGGGGTTTAAATAAGGAATTCAGAAAAGATCATTCTGAAAAAGCAACATTTAAACAAAGATCTGCATGATAAGGAGGCAGCAAAGATTTGGAGTCAGCCATCAGTAGAGAGAACAAAAAATACAAGACACTCTAATCCAGTAAAATGCTCAGCACATTCAAGTGACAGTTACTGTGTCTGGGGTTTGCTTCATGAACACAGAGAAAATTGGTAGGAGATGAGGTCAAAGAAATAAGGAGGAGTAGGTCACGTCGGGTCTTGTACAGCACAAAAAGACTTAGAATTTTATTCTGATTTTAATGAGAAGTCTTTGGAGGGTTTAAAGCAATGAGTTATACCTGATTTGTGTTTTTTAAAAGATGTGTGGGTGAGGGAGATCAGAGGAATAAAGAGTAGATGAGTGTGAGCTAGGCTGGAAGAATCCAGAGACAGACACCTCTGGTTGCTTATCACACAGTCCTAGCACAGATTTGCAGATGGACAGAGCTTGTAGAGGCCAAAATAAGACACAGAGACTTGGCTTTAAAAGGTACTAACAACTTCGGTATTGAAGGAACATAGAATCACAAGTTTCTGTTAGCTTAACTGAATGACACACCCAATGGTACAATGTTTCCTGCATAGGACAGCCCAATCCAACCTTTGAAATCAAATGCCTAAATGGAATGGAGCCAACCTCAACTTTTATACTGATGGTTGCTATTGCAGATGATTGGTTTAGTCAGCAAAATGGTAGCAGAAAATGAAGCTTGGAAAGTTTCTGACAAATAATGGCTTGTGGTACAAACAATAAAATACAGTGAATATCTCTTCCCCAAAGAAATAAATTAAGGAGAGCCAATTTATTTTCCATTCAACTGGATAAAAAAGCCCTTCGTGTGATGACTTGAATTGTGCATCCCCTATGTGCAGACAAGACATTTCATGAATTCACCATGGATTTAGAAGGTCATAGACAACAAATGTATTTCTTCCATTATGTCTCTTTATGGACTCTAAGTTTCAGTAATTAACCCAGAAATGGAACAAACCATTTTTAATTAACCTAAAGATAAAACCTTTAAGAGGTTCATTTTTCTATAAAAATTTAAAATGATTCTTTATGAATTAATTCATTTTAATTTTTAATTACACAAACATAAAGTTCCAGATTGAGTTTTGAGTCACATACTAATGTGCCTCAAAATTAATTAATATTATTTACCATTAAGAAATATAATTGCACGGTGACGTTCAGCCCTGTCGCTGTAATGATAATATAATGGTGACAAAATACATAGATACAGTAGTAATCTATGACTTTGCCGTATTTCTCTTTACAAACTTCTTATGTCTAAAAATCAGATACATGGTAATTCCCTTTGCAAGTAAGTTTATTGCATTAAACTGTTTCAGACCTACCATCAAAGACCAAAAGTACACTTGTAAAAAATAATTATTCATTTCATTACCTTTATAATTAACACCCACTAATTAGTTATTGACAGTATGTATAAGGACATACATGAAACACACACATATCCATTATATGCAGTCAATTTTCTGAATATTAAATGTCCTACAACAAATCCTGCATGTAATTTTTGTTTACATCATCATTTTCTAGGTTAAATATTGGTGCAATAGTAGCCAAAGATTCAAAGCACAGTAATAGTGATCACTTATACTATTGACTGGAAAAATAGTAACAGCACTCTGATAAGGTAGAATCAGAAAGGGAGAGCTAGAGAGAGAGGAGGGGAGAAGGAGGAAGAAAAGAAGATCAAAAACAAATATCAGAAGAACGGGAAGAAGAGGGAGAGGAGGGGAAGGGAATAAAGAAAATAGCAGAAGAGGAAGTAGAGGGACATTGGAAACTGCTGTCTTTGGTTCATTGGCTGAATATGGGAAGTGACATTTCACCTTCCTGCTTCCCCAATATGAAGTTTGGATTGGGTAGTACCTTTCCAGCCATCCTGATAATAATATATCCAAACTTTATTTAGAATGTTGTGATTTCCCATAATGTCTAACAGGTCATTTTTTTCTCATGCAAGCTACAGAAATAATTATTTTAAGTCAAATATAATTTGGGGAGGAGATTTTATATTACATGGGATTATACAGTGCTCAACTCTTTATGAGAAATGAACTCATTCAGGTTATTCCAACAATAGAAAGTTTATGGTAAGAACACATCAGAACCACATGGGTCAAGCCTTTGAAAAACCTAGTGAAAGACAAACCCCTGGGCCTCTGAGAAAGAGCAGGAGCTGCAGGAAAACCATGCTTCAAGATAGGTTCCAAGTACCCTTGGAAGTTTTGCTGAAGGGATTATTTTGTTAACTTCTCAGCAGCAGAAAGTCATTGCTTTTCATATGTTCCTTTCATTATCACTTGGCTTGTCCTGTTTACTCTCCATTTAAACCAAGTCAACCATTTCTTCTGAGTTTTCCATTTAATACACCTTCCCTATTTGGTATTTCACCATTACATGACAGTGAAGGCCACTGGCAAACCTATGCATGAATTTCTTTTTGAGCTGCGTGATACTCCTCTCCAATCCACTGTGGTCAGGAGCCTGGGTCAACAGTAGCAGCAGATTCCCTTCCAAGTGAATCATGGGAATGGCTGCCATTCTTAGGTCTGACTTCTACAATCACTGAATATTTGAGAGGTAGCCCTGATTACATCTCTGAAAGCCCCATCTTTCAGAATTTTATTGTCTGAATAATATATTTAATGGAACTAAAAGGGGAAGGACAGAATCAAAGGGGAATAATACCTGTATAAAGTTCTTATGGTACTCCCATCACATTGGAAAGTGAAATATCTCTTCAAATAAGCAAGTCCCTGTACTTCTGAAAGGAGCACATTCATTTAGTCATCCAATCGCTTAGTTGCTTATTTCACACATATTGATTTCCTACTAAATTTCATGAACTAAACAAATAAGGTCCCAGCCTCTACTCCCTATGCCCTGTCTTCAGTGAATCTTAAAGTATTTTAGGAAATGATATACAATTAAACTAAATCAATGATAATGGAACTCGAAGAATTTTATATTTAAAATTAAATAGTGATGGAAGTTTTCTGAGATTAAATGGGAGAAACCACGTCAGAGAGTTTGCTTAAGGAAAGTATCTCTGATGAGATGCTACTTGAGCAGAGACCTGAAAACTGAGAAGGAAGCAGCCAAAAGTCATGGCATTCAACTTCAGTGTCCAATTTTTGCGTTGCCTCTTAGTGGTAAGGATTAATAGGACAAAACATGTTTTTTAACATCAACTTTTGATCCAGCTCATTTAGTTCTTAGGGTAGAAATGGGTCCAATGGTAAATGTATGGGGGGATGTTTTCTTCACTTAGTTTTTTTAGTATCACAATGGTACTTTTATAATAAACTATTCATTGGTTTGCTTAAAATGTTACAGTAATTTGGGAATGAGAAAAGAAATTGCCACCTGGAAGAGAATATTTCTCAAGAATGATAGGACAGAGCACACACCATGAAATTATAGTAACAGCAGCTGAACACTGATCCATCTGGAAACTTTAAACAATGCATCTGGCAATTTACAGGTAATAACGTGCCACATTTGACAGAAAAAGTCATAAATATTTCTTATTATTACCAAACAAGACATCTGTGATCTCAGAGCCAACACTTATAAATCTAGGGGCCATATTGGCTGGGTGTCCTGAAGTAAACATAAAGTCAGCTAATCTTTCAAATTGGAAACTGCCATTAACATACAAAAAGTCATAAGATTCGTGAATAAAAGTAAACTGACAGTTGGATGCAGTTGGATTTTAAGTGTGTCTTTGACAGGGTGACCATAGATCCCTATTTTCCTGGGACTCTCCTGGTTTATGCCATTTGCCCAGTTGTGTAATTAAAGGTGTCTCCTTTCACTCTCAAATGTGTCCTTGTCCCAAGTTGAAAGATAAATTACATCGTCTCCTTAGTTTTAACACATCTATGTCCCAGAGGACAAAAAGGCATAAGTGAGAAAGAACAGAAGAACTGAGACCTCCAATTGTTAAAAGAAACAGGTAATGAAAAAGATGTTAGCTTTACTGAGTCCATTACTGCTTTAGTGTCCCCTACCATGTTATGACCCACTCTGAAGAGATTGGGATGGCTCTCAGGAAAAGCAGGCTAATATCCTAATAAATGATTGATTGGCCGATTGATTGATGGGTAGATAGATAGATGTACATACACATACACACACACAACGTACGTATGGTTGACTAAACTCTGTACTCAGCTAATTGCATCTCCTCTAATATTCTTTCTGAGAAGTAATGCCGAGCTACTAGTATTTTCTAACTCCTCAGTGATGCAACTCTTTTTTGTCAATCAGTAGATATATTTTATCCATATGCTAAAAACCCAGGCAAAGAAAGAAGTCATTCATAGAACATTTCAACTCAAGCCTACTTTTTAAAGATCAAGAATAACTATATTGAGCATAGAAATTCAAATTTCTAATAAAATAAATTAACTTAATATGATGAATTCAGGTAGATATAATCCTTATAACATTATCAATAATTTGAAACATATAGCATTTTTAAAAAAAAAGAATTTTGAACTAATTCAACTTCATTAATATCTCCTTTGCACAAACAATTAAATTTTATTGCAACAAGCGCATTTCTTCCCATCACAAACTAGTTTCTCCTCTCCTTTTTAATGGGCCATCTTTCTGAAGTTTTGAACTTCATCTTTTGCTTTAAATAACTCATTCAATAAGAGTGACTAGCATTTTCTACACAATGAAAAATCAAGTCATTTCAATCTTAGGATTTGATGAGCAGAATTAAACCAACAAAGAAAAGCAAAGTAGAAATTTGAATTAAACCAACAAAGAATAGCAAAGTAGATATACGCAAATCACACTTTCTCTGAAGGAACCTATACAATTGTCCATGAAATCAGATCAAGGTTTAGACTGTGAAGGAAGTTGGCGAAGTTTAAAAACAATCTATTAGGAGGCTAAACTAGAGTGTTTGCAGTTATGTAGTGTTTTTTAAACAATAGCTCAAAGCCATGTTACCTGTATGTATATGCATCTTGGCTAAAATTTAACCAGGTTGTACAAGAAGGGAAGATGAATACTAATGATTAATTATCCTCTTGTCCCAGTTAAAAATACTTGCTAATTAAGATGTCCTATTTCATTATCACCCCTGAGACATTCATGTAATACCTGAATTTCACAAGTTCTTTTTTAAAATTTTGCCTTATTGATACAAAACTGAGCAACATATTAAGATACTAATAATTAAAATTAAGGTATAGGGTATTTGCAAGATTTAAATGTCTGTATCCTCCAAAGGAGAAACATAAATAAGGACTTGATTAGTGGAATTAAAACATTATTTTACTTGTAGCCACTAATTCCACTTATATATTTTTTATGTTTTTAAAAAAATTTTATTACAGTATAGTTGATTTACAACATTGTGTTAGTTTCAGGTGTACAGCAAATTGATTCAGATATATATATATATATATATATATATACACACACACACACACACACACACATATATCTATTCTTTTTCAGATTATTTTCCCATATAGGTTATTACAGAATATTGAGTAGAATTCCTTGTGCTATACAGTAGGTCCTTATAAGTCATCTATTTTATATATAGTAGTGTGTATATGTAAATCCCAATCTCCCAATTTATCACCCCCTTCTCCCCACTGGTAACCATAAGTTTGTTTTTTACATCTGTGACACTATTTCTGTTTTGTAAATAAGTTCATTTGTACCATTTTTTAGATTCCACATATAAGCGATATCATATGATATTTGTCTTTCTCTGTCTGACTTACTTCACTCAGTATGACAATCTCTAGGTCCATCCATGTCGCTGCAAATGGCATTATTTCGTTCTTTTTTATGGCGGAGTAATATTCTTTTGTATATATGTACCGCATCTTCTTTATCCATTCCTCTGTCATTGAACATTTAGGTTGCTTCCATGTCCTGGCTATTGTAAGTAGTGCTGCAGTGAACATTGGGGTGCATGTGTCTTTTCAAATTATGGTTTTCTCTGGATATATGCCCAAGAGTGGGATTGCTGGATCATATGTTAGCTCTACTTTTAGTTTTTTAAGGAACCTCCATACTGTTCTCCATATTGGTTGTACCAATTTACATTCCCACCAACAGTGTAGGTGGGTTCCCTTTTCTCCACAGCCTTTCCAGCATTTATTGTTTGTAGATTTTTTGACAAGGGTCATTCTAACTGGTGTAAGGTGATACCTCATTGTAGTTTTGATTTATATTTCTCTAATAGTGATGTTGAGCATCTTTTCATGTGCCTCTTGGCCATCTGTATATCTTCTTCGGAGAAATGTCTATTTAGACCTTCCACCCATTTTTTGATTGGGTTATTTGTTTTTTTTGATATTGAGCTGCGTGTGCTGTTTGTATATTTTGGAGATTAATCCCTTGTCAGTTGATATGTTTGCAAATATTTTCTCCCATTCTGTGGGTTGTCTTTTTGTTTTGTTTGTGGTTTCCTTTGCTGTGGAATAGCTTTTTAAGGTTAATTAGGTCCCATTTGTTTATTTTTGTTTTTATTTTCATTACTCTAGGAGGTGGATCAAACAAGATCTTGCTGTGATTTATGTCAGAGAGTGTTCTGCCTATGTTTTCCATTTATATTTATATCTTCATTTATATTTATATCTTTTTAAGACCATGTTTATCTCTGTATGTATACCCATGTAACTCTGCTGCTTTTATTGCTTTTATTGGTGATGTAATTAGATACATTTTCATTCATCCAACCTTACTCCATAGTGCTGCTTGATGGGCACCGTGCAGAAACAGTGAGATAAGGAAACACTCAAAAGCCTTTGAGGGGGTTGATGGAGCTCTAAAGTCTTGCCTTGCTTGATTGGTGGCAAGATTAAAGCCATACCTGTTTACTATAACTAGAGAAATCCATCCCTAGGCACCAGGATCCCTTCACTCCCGTGTCTCCAGAAAATGCCAGATCTGGGGATCGCACCAGCCTGGTGAACAGATGTCTCAGACATGACCAGTGTAGGCAGATGACCCCTGGATGGTCTGACTCACATACGTGTCTCATCACATCAACTACCTATCCTCTCTCACCAGGGAGCCTTTTGGCTCATATTGATGACTCTCAGTGTTTGCAACCCTTTTCACTTATTTCCATTTTTCTCCTTTTCTCTTTCTTATACTCGGGGAAAATGAAGGTTCCCATTTCCAGGGAGCTCAGGAAAGGGGATTTAATGGTGCCAATATACCTAAGATTTTTCAATGAGGATAATTTTTAATGGGTTTATTCTAACTCCTTGGAAATGTTTTATAATTGTATAATGTGGAGTCCTAAATATCTGCAAACCCTCACTTTTAAAGACTATATTCCTGCCTCGTACAACTTCATTTTGTCCCTTTTTTGATTTCCTACACTCTCTTTTATTGCCAAGTAATCAGTCTTAAAAAGCAGCAGGTGTTAGGTCAAGAAGGTACTCTTTGGGGCACCAGCTAGTATAGTTAATTTGAACTTCATGTACTTTTCTTCCCAGGAGAGAAGAGTGGTCCCAGATGAATCAAGCTACTTGTGAATTAAAATATCTACTTTGATTTTGTATAATATTGGGTATTTTATCTCAAAGTTTCAACAGATGAAAGATGTGAAATCCTGGTTAGAAATATGATTCTGAGTTAGTAAAATTGTACCTTCAGCATCACCTCTTTCCACCATCTCTTCCCCTTCCAAGATATGGTGGTGCCATGTCTCATCTTGCTCTTCAGTGGATCATCTGGCCAGAATTCTTCTGCAGATCCCAACTACAATTACACTTCACAGGCACCCCCAAATATCTGGAAGGAGAAAATGTGGATGGTGTGGAAAATACATGAGTCAGACAGGCTTTAATTTGAATCTCTATTCTGCCAGTTCTGGGGCATTAAACAAGTTGTTTTGGGTCTTTTATTGTTAACTTTCTTATGTATAAGGGAGAAGACTAGTAACTATCTTTTAAGTTGTTGTGAAAGTTAAATGAGATATGAGTTTAAATCACTTTTGTGTCTGGCACACAGTAGGTGCTCAGTATATAATTAGCTTTTCTATTTTTTCTACTCTGCAGTCAAACACATCTATCTTAAATAATAAAAATTTATTTACCCTAGTGTACTAATGGGTTAAATAGGTCCCTAATGCCTTAATTTTCTTTCCTGTGAAATGCAAGAATTAAAACTAAAACATCACAGAAGCTGAAATTTATTCATAGTTTTACACATTTCTAAACAGAATCTAATTTTACTTTTTCATTTTTCTTATAATGTTTGAATGTATATAATTATAGATTTTAAAAGTATGTGTATACAGTTAGTTACATATTATTTCCAGTTTTTTAAATTATTACTTTCAATAGTTCTTCGTGGTCTCATAGTTGTTGAATTTATAGTTACATAATATCCTCATTAGCTATTATTGAACCCTTAAGAATATTTCCTGAATTTACCATGATAAACAATCTTGCTATAAACAGCTTGTTACATAAAATTTTTTTTCAAAAATTCTAAGAAGTAAAATCACTGGATCAGTCTGGGTAATCACTTTTTAAGGTGCCTCTTAATAGCAGTATGTGAAAGAACAGTGGGTTTTGGAGGCAATACCTCTGTCTTTACTCAAAGGAATGGTATTAAAATTGGAGTTCAATTAAAAGTGTCTTCCTAATGGAGAGCCTTAAGGAAATACTTTGAGCAGCCAACATTTTTGACTTCTTGGATCTGTCACCAAAGTATGGGATTGATTGTCTTACTCAGGACCTTCCAAGCACTTCACAATAGAAACCTGGGATCACTCTACAAATAAGGATCTCTGTGCCCAGTGAAATATATTTGCCAAAAATGTGCCTCTGGTATAATGTTTTTACACATATAATCAACAATGCTTATCTAGGAAACACTAAATTATGAAGAATTTCACAAATAATTTTCCCAGTATAGGAAGTTTGTATTTATAGGCATATTTACTCATTTATTTTTTATCATTTTTCTATTTTTCAGCTTCATTTTGATTATTTGTAACATCTTCACTTTTATGTAAGATGTATGACCTCTTCCTAATGCCAGTTTTTTAATTCCTAGTTTCAACTCATTCGGAATGCAGAAGGTTCTTTCCTGAAGTAATAAATTGCCAATTTGGTGCATATTTCATTTCCTTTGTATGAGTTTCCATGTTCACCCCTGTTAGGATATGTTTGACTTCTCTCTCTTGATTTATGTCACTTTCTTTTTCCTTCTCTGAATAGCCCTCTCGCCTTCCAGCCTTTCCCATTCATTTGAGGATATGAAGGTTTGATGTAGGTGAATTGGCCTCCCTGAAGAGAAGGAGTTTGACACAGATTGCAGAAACTTTCCTATAAAGTTGTATATCAGATGAAGAGTTTTTAAAGGAAATAGCTGCCTAAAGCATCTCATTTCACATTACCTGGAGAGGGAGGTTTTGTCAGAAGCCATCATACAGAATAGGTGAAAATACGTTGCCCAGCTTATCCACCAGCAACACATTATAGACGTTATTCCCATGAATAATTGAAATTGTTTCCCACAGAGTTTACATTATTAGCATTCATTTGAGCAGCATGATAATAAATTCAGAGAAAAAAACTCACTCTGAATATTTAATAATAATATTTTGCATTTTTATGGTGTGTTATATTTTGGAGGTGAGGTTTAATGTATTGTAATGAATTAGTGAGTTCCACAGGATGTACCTTGGAGGGAAGTCAAGCTCCCTATGCCCATTCCACAGTTTAGAAAACAGAGGACCTGAGAGATGAAGGGATATGTTCAATGTATGTCCATGAGTTGAAATTAGAAGGAAATAACATAAAATTGCTGAATCTTTTATTGAGGTCTGCAGTCAGAAGACGTTTTAATCATTCTGTTAGGAAAGGGAAAATTAAGATTAAAATGTAATATATGGTGTTTCTTAATGAAATTTAAGTATCTGAATAGCGCTGACAATAACCTCTCAATCAAGAGGGTAAGCGAAGCAAAGGACGCTGGTTTCTTGATTCTCTAAAACTCTTCAGTAATAAAGATGCCTATAAGTAGGTATTAGGCATATAAGAGAACTGTAGAGTAATGACAATTTTTAGGTGAATCGCCTTTAATATTCAGGTCATGAGTACTCTTCTAAGTCAAGAAGCAGTTCTACAAACTGATGTGTGGGCTTGCTGAAATACATGAAATTAAGTATCTTCCTAAGGGCCCTTTTGTCTACATACTAATTTCCAAGAGTTCTGTAACTTGACATTCGAAATTCAGTACCAAATGGTACAAAGTAACCAGACATGCAGGACAATTAAAAACAACTAATTTCTAGAAAGTAACCAAGCAAGTGAAACCATTGCCCAAATATTTCCAGTTTATCACTCTAATCAAGAAAAAGCATCTCAAGAAAAAGGTTTCTGATATTGTTAAACATAATATAGTTGACCCTTAAACAAGGGGTGGGTGGCTAGGGGCATGGACTCCCATACAGTCAAAAATCTGCTTATAACTTTTGACTCCCCCAAAACTTGACTACTAATAGCCTACTGTTGACTGGAAGCCTTACTGATAACATAAATAGTCAATTAACACATATTTTATATGATATATATATATATATATTATAAACTATACTCTTACAATAAAGTAAGCCAGAGAAAATATTATTAAGAAAATCATAAGGAAGAGAAATACATTTATAGTTCTGTACTGTATTTAGTGATACTGTAATTATATTTTGTCTCTTTACAAGATGAACTCTCTGTCAGTACCTACATCAATATGATCTTATTTGATACAAAACACTGGATGTTATATGTGTTACTAACACTAGGCATCAAAAAAAGAAAAGGTGAAAAGAAATTTATATTTATTTGCAGGTATAAAAATTCTTGCATCGATAACAAAGAAGCAGCAGTATGGTTGCTTTATGGTAGCCTACTGTAATCGATAAGATTGCTTCATGGTAGCTTAGCCTATACATGCATGAATCGTTATAAAGTTTTTATGGCATACAGTATTACAGTCATATTCATAATACAGTATTGGAAACATTATTACATTTTTTTTCACCTCTTACCTGTGGTGATAGGCACAGAATAGGCAGTTTTTCCAATTACAAGAGAGAGACATACTGTATGGTAATATAATTATTTGAAAACAAAATTATAAAACAGTAAGAAAAATAAAACATTATTAATTTTATATTGAACATCACTCACCTTATACCTACATAAGGATAGACTAGTATCTACATATATATTTTTTATGCATTCATGACATACCTTTTTCTTAATTTTCTCTTATTTCTAGACTATGCAGTTTGTCTGAGTTTTTTCAACTTTTTGCAAAAATTTTTTCCAATATACTTATCAAAAACAAATCCATGTATAGATAGACCCACACTATTCAAACTCATTCAAGGGTCAACTATATATGTGTGTGTGTGTATTTATTTTTAGTTTAGTTTTATTTTTTGTAAAAATAGGTCTACAGAGAAAAACAGTCCATTGTAAAATTCTTACAATACCATAAACAAAACTATATGTGCATAAATGAATGCATGTGAAGACTTAAAATGTATATATGTATATATAGTTGTATAAATTTTTATTTAAACAGCATTATAGAATGGCAACACATTCAGTGCTAAGGGTATTGTTCAAAATTATTTGATTGTAAGTAGAGATATAAGATATATTGTTTAAAACTCCATCAATACGAACTGAATAGAATGCAAAAATAAGGAGCCTAAAGTTTCCCAGTTAACCTTGGCATATTTCAGGATTTGTCTCAGAATTTCTGCAGTCACTTCTGACAAATGTCAGAGTCAAAGCGATAAGGTGTTTTCAGACAACAGGCTAAGAATAATGATAGGATTTTGAAAATTGGGTATATTAGTATTGAAAGAATCTAGGTGATCATGTGCTTAACCCCCTAATTTATAAAGGTTTATATTGGGGTCCAGAGTGATTTTATTCAATGTCCCAGAACTGAGATTAAATCAGAGGCCTGGTCACTTGACTTTAAGGTTTCTTTTTTTCCTTTTATTCTTTCATCTTGCCTCTCGATGGAAAATGGCAGCAAATTGAGAGTTGCCTTAAAAAAATAATTTTCATATTTCACAGTTTACTTAAGATATAAACCTCGTAGCAGTAGAAGCTTATTCTGTCATTCTCCATCTGTCCCCCACCCCCCAAATTTTGGTGGTTCTCTGTTGATTACACAATAAAATTCCACCCCTTCAGTTTAATGTGTAAGACATAAACTTATTTACCTGTAGAGAAATATTTACCTTTATTTTATTATTCTTGATTCTCATGGCCAACCTGTGTTCTGGCCAAACAATCATTTATTTGGAGTTACTTTCCCATTCTTCCTGATTTCCCTGGTTTTGCTTGTGGTCTTCTCATTGCACAAGATTCTATTTATTCTCTCTCCACGCAGCCTGAATCTTGTCAACAGCAAAGCTAATCTTAAATTCTGTATCTTGCATGAAGTCTTCTTTGAACCCCAGAGCTAGAAGTGAGCTCTCTCTTCTGTGAACTTCCTGAGGTTTCTATCTAGAGCAAATCCATTTTTATCACATCCAATCTGCCAGACTGTAAACTCTGCAGGTTAGATTTCTAGCTAATTGATCTTTGTCTTGCCAATAGCACTCCCAAAGTAAAAAGCTTTCTCTTTGTTCATTCATTTGTTTATTCATTCACTGTTCAACTAATGTTGCTTCAGGACCCTTTAGGTGCTACTCACTACTCTACTACTGACTAGGTACTCAATAGCTATTTTTTTGAGTAAATAAGAATGAGCTTAAAAGGGTCAGTTTGAAAGGACCTAGAAGCTGAATAAGAAGGCTACCTGACAAGAGAGATAAAATGGACTCTTGCTATTAAAATTCCATGGAGGTTAGTACTATTGTTGAATAAATCCTATATATGGTGCTATAATGGCAATCTCTAGCAGATGTAGCACTTGTAGCTTGGAAGAAAAAATATATATGTAATGCAGATTTTTTTTCTTCTCTATATTTGATATACCATGACTGGCTGAACTAGCTTTTGTAGTTCAGAATTAACTTTGAAAGTTAACATTTATCTGAGTTCTGGGGGGCAGATTTCCACTCCCTCTATATAGTTACTTATCTCTTCCATATTTAAAATGGCTTCCTTTGAAGTTAGTAAGAATTTGCATGTGGCAGAGATAAAAATATTAATACTAGTTTCTTAAAACTCATATCAGACACATACAAGAATACTTAAGGACTTAGGGAAATCTTTCTGTAAGACTGAAACAAACAAAAGAATAGTTTCCAAGAATATATCAGTAAAAATCACACATCAAGATTTTTAAGGCAGAATGTAAATAAGTACATTTATATATTTGTTTAAACTCCAGTAATTAATTTCAAGTACGTTGAATATAACACATGGATGTCTATATGCTAAATGTCCCTATGTATCCAAATTTTGGCTCATGTAAAATATAAAAGAGATATTTGTTGAGATTTTCTAAGAAACATCATTTCTAACATTAATTTTTTGCTTTGGAAAAATGGAAGTATACCTGAAATTTTTGGTACCTTTCAAAGTCTCTTTACAGGTTGATTAGAATTCTTCATGGTACATATCTTATTTAGCGAACAGGAGCCCAAAAGATGGATTGTTAGGAAAAAAGATAATCTCTCACTAGTCAATTTATTCTTTTCTAGAGGGGAGAAGAACCTAGGGAATTGTACGTCAGTGATGGAAATTAAAAAGGAATTAAAAATGTTATTTTAGTTACACACTTGCTGGCAGCTTAATGTAAACAAAACCTACGCTGTTGAATGAAGTATGCTTGCTCTTATCCACTCCACTCCTTTCTGTGAACCGCATCATGTTAACAGAAGTTACAGTTTGGCAGGTAGAAGCTGGGCTATTGTTTGTTTCTCCCCAGAGGACTGATTGCAAGCCTTGACGATTTGGCTTAAATTGTTTAGCCCACTGGGGAATCGATATTATCAAACCCTTTTACAAAGTTTATATATATATATATATATATATATATATATATATACACACACACACATACATACATGCATATATATATATATATATACACACATATATGAAGGTTGTAAATAAGGTCATCATGAATTTTCCTATCTTTTAAAATTTTTCTGTAACAGTAAATTTAAATTTATTCTTTCCTGAAAACACAAGACTGTACTTCTTTAAACTGAGTAAACTTGGTTATATCTGTACTTGGAAATTTCTTTTCTTCTGCATATTATTCTAGTGTTAATATTTTGGACCTTTATTTCAATATAGGTGAGACCAAAGGATCACAGTATATGATTTTTTACTTTTTCTTTTCCATTTATTTCTGTATCAGTTTCTTAGCCTGCTCCCTTTTTTACCTACTAGATTGTGATATTTACTCCAGTATTTCCAAGTTTACTTGTAATCACTGTGAACTATCTATACCCTAAAACCAGGTATCTAAATGATTCCACTTATTTTAATTCAGATTATATTTTCCATTAATTCTTATTATTTAATTATTTTCTGTTTGAAATTAGCATCATCCAAAAATTTGCAAGCCTCATTTGTAACATTAGCTAATCACATTCTTTCTTTTCTTGATCAATTTCACTATTTTTAAAACTTATGAATGCAAATTATATTGACTACTTTAGTGTGAGACTGTTGCGTTGTCTAAAATATACCCCAAGATAAAATGAGAAAATTGAGGAAGAAAAATTCTTATTTATCTTTTCTTTACCTTACATTCTATAAATACTTTTTAATAATGTCAAGATCCAAGCATAGAAAGTAACCCTCAACTACTCATTACCAATACAGCTCTAAGGGTTCAGTTGCCATTTTGGTGCAGTGGAATTATGAAGAGAAAGAGAATATAGGTAGTCCTCCACAAAATTCAAAAGTAAAAACAATCAAGAAAGATAGTGATGGAGTTCCACTGAAAGGAGAAAGAGAAATACAACTCTTTCTGAAATTAAATCATTTAAAAATCTCATATAAGTCTAATGAAATATAAAGATAAAAATACAAAATATTTATCATGTTAACCAGATTATAATATGCCTATAAAAGTACATAATTTGTAAGTGTATATATTGGTAAATATTCACGAAGTGAATTCAACCATTAAGGCATCACTCAGGTAAAGAAATAGAGCACTGACAGTCCCCAGAATACTCCTTTGTGTTACCAGAATATGGGAATCCCCCCTAAAGTTTACCATATTGTGATTTTTATCATCATTTGATTAGTTTGGTTATTTTGAAACGTATATGGCTTTTTTCACTAAGTATCATGTTTGTGATTCATCCGTATTGATGCCTGTAAAAATAGTTAATTTTCATTGACATATATACATAAACTCATATATACTTACATATGTATAGATTTTAATAGACTTTATTTTTTAGAATAGTTTTTGGTACACAGCAGAATTGAGGGAAAGTTATAGAGATCTCTCTTATACCTTCTGCCTCTACACATGCATAGCCTCCCCATTATCAACATCTTCCTCCAGAGTGGTATAATTATTACAATTGATGAACCTACATTGACAAATCATGATCATAGTATACATTAGGGTTCCCTCTTGGTGTTGTAAATTTGTGGGTTTGGAGAAATGTATAATGGCATGTATTCACAATTATAGCATCATATAGAGTAGTTTCACTGTCCTAAAAAATCCCCAGTGTTCTACCTCTGTTAACCAAAATTTCAGAAATGGAGATCTGATTGAAATAAAAAGATGTTTATTTGGAGTTTGTTAGGACTGCAGCCTGGGAGAACCAGATTCAAGAAGCATTTGAATTGTGTTCTGCTGAACTACAAAATGAGGGAGGCTTGTAAAGGCAAAAACCAAAAGGTTACTGTTAGTTACATGAGTTGTTTATCAAGAATTATAACTGGAAGATGCAAGAAGCAAGGGTGTTTGTTAAGTAAGGATTGACTGGGATCTGAAATGCTTACACAGTTACAAGGGTAGGCCTTGTAACCATAATGTTGGAGCTGGCAGGTGGTGTTCTGAATAGGGCTGGTGGTGTCCTTGGGTCTGGTACAGTTCAAAGAAGCTTCAAGTTTTCAGTGGTGCAGAGACAGGTCTGAGACCAGATCCTAAATGGCCATCCAACTGCATTTTTGTATGCCTGAACTATGATTGCTTCATTTTGATTTCAATTTGTCATCACCTCCCTCCTCCCTAACCACTGGCAATCACTCAGCTTTTCACTGATTGCATATATTTGCCTTTCCAGAATGCCGTACAGGTGGAATCATACAGTACGTAGCCTTCTCGGATTGTCTTCTTTCACTTAATCATATGCGTTTAAGTTTCCTCCATGTCTTTTCAGGGCTTGATAGCTCATTTCTAATTATTGCTGAAAAGTATTTACCTTTCTAGATGAACTGCAGTTTATTTATCCATTTACCTACTGAATGGCATCTTGGTTACTCTCAAGTTTGGGCAATTATGAAAAAAGCTGCTGTAAACATCCATAGTTAAACATGCAGATTTTTGTGTGGACATCAGTTTCGTCTCCTCTGGGTAAATCCAAAGAGCATGATTGCTGGATTGTATGGTATATGTCATATGATGTAGAGTGTCTTTTCATATGCCTGTTTGCCATATTTGTTTCATCTTTGGGGGAGATGTCTGTTAAGGTCTTTGATTCATTTTTTAATCAAGTGGTTTGTTTTCTTACTGTTGAGCTTTAAGAATTTTTTGTGTATTTTGGATAACAGTCCTTTATCATACGTGTATTTTTCAAATATTTTCTCCCAGTCAATGTCTTGTCTTTTAATTCTCTTAACAGTACCTTTCAAAGAGCAGAAATGTTTAATGAAGTCCAGTTTATTAATTATTTCTTTAATGGATTGTGCTTTTGGTGTTTTATCAAAAAAGTAATCACCAAAACAAAAGTCATCTCCTTTTCTTCTAAGTTA
The DNA here is from genome assembly GCF_009873245.2 of Balaenoptera musculus. Taxonomy (NCBI): domain Eukaryota; kingdom Metazoa; phylum Chordata; class Mammalia; order Artiodactyla; family Balaenopteridae; genus Balaenoptera; species Balaenoptera musculus. The sequence continues at coordinate 95,527,500 of NC_045787.1, forward strand.
TCTTCTAGAAGTTTTACAGTTTTGTATATTATTTTTAGGTCTGTGATCTATTTTGAGTTAATTTTTATAAAGGGTGTAAGGACTACGTTTAGATTTTTTGCATGTGGGTGTCTAGTTGGTCCAGCATCATTTGTTGAAAAGACTCTCTTTGCTCTGTTGTATTGCATTTGCTCCTTTGTCAAAGATCAGTTGTCTGTATTTATGTAGGTCTATTTCTGGGTTCTTTATTTTATGCCATCGATCTGTCTATTCTCTTGCAAGTACCACACTGTCTTGATTACTGTCACTGTATAATGTCTCAAAGTTGGATTGCATTAATTCTCCAATGTGTTCTTTTTCAGGATTGTGTTGGCTATTCGGGGGTTTTTGGACTCTTATGTAAACTTTTGAATCAGTTTGTCAATATCTACAAAATAATTTGCTGGGGTTTTAATTGAGATTGCATTGAATCTGTAGATCAACTTGGGAAGAACTGACATCTTGACAATATTGAGTCTTCTTATCCATGAACGTAGAATTCCATTTATCTAGTTCTTCTTTGATATCTTTTACCAGAGTTTTGTAGTTTTTCCTCATAGATCTTGTTCGTGTTTTTTTAGACTTATACCTAAGTATTTCATTTTGGAGGGTGCTATTGTAAATGATATTGTTTTTAACTTCCAATTTCACTTGTTCATTGCTGGTATATAGGAAAGTAATTGCTCTTTGTGTATGTTAACTTTGTTTCTGGCAATGTGACAGATTGTTTTTTAGTTCCAAGAGTTTTGTCAATTCTTTCAGATTTTCAACATAGAAAATGATGTCATCTCTGAAAGAGACAGTTTTATTTCTTCCTTCTCCATCATTATACCTTTTATTTCCTTTTCTTCCCTTATTGGATTAACTAGGATTTCGAGTATGATGTTGAAAAGGAATGTTGAGAGGGGGCATCTTTGCTTTGCTCTTCATCTTATAGGGAAAACTTGTAGTTTCTCACCATTAATTATTATGTTAGCTGTAGGTTTTTCATATATATTCTTTGTCAAGTTGAGTAAGTTCCCCTCTAGTACTAATTTGCTGAGAATTTTTATCATGAATGTGTGTTTGATTTTGTCGGATACTTTTTCTGCATCTCTTGATATGATCATATGGTATTTCTTCTTTAGTCTGTTGATGTGATGGATAGATTAATTTTTGAATGTTGAACCAGCCTTGCATTCATAGAATAGATCACACTAGGTCATGGTATATAATTGGTTTTATATGTTTTATTTTGTTGAGGATTTTTGCATCTATGTTCATGAGAGATATTGGTCTGTGATTTTCTTTTCTTGTAATGTGTTTGGTTTTGGTATTAGGATGATGCTGGCCTCATAGAATGAGGTAGAAAGTATGCCCTCTTCTATCTTCCAAAAGAGACTATAGATAACTGGTATAAATTCTTCCTTAAATATTTGGTAGAATTCACCAGTGAACTCATGTGGGTCTGGTGCTTTCTGTTTTGAAAAACTATTAATTATTTATTCAATTTATTTCATGGATATAGACCTATTTAGCTTGTGTATTTCATCTCTTGTGAGTTTTGGCAGATTGTGTCTTTCACAGAATTGCACCATTTCATCTAAATCATAATGTTTGTGGACATAGAGCTGTTCATAGTATTCCTTAATTATCCTTTTAATGTTCTTGGAATCTGTAGTGATATCCTTCCTTTCAGTTCTGATATTAGCAATTTGTATCCTTTCTTGTTTTTTCCCTAGTTAGCCTGGTTAGAGGCTTTCAATTTTATTGATTTTTTTGAAGAACCCACTTTGGGTTTCACTGATTTCCTTTATTAATTTCCTGTTTTCAGTTCATTGATTTCTACTCTAATTTTTATTATTTCTTTTCTTCTACTCACTTTGGATTTAATTTGCTCTTCTTTGTCTAGTTTCCTAAGGTAGAACTTAGATTATTGACTTTAGATCTTTGTACATTCTAGTATGTGTTTTCAATGCTATAAAGTTCCATCTAAGCACTGCTTTCCTGCATCTGAGAAATTTTGATAAGATGTGGTTTTTTTAATTTAGTTCAAAGTATTTTTAAGTTTCTCTTGAGATTTCTTCTTTGACTCATGCATTACTTAGAAATACATTGTTTAATCTCTATGTATTTTGGAATTTTCCATCTATCTTTCTGTTATTCATGTCTAGTTTAATGCACAATCTCAGACCAGATTGTGGTCTGAGAGCAGACATTGTATGATTTCTATTCTTTTAAGTTTGTTGTGTTTTATAGCCAGAATGTGTGGTCTGCCTCGGTGAACGTTCCATGTGAGTTTGGGATAAATGTGTCTTTGGTGTTGCTGGATGAAGTAGTTTATAGATATCCACTTTGTCCAGTTGATTGGTGGTGTTGTTGAGTTCAACTCTGTCTTTATTAATTTTCTGCCTGCTGTATATGTCCATTTCTGGTACAGTGGTATTGAGTTGATTCATCAATTTCTCCTTACAATTCTATTAGTTTTTGCCTTACAAAGTTTGACTCTCTTTTGTTAGGTGCACACATGTTAAGGATTGTTATGTATTCTTGGAGAATTGGCCCTTTTATCATTATGTAGTGTCATTCCTTATCTGTGATAACTTTCTTTGATCTAAAATCTACCCTTTCTAAAATTATTAGAGCTTACTTTTGCTTTTTCTTGCTTTTGATTAATGTTGGCATGGTGTATTTTTCTTTACTTTTAATCTATATGTATCTTTATATTTAAAATGGGTTTCTTACGGATAGTATATAGTTGGGTATTGTTTTTTGAGCTACTCTGACATTCTCTGTCTTTTAGTTTGTGTATTTAGACCATTGATGTTCAAAGTGATTATTTTATTTAGTTGGATTAATGTCTACCATATTTGTAATTGTTTTCTATTTGTTGCCCTTGCTCTTTGTTACTATTTTTGTCTTCTACTCTTTTTCAACATTTGTGATTTTAATGGAGCATTTTATATGATTTCATTTTCTCTCCTCTCTTAGCATGTAGATCATACTTTTTTTTTAAATTATTTTTTAGTGGTTTGCAATATATATTTACAACTAATCCAAATCTACTTTCATTTTACTCTATATCACTTCACAGGTAATTTTAGTGAATTATAATAATAAAATAATTCTAACTCTTCCATCCTATCCCTTGTATCACTGCTGTCATTCATTTTACTTATATATAAACATATAAAAGCTTATATAAAGGCTTACATAATATATATGAGCTTACATAATCAAATATATTGTTGCTATTATTACTTAGATTAAACTGTTATCTGGTAGATCATTGAAGAATAAGAAAAAAATTTTAATTCTATTTTACTTTTACATATTCCTTCTTTGATGCTCTTCCTTTCTTTATGAAGATCCTAGTTTTTTCCTATTTTATTCTCCTTCTCTCTGAATAACTTTTCAAAACACTTTTTGCAATGCAGTTGTACTGGCAACAGATTTCCTCAATTTTTGTTTATCTGAGAAAGTCTTTATTTCTCCTTTGCTTTTAAAAAAGAATTTTGCAGAGTACAGAATTCTAGTTTGGTGGCTTTTTTTTTCTCTCTCTCAACATTTGGAATGTTTCATTTCACTCTCTTTGTGCCTGCATGGTTTTGGAGAAGAATTTAGATGTAATTCTTATCTTTCCTCCTCTAAATGTAAGTACTCCATCCCACCCACCCCCCTGCCACCGGCTTCTTTCAGAATTTTTTTCTTTATCTTTGATTTTCCTGTAGTTTGAATACATGCCTAAGTGTAATATTTTTGACATTTTGGTTGGTGGTCACTGAGATTCCCAGATCTTTGTTTTGGTGTTTGACATTAACTGGGGAGAAATTCTCAGTCATTATTTTTTTTTCAATAGTTTTTCTGTTCCTTCCTCTTATTCTTCTCTTTCTAGAAGTGCCATTACATATATGATATGTGTTTTATAGTTTTCCCACAGTTCTTGGATATTCTGTTATGGTTTTATTTGTTTCAGTCTGTTTTGTCTTTGCTTTTTAGTTTGGAAGGTTTCTTTTGAGATACCCTTAAGCTCAGAGATGCCTCAGCTGTGTCTAGTCTACTGATAAGCCCATCAAAGACATTCTTCATTTCTATTACAGTGTTTTTTAGCTGTATCATTTTTTTGGTTCTTTTTTAGAATTTCTTTCTGCTTACATTGACTGTTTTTTTAATGCTATCTACTTTATTCATGAAAGTCTTTAGCATGTATATCATAGTTGTTTTAAATTTTGTGTCTGATTATTTCAACATCCCTGCCACATCTGAGTCTGGTTCTAATGTTTGATCTTTTTCTTCAAATTGTGTTTTTTGCCTTTTAATATGGCTTGCAATTTTTTTTTTGGTTGCTGGACATACTGTACTGAGCAAAATGAACTGCTACAAATAGTCCTTTAGTAATGTGGTGGCAAGGTGTGTAGGGGGAGAAAGCATTCTATGGTCCTATGATTAGGTCTCAGTCTTTTAGTGAGTCTGTGTCTCTTGACTGTGAATTTCAAGAGTGCTTCTAATTTACATCCTTCCCCTCCTAACTGAGGCAGGTTGGCTAGAACTGGCTAGAGTCGGGTATTTTCCTTCCCCCAGTTCAGTTAGGCTTTGGTCAAACCCTAGTAGGTTTAGGCTCTGGTTTAATAGTTTCTCTTCAAGTGGGATCTTGTTAAGAACACAATGCTCTGGTGTATTTCATAATGGTTCCTTTTTTCTTTCCCTTCTGGAAGCATGAGGACTTCTTCTTTGATATTTATTTTGACAGCCCAGTCAAGCTCCTGGAGGTAAAACTCACAAAAAGTATGGGTGTCACCTATGACTGGGTCCCTCTGGGGTTTTTATCTCTGAGACTTATCCATACTGATCCTCCAGCAATTCTTTAATTATACTTCAGGTTTTCCTATCCTGCATTTATTCCTGTGGGTTTCTGCAGTAAGTTGTGATTCTCCGTATTTGCCTATCTGTCTCTTTAATTTTAGGGGCAGTGGTTTGCCAGGTGACCTCATTTCTCTTACAGATATAAGAAGCATTGTTAAGTTTTATGGTTTTTGTTTTAGTTTTTACCTGTTGTTAGGATTAAGTGGCAACATCCAAGCTCCTTAAATGCCAGATTGGAAACCAGAAATCAACATATTTTTTCAGTGTACAAGTATATCAGAATTATCCATTCTACTGCTAATAAACATTTTGTCACTTTCAGTTTCGGACAGCTTAAGTTTTTCTCCAAATATTTTATATATTTTTAAATTAAACATATGTGTGCATTTCTGTTTTATATATATGTATGTATATATGTATACATATATAATGTAATATATATATATATATATATAATATCTAAGACAGGAACTGCTAAAATCATTAAGTATGCCTATGTTCAGTTTATTTAATTTTCAGTTGAAAAGATGATTCCTTCTATATTTATCTTGGTCACTTATCCAAAAAACAATTGATTATATAAATGTTGTCTCATTTGTAGACTCTTTATTGTGTTCCATTGATATATATGTCTTTCCTTATACCTTATAGTTTGGTATCTTAATTACTGTAGTTCCATAATAAATCTTTAAGTAGTGTAAATCCTGCAACACTGTTCTTCTGTTTCCAAATTTTCACAATTCTAAATCTTTTGATTATTTATATAGATTTTAGAACCAGGTTATCAACTGGTAAAGGGAAAAAACATGCTGAGGTTATAAGTGGAACTACATTAATTCTATAAAGCAGTTTGGAGAGAAATGACATCTTAAGAATATTGAACTACCCAGTTTGTAAGCATGGCATATCTCTCTACGTTTTATAAGTCTTCAATTTTTACCAGCATGTACACCTCATGAAAATCAGAATCAAATAGCCCTGCTAGATTGGTTACTTATTTACTTATTTATTTATTTTTTGCTTGCTGGTCTCTGGGCATAAAAAGACCAAAGTGCCATGACAGCTGCTATAACTTATAGTTCACTGGGATTCTTGCTATGATTCTGGCAATGGTGTGCCCATTTGGGTACCTGGACCTCTAGCCATGCCAAAGCCAGACTTCTGAGAAAGGGAAGCACTGATTTTCCTAGTGGGTGACTGAATGATGGTAAGTAGAACCACTCATGCCTCCTCCCTCTAGGTTCTCAGACTTAAGTATTCTTTCTGTTGGGATATAATACCATTTAAGGGCTTTGATTTAATGTATATTCTTCATTCTGTAAAATTATAGCCCATCCTCATAGAATATTTTCTCCAAGCTAGTGCTTTGACTGTGAAGAGTAGGATTATCTAATGCCATATCAGGCTGGCAGCTTTTGGGTGCTATGGTATGTGATATTACTAGTGGATTCCTTGATTGTGGGCCCACTCCCATACATTTGAAGTAAAACCCCATTCTTAAGTGACTTTATGTGATACCACATACTGATGGATCGAGTACTCCATACTTCCTCAGATAGTGAAGCTAACTGAGGCTCTACAGGCAGGAAAGGCAATTCCTTATCAAGAATGTATATTTTTTGCTGCTTAGAAAATATTTCCAGAATGGAAAGGACCCCATGTAATCGACTTGCCATCAAGTGGCCAGTTGGTATCCTCAAGGAATGGTGCCATACTGGGGCTTCAGTATCAGTCTATACTGCTGGCAATTTGGATATTCCGTGGTAGCAGTAGCTACACCAGTCTTGGCAAGTGGGAACCTATGCTGTTGCGCTCATACATGGCCTTCCTCTTTACTTATGGTCATTCTGTTCAGGTGCCCATCATGACAGCATCAGTTTAGCTGTTTACTGAGGTCGGTTGATGCCAACTGGCTGAGTCATTCTGTCTACTTGGTTGAATAGTGCCTCTTCTGTGATAGATACACTCTGGCATTTATAAGAGATACAAAGATCTTCACATATTTTTCTATATATCCATCCACATTGCCTCCAGCACAGAACCCTTTCTGCTATCTTAATATTTCTTTCATGTTCCTGATACATCTAGCATGGCAGCTAAAATTGAACCTACTAATTGAGTTTTTGGTATTGTCATCTCCACTTGGATATACACAACTCAGATTGATGAGTTAAATATGATGGGCGCTGCCAGTAATACATCTCTCTGATCCTCAGGGTGAGTGCACTAACTTTTTCCTTCCACCTCTGACTGCAATAATGTTTTTACTATAATTATATATGTATATATGTATATATATATATATATATATATATATATATATATATATATATAAACTTGGATTTGAGCAGAGAAAGTGGTTTACTGTTAAGGAAAGAGGTCTTGATGCCATGTATAACCTCAAGGGAGGATTTGTTGCCTCAGCTGCCAGCAGACAGCCTCTAGCTGTCTGAAACATCAGAGTTTATCTCAGCTACAGAGATCTGCTTCACCAAGGGCATGCCCTTTTTATAGCAGCCCACATCCCACGAATGATTGAATTTGGAGGTGGGGGTGGCTTAGAAAGTTCCAGATACTGTGGCAGGACAATTCTGATGGGCCGTGTACTCTCCCAAGGTCCCAGTGGGCTTGGCTGAAGCATTGTCAGAATGACATCACAGTTTAATTTCTCCCTCTGCCCATTCCTTCTTCCTTCCTTTCCTTCCACAGGTGTTTATCCTTAATAAATATCCTGTACACCAAAATCCCTCAAGCTTGGATACTGTAATCTGGCTTTCATTATTTATGATGAGAACTCTCTTATCAGTATATTATATTATATACATATCAGTATAATATATAATATATATATATGTAAAAAATGTTTTCCTCTGAAGACTATCTTTTCTTTGTTCTATTTGCTTTTAAGCTTTCCTCTTGATATTTTTTAAAGATTTTTGAGAAAATTTTTGTAAAGATATTTATTTTAAAAGTGTGATCGTGTTTGGTGTTGACCAGTTTTACTGTAATTTACTGGGATATGGTTTTCTTTGTAGTTTCCCTCTTATATTTTCCCTCTTAATACGATTTTTGACTGCTTTCACCATTTTTTAAAACTCCTAGGCATCATCTTTTTAAATATTGCTTCTTCTCCAGTCTTTCTCCTCTCTCTGATATTCCAATCATATGCTATCAAACTTTACCATTTTCCCTGTCCTCCTCTTCCATATTTATTTTACATCTGTTTACATCTTCATCCTTCATTTGGGTATTTCCTTTTGAACTCTCACTCATTTTTAAATAGATGTATTTAAAGTTTTATAAACTTAACATTTGTGTTCTCTCTTTTGATATATATATATATATATATATATATATATATATATATATATTCATTTATATAACTTAAACTTGATCTTTCTTTATAGTTTCTTGCTCTGTGTCAAAATTCTCAACCCTTTAGAATTTTGGCTCATGAAATTTTTTCTTCTCAGCTGCTTTTGCTGCTGCTTCCATGTTCATCAAAAGATTTCCTAAGGCTAAATTTATAAGAAAACTAGGGGGAAAAAAGAGCAAATAAAAATGAGGATTCCCATCATTCTCTTTCAGCTTTCAGAATTCTTAATTTTTGCTCTATGAGTCAAACTAGTAGGTTTCTTTGGAATTGCTCGCTGTCTGAATTACAGTTCTCATTTCCAGTTTTAAGGTTGTGCTGATTTCAGGCCAGGGAATATCAGAGTGGAAAAAATTGTAAACTCACCACTGGTTTTATGGGACATAGAATTCTGGTATTCTTCCTTTATCTGCCTGCTTATGTTTAATTTTCATAGTTCTCAAATAACACTGATGCATCTGTCCAGGTTTCTTTGGTAAATTTGGTGGGAGATAGAGAGGTGTGTGTGTACTCCATATTACTCAGAATCAAAAATCCCCTCCCCTGAATTTGTCTTTTATTACCTAAAGAAAGAATGACCATAGTTATTTTTATACTAATATCCAATAATCATATTTCTGTACTTTTTAAGTTTATGTATATGTTGTGGATTGCTTTTCTTGGTTTTCATTGCACTGTGTTCTCTTAAGATAATTTTTATTGTGTCACTGACATTTTATAGAAAAATGTTGTACAAATAAGACGAAAACAAGCTTCTCTCAAACACACAGTAGCAGTAGCAATCCTTGATAATCTTAGTTCCATTTCAGGAGCTAGATAATTTGAAGGCATGAGGTGCAACATACATTCAGTTTGCCCTAACTCCTAGAATGTAGTTTTCTTAATTCCAACCCACTGGGTTCTCCCATCACCAGGCTTTGAGTTCTAATTTTACCATACTAGCCTGCAAGTGTGAGCAAAGTTTTGTTCAGCTTTCCAGGCTTTCAGCTTCTCCTTATGAATATGTAATACTCAAATATACATGCCCAGAGGCTTCAAAGACTAACAGGAAAGTCCTTGTGATTTCTCTCTTTTGGATTTTCTTATTTTGTTCTATTAAGAGATGGTCCTCAGTAAATGCCTATTATTACTGTTCCTTCTTGCTTCAAGTGGTTGTTAGATTAATTTGGCTATGGCAGTTATTTTCTTAGTTAAGAATAATGCCATTGTGTACGTTATTGTGTGTTTCAGTTTCCAACTCATAGAAATTGTGTCTTTGAGAAAAATCCAAGAAAATATGGAAGGAAGGATTTAACATGAATTCTTGTCATGCTTTAAATGGAGTTGATTCTGAATATCAACTTAGGACATGTGACTCTGGACAAAAATATTAGACTACAAAAATACAAAGTAATTGATTTTGTATTAAGTGCCAGGCCACACATTAAAGAATCTTCCTAAAATAATTGTTAGTCATGGTGGATCTGGTTTATTCATGTTGGTGACAGGCATTTAAACTTAGTCTACTTCTCTAGAAATTTGTGGGCTACTTTAAAAGGGACCATTCATTCATGGGTTTATTCATTCCAAACACATTTATTTAACACCTAATATAGGGACTTTGAAAGATATTAAGGAGAAAGAATGTATATAATGAATGCAGAGCCTTCTAGAAGGAGTGTATGGTTTAAGACAATAAACATTATTATGAGTTCAATGAAAAAGCTATTAAGTGACATATTGCAAGAGTGTATTAGCCATCACATAAACAGCAGTGAGAAGTAAAGCAGGTGATATTTCTATCTTAGGCAATAAAAGGCCATTAAATATCTTTACTGTTTGTACACAGTAGACACTCAATACATGTTTATCAGTGCACTATAATTTTCTGTTATTATGATATACAACTCTGAATCTTTAGTTCTTACAAAATTGAAGCGGACTATAAGTTATATACGTAAACTAATTTATTTGTTTTCTTTATTTCCAACAATAATGTAACATATTGACATCATCCTGGGTCCTCATATATTGATAAAGCAATGGCTTTACTGTAATTTAAGGACATAAAATTCTCCAAGAAACATTTGAATACATTCTAATTATATAACAATTATATCCATATATATAAATATATATAATTACTGCATTATTTCTCTTGATCTGCAATGTTTAAAAATAGATGTGAATTGAAGTTCTGTGGAGAACATAGTATTCAACTTCCAAATCCTTTAGGTGTGCCTACAGCAACCCTCACTCCAGGGACTCTCTGGAAAGATTTCCTGGATATTGGAACTGTCAGGAATGCCACTGCCTACTTTAAGCAAAAGTTTAGATTCTATTCACTTAACACATGTACCACTCCAGGTAGGTGCAGATCAATCCAATTGCATCTGAGCCACTGGAGGTCTAATTAAACCATAACGCTTCCTAACCTTCTCCTCTCCAAAGTTGTATTAAACTAGGGAGAAATTTCAGAAACATTTCTGAGGTCTTTTCTGTCTGAAAAATGGGTTCATAGTAGCAAGGGCAGCTGTCCTTTTGCTATGTGTAGTATATAAAGCAAGCAGATATTACTTGTTCTCTATTTTGTAATTAAATAATAAGAAAAAAATATACAGAGTTACTGATGTCCTTTTCCAACCCATGCCCCATAATACTCAGAGGACTGTGCCATTTTATTCAAAAGGCAGGAAAGAACAGGAGAAGCACCCACCAGCCAGTGTCCCTAAACTGATAAAAGCCCACTTTACCTCAAGGTGCTTTTAGGCCCCAGCACCTCTCATGGGTCAGGCACTAGGCTGGGCCCAGAAAACCCAAAGCTGAATAAGACATAGTTCTATTTTGAGATGCAAACTGTCTACCAATGCCCTTCTTCAAGGAGTTTGCATCTGTTTCTGGCACAGTTTTGCTTTGAAGATTTAGAGTGCTTCAGATGTTCAGAATTGTGCTTCAATCTTTAAGACATGTTTGTGCTGTTTTTGATAGAACAAGATGGAATATTCTTGCAAGTGTCTGATGCTAAATAGTTTGAGGTCTCTGTACCTGAAAATGTGTTTGGTTTTAAAAGAAGAAACAGAAGAATGACTTCTCATAATTGTCTCTGGAAAACATGTAAAATACAGTTTACAAAATGATGGCCTCTGAGCCTAAATTCCCCATGTATAGCAAGATTTGTTCCTATCAATCAGGAAGGTGCCAAAATAAATCTATCTGCACATCATCTTAAATGCCCATCCAGTAAGATCAGATGGAAAGAGAATTTCCATGCCAAGAATGCTCTTTATCTTTTATAGAGGAAGGAACGCAGGGCCCTGGGTTTTTTGTTGTTGTTTGGTTTGGTTCGGTTGTCTTTAATTATTTCATTGTCACAAAAGAAATGTATGTTTATTATAAAATTCAAACAACTCAACTATGCAAAACAAAAGTGAAAAGCCTCTATTTTTCCTCAATTCAGTGTTTAATGTGCTAAAAGCTATCTCATTAAAAAGAGTGATCAGTTTGTAAGGCAGCCAACATGAAAATGAGAGTTTTGAACTCACTTAGGTTCCTAAATATAATTATTACCGCGGAAGTCTCAGGACGTCCAGAGAAGAGTAACCAGAAGGTTGAGGAGTCAGGAAAGCATAAGGGCTCACCAAAGGAACTGCTTGAGTTTACCTGAAGTAAAAAGAGACTAACAGGGAGAATGATTTCCTATCTTCAAATTGTTGAAAGTCAGCAAGCAGAAAACAAAGTAGACTTGTTCCAGGGAACAAAGGACCAGCTTGTAGAGGATAATAATACTTCTACCCAGTTATGACATAGGCTGCCCTCTGAAAAATAGAGCTCTCCACACAGGATACACCTAAGAAAGGACTAGGCGGATGTCAGCCAAGAGCACTGCAGTAGGGCTTCCAGTATTACGTGGGAGGTAGGTTTAGGGGTCTTTTATTTTGGAGTGCATTTCTGCTTACTCTCCTTGGCTCCGCTCTCTCTTTTTCTCTCATTTCAAACATCCAAGTTCAGGCAGATAGACTCCCAATAAAGCCATGAGAAATAAGTAGTTAACTTGTGATAGATGGCCAAGAGAATAGTAGAAATTATTTTCAGTACTTTATAAAGGAAACCTTAACCCTCTTGATGTGAGAGCCCTGGGCACTCTGTCTTCCCAGAACAGATAAATATGAGAGACACAGATGTGAGACTTCTTTTTGCTTTGGTTAAGAGAATTCACATCTCTTTAGTATCCAGAGCCTAGCACCACCATGCTCAGCTTAAAGCAAACACATTTTATTGTATCTATACTGTGTGGGAATATCTTATTTTTCCCAGAAAAAATTAATGAGACCCTTGAATGAATACAAACATATCCGAGTGCTATTTATACCTCATATTGCCTAGGTATTAAACAATAATCAAAGCATATGAAATTGTGTTATTCTTATATTCACTGATTACCTCCTCCTCCTCCTCCATTTCTAATTTCAGTTAAAGAGTTTCAAAAAGAAAAAGAAAAACAGAACAGTATGAGGAGACAGATGGCTCAGCTGATGACAAAATCCATTTGACTTTTACCACACTGAGAGATGGAGAGCTTGATTAATAGTTGGTCAGCCAGTGAGACAATATGAAAAGAAAAGCTGCTTGGCAAAATGTTTCTTAAATGAATATAAATAACTTATAATTGCTTGATTTAAATGTTCTTCATGGAATCACCATTTTGCATCACTTCTCTTAAAAATTCCAGGTTGAACCACCTCAAACCAACATAAACATGTTCCTAGCATTAAGTCTAGAACATGAGCCACTGTAAACCTATTTTAACCACATCTACTGATTAGGTAAAAAAAAATGCAATTGAAACTTAGTGCCTTACCCCAGATGGCATTATAATTACCAAAGAGAAAAAGGATCAAAGAAACTCTGCCTATACAGATTATTCTCAGAATACTAGAACCTCAGAGTTGGAAAGAGGCTGAAACTTCTTCTGGCCAATTACCATATTTTTACAAGTGAAATTAATGAGGCTCTGAGGAATGAAGTGATTTTGCTGAGACCACATAGCTTTCATGTAAAACTTATGCTAGAACCTTAGGATTCTAGTGTTCTAATTTAATATGCACTATCCTTTACTATGTGTATAGTCAGTATCTCATAAAATGATGTTAAGATTATTGCTTCTTTTATTTTTAACGTTGGAGGAGACATTGAAGATTAAACTACATGTGTCTGTGCTGTAGATTTATGTAGAATTGGAAATAGTATATCTCAAAGTAAATTTATGTGAATGGCATTATTTAAATGTCTTAAGAAGAACATAATATCCTTATAAAAGCCGGGGGATATATTATGATATGTGTTCATTTTAACTAGATTTATTCTAAATGCTGGCCTAGAAGGGGAGAGAAACTTCAGCTCAATGATTCACTTGTGACCACTGGCCAGATTGTTGGTGACCTTGCATTTTGTGAACCCAATTGTAATATTATGGGAAAAAATAGCCAATAGGGGCAATGACTGTAGAGCAGATGCTCCTTTGAGCTAAACTTTTCCAGGGAAATAAATTACAAGGAAAAAAATTACAGCAATTTTAGCTTCAACTTGAGAATAGATGCTCAAAATGTTATGGTGGTTATTAAACAATGATATATTATGTGGATGATTTTCTAGGGAGTCTTCTCTCTCTCTCTTTATCCTTATTTGACCATACTGGAGTACTTATAAAATTTTAACATGCTGCCACTCTCATTTCCTTGAGAATATGGATGTATACGCACACACACATACAATGTCTCTGACTATAGCTGTAAAATGTCAAGGAATAGCACTTGACACATATATAACTGCAAATCAATATACGTGGCATTTTGTTTTCTTAGCACATTTTGTATAACTTAGAGCTTCAGGTATATGGTGTGTCAAGTCATGCCTTCTGTATTGTAGCAGCCAAATAAAGGAAAAGGCTGATATATCATAATTAGCTTCTTTGTATAGATAACTTTTGTCACCACTTAAAAAATGCTTCTTACATTTTGAATTGAAAGTTATTTATAAAATTGGGTAAAACAAATTTTATCCAATAAAATAATTATAAATATAAATACTTATATTCCCAGCTGTCCATTTTCAAGACATTTTTACATTTTTTATAGATTTTTCTATATGAGAGACTGATGGTCATCTGTTTATAGTCCCTATACTGTGACAAAATATGCTCAATATATATTTTCCTGAATGTGTATTGAATAGTCGTGTGAATCAAAGATAGACATACCTCAGAACTCATTGAATGGTATACTTCAGATTTGTGTATTTCATTGTGTGTAAAGTTACCTTCCCCTCAAAAAATTCACATGCAGTTATTGAACTCTAGTTAACATTATGTATGCTAAAGCATTTAGAAGCAAAGTGTACAAATGTACAACTTGATTTCTGCAAGTTATTTTGAAATGTATCAAAATAAAGATAGATGTAAATGTAGAAAGTTGCAAAGATGGATAGATATGTGATAAAGCAAATATAGCAAAATATTAATTGTAGAATCTATGAGGTCAATATATGTGTGTTCACTGCCCCATTCTTTTAATATTTCTGTATATATGAAATCTTTCATAAAAAATTATTGGAAAAACTTAAATGTGCCCAAATTGTGGCTACTATTTGAGATGTTCCTTCAAATATCTCCAATCTTACAGACAATTTTACAGTTCCAATAAAAACAATCAACTCAAATTTTATTAGAAATGACTTGCGACTCAACCAATTTTTAAATTTAATACTTATGGCCTCAGAAGTAAATGACACACAGCCCTTTTGGTGGATACACTCAATATGCACCACCTCTAAACACTAGTTTCAAAGGGCAAGTTACAGATGCTAAGTAAGTCTAATGAGCCAGTTACTTATTTCATTAGCTAGGGATATAGCATGCATACAACTCACCCTGACAGCCTTCAGGGAAGCCAGGGCTGGTAACTATCAATCCTGGCCTACCTTCAAATGTAGTGCAGTGGTGTTCCACCTAAGTGAGAACATTTGTCAGAGCATTAAACATGATATTTGGAACATCACCCCCAAATACTTCTAGAGTATGTGAACAAGTGCTTTCTGTGCCAAGCCCTGTGCGAATCCCTAAGCACGAAGATAAATAAAAGCAGCGGAATATCAGGCTTTTAGTATAGACTTAATAATAAATGTTGGTCACTCAGGTTCTAAGAAAGATTTTTTAAGGAAGCTACTCTATGAGAAAGGTATCTTTTCTACTGTAGTAACAAGTTTTAATTATCAAGTTAGACCATCAGATAGCCACATATCTGTATGTATTGAATTTTAATATGAAATTTTTAGATTTAATCAAGGGAAATAAAGAATAAATTCACTTTTGTCACTAACCTTGATTTCAAAGGCATGGTATATATAAGTTCCCTGTAAGGTCAAAATAATTAACTATAATTAAAAATTAGCAAAATTTTGACTCCATAGAAAATGTGATATGCCACTTCTTTCAAACAATGAAAACCACGTAATCGGAGTTTGACTAGACTTCCAAGAAATTCAAAGTGAAATTTAGTGTTCAACAATTGTAACTATATTGCTTTCCTATTTCCATTTTACCAATCATAATATATGAGGGTTTTAAAAAATGTGACATGCCAAAATCATTTTTGGAATAGGATGATCATAAAAATACATAAATTATTAGTCATTTGCATCAAATACATGTGTTCTGCCAAATATCTGTTAAATATTTTAGATTAATTTGTTGAGTTTATTTTAACTTATTGTGTTGATAAGAATGTCACCCTATACTTTCTGACTGTGGAGTAATTTCACATTATTTAAAAGCCTAGGCAAAATACACATGAAAATCAATTAAAATTTTAAAAGTAAATAATTGAAATCATTTTATAGGGCAGCATATCATCTATGTAAGCATTCTAAAGTCAAAAGAGGGTCACTTTCAAATTCTACTTGTTCATTGTTGGTATATAGGGAATTGATTGACTTCTGTATATTAACCTTGTATCCTGCAACCTTGGTATGATTGCTTATTAGTCTCAGGCATTTTTCTGTCCATTCTTCCAGGTTTTCTACATACAGTCATGTCACCTGTAAGCAAAGACAGTTTTATGTCTTCCTTCCCAATCTGTATACCTTTTATTTCCTTTTCTTGTCTATTACATTAGCTAGGACTTCCAGTATGATGTTGAAAAGGAGTGGTGAGAGGAGACATCCCTGCTTTGTTCCTAATCTTAGGCTTTGAGTTGCTCACCATTAGTTATGACGTTATCTGTAGGATTTTTGAAGATATTCTTTATCAAGTTGAGGAAGTTCCCTTCTATTCCTAGTTTACTGCGAGAATGTTGTATATTGTCAAATGCTCTTTCTGCAACTATTGATACTATGACTTTTCTTTTTAGCATGTTTCTGTGATGGATTACATTAATTGATTTTCAAACGTTGTACCAGCCTTGCATACCTGGAATAAGTTCCCTGTCGTTATGGTGTATTAAAAAAAAAAAAAAAAAAAAAGAGGGCCACTTTATACATATCTACTGGTGGGTTAAATGATGGCATTTGTTTCCTCCTCCCTGTGTATCTTGAAGATAGTTGAAAAATTAGCTGCATTGCTTCTGATACAGGTCCAGGAAATGAGATTTGAAAAGAACTGGAAGCATATTCTGTGATAAACACAGAGCTCCCTAACTCATTTTAGCAGTATCCTTGTTATCCATCTTCAGGATATTGCAGAGTGTTCTGTATGTGAGCCAAGAGATGGGGTCCAGAGAAGAGAGGGAAAGGGAAAAAGAAAGAAGGAAAGAAGGGGGAGAGAAAGAAAGAGAGAGGAAAGGAGGGAGGGAAGGAGGGAGGGAGAGAGAGGGATTTTATAAGGCTTTCTTTCTTCATACTTTTTATCCAAATTTATCCATCTACTATTCCAAAAGATGCTAGAATGATTAATGAAATAATGATTATGATAATACTCAGAGTCTCTCAGAAAATTTAATCTTGCAGGAAAATATTATTATTGGCTAAATAGCAATAATAATAACAATAATAATTGTTATAATAATAATAATCACAATAATTTTGATAATAATAATAATAACAAGCAATAATAATAATAATAATCTCTGAAAATATACTTACTTAATTGATAAACAGAAAGCAGTCCCACCCTCAAGTAAGTTTTGCATAGCTTATAGAATTTTTTCATTATGGTATTGAAATGTCCTCATTTCCCCCAAAGATCGTTTGGTTAAATATTTCATCACTGAGACAGTCCTTAATAGTTTTGTATCTCAGAGAATGAAAGCCAATATAATGCTCCATCAAGTCTATATAAATAATCGATCTGTATTATCATTCAATTATAAATGACTTAATTTCATCTATGCTTATTACTCTGGAAAATGTGGGGTAGAGTTCACTAGTTTTACTTCGTATTTAATAAATTTCAGAAATGTAATAATGTTAAAATCACTGGCTCTATACCCACAAGTACCGTATTATCTCCATCAAGACAACATTAGTAAATAATCTTTGGCTCTGATACAGTAACAGATTTATACTTAGTCTCAGTTGAAACCACCCAGTCTATCTCTGTTCACCCATTCTTTCCTATAAAGGATAATATTCAATATTTGAAGGAGCATTTTCATTTCAAATTGTTCTTTTTAGTGTATTCAGCAAAGCACAGTATCAGGTGGTAATTACTGCCAATTATAGTTCCCATACATATTTAAATTATTTTATGAGGGTTTCGTTAGAGAATGTGATATTTTATTCAAGTTAAACAGTGAGATACACAGGAAGGGAGAATATATTTTGGCAATAGTAAAGCCCACTAAAATCTTTCAGAGTCTATAAATAGAAAGCTGTTTTCTCAAGTATTTTATTTTACTTTCTCTTGGTAAATCAGTGATTCGATTACTGTGGACAACAGCAAATATGTCTAATGTATGAACTCTATGCTAGGCACTGTCTATGTGTATTTCATATATTAACTCATTCTATTCCCACAGCAGTCTCTTAGGTAGTACTCTTGTTATGTCCATTTTACAGATAAGGAAACTGAGGCACAGAGTGATTATCTTGGCCAATGTAATGACTCGTAAGAGACCTAGTTAAGGTCACAACTCATGTAATTTCCTCCAATATCCGTGCTTGTAAACATCTCCCTAAAGGTCTTGCAGGAAAACACTTATGAATAAGTTAAACAACAATCAGGTCTCACAAAAGCAATTTCATTAATATCTTAATGGCAGTATATTTTGACATATATATATATATATATATATATATATATTCTTTTCAGATTCTTTTCCATTATAGGTTATTACAAGATATTAAATATAGTCCCCTGTGCTATACAGTAGGTCCTTGTTGTTTATCTATTTTATATAAAGTAGTGTGTATCTGTTAATCCCAAATTTCCAATTTATCCCTCCCCCCCTTTCCCCTTTGGTAACCATAAGTTTTTTTTTTTTTTTTTTCTGTGTCTGTGAGTCTATTTCTGTTTTGTAAATAAGTCCATTTATATAATTATTTTTAGATTCTGCATATAAGTGATATATCATATTTGTCTTTCTCTGACTGACTTACTTCACTTAGTGTGATAATCCCTGGGTCCATCCATGTTGCTAAACATGGCATTATTTCATTCTTTTTTTATGGCTGAGTAATATTCCATCGTGTGTGTGTGTGTGTGTGTGTGTGTGTATAACATCTTCTTTATCCATTCATCTGTCGATGGACATTTAGGTTACTTCCATGTCTTTGCTACTGTAAATAGTGTTGCTTTGAACATTGGGGTGCATGTATCTTTTCGAATTAGAGTTTTCATCTTTTCCAGATATGTACACCAAAGTGGGATTGCTGGATCATATGGTAACTCTATTTTTGGTTTTTTAAGAAATTTCCATACTGTTTTCCATAGTGGCTGCACCAATTTACATTGCCTCCAGCAGTGTAGGAAGGTTCCCTTTTCCCCACACCCGCTCCAGCATTTATTATTTGTAGACTTTTTGATGATGGCCATCTTACCAGCCTGAGGTGGTACCTCACTGTAGTTTTGACTTGCATTACTCTAATAATTAGCCATGTTGAACATCTTTTCATATGCCTGTTGGCCATCTGTATGTCCTCATTGGAGAAATGTCTATTCAGGTCTTTTGCCCATTTTTTAATTGTTTTTTTTTTTGATTTTGAGCTGTATGAGCTATTTATATATTTTGGATATTAACCCCTTACCAGTCTTATTGTTTGCAAGTATTTCTCCTATTCATTATGTTGCCTTTTCATTTTGTCAGTGTTCCTTTTGCTGTGCAAAAGCACTGAAGTTTAATTAGGTCCCATTTGTTTATTTTTGCTTTTGTTTCCTTTGCCTTAGGAGACCAATCCAAGAAAATATTGTTTTGATTTATGTCAAAGAATGTTCTGCCTATATTTTCTTCTGGGAGTTTTATGGTTTATAGTCTTACATTTAGGCCTTTAATCAATTTTGAATTTATTTTTCATATGATGTGAGAAAATGTTCTCATTTTATTCTTTTGCATGTAGCTCTCCAGTTTTCCCAGGACCACTTATTGGCAAGACATTCTTTTCCCACTGTATGGGAAAGGTATGTTTTCTCTATACCAATTTTGTGGAGAGTTTTTATCATGAATGGATGTTGAATTTTTTTATTCAATCAGCCACTCTATGTCTTTTGATTGGAGCTTTTAGTCCATTTACATATAAAGTAATTACTGATATGTATGCACTTATTGCCATTTGCTTATACAATAACTTCCTAGGTTTTCTTATCTCATTACTAAATAAAGTAGCTGTGTGATTTTTTTTTTGCATTTTTTTAAACATCTTAATTGGAGTATAATTGCTTTACAATGGTGTGTTAGTTTTTGCTTTATAACAAAGTGAATCAGCTATACATATACATATACCCCCATATCTCCTCCCTCTTGCAGCTCCCTCCCACTGTCCCTATCCCACCCCTCTAGGTGGTCACAAAGCACCGAGCTAATCTCCCTGTGCTATGCGGCTGCTTTCCACTAGCTATCTATTTTACATTTGGTAGTATATATAAGTCCATGCCACTCTCTCACTTCATCCCAGCTTACCCTTCCCCCTCCCTGTGTCCTCAAGTCCATTCTCTACATCTGCATCTTTATTCCTGTCCTGTCCCTACGTTCTTCAGAACCATTTTTTTTTTTTTTAGATTCCATATACATGTGTTAGCATGTGGTATTTGTCTTTCTCTTTCTACTTACTTCACTCTGTGTGACAGACTCTAGGTCCACCCACCTCACTACAAATAACTCAATTTCGTCTCTTTTTATGGCTGAGTAATATTCCATTGCATATATGTGCCACATCTTCTTTACCCATTCATCTGTCAATGGACCCTTAGGTTGCTTTCAGGTCCTGGCTATTGTAAATAGTGCTGTAATGAACATTGTGGTACATGACTCTTTTTGAATTATGGTTTTCTCAGGGTATATGCCCAGTAGTGGGATTGCTGGGTCATATGGTAGTTCTATTTTTAGTTTTTTTAAGGAACCTCCATACTGTTCTCCATAGTAGATGTATCAATTTACATTCCCACCAACAGTGCAAGAAGGTTCCCTTTTTTCCACACCCTCTCCAGCATTTATTGTTTGTAGATTTTTTGATGATGGCCATTCTGACCAGTGTGAGATGATATCTCATTGTAGTTTTGATTTGCATTTCTCTAATGATTAGTGATGTTGAGCATCCTTTCATGTGTTTGTTGGCAATCTGTATATCTTCTTTGGAGAAATGTCTATTTAGGTCTTCTCCCTATTTTTGGATTGGGTTATTTGTTTCTTTGATATTGAGCTTCATGAGCTGCTTGTAAATTTTGGAGATTAATCCTTTGTCAGTTCCTTCATTTGCAAATATTTTCTCCCATTCTGAGGGTTGTCTTTTTGTCTTGTTTATGGTTTCCTTTGCTATGCAAAAACTTTTAAGTTTCATTAGGTCCCATTTGTTTATTTTTGTTTTTAATTTCCATTTCTCTAGGAGGTGGGTCAAATAAGGTAGCTGTGTGATTTTAATAAATGTGTGCAAAATATTTTTTAAAACCTCACGTTTCAATAAATTCAATTAATTAAATTTGTACTCAGTACAAGACATCATATCCAGTATTGTTAGTGAGTCAAAAAACAAACAACATAGTCTCTGCTTTTGATGAGATTTGTAATCTAGAGAGGGAAAAGACGCAAAAAGCGAGAACTCTGGGAGCTAAATATACATTACGAAGTCAGAACATAGAAGCAGTTGCTTACAATAATGAATAAGAATGAGCAAATGAGCAAGGAAAAAGTTACAATTTCATGCCACATAAATTGTAAATTATAACTAAAAAAGGAAAACAAACATTTCAGTGTTTCACAGTGTGATTCCCAAGACACCACCACAGTCAGAAAAGGCACTGAGAAAGAGTCAAGCAAAACACTGAGAATTTTCAGTAATATCTACCAATTAGGAGGGAATTACATAGGTACTGAGTATAAAGGCAACCCTTGGATATCCACTTACCATGGCAGTGTTTCATAAGAGGTGCCATCAGGAGCTAGCTAATTTGCAGGATCTTGGATTAAATTGGGTAAAGAGCTAAAGATTAGAGAAAGAAGACACTCCCCTGCCTGGATCAAGTTGTCCCTGGTAATAGAGACTGAGATTACAAAGCATGTTTCAGGACTCCAGCAATAGCTGTCTATAGCACCTGTGAAGCTCTCCTCTTCAGCAACCCTGTATTATCTTATGGCTTCAGAAAAGTTGATAGAATAAATCAAGGCTGTGGTGAAGGAAAGAGAAGTTTTAAAATGCAGGAAAAGGTCTAAAGAGTGTTGAACTGTATTACATTAGACATTAAGAAGGTCTGGACATATTTGTCCATATAATCTCAAAGAGATTAAAAAATATAATGTGGCAATTGTGCCAAACAAACAAACAAACAAAACACCAAATAATAACAGTAGAAAAGAACAAAATGCAAAAAAGAAAAAAGGAGAAAACAGACTGAAAGAAAATTTAACTCTAGGAACAAAAGAAACTTTCTATATAGTATTCCTTTGTACTTTACTCTTCAGAATATCTTAATAAGAACATGAATTAAATAAGCAAAGAAGTGGAAAATGAGGTGGTAAAACAATAGTCTGATCTACTTAGTTAAGAAAAGAAACTGATATCCAAAATAGATTCACTGTAGGACTAAGGGGGGAAGAGAGGAAATCAGGTAGGAGAAGAGTAAATACTATTGAAAATCAAGTTATTAACATAGTGAAAGTCTTCAATAAATCAAATTATAAGCAGAGAAAATATATCAGAGACTTTTAGTAATAGAGGGAAGCTGATAGATATTGAAAAAGTCAAAGATGATCCTAAATAAGGATAATTGTGACCCTCTGTGAAAAAGACAAGTCATTGTAATGAAAGAGCAGATGATTTTCCTATAATGAAGGATGGACTAAATACACATTTCAAAGGAATGCACTTAATTGCAGAAAGAATGATGTCACAATGGATGCTGAGACACAGCCTGGTTAAGTAATTGAACTTAAAAGATTTAAAAAGTGAAAGTTTTAGACGTGAAGAGAGACGAGTAAGTTACCTTCAGACTGGCATCTACAATATTCAATCCCTTAACACAATAAAGCAACGTGTGTGAAGTGCTGGGGGAAAGGTAAGCCTAAAGTATCATGCTCAGCCAGGTTGTCACTCAACTGCATTAAGAACAACAAACATTCTCATAAAACATAAAACTCAGCTGATTGCTGTCTTCTTCTTAGTTGTTTTGCTAATGAGAGCCCATCAGACCCAAATAACTTACTGTGGAAAGAAGCTGCTGTCATTCCCATGGATACAGAAACAGGGAACTAGAAACCAGAATGTTCAGAAAATTATAGCACAATAATTTTAAAAGTGTGTTTCCTTGACCAGCAGAATCAGAATCACCTGTAAACTTGTTACAAAAGCAAAATCTTGGGCACCACCCAGACCTATTGAGTCATAAACTCTGGGCATGGGGCCCAGGATTCTAGCTTTTAATACATTTTCCAGATAATTCTGATGCTCACCAAATTTTGAGAACCACAGTGTGGTATTCCTAGTGTGGTAATACCTAGTGTGGTAATGCTAGGTATTACTAGTATGCCTAGTAATACTCATGGATCAAAGGCCACAGGACAGTCTAGACTGTCGAGGATTAGTATTTCAGCAGCCTCCCTCGGGCTAGAGGGCCAGATGTAACATACATGGACTCGTGCCAAGGTTATGTGCCGAGTTCTGCATTTATTTCTTCAAGTATTGATTGAGTTGCTGCTTGTGCCTGTGAAAGATTACATGCATAGAATGAAATTAGCTGTCATAAAAAGTTTGTCGTGACCGGTTATGACCAATGGCTTCATGAAAAGAACTGACGAAACAGATAGCATGTGAATTTGGAAATAGAAAATATGTGTGTGTAGAAAGAATGACAGCAAATGGCAAACAAGCACAGAACTGCATGGAGATTTCTTTGAGCACAGTGGCTGCTGCCCTCAAATGAGCTGACTTTCTGAAAGAAGCCCTTGTTACAGGTATGTAGGATGTAGAGACTGGTCTCCAACATCAGGGGTGCCCTCTCCTAGGAGACACAAAAGACAGGTGCTGCATGTGTAGAAAGAAAATATTACTTTGATTTCTTTTTTTTCCCTTTTTTTAAAGTTTTTTTTTTTTTTTTTCGTTTTAGTTTATATTGGAGTCTAGTTGATTAACAGTGTTGTTTTAGTTTCAGGTGTACAGCAAAGTGATTCAGTTATACATATGCATGTATCTATTCTTTTTCAAATTCTTTTCCCATTTAGGTTATTACAGAATATTGAGCAGAGCTCCCTGTGCTATACAATAGGTCCTTGTTGATTATCTATTTTAAATATAGCAGTGTATTTATCTTTTTCACATGTATTCTTTGAATTATAAACTAGAAGTTAGTATATGATAGCATAGATAAATAAATATACATCAGAAAAAACCTCAGAGGCTGTAAATGTGCAAATATTTCCTGAAGACATCTCTCGATCATGAAATCTAGCCAACAGTGAAATGAATAAAAACAGTATTATTGAAACCATTTAAATGAAGAGCTAAGACCAAGTAACTGGGAGAGCTATGGTTACAAAACAGACAGTGTTATTATCCTTGAGAAAGAAAATATTTACCATACAACCAACACAGATTGGAATGTGGGAAGAATTATAGTTGCTGTATTACACAACTCCGAGGGGAGTCATTGCTGTAAAGTAAAATGTGAATGGTGTTTCCTGTAATTAAACAACACAGGAGCACCAGGAGGAAGCGGGAAAAAATGGGAGAACTCAGTCCTTTATTAAGTTTCCTATCAGGTATTCAACTGATAATATTTAAAATTAAAACATAAAATTGAAAGTAGGACATGATTCTACCCTAGCAATTTTGTATTTTTCTTTCAAAAACTTAATTTTTATATACTACTATCTCTTTTATAGGAATAATTGAAGTTTATTCAAATTCCTTTAGTTTTTTCATTGTTTCCTTTATTGAATTCAAGTAGAAAGAAATTAATATTTTACTTAATAATAGCTTGCATTGTAAAATCCCTCTTTTACATACTTATCTGTGAGTAATTTCTTGCGTTCATTCTTATTTTGCTGGAATTTCTAATAATGAGCATTGACCAAAAGTCATTATTAGTTAAAAAAAAAAAGCAAAGAATGTCCTTTTTAAGCACTGTGACCTGTTCTTCTCAGGGCCCATGGTCTCACTTTCACATTGAAAGCAATTTAGTTATATTTTGCCAGTCAATGAATACTTTGTTATAAAGCCATGAAGTTCATCTTGTGCTCAGTCATAAATGCTAAGTCTTGTTCGCAACACTTTCTCTCCATCGTAAATTTACAGAACTTCATATAACAAAAACAAAATGAGCAGTAAAAATAATCATTATAGTCTTCTTGTGAATGGACCTTATTGAAGGAATAGGTTTTATATACGCTCCCATATTAAAACTTCACCATCAGTCAGACTAAAGAAGCAGCACGTGCACGCACACACACATACTTTTTTGACTCTGCTAATATTTTTGGAAAACATTTTATACCAGAAATATATGAATAAAATGAGTTTGAGTACTTACAAGGGAAAAATGAAATGGTGCTATACTGAGTTTTAATTTTCAGTTCTTAGTATATGACACATCCTTTTGAGGAAAAGACCCTATCTCTGTGTATACGTAATATATAAACAAACTTGATTAAAAGCATGTGTACTGATGTGATGACAGAAGTGCCACACTGGAATGGTTTTGTAGAAAAACAAGAAGATAACCTCAGAGCATCACAGTAGAACATGGAGTTCTTTTAGCCATGCAGCCCGATGTGCCAAGCCAACATTTTTATTGGAACTTTTAATTAAGTTTTATTTTTTCTAATTTAGAAAGTAATAAATAGTCATTGTAGAAATTTTAAGGAGAAAACAGCCCAGTGAAAGAAGAAAAATATGTATGATTATTTTATCTTTTGAATTCAGGGAATTATGTATCTATTATACTTTTTGACCAAAGAAGTGACACCTTGAGGAAATTTAAATGTACTAAATATTTAGTGTGTGACACAGCCTTTTACTTATTTGATCTGTTTTCATCTTTAAACAACTGAATATATCCTATCTCCTTTTTCAAGTTGAGTAAACTGAGACTCAGAGAGATGGCAGGATCTCAGGGCGAGTTATGGATAGAGCTGAAAGTCCAACACTGGCTTGGCATTTCCTAAAGCCCACCTTGAAACTTCTGTCCTAGTGGTCCTTAATAATGGCTGCACATTACAATTTCGTGAGAGGATTTTTAGAAGCCTTGTTGCTCATAGCACACACGCAGAGATTCTGAGTTGATTGTCTGGAGTGTGGCTCAGGTGTTGGTCATTTTTAAAAAAGTCTTCCAGGATGTCTAATAATATGTAAGCGGGTAAGAAGCAGGTCCTATACCCAGCTCCCTCACTCTTCATCCCTTTGCCTGGGATCCAGATTGTAAGTAGTTTGCCCTTGGTTAGTATTTTCAGTTACAAAAAAAACATACTGGATGTTTTCATTTCTCATGTCAAACATACAATTGTCCCAACAAATCTTAGTACGTACTAAGACATGGGATCATAAGGGAACATATTAAATTCTAGTTAATGTATGTCCTGACAGTTCATATTCTAAAGATACATCCAGCATCAGAATACAGTTTTGATCTCAGTCCTACTCCTTGTATTTTGAGGGTAGGGAGAGGATGCTGAAACAACAGTTACCAGATTTGCATATTACTGAGATTTTTATGAAGTTCCAGGTTTAACCATTTTATTCGTACCAACAAAGACTGGATTCATTCATCTGGAAAGGTTTTCACTCACACAAAAATCAGAAGGAATAAAATGAAGGGAAACATCTGCTAGAGCCTGAAACAGCTTGTGGGTTGATTTTGCCAGTAGAGCCAAACCTGCGGTTAATCAGCTCTGCCCTCACCAACAGATGTCACTGCAGACAAGAGAAATTAACTGACTAGGTTATCATGCTGTGGGCAGTGCAGTCAGATCAAGGTGCTAACCTTTAGCAACTCAAAAACATAAATGTTAATGTTTTTCTTCTTCCTAATACACATAAACACACATACATGTGTATGTGTGATATATGTATGTTTATATGTGTATATATATGTTTGTGTGTGTGTATGTATATATATCTCCCAAATTTTACTTATTATCTTTTATTTGCCAATTTTCTCCACTTCCCACTCTTTCCCCTTGAGTTGTTTCTGAAGAGCCTAGCCTTGGTATAAAAGAATAGTGGGCTGTAAAATGGTGTTGGGGTAACTGATAACTTGGATATATTTACTATTGAATCTGTGTTTTTGGTTTTTGTCTTTTATATTGATGATTATTAGTGATGTGAATTTTTATAGGTGAACAAATTGTACCATCTCAAAACTATTAGCACTGTAACATGTTTCACCCTTGACATTGTCATTTCACATACTTTTGACCTTTCTATTACATACTTGGCAATAGAACATTATACTATACTGTACTGAGGATTTGACGTGAGGAATTTGTGAATCTCTTTCATAACATTCATATAACACTGGCCCCCATGCTCTGCTTATTATATGCATTCATATACCTTTTATATTTAGAATAAGACCTATTTTCTACTGCAGAGACTTTTAGGGTGTTTCAGACTTAATATTTACGATTTGGAGTTTTCTTAACCAAATTTAGCAGTAGTCTGGAGACAACCAAATTTAATTGACTTCAAAACAGAAGGAAACAAATAAGCATGACGCACCAGAGCAGAGAAAGTACTTTTGTGAGTTGATCCTTCCATGTGCTTCTCATTTGGATTCCTTCTGGGAATCATCTAAATGGCAGCAAATCCAATCAGGTTCATTCTTTGAAAATGGACACACATCTCAAGTGAGGATGAAATAAACTGTTCCAGGAAATTTAGCACAAAATATTTACATGAAATTTTCTATAGAGAGGGACTTCATAAAGCTGAAAGCCTAATTTTGAAACTTCCAGAAAAGTCAAATTCTGGAATGCAAGATTTGGGACAGAGGCAGGCTGAAAAAATGAGAAGGACGAAGAAAAAGTGCCAGCTTGACATGGAAATTCACCACTAATTGGAGACGGGTCTGCATGGAGACTTGTGAAGCAGAACATCCTTAGCTGGTTCAGGAAGTGATGAGTGGGAAAAAGAAGAAACAGAAAAAAGAAAGAACAAAGAATGAAACTTGAAGAAAATAAAAATAAGAGAAGGAAATGAAGATGAGATTGGTCTGACAGCACAAAGCCAAACCTAGTGTCTGCTGTATGAGCTAGTTGGTGCCTGGCAACTGTGAAAGAGAAGAGGAAATATCCCACAGACTAAAGAGTAGGAGGGTCTGCAGCAGGCAGAGGCACACGTGGCCCATGGAAATGTCAGCCGAGAAGGAGAGGCGATTGTCCTGCTTCCTGCCAGCGCCGAGGCTTATTCCATGATGGTTTCAACCTGGGAAAATCATGAAGGTCCGTGAATATGAATCATAGCTAGAAAATGTTATTTCTTCATCTCTCAAGATGTGAAATAATTGTTTATGAGAAAAATGATTTTCTTGGAATTCAAGCTCTTTGGTTTTACAACTGAAATGAACTACTTAGAAGTACTTCTCAAACGTCCAGATCTTACTGAAAACCAGTTAAAACTGAACAAACATGTTTTTGTTCTGTCTCTTCCTTATCTACTAGTTTCAGCAAAACTAATAATATAAGCTATCTCGTTGCAATTTTTTGAAGTACCTAAAGGAAACAATCATGGAACAGAGCTATCAAACACTTTACACATCCACTAAAAAGTAGCAGAACAGCATTCAAAAATATGTTTCTTTTAGTAAGTGGAAAAGTCCTTCCTATCAAAGTATTTGTTAATGGGCTGAATCTACAAATCACTGTGCCCATGCCACCATACATGAGGTAAAATCAGGAGATATTCTTCTGTCTCAACAGGGATATTCAATTTTGTTTCCACAAATTTCCTAAGAAAAGGAAAGGTCAAATAATGTTCATTTACTTCTGAAAGACTACTTTGACAGAAAACCTGAAGTAGATGATTATGAAAGAAATGCTATACTGATAATTATTGGAAGTCATCATCATTAAAGGGATATTACTAGGTTAATTGTCTCCAATTGTTTCTTTCATTCAATGAAGATAACTCATCATTGTGTTATAAATCAGGCATTTTAATACTTACCTTCAGGGTACAGTGGTATTTTCTTAACGAAGACAGTACATGTTTGCAACTTCAGAGATGTACTGAACAACACGTTTTGATGCCTTAGAAGCATCAGTGTCTATATAAATACAAACATACAAATACACAAACAATTGACTAAAGGAATGAGAATTCTAAACTCACAGATCAATTTCAGATCATCTATTACTGCTATTTATAGTAGTCAAATTATTTTCAAACTGTCTTACTACTTTTAAAGGAGAAACACATCAGTAAATACACAGAAAATTGTTGTTCCGGTACTATGGTGAATGTCAAGATAGTGTGGGGTGGAGTGAATAAAGTAAAAATCAGTTATTGATTTACAGTTCATCTGTGCAAAACTGGGAGGGATAGCATCATATTTCAATCACATGAGCTAAGAGATTATTGAGCTGTATAAATCTCAACATATTTGGATCCCAGGAAGTTCATTGCATGCAAGAAAAGGTCAAAACCCTTAAACAAATGAACTGATGAATGAAATGCCATAGCATCATGTAATAAAACAATGAATATCAGTCATGCAATAAACATAAATATATACTAAAGCAAGTTAGGCAGTTGTATCCTCCCCCTTTTGTTGCACTCCTTCCTACCCTGTGCCTGGTAGTATAGTACATGAGACCACTATTTAATTTTGACAGCTTTAGAGAGAGAAGAATCAATGACATAGACATCAAAGTTGGGAGGGAAAAGAACAAACAAACCAAACAAAAATAATGAACCTTGAAATTTCTAAACCTGGGTGTGAGTCCCTGCTTTACTCCTTCCTAACTGTATGAACCTGGGCACTCACTTATATTCTCTCTAACATGGAGATAAGAATATTTAACTGAATTGTTACAATAAATAAATAAAAATGTACATATGTAGGCATATGTGGGTGAGTTTGCTGTGTCAAGGTCCTTGCAAAAGTTGCATGATACTAACTAGGGAAAGGTATACTTTGTTTACTTTTAAAATGAATTTTTAGCAGATAAATTTAAATTCTCTAACAGTGATTGTTGATCTAGTTTAGTTCTGTTCTTGTTTTGGAGATCTTCAGCTCTTCTCTTGGCCCCATCGTACTGATTGAGTTCCATAGCTGATTTTTCATAAGAGGCAGTATAGAAACACAAACTGTGAATTTTAACTGCATGTGTTCTAACCCTGGCTCTACCTGGCTCCAAGCTTTTTGACTCTGGATGGATTACATACTTTCTCTAAGTCTCAATTTTTTCAACCATAAAATAGAGATAATAACTCACATGGTTATTGTATAAATTAGGTGTTTAATGAGCCTTTGTTTGGGACCTTGCCTCACACATGTATTCAGTAAATATTATTATAAGTATTAGTGGTTTCTGAAGAGTCCCACAGAAAACTCACAAAGCTCATGGGAATACCAGCTATACAGCTGGATTAGCTGTAGAAGGCTCAAGAAACAGTAGAGCATTCTTAGCCACAGTGGGGGGCTGAGGCAATTCCTTCAGCTTCCATCTCATCAAAATCATATATTTCACTGCTGTCATGTGTGGGAATCTTGATAAAAGTAGTTTTCCCAGAAGTGTCTGTGAGGCATTATTTGCTTTCATTAGTGCAATAGAAATGCAATTACCTGGGTCCAGTTTAAAATGTTTTACTTTAAAACGTTTTACCTGAAGCCTAGGCCCCTCTCCATATATGTTTTTAAAGTCACACAAGGGATTGTGTTACAAAGGTTTGAAAACCACTGATGTATGGTGTACGTAGGATGTATAGGTTATGGTAAGTGATAGGGGAGACAAAAACATGTTCAAACTCAGTCCATTTCCTCAGGGAGCATAGTAGAGAGAAAGGCGTAACAAACAAGATAATAGCAATCATAATAATACTGCTATTATTAAGAGCTATGCATAAAATTCTATGAAAACTCAGTGTAAGATACAACTAATTTATTCCAGAATCAGAAGAGGAAACTTTAAATATATTGTGAATGTTAAATAATAGAGAACAATTTGGAAAGCAGATTGTGGTAAAGGGAGGATCTTCCAAACATATGAAATGCATCTGTAAGGTATGGAGACAGGCAATCTGTTGACCTATTCAAGCAAGAGCAAGTACCATATAGCACAGGGAACTATATTCAATATCCTGTGATAAACCATAATGGAAAAGAATATAAAAAAAGAATGTCTATATATATATATAACTGAGTCACTTTGCTGTACAGCAGAGATTGGCACAGCATTGTAAATCAACTAGACTTCAATAAAAAGTAAAATTATATTAAAAAAATAAAGTGTATGAGAGACGGGTGTGTTTGTATAACAGACATTAATAGTTTATAGACAGATGAGTGACACAGTCATGGAGAAAACTGTCTACAGAATGGAGAATGAATTCAACTGAGGAAAGAATAGAGTAGAAGACCATTTAAGAAGTTGTTAAAATAGCCTGGATAAGATCTGATTAAGAACTAACCTAAGATGTTGATTCATCAACAGGAACCATGAATCCTGGTTATTCAGATTTCTCCTCCTATTTAGCAGGCTGCTGGTCATATGATAGCAACACAATAGTTATTAGATAAAAGAAGGAGTAGAAAATACAGGAAGCATGGAAGGAAGGAAAGGAAAGCGATTTCTGACTCATCTGGTGTAGGATCTATTTTGTGTAATGTAAGTCTACTGCCTTCATTGAAAGGTAGACTTAAAAAGAGGTAAGTTCAAATTACTTTGCAACCTGCTGTAGGTTATTGGTGAAACAGCTAGGTTCAATACTTCTTCAATCAATGAATACATTATGGATGAATCCTTATGTTTTCTACAGTGAAATTGTCACAGTAATTTTTATCAATTCTCTGTTACTTAGTTCCTGCAGCTAAACTATATTAGCCAATATTAGTTTGATTTAAAGAGAGCTGATAGATACCACACCAATGGCTTTCACAAATGAAAAGATAAATGGAAGGAAACAACTTTTGTTTTTTGTAAGAAAATAAGGGGAACTTGAATATATTATTTAACTCTGTATTAGCTTCTTTTTTCCTT
This sequence comes from Balaenoptera musculus, assembly GCF_009873245.2. Taxonomy (NCBI): domain Eukaryota; kingdom Metazoa; phylum Chordata; class Mammalia; order Artiodactyla; family Balaenopteridae; genus Balaenoptera; species Balaenoptera musculus. Next base: position 95,559,540 of record NC_045787.1, read on the forward strand.
TGCTCTTTTTCTGAGTTACAACATTTAAGTAAGGTTGAAAAAATTCACATAGGCACTTCATCTGTATATAGAAATCATAGATTTTTACTTCTTTGCATCCATTTACTTCTCTTTGATTTAATATGAATATGTCCATGTAATTCCAAATGATCAATTCAGATATATTTATTAAAAATTAAATTTTCCTGGATTTCCCTGGTGGTGTAGTGGTTAAGAATCTGCCTGCCAATGCAGGGGACACGGGTTTGAGCCCTGGTCCGGGAAGATCCCACATGCTGTGGAGCAACTAAGCCCGTGCACCACAACTACTGAGCCTGTGCTCTAGAGCCTGTGAGCCACAAGTACTGAAGCCCGTGTGCCACAACTACTGAAGCCCACATGCCTAGAGCCCAAGCTCTGCAACAAGAGAAGCCACCACAATGAGAAGCCTGCGCACCACAACAAAGAGTAGTCCCTGCTCGCCACAACTAGAGAAAGCCCACGTGCAGCAACGAAGACCCAACGCAGCCAAAAATGAATAAATAAATAGTTATTAAAAAAAATTAAATCTTCCTTAGTTAATGTTTACATATAAATCTACTTCTAATAACTTATTTTATAAATTCAATATGAAGTTCAATATATTTTTAAATAAAGTACTTCCTTTGGAGATCATGGATAATATCTTAAAAGTCCATATAAAATATCAAAACATGAATATGCCTCAACAGGAATATATAAAAGTCATATTTTGTCTTGAATAGACTTACCATATATTAAAATGTTGTGCATCTTTGACCACTATTTAAACTAGACTAGTCAGACTATTGAAAAAAAATTAATAGCCATTGTAATTATTATTTACTATAATCATAACTCATCATCAGCTATTTTTTCATACCAAATATTTATGGGTATATGAGCAGTGCTGATCACTAGACAAAAGTTTCTGTTTAAGATTGACTAATAGGAAGAACTGAATACTGAGTCTGAGAATGTGTGGTGGCAAGTACGTAAAAATGTATTTAATGTGGGTTTTATGGTGAGTCTTGGATAAGAGGGATCTTTACCTTCATGAGTTTTGTGCTAAGTCTTCCCAAATGTCACAATATGTACTTCGTTAATACAATCACAAACTCAAGCAAGTGTTTAAACTGTGCAAATAAACTCATACATTCAGCACATGGGGATACATAGACGTATGTGACACAGTCCCTGATCCTGGACAAGCTTATTGACATTCCAAACAATACTTGGCATATAGTTATGAGTGTATGGAGCATCTTTCAGTAGTTGACCCTTAACGATGTTTTCCTTTTCTGTTTTAAATTCTGACATGAAAACATAATCATGACCGAACAGAACTAAATCCAGAGAACTCTAATCAGGAAGCTTGGGTTTATGAACTCTGCGAAAATGACTCACTGTTGGTTATCTAACATGATCTAAAAATATATCTCTAGTATAAATGCAGTCCCTGAAGATGTCTACAGTTTGTATACTAAAAATTTTCATTGGGTATAGAATTGGGATGCATCTGCTCCATCAAAGCTAAAACTTTTCTACCAAACTTGGGGTAGAGGTGTTGGCAGAAACCTACTGAAATACTAAGAAAATGACAAAAAGATACACAGATGTCAGCCAAATAAGTGGCAACATTGAAAAATGTTATATAGGCATTTCCTAGGGATGCAAGCTATAAATTTTGCATAGGAGGAATTACTGCAGCGAGCATAGGTAGCAACCATCAACATGTCAACAATTAATAAGCACATGTTTGAGCAGCCCTTGTATATGATGATTCTATTGATTCACCATCAGCAGGGCACGTAACAGAGCTGTTTGGGCTGCAGGGAATGATGGATCTGAGCTGGTCTGCCTAGACTTCATTATGAACAACAGTTTGCAGTTAAGAAACAGATTTTTCTCTATGAATGAATCTACCTGCCCTGAACTGGCCTGTCCCAAAGGACTGAATTTACAGGCCCTGGTCTGCATAAGTCTACCTCTGCTGATAGGTAGCAATGTGATATAAAGTGTGCTCACAATTTTAGGTAGTATATCCTAACTAAATTATAACTTATGTTGGAGAAAACCTTTGTTATTCAAAGGCAAAGGGTTCATTTGTATTTTTTTAAAAAAGAAATGGAAATTTTTATTTGAGCCAACCTGAGGATTATAACCTGGGAGACAGTCTCTCAGAGAGCTCTGAGAACTGTTCCAAAGAGGGAAAGAGGGAGGCCAGTATATATGTGATTTTGGCAAAGGGGTACGTGAAATCAAGTACTCATCTTGGTAGAATGTTACTGTTATTTGCAAGGAACAGATATCTTAGTTAATACTGTTAGTGCCTTCACCTTTTTTTTTTTTTAGTTTTCTTTTTTTATGACTTTTTTTTACATTGGAGTATAGTTGATTAGCAATGTTGTGTTAGTTTCAGGTGTAGAGCAAAGTGATTCAGTTCAGTTGTATTGCTGGAATAGTGCCCATTTATACAACTTCAAAAGTGGTAGTCACTCGGCCTCCTACTCTCCCCACCTCATGTGGGCTGACCATACATTTGTGCCCTGGAAACTGTGACCACAGTTTTATCTAAAGATTTGTGTTTTGAATGTGGATATGTAAAGGCTTCAGGTGATGGAGTTGTGTAGCCTTGGTTCTGAATCCCAATGTCATAATACGCTATCTTGAGCAAATTAGTGAAATCCTCTGGGCATGAGTTTTATCATAAGTTAAACAAGAATATTAATAAAAAGAGTACAAATAAAACAAGAATACCAATATTTATCTTACAAGGTTTTTATGAGGATTAACTGATAATCTGACTCAGAGTTGGCACCAGGAAGTTTCAGTTCATGTATTCATCCATCTAACAATATTAATTGAATGGCTACTCTTTTCCAAGCCCTGAGCCAGGGACAGGGTTATTTTGGTGAACAGTACAGATAGTCATTGCTGTCTCCTGAAGCTTACATTCTAGTTCCCTTTACCCAGGCTCTCTATATTTTACTTCTCTCCTCTACCATTCAGGGTTTAAAAAAATATTGAGGTGTAGTTGACTTACAATATATATTAGTTTCAGGTATACAACAAAGTGATTCAATATTTTTATAGATTATATTCCATTTAAAGTTACTATAAAATATTGGCTTTACTTCCTGTACCATACAATATAAACTTGTACTTCATTTATCTTGTATATAGTAGTCTGTACCTCTTAATCTCCTACCCCTATCTTGCTTCTCCTCCCTTCCACTTCACCACTGGTAACCACTAGTTTGTACTTTATACCTTAGAGTCTCTTTCTGTTTTGTTATATTCATTCTTTGTCTTATCTTTTTAGATTCCACGTATAGGTGATAACATAGAGGTTTGTCTTTCTCTGTCTGACTTATTACACTAAGCATAATAACCTCCAGGTCCATCTATGTTGTACATGGCAGAATTTTTCCTCTTATGGCTAATATTCCATTGTGTGTGTGTCTCTGTGTGTGTGTGTGTATATCTTCTTTATCCATTCATTTGTTTAAAGACACTTAGGCTGCTTCCATATAATGGCTATTGTTAATGATGTTGCTATGAACATTGGAGTCCATGTGTCTTTTCTAATTAATGTTTTTGTTTTCTTTGGATATATACAAGAGTGGAATTGCTAAATCATAGGTAGTTCTATTTTTAGTTTTTGAGGAATATCCATACTGTTTTCCATAGTGCTGCACCAATTTCCATTCCTACCAACAGTATACAAGGGTTTCCCTTTCTCCACATCCTCACCAACATTTGTTATCTGTGGTCTTTTTGATGTTAGCTAATCTGACAGGTATGAGGTGATATCTCATTGTGGTTTTGATTTGCATTTCTCTGATTAGAGACTATCAGCTTCTTTCCATGTGCCTGTTGGCCATATGTATGTTTTCTTTTGAAACATGTCGATTTAGGTCTTCTGCCTAGTTTTTAATTGGTTTTTTCATTTTTTTATATTGATTTGTATGAGCTGTTTATTTATTTTGGATATTAACCCCTTATTGGTCATATCACTGGCAAATATTTTCTTCCATTCCATAGTTTGTCTTTTCATTTTATTGATAGATTCCTCTATTGTGCAAAAGTATTTAAGTTTTATTAGGTACCATTTGTTTCTTTTTGCTTTTGTTTCCTTTGCCTGAGGAAACAGATCCAAAAAATAGTGCTATGATTTATGTCAAAGAGTGGCCTGCCTCTTTTCTCTACTAGGAGTTTTATGGTTTCTGGTCTTACATTTAGGTCTTTAATCCATTTTGAGTTTATTTTTGTATATGGTGTGAGGAAATGTCCTAATTATTTTATTCTTTTACATATAGCCCTCCAGTTTTCCCAGCACCATTTATTGAAGAGGCTGTCTTTTCTCCATTGTATATTCTTGTGTCCTTTAACATATATTAGTTAATATAAGTGGTTTTTATTTTTGAGCTGTCTATTTTGTTCCATTGATCCATGTCTGTTTTTTTGCCAGTACCATATTGTTTTGATTACTGTATCTTTGCAGTATAGTCTGAAGTGAGAGAGCATGAAAACTCCAGTTTTGTTCTTTTTTCTCAAGATCACTTTGGCTACTTAGTATCTTTTGTGGTTTCATATAAATTTTAGATCATTTGTTCTAGTTCTGTGAAAAATGCCATGAGTATTTTGACAAGGATTGCATTAAATCTCTACATTGCTTTGGGTAGTATGGACATTCTAACAATATTAATTCTTCCAGCCCATAACATGGGATTTCTTTCCATCTTTTTGTATCATCTTCAGTTTCCTTCATCAGTGTTTTAGGGTTTTGAGAGTATAGGTCTTTCACCTCTTTGGCTAAAATTACTCCTAGATATTTTGTTCTTTTTTATTCTTTTTTTTTTTTTTGATGCAATTTCAAATGGTATTGTTTTCTTCCTTTCTCTTTCTGATAGATCATTTTCAGTATATAGATAAGCAACAAGTTTCTGTATATTAATCTTGTATTCTACAGCTAAACTGAAGTCATTTATTAGTTCTAATCGTTTTTTTTTTTTTGGTGGAGACTTGAGGGTTTTCTACATACAATATTATATCATCTGCAGATAGTGATAGTTTTATTTTTTCCCTTCCAATCTGGGTGTTTTTCATTTCTTTTTCTTGTCTGATTGCTGTAGATAGGACTTCCAATACTATGTTAATTAGAAGTGAAGTGTGTGAGCATCCTTGTCTTGTTCCTGATTTAGAGGAAAAGCTTTGCACTTTTCACCACTGAGTATGATATTAGCCATGGATTTGTAATAACAAGACTTTATTTTGGTGACATATGTTCCCTCTATATCAACTTTAATGAGAGTTTCAATCATAAATGGTTGTTGAATTTTGTCAAATTTTTTTCTATGTCTATTGAGATGATAATGTTATTTTTATCCTTCCTTTTGTTAATGTGGTTTATCACATTGATTGATTTGCAAATATTGAACTCTCCTTGCTTTCCTGAAATAAATCCCACTTAATCATGGTGTATGATACATTTCACATATTGTTGAATTTGGTTTTCTAATATTTTGTTGAGGATCTTTGCATCAATATTTATCAGAGATATTGGCCTGTAATTTTCTTTTCTTGTAGTGCCTTTATCTGGTTTTGGTATCAGGGTAAAGTTGACTTTGTAGAATAAATTTGGAATAGTTTGAGAAAGATGGGTATTAACTATTCTTTATATGTTTTGTAGAATTCCCCTGTGAAGCCATCTGGTCCTGGAATTTTGTTTGCTGGGAGTTTTTTGATTACAAATTCAATTTCATTAGTAGTGATTGGTCTGTTCACACTGTCTGTTTCTTCCTGATTCAGTCTTGGCAGGCTGTATGTTTCTAGAAATATATCCATTTCTCCTAGGTTTACCAATTTGTTGGCATATAACTGTTCATAGTATTCTCTTAGGATTTTTTGTATTTTGGTGATACTGGTTTTTATTTCTCCTCTTTCATTTCTTATTTTGTTGATTTGGGTCCTCTATCTTTTCTTCTTGGTGAGGCTGGCTAAAGACTTATCAGTTTTGATTATCTTTTCCAAAAAACCATCTCTTAGTTTTATTGATCTTTTCTATTCTCTTTTTTTCTTTCTACATTATTTTTTTCCTCTCTGATCCTTATTATTCCCATCTTTTTCCTGATGTTGGGCTTGTTGTTCTTTTTTTAATTCCTTCAGATGATAGGTTAGGTTGTTTATTTGAAATTTTTCTTCTTTCTTTCTTTTTTTGTGTGTGTGTTTGCTTCTTGTTTATTTGCTTTAGTAATGGGAGATGATCAAAAAGTTTTGGATGGACACTTAGGTTGTTTCCAGGTCCTGGCTATTATAAATAGAGCTGCGATGAACATTGTGGTACATGACTCTTTCTGAGTTATGGTTTTCTCAGGGGTATATGCTCAGTAGTAGGATTGCTGCATTGTATGGTAGTTCTATTTTTAGTTTTTTAAGGAACCTCCATACTGTTCTCCATAGTGGCTGTATCAATTTACATTCCCACCAACACTGCAAGAGGGTTCCCTTTTCTCCACACCCTCTCCAGCATTTATTGTTTGTAGATTTTTTGATGATGGCCATTCTGACTGGTGTGAGGTGATACCTCATTGTAGTTTTGATTTGCATTTCTCTAATGATTAGTGATGTTGAGCATCCTTTCATGTGTTTGTTGGCAATCTGTATATCTTCTTTGGATAAATGTCTATTTAGGTCTTCTGCCTAATTTTGGATTGGGTTGTTTGTTTTTTGATATTGAGCTGCATGAGCTGCTTGTGAATTTTGGAGATTAATCCTTTATCAGTTCCTTCATTTGTAAATATTTTCTCCCATTCTGAGGTTTGTCTTTTTGTCTTGTTTATGTTTTCCTTTGCTGTGCAAAAGCTTTTAAGTTTCATTAGGTCCCATTTGTTTATTTTTGTTTTTATTTCCATTTCTGTAGGAGGTGGGTCCAAAAAGGATCTTGCTGTGTTTTATGTCAAAGATTGTTCTGCCTGTGTTTTCCTTTAAGAGTTTTATAGTGTGTGGCCTTACATTTAGGTCTTTAATCCATTTTGAGTTTATTTTTGTGTATGGTGTTAAGGAGTGTTCTAACTTCATTCTTTAACATGTAGCTGTCCAGTTTTTCCCAGCACCACTTATTGAAGAGGCTGTCTCTTCTCCATTGTATATTCTTGCTTCCTCTATCAAAAATAAGGTGACCATATGTGCGTGGGTTTATCTCTGGGCTTTCTATCCTGTTCCATTGATATATATTTCTGTTTTTGTGCCAGTACCATACTGTCTTGTTTACTGTGCCTTTGTAGTATAGTCTGAAGTCCGGGAGCCTGATTCCTCCAGCTCCATTTTTCTTTCTCAAGATTGCTTTGTCTCTTCGGGGTCTTTTGTGTTTCCATACAAATTGTGAAATTTTTTGTTCTAGTTCTGTGAAAAATGTCATTGGAATTTTGGTAGGGATTGCATTGAATCTGTAGATTGCTTTGGGTAGTATGGTCATTTTCACAATGTTGATTCTTCCAATCCAAGAACATGGTATATTTCTCCATCTGTGTTTGTATCATCTTTAATTTCTTTTATCAGTGTCTTATAGTTTTCTGCATACAGGTCTTTTGTCTCCTTAGGTAGGTTTATTCCTAGGTATTTTATTCTGTTTGTTGCAATGGTAAATGGGAGTGTTTCCTTAATTTCTCTTTCAGATTTTTCATCATTAGTGTATAGGAATGCAAGAGATTTCTGTGCATTAATTTTGTATCCTGCTACTCCACCAAAGTCATTGATTAGCTCTAGTAGTTTTCTGGTAGCGTCTTTAGGATTCTCTATGTATAGTATCATGTCATCTGCAAACAGTGACTGCTTTACTTCTTCTTTTCCAATTTGGATTACTTTTATTTCTTCACTGAGGGCAGGCTGGAGGGCCAGCAGCAAGTGAAGGAGCTGGAAATCACCTCAGTGAGACTCAGGAGAACACAGGACTGTCTTCAAATAGGAGGGTAGGAAAGGTTTGTCCTGTGCTCTGCACCTTAAGGCAGAAGTCACAAATAACTAAATTTCAGCTCCATGTGGAAAAGAACATACTAACCAGGCTTCCAACTATGGAACGGGCTCTGGCGTGAGGCCACAATTTGTCAGGGATGGTGAGGAAAGGATTCCTGGCTGTGCAAAAGGGAGACCAGTGATTCACAGCCTGGCTTTGCTTTGGAATCACAGGAAGGATTGTTTAAAAAGGCAAATATCAGTAATGGAGGTGGGGCCCTGGAATTTTTTTTTTTTAAACAACTTTTTGAGATACAATTTACTACCATAAAATTATCTGAAGGGTATAATTCAATGCTTTCTGGTATTTACAGAGTTGTGCAACCATTACCATAATCTAGTTTTAGAACATTTTCACCACCCCTAGGTGATTCTTATACCCATTAGCAGTCACCCTCCATCCCACTCCCTAGCCCTTGGCAACCACAAATCTACTTTCTGTCTCTATGGATTTGCCTATGGAATCTATATTTCTAAATGCACTTCCAGGCGACTCTCATTGCATATATCCATGGTTGGGCATTTGGGAGTCACTGGACCAGACTATTCCAAGATCATTCCCTAGTCTAAGCTTCCATAGCTCAGGATGACAAGTGCTGACTACATCCAGGTAACAAGCACTTTGCTCAGTGCTGGGGTTCCAAAAGAAATACAGTATAACCCTGCCCTTCAGAACCTACAGATGGTGGGAGAACCAGAATATACCAATAACTTTTCTTTGAGGTAAGGGGAACTATTCAAAACTATTATTGCAATGAGGGGAGGAAGACTACTGCAAAAGGAGAGTGCTCTGTTAACAGGCTGTAAGATCTGCGAGTACCTCCTAAACTGATAACTTTAATACAATGTGAGAAGTACTGTAATAGCACATGCATAAGAAAGAGGCCTAGAACAGAGACGAGGGAGTGGTTAATTCTGCAGGTACAGAAAGGTATAGAGCAATGGGAACAAGTGAACTCAGTCTTGAAAAGTGAAAAGTCATCCTCAGAATTAACAGTGGCTTAGCATTTACTTTTTGAGGGCTTACCACACGCCTATTATGCTAATTGCTTTCCATGCATGATCTCAATTATTCCTCACCAAACTCTGAGTCAGGTATCAATATATTTCTGCTGAATTTTGACTAAAGGATCTTCCAAGTAAAGTGCAAAGATGCTGAGGCAGGAAGGTGGTAGGCTTTGGAGCAGGCAGAGGAGCAGGGAGGGGGAAATGCTGAAGCTGCAGAGCAGAGGTTTCCTCGTCAAGCTCTTGTTTAGCCAAGGCTTCCTGAGCTGTTGACTCCAAAGGAATCGTGGGCACGCTGTTCATTCATTCACAAATCTATTCGATCGTCTTCTATGTGCCAGGTACTGAACTAGGTGCAGAGGCTACAGCTGGTGGGCAAGACAGCATGGTTCCTACCATTGTGGAGTTTACATTCTGGTAGGGGAGACACACAGGCCAATTCCATTCCAGTGTGATAAAGATGAATGAGAGGGTGCTGGAAGCAACTCCTGGTCTTGCAGAATGAAGTGGGGCTTACTGGAGGACCTCGAGCTCAGGGTAGCTGAGCACCACCAGGGAGGTGCAGACGCTGACACTGTTGCCCTTCACAAAGAACAAGTCCATGCCCCCGACTCTCTGTAGACCCAAAAAAGTGGGGTCCCATTGCCATGACTCCATGTCCTGGTCCACGGCAAGTGTCTTCAACAGGGCTTGCTCCCGTTTCCAGAGCGACAGTGTTTCCTCCGGTGGCCTCCCAGCCCTGTTGGAAGATTTTTAATCACAGTCTCAATTTCAGTGCTTGTGATTAGTTTGTTTATATTTTCTATTTCATCCTGGTTCAGTCTCAGAAGGTTGTGCTTTTCTAAGAATTTGCCCATTTCTTCCAGGTTGTCCATTTTATTGGCGTATAGTTGCTTGTAGTAATCTCTCATGATCCTTTGTATTTCTGCAGTGTCAGTTGTTACTTCTCCTTTTTCATTTCTAATTCTATTGATTTGAGTCTTCTGCCTTTTTTTCTTGATGAGTCTGGCTAATGGTTTATCAATTTTATTTATCTTCTCAAAGAACCACCTTTTAGTTTTATTGATCTTTGCTATTGTTTTCTTCATTTCTTTTTCATTTATCTCTGATCTGATCTTTATGATTTCTTCCCTTCTGCTAACTTTAGGGGTTCTTTGTTCTTCTTTCTCTAATTGCTTTAGGTGTGAGGTTAGGTTGTTTATTTGAGATGTTTCTTGTTTCTTGAGGTAGGACTGTATTGCTATAAACTTCCCTCTTAAAACTTCTTTGGCTGCATCCCATAGGATTTGGGTCATCATGTTTTCATTGTCATTTGTTTCTAGGTATTTTTTGATTTCCTCTTTGCTTTCTTCAGTGATCTCTTGGTTACTTAGTAGCGTATTGTTTAGCCTCCGTGTGTTTGTATTTTTTTTCCTGTAACTGATATCTCGTCTCATAATGTTGTGGTCAGAAAAGTTACTTGATACGATTTCAGTTTTCTTAAATTTACCAAGGCTTAATTTGTGACACAAGATATGATCTATCCTGGAGAATGTTCCATGAGCACTTGAGAAGAAAGTGTATTCTGTTGTTTTTGGATGGAATGTCCTATAAATACCAATTAAGTCCATCTTCTTTAATGTATAATTTAAAGCTCTGTTTCCTTATTTATTTTCATTGTGGATGATCTGTCCATTGGTGAAAGTGGGGTGTTAAAGTCCCCTACTATGATTGTGTTACTTTTGATTTCCCCTTTTATGGCTGTTAGCATTTACCTTATGTATTGAGGTGCTCCTGTGTTGGGTGCATAAATATTTACAATTGTTATATCTTCTTCTTGGATTGACCCCTTGATCATTATGTAGTGTCCTTCTTTGTCTCTTGTAATAGTGTTTAATTTAAAGTCTATTTTGTCTGATATGAGAATTGCTACTCCAGCTTTCTTTTGATTTCCGTTTGCATGGAATATCTTTTTCCATCCCCTCACTTTCAGTCTGTATGTGTCCCTAGGTCTGAAGTGGGTCTCTTGTAGACAGCATATATACGGGTCATGTTTTTGTATCCATTCAGCCAGTCTGTGTCTTTTGGTTGGAGTATTTAATCCATTTACATTTGAGGTAGTTATTGATATGTATGTTCCTATTACCAATTTCTTAATTGCTTTGGGTTTGTTATTGTAGGTCTTTTCCTTCTCTTGTTCCTTTAGCATTTGTTGTAAAGCTGGTTTGGTGGTGCTGAATTCTCTTAGCTTTTGCTTGTCTGTAAAGGTTTTAATTTCTCCGTCGAATCTATATGAGATCCTTGCTGGGTAGAGTAATCTTGGTTGTAAGTTCTTCCATTTCTTCACTTTAAATATGTCCTGCCACTCACTTCTGGCTTGCAGTTTCTGCTGAAAGATCAGCTGTTAACCTTATGGGGATTCCCTTGTATGTTGTTTGTTGTTTTTCCCTTGCTGCTTTTAATATTTCTTCTTTGTATTTAATTTTTGATAGTTTGATTTATATGTGTCTTGGCGTGTTTCTCCTTGGATTTATCCTGTATGGGACTCTCTGCACTTTCTGCACTTGATTGACTGTTTCCTTTCCCATATTAGGGAAGTTTTCAACTATAATATCTTCAAATATCTTCTCAGTTCCTTCCTTTTTCTCTTATTCTTCTGGGACCCCTATACTTCGAATGTTGGTGCATTTAATATTGTCCCAGAGGTCTCTGACACTGTCCTCAATTATTTTCATTCTTTTTTCTTTTTCTTTTTTTTTTTTAATTATATATTTATTTATTTATTTATGGCTGCATTGGGTCTTTGTTGCTGCATGCGGGCTTTCTCTATTTGTGGTGAGAGGGGGCTACTCTTTGTTGTGGTGCGCGGGCTTCTCATTGCGGTGGCTTCTCTTGTTGTAGAGCATGGGCTCTAGGTGCGCAGGCTTCAGTAGTTGTGGCACATGGGCCCAGTAGCTGTGGCTCGCGGGCTCTAGAGTGCAGGCTCACTAGTTGTGGCGCACAGGCTTAGTTGCTCAGTGGCACGTGTGATCTTCCCAGACCAGGGCTCGGACCCGTGTCCCCTGCATTGGCAGGCGGATTCTTAACCACTGTGCCACCAGGGAAGTCCTTCTTTTTTCTTTATTCTGCTCTGCAGTAGTTATTTCCACTATTTTATCTTCCAGGTCACTTATCCTTTCTTCTGCCTCAGTTATTCTGCTATTAATTCCTTCTAGAGAATTTTTAATTCCATTTATTGTGTTGCTCATCGTTGTGTGTTTGCTCTTTACTTCTTCTAGGTCCTTGTTAAACGTTTCTTGTATTTTATCCATTCTATTTCCAAGATTTTGGATCATCTTTACTATCATTCCTCTGAATTCTTTTTCAGGTAGACTGCCTATTTCCTCTTCATTTGTTTGTTCTGGTGGGTTTTTACCTTGCTCCTTCATCTGCTCTGTATTTCTCTGTCTTCTCATTTTGCTTCACTTACTGTGTTTGGGGTCTCCTTTTCACAGGCTTGCAGGTTCGTAGTTTCCGTTGTGTTTGGTGTCTGCCACCAGTGGCTAAGGTTGGTTCAGTGGGTTGTGTAGGCTTCCTGGTGGAAGGGACTAGTGCCTATGTTCTGGTGGATGAGGCTGGATCTTGTCTTTCTGGTGGGCAGGTCCACATCTGGTGGTGTGTTTTGGGGTGTCTGTGACCTTATTATGGTTGTAGGCAGCCTCTCTGCTAATGGGTGTGGTGCTGTTCCTGTCTTGCTAGTTCTCTGCCATAGTGTGTCCAGCACTGTAGCTTGCTGGTCATTGAGTGGAGCTGGGTCTTAGCATTGAGATGGAGATATCTGGTACAGCTTTCACCGTCTGATATTATGTGGATCTGGGAGGTCTCTGGTGGACCAATGTCCTGAACTCGGCTCTTCCACCTCAGGGGCACAGGCCTGGCACCCGGCTGGTGCACCAAGACCCTGTCAGCCACACAGCCTGCTCCTTTAGTTCCTGTAGATCTAAGACTCAGTCACAATTTTTAAGTTATATTACTTTCATATGAATTAGTCTTCTACTTAATTCTCAAGTTAAAGTACAATGGTAATCCCAATTGTCACTGTACATTTAGAAATTAATATTTTCTGAATACCAAGGTAAAATGAAAAACCATAGCACTGATTAGAACCCCAAGAAGATAAATAAAAGAGTTACAACCCTTGCCCTCTACATCCTTGAGAGCTGTATTTTATGCTCTAAAATAATCCACCTGAAGGGGGACCTGAGGCTCAACTAAGCTTCAACTACCTCTGGGCACAACTGCACTTTCCTATGAGATTTTTCTTATTTCTTGAGGTAGGCCTGTATCACTATAAACTGCCATCTTAGAACTGCTTTCACTGTATCCCATAGATTTTGGGAAATTGTGCTTCCATTTTCACTTGTGTCAATGTATTTTCTCATTTCCTCTTCAATTTCTTCATTGATCCATTGGATTTTTAGTAGCTGTTGTTTCGTCTCCACATTTTGTATTTTTCCTTTTTATCTGTAATTGATTTCTAGTTTCATTTCATTGTGATTGGAAAAAATTGCTTTATATAATTTCTATCCTCTTAAATTTGTTGTGAATTTGTTGTGACCTAGCATATGATTTATCCTGGAGAACATAACATGTGCACTTGAAAAGACTGTGTATTCTCTTGTTTTTGATTGAAGTGTCCTGTAGATATCTATGAAATCCAACTGGTCTAATCATTCCATTAAGACTGCTCTTTCTTTATGGATTTTCTTTTCTGATGATCTTTTCATTGATGTAAGTGGGGTGTTAAAGTCCTATGCTATTATTGTATTATTGTCAATTTCTCCCTTTATGTGTGTTGATATTTGCTTTATATAAGTAGGTGCTCCTATATTAAGTGTATTTACGTAAACAAATGTTATATCATCTTCTTGTATTAATAATTTTATTATTATAAAATGCCCCTATTTTTCTTTTGTTATAGACTTTTTTCAAAGTGTGTTTTGTCTGATATGTGTATTGGTACTCTGATTTTCTTGCCATTTCCATTTACATGCAATATCTTTTTCCATGCCCTTGCTTTCAGTCTCTGTGTGTTTTTAGCTCTCTGTTGAGTCTCTTGTAAGCAGCAGTAAAAGGATCTTGTTTTCCATCCACTCAGGCACCCTATGTCTTTTGATTGGAGCATTTAGTCTTTGACATTTAAGTGACTGTTGATAAGTATGTACTTAATGCTATCTTGTTACTTGTTTTCTGGTTGTTTTTTCTGTTTTTTATTTTGTTTTAGTACTTCTCTCTTCTTTTCTTCTTCTTTTAGTTTCTTTTCTTATGGTTTGATAATTTTCTTTAGTGATATACTTGTGTTCCTTTCTAGTTTTGTGTTTCTATTGTAGGTATTGATTTGTGTTGACCATGCGGTTCATATACGTTGAGTTATTTATAAATATATCTACTTGTTTTAAACTGATAGTTGTTTCATTTCAACACATTCTAAAAGATTTTCATTTTTACTACCTTCCACCACGTTCTGTGTTTTTGATGTCATAGTTTACATCTTCATGTTTATCCCTTAACTGTTTATGTAGTTATAGTAAATTTTACAATTTTTTTCTTTTAATCTTTGTACTACCTTATTAAATTGTTGATTCACATCCTTTATTATATATTTGCCTTTACTAGTGGGATTTTTCCTTTCCTATAAATTCTTACTTCTTATTGTAGCCTTTTCTTTTCCACTTAGAGAAGACACTTTATTATCTCTTATAGGGTAGATTAACGTTGATGAACTCTTTTAATTTTTGCTTGTTTGAGAAGTTCTTTATCTCCCCTTCAATTCTGAATGATAATATTGCTGGTTAGAATTTCATAGTATGTAGGTTTTTCCTTTTCAGTTCTTTAAATATATCATGCCACTCCCTTCCAGCCTGCAAAGTTTTTGAATAAAATTCAGCTGATAGCCTTAAGGGGACTCCCTTTTATGTGTTTTTTTTTTCTCTTCCTGCTTCTAGCATTCTCTTTTTATCTTTAATTTTTGCCATTTTAATTATATGTCTTGGTGAGGGTCTCTTTAGGTTCCCCTCGTTTGGGACTCTCTGTGTTTTCTGTGTACCTGGATATCTGTTTTCTTCATCAGGTTCTGGAAGTTTTCAGTCATAATTTCATAAAATACATTTTTGACCCTTTTTTCTCTTCTCCTTCTGGGACCCATATAATGCAAATATTAATATGCTTGATATTGTCTCACAGGTCCCTTAAACTGTTCTCAATTTTTAAAACTGCTTTTGTTTTTGGTGTTCTGATTGGGTGACTTCCATTATTCTATCTTCTGGGTCACTTATGTATTCTTCTGTATCTGCTAGTGTTCTGTTAATTCCTTCTAATGTGTTTTTCATTTCAGTTATTTTAGTTTTCATCTCTGACTGGTTCTTTTTTATATTTTCTAGTTCCTTGTTAAAATTCTCACAATGAACTTTCCCAAGTTCAGTTAGCATTTTTATTACTAATGCTTTGAATTCTTTATCTGGTAAACTATTTATCTGTTTCATGAGATTATTTTTCAGGTTTTTCTATTGTTCTTTCATTTGAAACAAATTCCTCTGTCTTCACATTTTACTTAACTTTCTCTGTCTAAGAAATTAGGTGAAACAGCTACCTATCCCAGTCTTGAAGTGGTGTCCTTATGTGGAAGTGTCCCTGTGCATTCTATGTGTGCCCAGTGCCCCTGCTGGGAGAACTGGATCTGAAGTGAGCACAAGTCACATCTTCCCCCAGGGTGTGCTGGCATCTATCACCTTGGTGAGAGGTGTGGCTGGAGATGTAAGGCTAGAGCCAGAGCCAGGTGTTAGTTGGGGCTGTCCTATGATCAGTGGCTGATACCACTGTATTGGGTGCAGGGACTGGTCCCAAGGTGCTAGAGCAAAAGCCCTGAGGTTCTGGTCCAAGCTGGTTCTGTTCCCTCTAAGCGTGTGCTCTCCCCTCTCCCAGTGTTGGCACCTTCATTCCAGAGGGGAGCAGTGCTGGAGCAAGAGGTGCTAGAGTGGCACCCAGTGCAGACTGGGGCATGTGCTGTGGTAGTCCTGGCATGGCACTCCAGTAAGAGTTCCAGAATGCTCCCAATCTGCTGCCTCCACAAGTACCTTCTCTTGCCCTGCTCACATGTAGTTCTGGGTCAAGCCTGCTCTGTCCCCCACAATTGCTCACTCTCCTTGGCAATGCCAGTCTTCTGATTAGTGGGGAGCTGTACCACAGAGCAGGATAGGCTGGAACAGGCCCTCAGCGTGGGCTGGGGCACATGCTGGGGCAGTCATGGGAAACTGGCCAGAGTCCCAGGCTGTCTCAGTTTCTTCCTCTTGCCTTTTTTGAGCATGTGCATACCCTTCATGAGTGCAGTTCAAGTTTCTCACAGTAACCCTGTCAGTCCCATTGGTCTTCAGAGCAGCCAAGGGGACTCATCAGTGTCAGACCCTAGAGCTGTGGTCTGCGGTTTAAACTGCTCACCCCCCAGGGAAGGTATCTCAGCCCATGTAATTCCTCTTCTTTTGTGTCCCATCACAGAGGTGCAGGTCCTGACCCCATCACTTCCCTTATCTTCCTACCTGGATCCTTGTGGATCTTTCTTACAGCCTTGGTTGTATAAGAGTCTTTCTGCCATGCTTCAATTTGTTTTCAGTGAGAGTTGCTCCACATGTAGATGTATTTTTGATGTGTTTCTGGGGGGGAAGGTGAGCTCATTGTCCTCCTACTCCACCATCTTGATCTCGTCTCAATGCTGATCATCTATATGACAGCATGGAAGAAAGTGTTCAGAAATACTTCCCACAAAATATAAGTCAAGAAATTCATAGCAAATAAATTGAGAAGACATTTCCTCTAGGTAATATGTTTTTGGTACTAAATCTCTGTCACCCATAACTTAATGCCTGTATTGACTTTCCTAAATATATTTTTGCAATCTTGTCAGCATAGTCTAAGTATCATGGTATCTATGAATTTCATGAAAGACTTCTATAAATTAATATAAAATAATTGTAAAAAAATAGGAAAAATATTGTAAAATACTAGCTAGAATGTGAAACATATACCTTTTTTTCTTTGTCTTGCAAATATGTTAGTATATTAAATGTTATTCTCACTCTGGTAATGTGGGAACTTAAGAATCACATGATGAAATCTTGCATGTACTTACTATGTGTCAGACACTGTTCTAGATGCTTTTACATATTCACTCTGTTAATGCTCACAGAAACCCTATGAGTTAGACATTATTAACTTGACATGTTACAGATAAGAAATGAGGCACAAAGTTTAGGTGACTTCTGTCAGTCACAGATTTAGTAAGTGACGGGGCCAGGATTTAGTAAGTGATGCAGGCTATGGGACTTTCAGAGGCCATGTTCATCTCTGGTAGGGAAGCTTTAGGAAAAACAGTAATGCAGCAATACAGTCGGCTATTACATTCCATAATCTATGTACACACCCATACATTTCAACACAATCATACTTAGGAATGATATTGGATGAGGGTTGTCATTCTTGACTTCTAGTTACCTTGGGAGACTGGACAACATCTAGCCCATTCTAAAGCTTTTGTAGACTCTTTTTCAAAAGTCTTTATTTGGGTTACTTCTTTATATTATCTCTTTTTGTTGTAGTTTTTTCACACTAACTGTTGTCTTCTATTCCCCGATGTATTAGTTTCCTATGGCTGCTATAACAAATTACCACACACTTAGTGGCTTAAAACAACACACCTTTATTATCTTATGGTTCTGAGGGTCAGAAATCTAACATTGTTCTCACTGTGCTAAACATTACAGTGTCGGCAGTGCTGCATCCCTTCTGGAGTCACTAAGGGAGAATCCCTTTCCTTGTCTTGTCCAGCTTCTCCGGGCTGCCAGCGTTCCTTGACTCATGGTTTTATCTTTCATTTTCAAAGCCAGAAATGTAGCATATTCCCATTTTTCTCTCTGGCTCTGGCCTTCCTGTTTCCTTCTCACAATGACCCATGTGATTACATTTGCCCACCTGGATAATCCAGGATCATCTCTCCATCTCAAGATCCTGAGATCCAATCACATCTGAAAAGTCCCTTTGGCTATATAATGTAACTTATCACAGGTTATGGAGATAAGGAAGATGACATCCTGGGACCACAGTCAGCCTACCAGACCCAGTATTCCTGAACTGTTTGATCTGATGTTTGTTTGATCTATGACACGACTGTTCTTCTCTGAAACAAAGCTTGTTGAATGCAAAGTGGGCTTAAGTGACTCCAGTAACTTCTTCATTTCCAGTCACTGCTTCTTCAGATTATTCTGTGAACTTCAGCCTCCTTGGTAATTAAGATCCTTCTGGTTGGAAACACCAGGGGTTATATTAAAAAATATATTTTACTCTACTGAAGAAGGTGTTCATTATGTAGGCCAAATCTATAAAACCCTTTATTAGTCTCTTTACCAGCTTTACATAGAATGATAAGTCTGTCGCATATTCAATTTATTTTATCTGAGAGTTGTAGGTTTTATGAAACCTAAACTTGGTCCTTTAAAATTCCCATGATATGCTTCTTTCAGATGAAGTAAAAACTAAAGTTGGCCCTTTGAGCTGGACACTGCTGTATGCCAAAAATACTATAAATATTATCTGAGTTAATCATCAAAAAATTATCTGAATGATCTGAATTCCAACATCTCCTGTGACCCTACTTCCTAACACTTCCATCACTGTTTCCCTGCGTGGCAGCCACTCTGGCCTCCTTATGATGCCTTAGATATTCTAGTCATGTTCTCTATGCAGGGCCTTTGTACTTGCCGTTCCCAAGAAGTCATAAGCCTTCCTCAATTTATTCAGATCTGCTCAAATTTCACCTATTCACGAGGAATTTCTTCACCATTCCATCTACAGTAGTCCTCAAAACTCTCTACCTGTCACCATGCTTTTTTCTTCAGGACATTGTCAGTAAGGTTATTATGCATTTTTTTAGATTTTCTTTAGTCTCTACATCCTCCATTGGTATGCCAGCATATCAGGGATCCAGCAAATCTGTGGCACAGCATTATATCACCAGCTTCTGGAATAATGCATGGCCCAAAAAAGCATCCAAGAAGTATTTTAAAGACCCCCAAAAAAAGAAAACCTGAAGTTCAACAAGTTTATGCAACATTCTCAATGTCAGAATCATTACAAATCTATGTACTATATCTTATATCACAACTGTTTCCAAAATGTAGTTCAATTCTATCGCCTTACTTCACTTTGATGTATGAGTACATCCTAAATCAGACATAAACAAAGATACATATAGACATTTGGGATAAACATTTCTCATAAACTTATGTGCCTCTTTCTGGTATATAAAATATAAATGAGGGCCCTGCTGCCTTGATAGCAGTGCCATCCATCTTACTGCTTTCTGTTGAGTGCTTCTATCTGGCATTTGCCATGCCAGGACCCCCCAGCACCAGGGAGCCCAATTCTATAGCAGCATCTCCTTTGGTCAATTCTGTGTACAGAGAAACAACCACCCCTCCCCAGGAGCTTATTTCTTACTGCTTTAGTGAAGGGTGTGTTTCTCTGTGGAGCAATCAGGTGGTGGAGTCTCCAGTCGAACATATTGAATTCATTTTAATATCCCCATCTACCTGAGTCTTCTGAACTTTTCCTCAATTCTCTTCCAAGTTCCAGGAGCTTCTCCTCATTTACCTGAGGCTGTTGAGCAAGCTTCATGGGTCCTCCCAGCAGTGTATTAATGTGGCAAAAAAAAACCCTCTAAAATGGCCCCCAAACATCCCTGCCTCCTGGTCCTCTTGATCTTGTATAATCCATTCCACTTGAGTGTGGGCAGAAACTCTGATTTGTTTCTACCCAATAGATTATGCCTAAGGTGATGGCATATCATTTCAGTTATCATGTTAGTTAACGTTGTAACACATCCTGTTAGGGTACTCTCTCTCTCCCTTGTTGGCTTAGATAAAGCAAGCAACTGTACCGTGAGCTGCTCTATAGAGAGGCCATATGTCAAGAAACTGAGGTGAGGGAAGCTGCTGGCTAACAGCCAACCAAAAACTGAGGCCCTCAGTCCAGTAGACCATAGGAAGTGAATTCTACCAGCAATGGAATACGCTTGGAAGTGGATCCTTCCCCAGTCAAAGCTTGAGATAAAACTGCAGCCCAAGTCAATACCTTGATTGCAGCCTTGGGAGACTCAGAAGCAGAGGGACAAGCTAAGTGATACCCAGACTCCTAATCCACAGAAACGGGGATAATAAAAGTGTGCTGTTACAGCTGTTAGATATATGGCACTTTGTTACACAACAATGGTTAACTAATAAGAATAGTTCCACACGTCCTTGCCAGAACACGACATACTGTGTCCAGAATAGTGCTCCTATGTCATTGAATTCTCCCCTATCCAGACTTATGTTCCATACTTCCCCAGTTCAGTATCTTCAAGACCCACTCTGCTTGTTTCTGCTAGTACCAACAGGCCAAATCTTACAATTCTTTGTGAATGAATGCTATTCCCTCTGAGTAGAAAATGCATTCTATGCTTGATTTGTCCTGTAGTTATTGGCCTGCAAGCAGGGAGGGAATGAAGGAAGGATGTTGAAGAGACCAGGCTTCACTTTGCCTGGCCCCTTCCTCAGGTGAGGTCTTCATAGCATCTCTAGGCAATAGGAGGCTGTTTGCTTATAAAGATGCAGAGGGAGCTGCTTCTACCAGTGCAGAGTGTATGGGGAAGTCTGGGGGTAGGGCTGTAAGAATATCAAGTATATCTATCCAAATATCAAGGTCCCACTATCTTCCTGTGCACTCAGTCTCACATTCATCTCATTTGATGTTCTACTACTTTTACATGTAAATCTTGAGGCCTTCTTCATTTCACAAATTGCTTTGGGTTGACAGTTTTTATTTTCTTAAGGCTATCAAATCATTAGGCACAATCCTTATACTTATCATTGACCCTGTTAACACCCAAGTGCTACAGCAGCCAGACAGGCCAATCCTTCACTGTCATCTGTACCTCATCCTGACCTGCCTCTTAATAATCACGAATCTGCAGAATATCATGGGATTAACTCTACCCACCTTGCATCAGCAGTGCGGTTCTTAGCAATACCTCACTTGTGAATGATTCAGTTCCAGAATATCATTCTGCGTGTTTGTTTTCTACCTTATTTGATATTTTGTTGGTATCATATGTTTTAGTCTGAGTTCCCTCTGGAAAGCAGAACTGGAGAAAAAAGTCTCGCATAAAGCAATTTATTTTGACCAATGATCCCAGAGAATGGACGTCTTGCAGAGGCTAAAACTGAGTTAGTCTGCACTGGTGTAGGGAAGTAGGGGTGTTCCCCCTAGGACTTCCTATGAAGCTGTTTAAAATGTATTTCAGAATTGTTCAGCTAAGGAATAAAAGAGATGAATTTTTCTATCAGCTTCCATCATCAATCAGTTGAGGGTAAACCCATAGGGTGTTATCTTTCCCATATTCCTGAGTTGCCCACCTAACCTGTGAATGCCCAGCAGGCCAATAGGTATTCCACATCATGGAGTTAAGAACCACGTGGTAAAGGAAGTGAAACAGTTGCAGATTATGGCTGATATGAGGTGCTCTAAGGGTGAAGCCAGGAATATGATTCTTGGATCAAACTATTTCCATTTCAGAATTTTCTTGGCATCGTTCTATTGCCGTTTGGTATTGTACATTAGTGTTGGGAAAGAGGAGTGTAGCCTAGTGTTTCCAGCCTCCATGTAACTAATTTTAGTATACAGATAATCCAAAGAGTCTCTCTTTATCTTTGAATTTTAAATTTCATTACCTTTCCTGGCACAGTGGACCGTATTCATTTGTAATTTCTGTTCTTCCTGTTTTAATTTTTTTAATAAATTTGAGTTGTTTTGAGAGTTTTGATGTTTTCTCCACTCTAACCAACAAATTACCATGAAATTAAATTATGTCTTCCTTATTTATTATCTACTCTCAAATTGTTTTAATATTGTAGGATCATCTGCATTCATAGTAATTATATTAAGCTTATTCTTTATTTCACTTTATGGTTTATAGCCATGCCCATTTTTAATTGGATTGTTTATTTTACTGTTGAGTTTGGCAAGTTCTTTATGTATTTTAGATAATAGTTCTTTGTCAGGCATGTGGTTTACAGATATTTTGTCCCCATCTTTAACTTTTCTTTTTGTCCTCTTAACAGGGTCTTTTGAAGAGCAAACCATTTTTGTTGAGGTTCAGTTGATGGATTTTTCCTTTTATGAACCATTGTAGGTTGATTTTCAATTGTAGTATTTAAATAAGCTGATATATTTATAGATGAGTTCATATAATGAAAGATAATGAACATACAGAAGCAAGAGGAGACTACTGATGGGTGATCCCTGGGGAGGGAGATGAGTTCAGATCCAGAACATGATTATAGGGGTTGACCACTGGCAGGTGAACTAGAATAGGTGAGGAAATCAATCTTAGGGAAGACACATAATTATTAATTGCAGCAGTAGACAAGTTGAGAGAATTGTAACCTTATGGCCATTATTTCCTTTGAATTAAAACCTTTGGTCTGGCCCTGAGAAAGATGAGTGGGCACTTTGAGGTATGACACAGGCTTAAACTAAATACAGAGATAAACATGCAAGAGTCCTGCTTATGGGTACTTGAAAAGCACAGACGCTCCCCCTGGGGCCTGGACTAGGGTTCTTAAAATCTTCAGCAGACCTGTTTTGTTAGACTACTTTAGGAAATAAAAATAATGAGTTTAAATACTTTAAAAAGTCTTGAACTTGTCAATTCTACCCAGTTACTAACACTCCTTTGTCTTAAATCTTGTACTCGAGTTTGAGACCCCTACTTCAGGCCATGAATATATTGTGGCTCCACTGACTGGCAGTAACTGGGGACTTTGACCTCAGCTGTTCTCTTTTCTTAACACTACTGTGAAGTGAATTAAGTTTTCACCTTAGCCAATTCATAAGGAAAGTGAGGTTTAGGTATCTTATTCAGACCCTGTTAGTTCTGACTGCCTACAAATACTGTGCTCTTTCTAATATTTGCACCCCATCAGCTGTTGTCCATAGAAGGCATTGCTATTTTACTGGTTATTTTAAGAGAGTGCATTTGTGTTGAACAATTCAAGCTGTCATGTATATATTTTTGTCACCAAATTTGTTCACTATCAATAGGACATACAGTCTTTCTTAGAAAATAGGATACACATATTAACTGCATGGACAAAGCAAATGTCCACATTCTTCGTTATATCCAAACTGGTGCAAAAATAGCAAAGTGGCAGATGGAGATTTTCGTAAACCTTGTGATTGAAGAATGAATCAGGAAAACATTTGTCAAAAGCCCATAGTGTTTGATGGGAAGGAGATTAACTGGCAAAAACATATCTGCAATATTACTCAGTAGCTTTGAAGAATGTCCTTTTTTCTAAAGCAGCAAGTACCAGTCCTAAAGATATCAGAATTGGTATCAAGATACCAATCATAAAAATATTTCAGGATGTTGCTCTTCTGAATTACATTTCCAAAATTTCTTTTTTGGAAATATAAGAGGCCATTTATTGTTGTAAGTGCATCACATGTACCCACAAGGAACAACTAAGCATTGTCTTGGCTATTTAGATAATTTCAAGGCAAGAATGTGAAGCATATTTCCAACTTCCAGTTGACAATATCAGAAGTTGTAGTGTCTGTTACATGAGCAGGTTCAACACAGAGAAAGTCTTAAAATTTCAGAGTGGCAAATTATACAAAAGGGATCATAATGGTTCCTGTAGCATTAGAATTTGAATTTAATAGAATTTTAGCATTAGTATCATTCCTTACATACTTAACAATACAGGGATTTTTTTATTGCTTAAAAACATACAGTGATGTTTGCATTTTAAGACACACAGGAGAGTACTTTAACTTTTATTTTTTTTAACATCTTTATTGGAGTATAATTGCTTTACAGTGGTGTGCTAGTTTTACCCAATCTGTAATCTATACAGTTACTTATTATGTACTTTTATCTTCCTTGTAGATGTATAAGCAAAGACATATACCTGTCAGGAGAAATGTCCTGAGATTACCTAGAAAACCTAAAACAACTGTGATTTTATCTCATTGTGAATCAGAGGTTTCTACCCCATTATTAATGTCAGTGATGGAAAGAGAAATTGTTTATTGTCTTAGAAAGCAACATTTTATTTTTTAACAAAATGTACTCTACCATACAATGATGAGTTCAACAAATACTGTGTGTTAAGCTGAACAGAGTAGTAGAAGCAGCAATAGACCTACAAATGCTTTTATTGTTTCCTTCTGGTATATAGTACCCTTCCCTCTTTCCTGCCCATCAAAATCTTACTGTCTACCATCTTCTAATATACTTCCCACTACAAGTCCCAGCCAGCACAGTTGCTACTACAATTCTCATTACCTTCAAAACTCATCAGCTCTTCCCCCTCCCCATGTCCTCAAGTCCATTTTCTATGGGATAAGGAGGGTGGGAGGGAGACGCAAGAGGGAGGGGATATGGGGATATATGTGTACGCATAGATGATTCACTTTGCTTTGCAGCAGAAACTAACACAACATTGTAAAGCAATTATACTCCAATAAAGCTGTTAAAAAAAAAAAAAAAGAATGGATAAACAACAAGGTCCTAGTGTATAGCACAGGGAACTTTATATCTATATCTATATCTATATCTATCTATCTATCTATATATATATAAAGCTGAATCACTTTGCTGTACAGCAGAAATTAACACAACATTGTAAATCAACTATTCTTCAATAAAATTTTTAAAAATGTAAAAATAAAAACCTCATCAGCTCCTCTAGTATTATGCAATTTGTTTCTTGGTGAATATTTTGTATTTCTAAAACTAATTTGCAATCTGTTAAATATAGAGAGCATGTCAGAATAAGAGTAGAGGTTTTTCTCAAATAAAAATTCTACTTCTACTAGAAGAGTTTCAATTCCTTTCAGATTAGAGAGGGACCCACTGTATTTATTCATTCGTTCATATATTTAGTCTATAAGTATTTATTCAGCACATATTCTGAGATAAGCATAGTTACAGATTTTTGGGATACTGCAGTCTCTTCAGTACTTAATACATTATCTTGTGTGTTTAAGATTCTTAATAATCATTTAAATGATGAAAATCAATTTTAGGGACTAATTATAATACTTAAATTGCTTCCAAAGATGAATTATCCAGATGGTTCATTTTATCTGAGTATACTCACCATGAAGGCAGATTTCTAATAGTATAGAAGCCATTAAGAAGAGCATGACTTTCTCTCACTTTGTGCCAGCTTACCCTTCCCCCTCCCGGTGTCCTCAAGTCCATTCTCTAGTAGGTCTGCAGAGTGGCATGTACATATATACACTACCAAATGTAAAACCGATATTTAGTGGGAAGCAGCTGCACAGCACAGGGAGATCAGCTCGGTGCTTTGTGACCACCTAGAGAGGTGGGATAGGATGGGTGGAAGGGAGGGAGACGCAAGAGGGAAGAGTTATGGGGATATATGTATATGTATAGCTGATTCACTTTGTTATAAAACAGAAACTAACACACCATTATAAAGCAATTATACTCCAATAAAGATACTAAAAAAAAAAAAAAAAAAGAGGAGCATGACTGATTTATGGGAAAATATATTATCTACCAAAAGTACTTTGACAATATAGAATTTTGAGGAGTCTAAGTGGTTTATCTTTAGAAAAGCAGGCTATTATTTTGAGGACCTGAGAAAGACAGATAGAAGAGGTAGGTACAACAAAAGAGATTTGAGAAAAGAGCAACACAGGTACATATAAGGTACAAAGGTACAAAGACTCCACAGGTACTTCATGGACTCTTGTGTGCTCACATGTATCTCTGCAACAGGTCCCTTTTTTTTGTATCATAATTGAAATCCAGGAGACCAGCAGATGGTAGAAGGATCAAGAGCCAAAATAACTTCATATCCCCCATTATTTCTCTATACTTTAAAAGCTGGCTTCACAGGACATAATAAAAATAAAGTACTATAATAAAAAATAATCCAGGGATGATTATGAACTGGCAACATTCATTTATGGAAACCACATTCATTTGAAAATATTTATTAACATAAGGTCAAATTAACAATTTACAGTTGAGACAATTTTATTTTAAATTTGTGAGGGCTTATTGGGAAGCGAGATTTAGTACATGGGTTTTACTTTTAAAAAATGATTAGTGAATGATCCACATATTTATTCAGCTCCTCCTTTCATGTGGATTTATTAATTCATCATTAGTTCTCACATATTTTTGAACACTGATGTTTTAGGCACTGCACTAGGCACTGGGTCTACAGTCTTGCCTATTATTGTCTCCCTACACTCTTTCCTTAATTTTTCATCCATTTATTTACTTTTAAAAACCCATTCAGATGGTAAAAATTACCTCAAAAATAACATTGTCACCCTCAAACCTCCTTGGAGCTCATTATATAAGCCAAAATCTCAAGAATCGTCTTTTTTTTTTTTTTAATTAATTAATTTATTTATTTATGGCTGTGTTGGGTCTTCGTTTCTGTGCGAGGGCTTTCTCCAGTTGCGGCGAGCGGGGGCCACTCTTCATCGCGGTGCGCGGGCCTCTCACTGTCGCGGCCTCTCTTGTTGCGGAGCACAGGCTCCAGACGCGCAGGCTCAGTAGTTGTGGCTCACGGGCCCAGCTGCTCCGCGGCACGTGGGATCCTCCCAGACCAGGGCTCGAACCTGTGTCCCCTGCATTGGCAGGCGGACTCTCAACCACTGCGCCACCAGGGAAGCCCCAAGAACCGTCTTTGATTCCTCATTCCCTCTTATGTTCCATATTCAGTTCATTAGCAAGTCATGACATGTGTGCTTCCTAAATATATCTTACATTTGTCCATTTCTCTCCATCTGCACTGCTGACACATAAAGCTAAACACATCCTTGTGATGACCTCCTGCAATAGTCTCCTACTCCTACTCTTGTTTCCCTTCAATCTGTTTTTCCTAAGGCAGTCAGAATAATCTTAAAAATAATAAATCAGATCACATTACCACCCTTTTTAAAACCCAATGTTTGCTTCCCACCATACTTCACATAACATCTAAATTCCTGTTCATAGCATTCAAGGTCTTCATTCTTCATCATCTGGTTTCTTCCTGTACCTTTAACCATATGTTATTTCATTTTCCTCTACTTCTATGCATCAGTCACACATGCATCATTTTATTTCTTATAACCCACAAAGTTTCTGGAAGTAAGAGACCTTGCCTTGTTTCTGTGTATATCTCTCATGGGACTGAGGAGAATATCTAGAACCCTGGAGATACAGAAGTAGTGTATACTGAATGAATGAATGAATGTTCCTAAGTCAGTGAAAATAGATGTTTGAACCTGAGCCCTCTCTGACTATATTCTCTGTAGAGAACTGAAATGTGTACATAATAAAAAACTGAGGACTTATCTCAGAATGTAGTACAAAATGGCATAGAAATAAAAGATGAGAAAAGTTGAGATAATAGTACAGATCCTGAATTTTCTATATTAGTCTAACAGGAGTTCTAGAAGAAAATAGAGAATTTTTTTAAAAAGAAAGAATTACAGAAATAAAACACAGCAAGCAAACTCTCAGATTTGAAGAAATGTGGAAGTCTTCACCCTGAGAGAGTCATCAAAAGTCACACAGAATAACTGTAAAAAGACTCAGTGCTGGACACACCATCATGAAATTTCAGAAACCTGAGGATAAAGAGAAAAATCCTAAATGCTTCCAGAGAGGAAAGACAAACAAGTAATCAAAATTTAAATCCAGATTTTTCCAAAAGTAAAAAGCATCATATTAACATCATATTTCTTGATAACAATATTGATTTCAATAAAACAGTGAAACATTATCTTCAGAGTTCTGCTGAAAAATGTTTTGAACCTGAATGAATATATTCAACCAAATTATATTCTTGTGGAAAGACAAAAAATATTTTCAGACAAGCAGTGGTTCAGTTTTACCCCCAATAAATCTCTGAAAAATATTGCTTGAGAATGTGATTCAGTAACAGAAGAAAAAAAATACAAGATAGATGTGATTTAACAAACTCATGAAAGCTAACTAGAAGAATAAAACTTCTGTTTGCTGCTAATTAATTTTTGATGCATAAAGTAAAAACAAACAAAAAAGAAATAAAAGTCCCAGATAATTTTAATATGAAATGGGGAGGGAGTTTCCTGCCTTGTTTTAGAAATAAATTTAGGGGATATATTATTTTATCATATAAAACCATTTTAAAAATATTCACTGTGTATTTTGAAGTGCTTTTGATAATCAAATATTGTGTGAATCTTTTTATAATGAGATTGCATTTATATATAACATGGGTAATTTCAAAAATCAATATTGCAAAAGGATAGATGAAAATGAACTGGATGCAAGCCAAAAGGCTGTGAGGTCAGATAACGTGGAGACACAGGGTGTCTCAGAGCCTTCACCTTTCCTGAAAAATTACCAGAAGAAATAATGCAAAGGTATCTGAGATATGAAGCTGTATTTTCTTAACCTTTGTTTTCATTATATCTGACCTTGACAAGCAGGAAGTAAAAGAAGGTGTGCAAATCACCTGGGACTTTGAGTAGGACTAAATGAATAATCCATGCTTGACTTTATTAAAAACCCAGTCAAATAAAATGCATAAAAAAGAAAAAAATAACTAAAGTCCCAAAGAACTTCATATCAAACGTTCACTGCTTATGCTGGATCTCCCCAGTCACAGTTTGGAAGTATATTCAGTAGAATATTATCTCATTGTGTTTCATAAATCATCCTCTCTAGTTTTATGGATTTTTTAAGATAGGGAAAGAACACAAAGTAGAATCCGCTTAAAGAAATTAGAATTTTGCAAAGCTCTGGAGCCCAGAAAATTGATAGAGGATTTAGTTTTTCATATTAATGAGTCTACTGATTATCATGATATGAACTGATGAAACAAAATCTCTTCCTTTGAAATGTAAATGATAAGAGCTTTAAAGTGTATAGCAATGTGCTATTATGTCTCTATATGCAGTAAGACAAATTTGCTTTGGACTTTGGAATGCATTTAAGGGAGAAGGAACGTGAAAACTAGCATGTGTTTCCATATTATAGTATTTTGGGTGCATCCTGCTTGATTCACAAATATTTTCCAGTACTTTGAGTTTCCTTCAAAACAGGATTTCATAATGACAGTTCATTTTTGATTTAATTATGTTCCTAGATTCTCTTTTTCTTTTTGAAAATGTTCCCTAAGGACCTACTAAGTGAAGTATTCTTTGCAGCTGTAGTAAGAAATATAAGGATGGATAAATGATCTTTCTCCAAACTTAAAGAGAAAACCAACCAACCAAACAAACAAAAGCTTGCTATTTGAGGCAAGGTGAATACCATATTTTTCTTCTCCCCTGCAGGATGTATCCTTTCACAGACAGACACAAAGAATAAGAAACAGTCATTTCCTAGGCAGACCAAGAATCTGTTCACTATAGTTTTAGTTTAAAACTCATCATTGAGTATTTGTGATAATTATTATGAAAATACCCATAATCTGATATTCTATGATTTACACAGGGAATCTTTTACAATAATCCAAAATGAGGCATGGAGAAATGAAAGACTGAACCAAGAAATCATGAAAGAAGTTTTTAATAATTAGATGTCTTTGGCTGAATAATTAGATGCCTTTGGCTATCTTTTTTAACTAGACAGAAAGCAATTTAGTCCGTACTCAAAACTCTGGCATTTATTAATTTATCTGATACATAAGCAAGAACTTCAGGATGCTGTGAAGGCAGTCCTTGCTTGTATCCCTCTTCTGGATGGTCCTTTATAAATGGATCTCATTGTCCCATTCTACTGTCTCCCACTATCCAGATTGAGGAATGGGATCTGACCCAAGCCAGACCAAGGAACTATCACATGGCCCAGGGCACGAGCTCTGCTGAACCTTTACACTCAGTGATGACTGGCTGAACTATTCAGATCATATCTTTCTCGCGGACTTTAAATGTGAAATATACAAGGTAGTGAATTTGGTAAAATAGCATGTAGAGAGAGTGCAATGAGCATGAGCCGTGAGAAAGCAAGTATCATAATAAAGGGAAGAGTAGAGTGTAGATTCACTAGGGAGATGGCAGCAGGCACAAAAGAAAGAATAGCTGAGTAACCAGATGCATTAAAAGCTAAGGGATGAAGTGTCAGGTGCTTCTCTTGGGGATTAGGTAGCTGTAGTTGAACTTAGAGGGTTTACTCTGATCTGTTCTGTACTCTGCGAGGCCTGCCAGCAAGACTGTTGATACTCCCCACAGTCTTCCCTACTCCCTGTAAAATCTTGTAGTAAGTTTCTCCCCAACATACAGCTTTGTTAACTAAGGTAGCCAGAAAGTGTCTCTGTCCATGGCTACACAAAGGATTTTTCCAGTGTAACAGAACTGGCCTGGAACAAGATAGAGAGAACTGACTCTGGATTGCCATAGTCAGAGCCACTCCAGGTTTGTTTTCTCCGCCAAATATGCTTATTGAAGGATTTATAGGGAGTGGCTTCACAGAGGGCATGCTTTTATGAATAGAACCCAAGATACTACATCGGCACCAATAGCGCACATGTCATATTTTTTGCAGCATCCTGCTAGCAACACTTCCCTATTGAAGTGACAGGGCCATGGGTACCGCCATTCGTGGTGCACAATGGTCATAAACTACATAATTCCATTCGAAGTTACTTTCTAGTTTCATAAATGTTGTCTTAAAAAGCAACCTGTATGAAATGTTAAGGAACTAATAAGACAAATATTTCCCACCAGGAAATAATGTTTTCCTTGGAAAAAATTGCTTGAAAAACCATCCTTCATGGTCTATTTTACCCTTTGTTTCAAAGTGTGTGCTCCTAATCTAAGGAGGTAAATTTCCCAGACCAAGTAATTCTGATTTGTTTTTAATGAATTTATTTCTTTTCTTATCTTTCACATTCCTTAACACATTTCAAAACTCTCTTAGTGTCTTTATATACCAGGAAAAAATCACGTAACAGGTGAAACTTCATTCACTCAGGTCATTTCATTCTGAAATGATACTGATTATCATTACCTGAAAAAGAGGGACAGAGACAATGCAGGAAATGCTGACCTAAAATTATGTAATAACTTGTCTGTTCTCGACAGTATTTTTGAAAGAATTAATAAGGAAATGTATTATCAGCCAAGAGAGCATAAAGTGGACATGCTTTTAATGTCCACTTCATAGAACTTCTGTAAAATTAGGAAATTTTAGAACATACTGTATTACAAAAACAAATCAAAATAGCAAAGCCATGATTATTCTAATGGATGCCAACAATTTTTGATAATCACTGATGATAATTTCTAGGAAAAAAATATTACAATAAAGTTATTTTAAATTGACAATAAGTTTAAATCATAATTAGTATAGAAAGCTTTCCCGTGCTAGATAAGAAAGCATCCTATAACTATCCTGTACTAAAATAAAATGTTATAATTGCACAGAAGAGAAAAATACATGAATAAAGTTTGCAAAAGTAGATCTAAATGTATATATACTTATAGAGGACACAGACATCATTAAAATAATTTATATAATAATGGTACTGGCATAATTTGTTATCCATATGGAAAAATCTAGAATTACACATTGATTCATTTATAAAAATGAACTGTAGATGGATTGGATCGAAATGTAAAAATAAATAAATAAATGTAAATAAAAACAATAAAACATTATTGAGGAATGCTTTTTAAGAGACAGAACATTCAGAAACCATAAAGCGTAATATAGATATTCATTTGTCTAACAAAGATTTATTGAACACCTGCTCTGTGACTGGCCCTATTCAAGATGCTAGCGATTCTCTAATAAATAAGGCAGACTCAACCCCAGCTTTTAATGGAGTGTACATCCTACTGATGGAGGCCAAGCAAATAGAATGATTTTAGTGAGTGATACCTGTTGAAAAGAGCAATATTGGAATATGTTATAGGATAAGCAGGGGATGAGCTGCTACTTTAGATACTATGGCCAGAGAAACCTCTGTATGGAGATGGCATTTGAGCTGGGACCTAAATAATAAGGGGAAAACCATAGAAAGGTCTAGAAATGGGCATTCCAGAAAGAGAAAACGGCAAGCCTAAAGTCTCTGCAAATGCAATAAGCATGGCATGTTAAAGAATTGAACGCCACCCAATGTGGTGAGCCAGAATGTAGTGAGTGAAGGGGAGATTGGTAAAAGATGGGGGAGAGCTAGTCAAGGCTGACATTGTTTAGGCCCTAGTCAGTCTGGAAAGGGTTTGAATTTTATTTGAAGTGCAGAGGGAAGCTATCAGAGAGTTGTTAGCTTAAAATAAATTGTTCTGATTTTGATTTTAAAATATTATTATATTACTCTAATGTTTACAGAATGGATAGTATGAGACAAAAATGGATGAAGGGAAGAAAGTTTTATTGGATATTACACTAATAGGTAACAACTGATGGTGCTTTGGACTAAAAGAGTAATAACAGATATTGAGAGAAGCAGATAGACACAGGACATATTTTAGAGTTAGAGTAATGGAATTGGCTGAAGGATTCAGGAAAGGGTATTGAGGAAAGAAGAATAATGCCTAAGAATTTTGGCTTGAGTAGTTGAGTGAGTGAGGATGCCTACAGTCTACTGAGATGGGGAGGGATGTAAGACTGGCAGAAGTGTGCCACACGGATTGCAGAATTCTCTTCTGGACATGTGAAGTTTAAAATGGTACTCGATCTCCATGTGAAGCCGTTGAGTAGGCAGTTACATATATTGGTCTAGAACTCTAGAGGTCAGGGCTGGAGACACTCGGGAAACATCTGCATACAAATGATGTTTAGAGCCACAGGACTAGATGGATCACTAAGGAAGAATGTACAGATACAGAGGAGGTCATAGGGCACACTATCCTGCATAAAAATTAAAGTATTTGTACATAGAAAACATGAAAACATTAAGTGTTGAAGGTTAAACTGAAAAAATGTGTTCAAGATAATCAAGCCAATGATTAATATACCTAATTTTAAAAGAGCTACTACAAATCAGTAAAGAAAAAAATAATATTAACAGGCCAGAAACAAATGGATAAAGGATATAAATGGGCATTTCATAGAAGAGGAAATCAAATTGGCCAATAAATGCATGAACAGATGGTCAACCTTACCAGCAATCAGGGAAATACAAATTATAAAAATTGATAAATTTTTCATTCATTAAATAGGCAAAATTAAGGAGAATATTAAGTTTCTTGCTGGTAAGGATTTATCGAAATGGATACTCATAGATTGCTATTGTGAAAATGAATTTTTACAAAATTTTGGGAAATAAATTTGGCTTTATCTAGAAATTAGATGTACATATACTCCAACTTAGCAATTTTCAATATTGAGAATCCATTTTAAGTACTTAAGGGCATGTTCATCAAGATGTTGATTATATATTATTTTTAGATTGGCAAAATAAATTGAATGTTCATATAGGGGAACAAAATATAGTATATTCATACTGTGGAATAATATGCTTTTATAAAAGAATGTTTTAGATATTTTCAAAAAATCTGTTTTTGTAGAAAGAAATTGGAGTCTGTTTAAAAATGATACATATATACACTTGTATATATATACATATATGTATGAGAATATAACATTTTGCTAAAAATAATATGTCATCAAATAGTCACATTTATTTTAATCTGAGGAGTCTGGGGTTGGAGGTAGGTAGTTCAGTATTTTTGGTCATCTTCGTATTACTTAAATTATTGAAACAATAATGTCTTACCTTTGTAATTAAATATAATGTAATCATTTTTAAAAGGTAAAAGGTAGGGTTATTTTTTTAGCTCATGCTTTATATTTCTTTTTAAAATTTTTCTGTTGAAATATAGTTGATTTACAATAAATATTAGTTTCAGGTGTACAAAATCATGATTCAATATTTTTATAGATTATACATCAAAGTTCTAATAAAATAATAGATATATCTCTCTGTGCTATGCAATATATTCTTGCTGCTTATCCATTTTATACATAGTAGTTTGTATCTCTCAATCTCCTACCCTTAACTTGCCCCTCCCCCTTCTTTCTCCCTCTGGTAACCACTAGCTTTTTTTTTTTTCTATCTGTGTGTCTGTTTCTTTTTTGTTATATTCACAAGTTTATTTTATTTTTCATATTCCACATATAAGTGATATCATACAGTAATTCTCGTTCTTTGTCTGACATATTTCACTAAGTATAATATTCTCTAGTACCATCCAGATTGCTGCAAATGGCAGTTTTTCATTTCTTATGACTAAGTAATATTCCATTGTATGTGTGTGTGGAAAAAAAAAATATATATATATATAACATCTTTATCCATTTGTCTGTTGACGGCCACTTCCATATTTTAGCTATTGTAAATAGTGCTGCTATGAACATTGGGGTTCATGTATCTTTTGAATTAGTGGGTTTTTTGGTGTTTTTGTTTTATTTGGCTATATACCCAGGAGTGGAAATGGTGGATCATTTGGTAGTTCTATTTTTAGGTTTTTGAAGAACCTCCTTACTGTTTTCCCTAGTGACTGCACCAATTTACATTTCCTCCAGCAGTGTACAAAGGTTACCTTTATCCACACCCTCTCCAGCATTTACTTTGGTCTTTTTGATGATAGTCATTCTGACAGATGTGAGGTAATATCTCATTGTGGTTTTGATTTGCATTTCTCTGATGATTAGAGATGATGAGCATCTTTCCATGTGCCTGTTGGCCATCTGTATGTCTTTGGAAAAATGTCTATTCAGGTCTTCTGCTTATTTTTTAATTGGGTTGTTTGGTTTTTTGATATTGAGTTGTATAGCTATTTATATATTTTGGTTATTAAACTCTTATTGGCCATATCATTTGCAATTAATTTTTTCCCATTCAGTAGGTTGTCTTTTCATCTTGTTGATGGTTTCTTTCACTGTGCAAAAGTTTTTAAGTTTAACTGGGTCCCATTTGTTTATTTTTGCTTTTGTTTCTTTTGCCATAGGAGACAGATCCAAAAAAAGATAGCTACAATTTATGTCAAAGAGTGTTCTGCCTATGTTTTCTGCTTGAAGCTTTATGGTTTCTGGTCTTTTATTTGGGACTTTAATCTGTTTTGAGTTCACTTTTGTATGCACTGTGAGAAAACATTCTAATTCATTCATTCTTTTACATATAGCAGTCCAGTTTTCCAAGCACCATTTATTTTCTCCATTGTATATTTTTGCCTCCTTTGTTGTAGATTAATTGACCATAAGTACATGGGTTTACTTCTGGGCTCTCTGTTCTGTTCCATTGATCTATGTGAATGTTTTTGTACCAATACCTTGCTGTTTTGATTAGCTTTGTAGTATAGTCTGAAGTCAGGGAGCCTGATACCCCCAGCTTTGTTCTTTTTTCTTAAGATTGCTTTGGCAATTTGGGGTCTTTTGTGGTTCCATATAAATTTAAGGACTATTTGTTGTAGTTCTGTGAAAAAGTCATAGGCATTTTGATAGGGATTGCATTAAATCTGTAGATTGCTTTTAATATGGACATTTTAACAATAGTAACTCTTCCATGAGCATGGGATGTCTATTTCTTTGCATCATCTTCAACTTTCTTCATCAGTGCTTTATTGTTTTCTGAATATACATCTTTCACCTCCTTGGTTAAGTTTATTCCTAGGCATTTTAGTCTTTCTGATGGCATTTTAAATAGGATTGTTTTTACTTTCTGATAGTTTATTATTAGTGTATAGAAAAGC
Organism: Balaenoptera musculus; assembly: GCF_009873245.2. Lineage (NCBI taxonomy): Eukaryota > Metazoa > Chordata > Mammalia > Artiodactyla > Balaenopteridae > Balaenoptera > Balaenoptera musculus. Next base: position 95,595,327 of record NC_045787.1, read on the forward strand.
AACAGATTTCTGTGTATTAATCTTGTATCTCGTAACTTTGCTGAATTCATCTATTAGTTCTAATGTTTGTGAGGACTTCAGGATTTTCTATATATAGTATCATGTCCTCTGCAAATAGTGAAGGTTTTACAATTTCCCTTTGATTTAGATGCCTTTTTTTTTTTTTAATTTTCTAACTGCTGTGGCTAGGACTTCTCATACCATGTTAAATTAAAGTGGCGACAGTGGGCATACTTGTCTTTTTTAAAATATTTATTTATTTATTTACTTATTTTTTTGCTGCATTGGGTCTTAGTTGTGGTATACAGGATCTTTCGTTGCAGCATGCAGGCTCTTCGTTGTGGTGCATGGGCTTTTCTGTAGTTGTGGCACGTGGGTTCTGTATTTGCAGCATGCAGGCTCTCTAGTTGTGGTGTGTGGTCTCCAGAGCACGTAGGCTCTGTAGTTGTGGCACACAGGCTCTCTAGTTGTGGTGCAGGGGCTTAGTAGTTGCGGTGCACAGACCTAGTTGCCCCGCAGCATGTGGGATCTTAGTTCCCTGAGCAGGGATCGAACTAGCATCCTCTGCATTGCAAGATGGATTCTTAACCATTGGACAACCAGGGAAGTCCCTGGGCATCCTTGTCTTACTCCTGATTTTACAGGACAAGCTTTAAACTTTTCACCAGAGTATACTGTTAGATATGAGTTTGCTACAAATGGCCTTTATTATGTTGAGAAGTGTTTCCTCTATACACACTTTGATGAGAATTTTTATCATGAATGGGTGTTGAATTTTGTCAAATGCTTTTCCTGCATCTATTGAGATGATCATGTGATTTTTATTCTTTGTTAATGTGGTGTATTGCAGTGATTGATTTGCAGATATTAACCCATCCTTGCATCACTGAAATAAATTTCACTTGATCATGATGTATGATCCTTTTTATATATTGTTGATTTGGTTTGCTAATATTTTGTTGAGGACTTTTGCATCTGTATTCATTAGATATGTTGAACTGTACATTTTTATTTTTTAGTGTCTCTATCTGCTTTTGGTATTAGGGCAATGATGACCTTATAGAATAAATTTGGGAGTACTCCCTCCTCTTCAATTTTTCTGGAATAGTTCATATTTTCTGGTTGCTTTGAAGTTCTTCTATGTTAATTTTCATCTTATTTTAGTTTCTTCCCTCATGATTTGGTGATTTTCTTTGGTGGTATTCTTACATTCCTTTCTCTGTAGTTTTTGTGCATCTACTGTAAGTTTTTGGTTTGTGGTTACCATAGGCTCCATATATGTTGAGCTATATCTACTTGTTTTAAACCAGTAGTCATTTAAATTAAAACACATGCTAAAAGATCTGTGGTTTTTATTCCCCTCTCCCATATTTTGTGTTTTTGATGCCATATTTCACATCTTCATGTTTATCCTTTGCTGATCACAGTAGTTATAAATGGTTTTTTTTACAATTTTTGTCTTTTAATCTTTGTTCTAGCTTATTTAAATGGTTGATCGTCAGACTTTACTATATTTTTGTCTTTATTAGTAAGATTTTTCTTTTTCCTATAGATAGTTACTTCTTGTTATAGCCTTTTCTTTTCCACTTAGAGAAGACCCTTTAACATTTATTTTAGAGTTGGTTTACTACTGATGAACTCTTTTAGTTTTTGCTTGTCTGAGAAGTTCTTTATTTCTACTTTAATTTTTATTGATAATCTTACTGACTGGAATATCCTAGGTTGCAGGTTTTTCCCTTTTAGCACTTTTGAATTTCTGCAGAGAAATCAGCTCACAGCTTAATAGGGATTCCCTTGTATGTGACTCCTTATTTTTCTCTTGCTTCCTTTAGAATTCTCTCTTTAACTTCTGCCATTTTAATTATGGTCCTATTGTGGGTCTGTTTGGTTCATTTTTTGGGAACCTCTTGCCCTCCCTGTACCTAGATATCTGTTTCCTACTTCATGTTTGAGATGTTTTCAGCCATAATTTTGTCAAATATACTTTTCACCATTTTCTCAGTCTTCTTCTTTTGGGATCCCTATAATGCAAATGTTGGTGCTCCTGATGTTGTCCTAGAAGTTCCTTAAGCTGTTCTCATTTTTTAAATTTGTTTTTCTTTCTGCTCTTCTGATTGGGTAATTTCCATTATTCTATATTTCAGGTCAGTTATGCATTCTCCTGATAGTCTGCTCTTAATTCCTTTTAGTATGTTTTTTTTTTCAATAAATGCTATTATTATTGGGAGTAGACAAGACCAGAAAATGAAAGCATTCTGTTTATGACTAATAATTTCTAGGTTATATTTGTTTCCTTTTTTTTTAAACATCTTTATTGGAGTATAATTGCTTCACAATGGTGTGATAGCTTCTGCTTTATAACAAAATGAATCAGCTCTACATGTACACACATCTCCTCCATCTTGTGTCTCTCTCCCACCCTACCCATCCCACCCCTCTAGGTGGTCACAAAGCACCGAGCTGATCTCCCTGTGCTATGCAGCTGCTTCCCACTAGCTATCTATTTTACATTTGGTAGTGTATATATGTCCATGCCACTCTCTCACTTTGTCCCAGCTTACCCTTCCCCCTCCCCGTGTCCTCAAGTTCATTCTCTACATCTGCGTCTTTGTTCCTGTCCTGCCGCTAGGTTCTTCAGAACTTTTTTTTTTTTTTTAGTTAATGTATTCTTCAATTTTGACTGTTTCTTTTTTATATTTTCTAGGTACTTGTCAAAATTCTCACTCTGTTTATCTATTTTTTTCCTTAACTCAGTTAACATTTTTATAACTTGTACTTTGAACATTTTATCTTGTAAATTATTTATGTTTTATTATTTGTTTTTCAGAAGTTTTCTCTTGTTCTTTAAATTAAAACAAATTCCTCTGTTTTTTAATTTTGCTTAACTTTTTCTGTCTCTATGAAATCAGGTAAAAAAGCTACCTTTTGAGGTTTTGAAGGGGTGTCCTTGTGTGGATGCATCCCTATATAGTCTCTGTGTGCCCAGTGGCTTTGGTGGGAGAGCTGGATCTGATGTGTGCCTGAGTCAGTCATGTCTTTCCCCAGAGTGTGCTGGCAGCTAGCACCATGGTAAGAGGTGGGGCTGGAGATGGAGGGCTAGGGCCAGAGACAGGTTTTAGCTGGAGCTTCTCCTTTGCTCAGTGGACAGAACTACCCTATGGGGGCGTGGGGACAGGTTCAAAGTTGCTGGAGCAGAAGCCCTGAGGGTCGGGTCCAAGCTGGCTCCATTCCCTTTAAGTGTGACCTCTCCTCCTTCCTTCCAGTACCAGCAACGTTGCCCCAGAGGGAAAAGGTGCTGGAGCAAGAGGGCTGGTTCAGGCCCTCAGCATGGGTTTGGGCATTGACTGTGGTGGCACCACCTGCGGTCAGATTCCCAGACTGCTTCTGATGTGCTGCCTCCGTAAGAACCAGTAATGGCTGCCCCTGCTAAGATGCTGCTCTCTCTGTGTCTGAGCCATCTTTGTCCCTTGCAAATGAGCTCTCCCCTCAGTAACTGCAGCCCTTACTCCAGTGTAAAGCTGCTTTGTGGAGCAAGCAGAGCCATAGCAAGTGCTTGCCTCAGGCATGTGCTGGGGCAGCTGCAGGAAACTGGCCACTGTCCCTCGCAGTTTCGGTCCACCCTCTCCACCCTGTTTCAGGAGTAAGCAAGTGTGGGCATGTTCCTCAGGAGCAAAGTCCAGACCTCCCACATCCCTCCTGTTCCACCAGCCCTCCTACCAGCCAAGGGGACTCATCTTCCTGGTTCGGACCCCAGGGTTGGGACACTCAATATATGGCTCAAACCACTCACTCCCCAGGGAGGCTCTTCACCCTTGTAAGCCACCTCCTCTTCTGAGTCCCCTCCCAGGGGCACAGGTCCTGACCTGATTGCTTCTCTTTCTTCCTACCTGATTCTGTGTGCATCTTTATTACACCCTTGGCTCTGCAAGAGTCTTTCTGCCAGTCTTCAGTGAGTTTTCAATAAGAATTGCTCCACATGGAAATGCATTTTTGATGTGTTTGTGTGGGGAGGTGAGTTCTACATCCTATACTCTACCATCTTGATCTCCCTTCAAAGTGCAGTAGGTTTTTTCTGGTTTTGTTTTTTTTTTTTAATGTTTTGTTAAGAAAAAGGGACAAATGCATTTTCAGAGCTGTTTGACATTCAGAAAAATTTTTGATAGCTGTCTGTTACCATGACGTGCACTTTCTGTTTAACTGTCTTGAGCAGTATTGAGGTACAAGAGAGGATATTAGTAAACAGGCAGATAGAGGTACTTTCAATCTTTATATGAATACAATCTTTGTTCACTAGCAAGACAGTTCATCTTTGTGTATACATGGGTCCTGTGAGAAAACTCTGAGGCTTGAACACTAGTGTTTTGTTGTGCAACCTGTCCTAAAAGGGTTGTAAAAAAAATCTGGTAATGAATTGGGGCACTTGCTGCAGAGACCAATGGACCATCCTAATTTTAATAACTGTACAATGACATCAGATACTAAGAGAAGAACAGCTTACAATTTTAACTTACATAGTTGTCTACCAGTGAATTCTTCCCAGCCTTCAAAAGAACAATTCAACACAAATATCAGGCTTACTGCAAATATATTTAAATTTTTGAACGGTTTGTACAACTTATGGAGAAGAAACGTTCCCCTATTAAGTGTAATATACGTCAGAATAATAATAAGCAAGAGAGATGACTATAATGACCAGTACATAGTCAGAGAAAAAGAAAGATTAAAAGGTGTCTTAATTTTCCATTATACTAATTGAGTGACTATTGAGAAAGCTGTGGAAAAACATAACCATTAAAAATAAAAACCATATGCATTTCTGGTAAGAGTAGTGGCATATGTGTGTTTGTTTATACAGCAAATGTGACTATTCATAGTGCTTTTAAAATAGAAGATATAATTATGGGTCTAGAGCCATAGCTGTGCTTACCTGTCTGGAAATGCACCTGGGAGGAGAGAGATGTTTTTCCTTCTTCTATTTGTTACGTAGGTCATTTGCAATTCCCTAGTTTGATATAGAGAACTGTTTACCACTCTCTACATTATCTATAGACTATGCAGAAGAAAAAATTCATACTCAAGGAAATTTGGGAGCCACATGATTGTAGTTGATCTGGAAATAAAGAGTAGCTTATCTGTTGGCAAAATACAGACTAGAATAGAATAGAATAGAAGAAAAGAAAAGAAGAGAAAAGAAAAATAACATGGGCTTTAAAATCAGAGAAGAATTCTAGCCGTGATATTTAGTGTTCTTCACCTTCAGAAGTAAAAGCAGAGAACTGAATTCATTGGAATTCTGTTTCCTTCTCAACAAAGGAGTCAGGCCACTGTCAGGAACCATGACTGTCAAAACATCACAGGATTAAATAAATTTGATGCATTTGTTATTATAACAGAAGAGTTACTTTATAGACATTTTCCATGTCATATTGTCTTGGGTTTGAATTCTGGCTCTGCCACTTCCTAGCTGTGTGACCTTGGGCAAGTGGTTGAATCACTCCTTGCCTTTGTGACTTTGTCTCCAAAGATGGATAGTGATGCAAAGCCTAATTCTGATGGGAGATGACGCACCTGGAAAGTTGTAATAGTAATAATAAGAATAGCTAACCACAACTATGACGTTATTGGGTATCTTTTACCTAAGTGCTTTATACTTATACTCCCAACCTAATGGTATAAGTACTTATAAATTATTATTATGAAGTATTATTATCCTCATTTTAAAGATGATGCAATGTTCTCTTAAGTAAAGAACATATATAAAGTTATACAGCTAACATGTAGTGGAGCCAGAATGCCAACCTGAGCAGTATGGCTCCAAAGCTATTCATCTTCATATTTATCCTTATTAAAAAGATCTCCAGGGCTTCCCTGGTGGCGCAGTGGTTGAGAATCTGCCTGCTAATGCAGGGGACACGGGTTCGAGCCCTGGTCTGGGAAGATCCCACATGCCGCGGAGCAACTGGGCCCGTGAGCCACAATTACTGAGCCTGCGCATCTGGAGCCTGTGCTCCACAACAAGAGAGGCCACGATAGTGAGAGGCCCGCGCACCGCGATGAAGAGTGGCCCCCGCTTGCCACAACTAGAGAAAGCCCTCGCACAGAAACGAAGACCCAACACAGCCAAAAATAAGCTCTCTGCATTGCTAATGCCTATAAGCATGCTGAATAAATTAAGGTCAGATAGCAAAATAGCCCAAGTAAAGATGAGGAGATACCCATTCATAGTTTCCATATACTGTCCAGAGTTCACATGGTAATACTTAATCAAGTACCGTTTCCCCTTTATTCATTCTTCCATAGGTACATGTCTTTTATCTCCATAAGGAGACAATAGCCTTCCTTAAGGCAGGAGGTATTTCAAACTTCTTGTTTTTTGCTAATATTGTGGGTAATAAAGAGATGACTCATATTCCATTTGTACCCCCTTTCTAATCATATAGTAAACAATCAATGCATAGATATTGACCTGATTCTTAATAGTAGTCATGCCTTTCCAGTCTGCCAAGTTGATTGGCATACATTTCAGATCAAGTCAGCTTTCAGTGGCATAGATGTCATTTATAAATTCCCACTGGCTATCTCTTGCCACATAATTTTCCATGTCCCTGCAAATGTCTGTTTGCAGTAGGAAAACTCAGCTCTTGAGTTGAATGCAGGCAAAGTATTCCTCTTGTTAGGCAGAGAGCATAGAGACCCATTGCAGAACAGTTCACATAAGCAGTGGGCTTATAAATAATCTTCACCCTGGCAAAAATATAATCAGAAGGGATCCAAGGTGAATGGTGTTAAAATCTGGGAAAACAAAGGCAGATGGACAGTTTGTACCAAATGGTCTCCTGGGCACATGCACAAAAGAAATATGTGAATTGTTGAAAGAAAGTGCAAGTCTGTTCAAGATGTAATTTTACAAGCTGACGAAGACCCAGACAGGAGAAGGTACATTGCATTGGGATTTTGAATGTCCAGCTTGGCACTACCTAATCATTTTTCTCTGCCTGCTTTTAAAAATTGTGTTCATTTGTTACTGATATTCAACCTCTGCATGTCCTTGCTTCTCTGAGTTAAAATCTTTTGTTTTCTGACACAGTAAAGCAGGAATCCTGCAGTTTAGAGTATTGTAGTCAACTTCTTGCTAAACTGTCACTTGTCTAAAATGCAGGTATGCAGACAAAGTGCTGACAGGTCAATTACTGTGAAAAGGGAAACTTCTGGGGAAGGCACTAAACCTGCCTACCATGAAGCACATATCTTAGTCAAATGCATTCCAACGCCTGTCTAGACAGTGGGGCTGATGTGGGGTTGATTATGTTTAATGATTTGACATATTATTAGTGTGATTAAGCACCCACACCTTAAAAGTGAATATAGCATATAGGAGGTAGGACTATGCTCTTGTGGAAGACTTTTGTTCATCTCACGCCTCTGTCCATTTCCAACAATTGCTTGCAATTTATACACTTATTCCTTTATTCACCAAGGTTGTATTGAGTGCCAACTCTGCACCAGGCATTATGCTAAGAACTAGGTATATAAGGGAAGAGAAAAGAGCTTCCCTGCTCTTTTAGAGTTTATATTCAGTGTCAATAAAACACAATAAACGTGTTAAATATATAAATTAGATAATTTCAGTTGGTGATAGCTAATATAAAGAATAAAAACAGTGATTTGAAATTAATTGCTCTAGTTCAGGCTACTTATGACTGAGTGGTTAGGACGTTGTCTACTGAGCAAAAGTAACTTCTAATCTGAGATCAGAAAGTCAAGAATAAGCCGTGTATGTGATAATCTGCATGGAGGGGTGTAGTCTGGATAGAATTAACAGCCAGTGTAAATATCCCATATAGGAACTAAGCTTGTCAAACTGGGCATGTTCAGGGAACAAAAAGGCTGAAGTGTGACATGGTGACTGGGGCAGGACGAATGGGGAGATACTAAGAGATGAACTCAGATAGGTAAGCATGGCCAGATCATGTTGTCTGTAGTAAGACACGTAGATTTTATTCTGTGATGAAAAGCCACTAGAGGTTGTTTGAGCAAGTGAATGACAACAATATGGTATATGTTTTCAAAAGATCATTTTTATATGCTAGGTAGGAAACAGAGGCCAAGAGGCAGAGATACTAAATAAAAGGCATACTTTTAGGTGAAAGATGATGGTGATTTGAAATGAAAACAAGAGGTTTCCCTTCCAGAAACTGCAGAACAAACGGTAACATACCCTCTCACAGGGAACAATTATAAACACTGGAAGCATATTTTAAAATAAACACAACTACTTACTGGCACTAGAGAGTAATCAGAGGGTAACTTTCTATTAGAGAGGTAGAAATGGGATGAGAGTTGACTCTTAAGTACCTACCTCTAGAATAAAACTGAATAATATTCAGAGAGAGGTAAGAAAAATCCAGAATCTCTATGATGTGTCTTCCAAAATGTGTAGTATAAAATAAAAAATAATTAGACATAAAAAGAAACAAAAAATGTGACCTATTATCACATTTCTCTTGAACCATAGTCAAGAGAAAGAAACAATCAATTATAACTAAACTGAGGTGATATAAACATCTGAATTATCAGACAAAAACTTTAAAGCAGTCATTGTAAATATGTTCAAGGGCTCAAAGGGATATATGTTTATAATAAATAAAGAATGAAACTTAGTAGGGAAATTTAAATAGCATTTTTAAAAACCCAACCAAATAGAAATTTTAATACTTAGAAGGTCAATACTATAAGAAAAATTCACTATATACACATCGAGTCAGATTGGAAATGGCAAAAAAGAAAAAAAAATGTCAGTGAAGTTGAAGATATATAAAATTATTCAATTTGAAAAGAAAAAGAAAAATGATTGACCCTTGAAACAATATTAAGTGGTCACACATGTGTGTACTTTAACTTTTAAATGGAGAGGAGAATGAGGCAGGAAAAAAATATGTAAAGAAACAATTGCTGAAAATATCACAAATTTGGTGAAAAACATAAAGTTATGAATTAAAAAACTCCATAGCCTAAATTTATTGTAAAACATTACCTTATAGATACAGAAGTTATTTATTCCAAGCAGGATAAAATGCAAAAACAGACATAGCCAGGCAGACCATACTCTATGCTCCAATAACTAAAAACTGGTGATAAAGAAAGAAATCAAATTTCATGCAGGGGAAAAAACAGTAAGAATTCTCATCAGAAACTTGGGAGGCAAAAAGACAATATAATTGCAGTCTTAAAGTGCCAAGAAAAGAGAATCAGCCCAGAATTCTCTATTCAGCAAAAATATCCTTCAAAAAGAAAGACAAACTAAAGACATTTTCGATAGATGAAAACTGAGATAATCTGTTGTTTCCAGACCTACAAGAAATGCTAAAGTGGTGGAGCTGAAAAAGAATTCTACTAGATGCAAACCAAGAAGAAATGAAAAAGCACTAGAAATGATATATTGGTGAAAGTAAAAGAGGATAGAATTTTCTTCTCTTAATTTCTTTAAAAACGAAATAACTTTTAAAATCAAAGCTTGTAACATGGTATTGTAGAGTTTACAGTGTATATGAATGTGGTGTATATGGCAACAGTAGCACGATGTGTGAGGTAGAGTAGTTTAATGGAAATATATTGTTGCATGTTATGTGACACAGAACAATGTTAATTCCACACAGACTGAGATAGATCAAGGACGCATAGAGCAGACATGCACATGAGAAAAAGCAAGGAAATAACTAGAATGTCACTAAATGAGTTAAAATCGGAAGTCTAATAAAATATTCTAATAATCTAAGAAGGCAGGACAGAAAGAATGTAGGAACAACAAACAGGTGACATGGATAGAAAACAGCAAAATGCCTAAATCAATTAATATCAATAATTTTATCAAATACCAATAGAGTAAACATTGGATAAGAAAACAAGTTGTGAAATATATTAATGCCAAAAGATGGACTTTGATATGAAGACACAGATAGCTTGAAGTAAAATTACAGTTTAAAAAATGTCTTGCAAACAGCACGACAAAGCCATATTGCTTATATTATTATCAGACAAAATAGATTTCAAGACGAATATTACAAGAGATAATGATAAAAAGTAATTACGAAAAAAGTTCAATCCTAAAGGAAGACTTAAAGGTCACAACTGCACATGTACCTAATAGCAGAGTTTCGAAATGTATGAAACAGAAGTTGGAAGAACTAAAGGGGAAAAAAAGACAAATCCACAAAAAAGACAAAAGTTGGAGATCTTAACACCCTGGATCAGTATTTGGAAGAAAACCAGACAAAAGGATTAATAAAGGTATAGAAGGCTTGCAAAAAGCTTTAAAATCCACCTTGACATTATCTAATTGCATTTCCACATTAGTTCTTGCAACAACAGCAGGATAAAGTCTTTTCAAGTAGACATGGACTATTCATCAAAAATGGACTGTAAAGTAAATGATAAAATACAAATGATTGAATACCTACAGAATACAATCTCTGATAGCAAGAGAATTAAACCAGAAATCAATAATAATAAGCTATGATGAAAAGCCACCAATATTTGAATATTGAGCATCACACTTCTAAATAACTCATGGATCAAAGAAAAAAAACCAAGGGAATTTAGAAAACATTTAAAACTTAATGATAATTAAGGCACATCATATCAAAATGTGCGAGATACACTTAAAGAAGCACTTATAGGAAATGTAGAGTTAAGTGCTTATGTTAGAAAAGAAGAAAAATCTACTTTTTTTTCTTCTCCTTAAACTTGAGTGGTGGGGAGTAAAGACATGTTATATTCTATCTATGTTTAGGTAAAACATTTCCTTGGTCCCGGCTGGCAGAGAAATTTACTTGGTGGCAAAAGACAGAATGGATGCTTCATAGAGATTTCTTCTATTCCATGATTCTAAATCTATAAATATTTCCACGAATCTGTTGGGATCCGCTTTCCTCAGCTTTCGTAGCAGAAGTTCTCAAAACCCCACCCCACTGTGACTCAGTCTTCACCAAGCTCCTGAGCCAGTCATGGTAGGGCAAGAATGTTTACCAGTTTTATTGCACTAACAATGGAGGTTAGAATTCAGCATTATCATCAATGGACACAGTGCCTGTTGGGCCAGGATGTTTCCTTGAATGTCCAGATAATCTCCAAGCCACTCTATTTCATGTTGCCCTTAAAGCTGGAACCTGTCCCATTTTTTTCCCTTGTTAGGATGGGGGTCCTAAATCCAGTCCACTGGCTGTAGCAAGTATTTTTCTCTATAATATATCATTTCTTCCTTAAAGGTAGGCAGGTTAGAGCAAAAAGATGAAATTATTGTTGTAAATGTATAGAAAGATTGTGCAAAGACTGTGATTTATATCATGTCCCGGGGTATACAGACGTATTCTGGTCTCATTTTTCCCTTGCAGTTCTATAAATATCTATTGTATGCTTAAACAGTATTCACATATTTACACCTGGTAGCCACACAGGAATATTTCTACCGTCTACCATCTACCATCTCTTTGACAAGTAGGAAGATGTTTCCTTTCTCACCAACCAGAGAAACCTGGGGCCCTTGAGCTTTCCTTCATGCACTTTTTTTCCTGGAAGAACTCTCTTGATTATTCAAGACATTCCATCCACTTTTTGCAAGGCCAGGGGGCCTATGGTAAGAGCACTGGCCTATCTATTAACATGTAAGAACCTTTTATCTTCCAGGGCTCTAATTCTTGTAGGCTTACAATGGGCTCTTAACTCATACTTTCTTATAGAGCTTTACTTTCTTTGAAGGAGATCTAGGCTGCATGGCATCTTTTCTGGATTCTGCTGAGATGTAAAAGTGCTCAAGTGCATGCCAACTGTCATGATTGCAATTAAAATTTAATCTCATCATTCTCACTTCACAAAATTTCTTCCATCAAAAAACCCATTTCTATGAAGAAATACAGAAATATATTTACCCTCTGCTTGTCACACTACATGTTTTAAGTGTCACCCACACCATCCCCAAACCATTTTGGTAAGATATGTGGTGACAGCAAAGTCAGAGCTAAAGATTTTCCTTATTAAAATTTGCTGATTGCTTTTCCTTTCAGTGCAGAAATGTGCACCTTAGACACAAAGCCTGGCAATTCGAATTAATTAAAACACATCCATTACCTCCCAAGAATCCAGTGACACACAAAACTAGTTTAAATGGGCAAATAGACCCTGAAAGAAGCCTTTCAAACACCAATGGGAAGTAATTTCCTGTAATTATTTGATAGTGATCAGGGCCAAGAAAATTTCATGAAATAGCTTCTATTTCCATGATCAATAGGGTAATCTTCCTTGACACGTTAAAAATAGCTGGTAACAGGTAAAAACAAGCCTTGACAGATGAGATCAGCAGTCTATGCTTTGAAAGTGTTTGTTGTATCATATTAAAAATTTTTTTTCTATTCAGCTTCAAAAATCTGCTTTGAAGCGTGACACCAATCACTGCATGTCAAACTTAAGATCCTTCTTTACACCTAACTTTACATTGTAGGCACTGTTGCAATTATGGCTGTACTGCCTATCACCATAGGTGCCCAGGACCTTTGGGCTTCAAAGCTCACTTTACAGCTTGTGGCTTTTCTGACAATCTGGAAAGGTGGCTTTTCCTTTTTTTATTCTCCTCCCTTGGCTATGATGTGAAAAAGACTTGCAGCCTGACCATATTTATTATGGGGCAGAAAATACAAGACTGATGATCAAAAAAAAAGAAAATACCTTTGTTAAAGTCCAATATTGGGGATGAAGTTAGAGGCAGAAAGCTGGTCATCAGACGAGTCTACAAATTAACAGATTAGATGACAGCATTTAAATATTAGGAATGTTTATCTAAAACTAAAGGTTTCTGGATTCTCTTGAAAGATCAGAAGAAGCTCTTGAAATAACAGACTTGGGTCCCAAGTGGTCCCATTCAGCTGAATCTTCTCTTCAGACTGGCTTTTCTCTAGGTAGCCTCTCCACCTCATCTGTTCCAACTCATTTATATTTCCTTCTAGGTTCTGTGGGAAGTTTTTTGAGATCCCTGGGTAATGCCTTTGCGCCTTAACAAAATAAAACAAAAAACCCCCAATATCCTTAGGAAAGAGTAAAAAAAAATAACTGGGCCTAATGAATAATAATATATCAATATGAGTGTGTTTAGCAGATTACTTTGGCAATTTTACTTAGTATTAATCCTAGCTAGATTTAGGGGACTCATGACTTTAAGTCTTAAAAATTATAAATGTTGATGCTTTAAGTTCCCAGGCATTCATTTCTTAATAAGAAGGTCTTATTTTCATTGAAATATCAATTTTCTACTAAATCTTGTCAAAGGAGTCAGAGATATGCCTGAATCATCTGGGGAAAATGCTTCAGTGAGGCCAGATGATAATCTCAAAAAATGATCCAGGAAATCAAAAGGGTGCCCATATGCAAATGAATTTTAGTTCAGTGACAAAGCCACTCATCTTCAGATCCCCAGGGGTACTTGTCTCTTTTGTCAATGATCTCTGGCTATTTCTATAGTAGGGGGAACATCAGTATCCCTTGATCTAACTTATCATTTGGGATGGATTTTCTAAGATATTCAGAGAGAGAAAGCGGTTTGAGTCTCCTACAAAATAATGACATTCTTATGCCTTATGGTTTTACGCTGGGCTAGTTGTACTCCATGCTACTCTAGTTGACAGTTTCATATTGAGGATTTTTATTACATTGCAATGCACACATGTGCTTCCTAGTCAGAAAAACATTAGTTTTACTCGTGGCTCCATCACCTTTTAGCTGTGTGACCTTTGTCGACTTGCTTTAGCTCTCAGAACCTCAACCATAAAATAGGTATAGTACGGTTATTTCATACAGTTGGAAGTGTTACATAAGGTAATGGACATGGCAATAACTGACCCAGTGCCTGGCGTTCAGTAGTTATTCAATAAATATTAGTTTCTTTACTTGCCAACAACAACAACAAAAAAGAGCTTCCATTCTTTGCTTTTCAGCATGTATTTGTGTCACATTTCTTTATACTGAAAATCAGCATTTCCACTTCTATTTCTGGGAAGCTGCAGCTACAGTGTGTCTTACGAAGTATTTATTGATAAATTCTAGTTGCAAGAGAACTCAGCTCAAACTTTAAACAATGAAAGGAATGCAGTGACTCAAACAGATGAAAACTTGAGCTGAGATTTATTCAAGGACCTAAATGACAAAATCAATGTCCAGTTTCTCTCCACATTTTTAGGACTGCTGCCTCATTATTGATACCTGTCTCAGGCAGGCTTTTACCCTCATAATCCACAAATTGCAGTCATCCATTGCAGAGACTACATGTATCCTCATTCATAGTCACTAAAAATAGAAACTGTTATTTTCCCCATACCTCATTACATAAGTCCCCGAACTGAGTCTTATTGACTTGATTAGCTTGAGTTATGCCATATGACCACTATGACTGGGGAATTGGGGTATGTTTATTAGTAGAGTCCAGTTGGGTTCACTCCTCTAGCTATACATGTGGGATTTTCTTATTTAAACATCATAGCTGGGAAATTTAAGTTTATATTTTTTAGATTAAAAAAAAATTTTTTTAATTTTTATATTAGAATATAGTTGACTTACAATGTTGTGTTAGTTTCAGGTGTACAGCAAAATGATTCAGTTATACATATACATATATCTATTTTTAAATTTTTTTTCCCATTTAGGTTATTACAGAATATTGAGTAGAGGTCCCTGTGCAATACAGTAGGACCTTATTGATTATCTATTTTATGTATAGTAGTGTGTATATGTTAATCCCAAACTCCTAATTTATCCCCCCACTGCCTTTCCCCTTTGGTAACCATAAGTTTGTTTTCTAAGTCTGTTTCTGTTTTGTAAATAAGTTGATTTGTATCACTTTTTTAGATTCCACATATAAGTGATACCATATGATATTTGTCTTTGGCTGACTTACTTCACTTAGTATGCTAATCTCTGGGTCCATCCATGTTGCTGCAAATGGCATTATTTCATTCTTTTTAATGGCTGAGTAATATTCCATTGTATATTTGTACCACATCTTCTTTATCCATACATCTGTCAATGGACATTTAGGTTTCTTCCATGTCTTGGCTATTGGAAATAGTGCTGCAATGAATATTGGGGTATATGTATCTTTTAGAATTATGGTTTTCTCTGGATATATGCCCAGGTGTGGGATTGCTGGATCATATGGTAGCTCTATTTTTAGCTTTTTAAAGAACCTCCATACTGTTCTCCAAAGTAGCTGTACCAATTAACATTCCCACCAACAGTGTAGGAGGGTTCCCTTTTCTCCACACCCTCTCCAGCATTTATTGTTTGTGGATTTTTTGATGATGGCCATTCTGACCAGTGTGAGGTGACACCTCATTGTAGTTTTGATTTGCATTTCTCTAATAATTAGTGATGTTAAGCATCTTTTCATGTGCTTTTCAGCCATCTGTATGTCTTCTTTGGAGAAATGTCTATTCAGATCTTCTGCCCATTTTTTTTGATTGGGTTGTTTTTTATATTGAGCTGCATGAGCTGTTTGTAAATTTTGGAGATTAATCCCTTGTTGGTCTCATCATTTGCAAATATTTTTTCCCATTCTGTGGGTTATCCTTTCTTTTTGTTTATGGTTTCCTTTGCTGTACAGAAGCTTTTGAGTTTAATTACGTCTCATTTGTTTATTTTTGTTTTTATTTTCATTACTCTAGGAGGTGGATCCAAAAGATATTTCTGCGATTTATGTCAAAGAGTATTCTGCCTATGTTTTCCTCTAAGAGTTGTATGGTATCCAGTCTTACATTTAGGTCTTAAATCCATTTTGAGTTTACTTTTGTGTGTGGTGTTAGAGAATGTTTTATTCTTTTACATGTAGCTGTCCAGTTTTCCCAGCACCACTTATTGAAGAGACTGTCTTTTCTTTGCATATTCTTGCCTCCTTTGTTGTAGATTAATTGACCATAGGTGCTTGGGTTTGTCTCTGGGCTTTCTATCCTGTTCCATTGATCTATATTTCTGTTGCTGTTCCTGTACCATACTGTTTTGATGACTGTAGCTTTGTAGTATAATCTGAAGTCAGGGAGCCTAATTCCTCCAGCTCTGTTTTTTTCTCAAGATTGCTTTGGTTATTCGAGGTCTCTTGTTTTTCCACACAAATTGTTTAAGTTTCTAATAGGAAGATGAAAGAGAAAAATACTGAGGATGATAACAACAATGGCCACCAGGCCAGAATGCATTCAGCATTCAAACCCAATGTAAATGCACTTTGTTTATGATCCTGTATATTCTCCAGCTACCTGCTGATTTTTCCAGAACATGAATGATGCCTCCTTGACCAGAGCTCCCAGAGATCTCTCTCTTTTCTCCCTGGTAAACTCTTCCTCACTTTTCAACAGAGGGGAGTCTCAAGGAGCCATAGCCAGTGGGATTCAGAACTGTATTATAAACTGTGAAATTAAAATCCTGGGTTCAGTAGATCTGCTTCCCACCAGCTGTAGGATCATTCATCTTTCTAATGCTAGAGGACATAGTGCTATCTGTTCCACACTGAGAATAAAACATACTTAAGTGTGTGCTTGGCATAAATAAAGTGTCTAATAAATTAAATAATGGCTCTTCTTGTAATAATGAGACCAATCTTGGAGGATATGTCTATTAAACATTTCCCAACTTCTCCCAGGCAAGCCTCTGTCTCAAATCTTCTCCTTTGTCCATCAGATGAGCACACAAAAATAAATGCACACAATGTGAGAAGTGACATATACTTGCCACTTCCCCAGGATAAAATTGTAAACCCCTAAAAAAGAAACCGTAAACCCCTGACAGCAGGAAGTTATCTATTTTTACATCTATCTGACCACTTAACATATTAATTTGTATAAAAAACTGCCTGCAAGCCAACATTTATTATAGAATATATCATAAACCCAGGTTTAGGTGATGTTAGACATTAATGAAATAACATCATCAAGATGCTCTGGGTGCTTTCCACTTAATGGAAGGGCCAATGAAAATATAGGGACATGCAAAGGAAAGTGAGCTTGTTAGCACTATAGGATTACCTCAGGGAGGGAAATCACTGAGACTGAAGCAGAGTAGGTATCTTCACCCAAAGTAAAATTAGACCAGCTCTGAGATGGGCATGTCTAGATGCATTGGGAAAATAGCTCTCTTTTTTTTTTCTCCTCTAGCTTTACTGAGGTATAATTTACAACAAAAATTGTAAGTATTTAAGGTGTACAATGTAATATTTATATATATACACATTGTGAAATTATTACTATAATCAAGTTAATTAATATATCTGTCACCTCACATTGTTACCATATTTTTTGTGTGTAGTGAGAATACTTGAGAGCTACTCTCTTAGTAAATGTCAAGTATCAGTAGAGTATTATTAACTATAGTCACCATGCCACCATACCTTAGATCTCTAGAACTCATTCATCCTCCATAACTAAACCTTTGTGCCCTTTGACCAACATCTCTCCATTTTCCCCACCCTCTTGTCCCTGGCAACCACTATTCTACTCTCTGTTTTATGAATTTGATTTTTTAAGATTCCACATGTCAGTGAGATTATGCCCTTTCTAAAGGAAGAAGCCTGTTTGTAGTAACAGGAAAACTTGCAAATGTGCTGGTATCTCTGCCCAGAGAGAAAGAAAAGGCAGGTGAGTGGAGACTAGAAATATTAAGGCAAAGGGTGACAGCCAGAGAAATATAACGTGCAGGGAAATTGGAAAGGACCACTGAGCTGGCTACAGAGGATAACAGGTTTTACCTGTTAAAATTATGACCAGTGCCTCCTCTTGTGAGTTTCATTGACCTTTTATATATTTTTCTTCCCACTAGTTTTCTTTCATCGACATAACTTCAAATCAATATGATTATTTTTCTTCTTTCACCTCACTACAGACCAGACTTCCCCTTGTGGCATCATTTCCTGCTGCTGAAAAATGAAAACATACACACACACACACACAGACACATTTTTACATTTTTTGATTTGACAATAACATTGCTTCCAATTTCTCCAATACTGCTATCTTAGCATCTGTAAGCATTTGGCATCATCATTTTCATAAAAAGCACACTTCACATCCTTCTAAATTATGCAGAGGTTATCGAGGTATAACAATACTACATCTGCTTTGATTCTAATACATTCCAAACTAAGAGTGTTAAATCCAGAATGTCTCTCTTCAGTAGCCCATACCATGTCTAGAGGAAACACTCATTGTTTTAGTTCTCTTGACTACTTCCCAGATCCCTCACAAGCAAGTGGATTTGAATGAAAAGAGAAGATGAAAGGAACACTGTTTAGTTATGGGATAATGCTGAGACAAGAGGCTGGGTTAGCAAGATATGGAAATGGGAAGTTGGCAGAAGGAATGACACCTTGAGTTGAAAATTTTCAGAATGTTTCCATGTTATAGATACACTTTTTTCAGGACCCTGTGAGTACCTTGAATTTACAGATACTTAATATAATTTTTTCTCCCTGCCAGTGGTTCTGAGGAAGACTCTTCAATGTTCTCCACTGGTCCACTCCATAAACCATGAACTACATTCTTCCTACGAGTACTTAAAGGACATCTTAGATTAGGAGAGAGTTCCTATAAAGCCAAGTATTGTGATTTTTTTGTAGAGCTCTGGCTTTTTATTTTTAACATCAGATGTGTTTCTTATAAATTATTTGCCTTCATCTTTTAACTTTATTTTGGGCACCTAACCCTTAAGAGAATTGTCTTAGGGATAAATAATCCTTAGAGAAAGAAATGAAGCCATCACAAAACTGGAACTGAGTATATAAGTATTTTCTGACCAGCTTTGCTACATTAACTTACAAAATATTTCAGGACAAATCACATTGCTTTGCTAAATCTCAGCATGAATAAAACAATTGGAATTGAACCAGATGAAAAGTAGTCCTTTTGTATTCTTGGCCTAGTCATTGCCACATACTTTAATCTCTACAATAAAATCCTGAGAGGTATATTTTAGCAAATGAAGAAACTGAGGCTGAAACAGGCTGAGTGGTATGCTTAAGTTCATTCAAGACTAAAGAGTGTAGCAAGGATTTGAAGTGAGTGCCCTCTGGCTCCACAAACCATGGCACTTGTGCTAGGCTGCAGTTATCAGCCCTGAGATGGGAGAGGAGATAGCTGTCTAGCCCAAGATTCTATCACTATACTCAGGTAAAGATTCTTGTCTCCCAAAAGAGAAGTTCAAAAACTTAAAAAAAAATAAATGCATTTATTGAATGCTTGTTTTGTGCCAATTGAAGGAACTATAGATAAAATGTATCTATTTCTTAAAAGAGAGAGAAAAAGGTGTAACACTTCATTGCATTTGAGGAACATAAGAGCATGGATTGCAGAAGGCAAAAGTAAATGTAAAGGTAATTACAATGCAACATGTTGAATAATTGGATATTAGAAGCACCCTTGTCACTCTATCTTATATTATGGTAATTGGCATTAAAATCACCTTGAGAAAAGAGACCTTCTCTTACTCAAATATTGCATTTTCTATAGAACCTAGTGTTTGAATGAGCATTCCTCATGTTAAAGGAAAAGTCAAATTGCTGAAATAGCTGCTATGTAGTTGACTATATCAACC
Organism: Balaenoptera musculus; assembly: GCF_009873245.2. Taxonomy (NCBI): domain Eukaryota; kingdom Metazoa; phylum Chordata; class Mammalia; order Artiodactyla; family Balaenopteridae; genus Balaenoptera; species Balaenoptera musculus. The sequence continues at coordinate 95,614,938 of NC_045787.1, forward strand.
ACACTGCAAAGATATAAAGTTAGTTAATTTTTAAAATGTTTACTCTAGATATTAAAAGTGAGCTAAAGCAAGAATCTCTGTGGGAAAAGACATATATGTGGTATACAAGCCTTGCAGAACATCCACGGCTGGACATCCAAAGCCATGGGGGCCACTTCGTTTATTTTACAATTAGTAAAGGGCCCGGGAGTTTCAGAGGAAGTGGAAAAGGGCCTATGAGAATATTCAAGTAAGGTAGACAGGAGCCAGGTGAAAGGCAATTCAGGCAAACGTCGAAAGGAAGGATATTTTGATTATAATTAACAAGAATCAATGGACTATTAAGCGGTAGAAGTAGCAGTTGTGAATAAGGAAGGTAAGCATTCAAAACCTATGAGAAATCTGGAAATAACTTTTTATTGATAGCCAAAAATATTCCCTGCAAGAGAGTAGTCGTGTTAAGCTAAGTTGTTTAAAACAATTCATCTTTTGAGTGGAAGAGGATGAGGCTGTCAGGTCTCATTGAGAGCATCCTTGTATAGGTTATTTAGCTAGAAGTAGGTGCCTGATAGTACTACAGAAAGAGATGCTATTTCTGCAAGGGATAATAGCAATATTTTATTGAAGTGCTAGTCAAGCCATCTATATTAAAGGACTATTTTTTAAGATTTCGAATTCATCGTAGGCCAATGTAAAATCCAATAAAAAATAGAAAAAGTGAAAAAGACATAAAATATAAGCTTAATTTTCTCCTCATAATGATGAAAATTAGGTATGTGATCACACATAGATACAAGGGAGTCTTGGAAATATAATTACTGACTGGACATCCACCTCCCAACAGTAACTGTGTTATAGAAGAGGAAGCATGAGCTTTGGTGGACAGCCAGTTCACTGCATTGCCTCATCAAAAACTAATCAGTGTCTTGGCTTCAGTCCATCTTTTGTTATAAGAGTAATGACAACAATTATCATAATGACAGAAAAAAAGTCAATATTTATTGAGAATATCCTATATACCAAGCATAAAGCTAAGGGTTTTATAGTCATGATTTTCTTTTAAATAAATAAATAAATTGTCATTTCAGTTATTAGTGAGGATTTATCAAAAGTATTTGGGTCTAGTTGACTCTGAGTGAGGTAATAAAAGAAACTTCTAGACTTTTATGGCTAAAGGCTGGATTTTAGAAGAAAACCGCTCATGAAAGAGCATGTATATATCCTCCCCTTGTTTAATTGCTTCCCACTGTGAATTTATCAATAGGGAAACAGGATTTCAAACATATGCCAAAGGTTTGTGGAGGGAGATTCTCTGGCTTGTATAGAATTGGGGATGGATGAGAGAATGAGTTAAAGCAGTGCTATTTTTCTTTCCACTTTGGCAGGGAAATATATAAGACAACGAGAAATCTCTCCTCATATGTTTTGACATACTTTCTCTATGATCATTTATCAACATCCCAGGCTGGATAGGGCATAAGGAAAATTTCCATAATTAACACATCAAAAAGTCATTTGATCTGACTGGGAAAATAATGTCACATGGTTTCCAAGGAGAATTTTTAAATATCTTCCCAAACATTGCCATTTTCCCTTTCCTCCTTAAAAAAAATTTTAACTTGGAATATTCTTAATTTGACATTACAAAAAAGAAATGTGTCTGAAATGAAATGGGAACTGGAAAAGTAGAAAATAAAATGAGTGAACTTACTTTTACCTGTACTATCTTATCGTTCTGACCTATAAGCCCGGGGTTATATTTTAGCTGCATTGATGTGTCAACAAAAGTATTTGAGGAGGCATTCTGCTTCCTTGTTGTTGTTTCCATTTTAACAAAAAGAAAAATCCAGATAATCTACAAAATCATAACTTTTCTCTGAGACCATCAGAGAGTAGAGGTCATAGGACACTCCACTCCAGGAACCAAATTAAATAAGGTGACATCAGGGCACTGCTGAAGTGTGATGCATTGAAGTTAAATATAGCAACAACAACAAAACAACCCCACAAACTCAGTTTAATTATTGACCTGATTGACTTATTGACTTAGAGACAATATCAAACAATCTAACACAAGAATAATTGGAGCCCTAAAGGAACAAGAGAGAGAAAACAAGCAGAATAAATGTTTAAAGAGATAATGGCAGAGAATTTTTATAATTTTTTATAAATTTAAACAACATTTTCCACAAGATTTTGCATTCTCACACCTAGGCATACCTAAGAGAAATCAAAAAGTATTCCCACCCACAGACAAATACCTGAATATTTATGACAGCTTTATTCACAACATCCACAAACTAGAAATAACCAAAATGTCAATTAACTGGTAAATGGATACACAAATTGTGTTATATCCATGTAGTGGAATGATCCTCAGCAATAAAAAGGAGCAAACTATTGATACATGCAGCAAAATATTTGAATCTCAAAAGCATTATGCTGAGTTAAAGAAACTAGATACAAAAGCCTACATGATTCCATTCACATGACATTCTGGAAAACACAATACTATACTGTCAGTATACAGTTGGATCACTGGCTGCCAGGGGCTGAGTGAGATGAGGGGGAATTGTCTACAAAGGGTTATAAGGAAACTTTTTGGGGTGATGGAAATATTCTAAATCTTCCTTGTGGTGCAGAAACATGACTATTTGTCAAATCTCATTGAACTGTATAATAAAAAATATAAATTTTATTATAAGTAAATGATACCTCAGTAAACCTGATTTAAATAATTTGGGAGAAATTAAGGACAGCATGGAAGTCCTAGATGGAAATATTTGATAGAATAAGGTCTCACCAGTATAATTCTTCTAAAATTGTGAGGAAGTCTTTCTGCTTAATTAAGGGAACTTCCTGGATTTATTAGTTCACTGGTATCTTTGAAAACAGGCAAAGCAGGATATTGGCTACTACTTCAGAGAATACAGTTTTTGAAGAGCTGTCAATGAACTGGAAATAATAAGGTGACAGACTTGTAGGAAGAACCCAGAGTGTGATAACACATCTTACCTACAATACTATGTCTTTAAAATGGCTCTAAGACCTTTAGATTTTTTTAAATGGTCCCCCAGGAATCTTTTGAAAGACATAAGCTTTCAAGTTACATTGAGTCACCTCAACTGATTATAAAGAAAATAGGAAGTTAAAGCTGAGAGGAAAGTGGATTACTTTACCTCTTAAAAACATGTTTTTGGATAAAAGTTCTTAAAAGAAGCTTTGTACCTTCTTACTCAGAATTTCACTTTATAAATCTAAAATAAGGGGAAAAAATTTAAAATGTATGAGAATGTTTATAAATATTAATTTAATAGTAAAAAGTTTGAAATATCTTAAATTTTTTAAAATGTACAAACAGAAATTATAATATTATGAAAATTGTGAATAACATCAATGAATTGTGTTGCTCTCTTTAAAATCATTAAGAAGGCTGTACATTAACATGTAAATGCTTAAGATTATAGTGTTGGTACATATTCAGAAGAACACAAAGTTAGATGTGAAATGTGATTATGTCAAAAACAATCAAAACTACATTCACAAAAAATATGAAGGAACTTTTAAATTAAATAATGTTGGTCATTCTAGGACTGATAGTTAATGGATGTGTCCTTTTCTTTATTTCACTTACTTTTGCATGGTACTAATTAATGTTAATTTTGCGTGAAAAATGTTTTTTGAAAATCTTACACTTTCAGTATTTTGTCCCCAAAGTAGTCCAGAAGAGCTTAGATCATATGTGAAGTCATAGATCTGGGATGAAAGCTCTGTTCTTGTCTGAGAAGCAAGGTTAGATCTCAGTGAGAAAAGATAACTGTGGTAGAGAGGGCAATTCAAAGAGAAAGATCCCTCAGTTGACTTTAACTGGTAAGCTTTTGTTCTTGTTGCAGGCTGTGATACAATGCATATTAGACAACCATCAGTTATTTGAGGGTCTCTAAGAAAACCATAATGTTTAACTATTTACATTAGGTAATTGATCTAAAATAAAAGGCAAGAGATAATGAGATGATTTGTATTAAGAGTAGGATAAAAGCAGTCATCATTTATATAATAGATTGAAAAAATATACCTTGATGACTAAATGCCTAAAAATGTAAAGCATGTTCATAAATATAATCTAGTGTGTAGGCAGTAGATGCTGTAGATAATCTTACCATTCCCAGATATTTCTTGTGGCTAAAATAGAAATTAAGCACCATAACCTAGAACCTAAGCTTAAACTCTATGGTATTAAAAAATAACCTAAAGGCCAAATACTTGGTTTAATTCCACAATGAGAATGCCATAAGCTTATTACTCAAATAAGACTCTCTTGGATTATCTATGTGATCTACCAAAATAGAGCTCTGCAAATCTGCTCTGATTGATAGTTGTGGTTAAGTTTACAACTGGCTCACAGATATTCACTGTTTTGCTTTTTTCTCCAAGTTCCCAAGCCTTATTCTGAAAGAGCATACTCTTTATTTTGTTGAATTTGCTCACTCATTCGCCACACTGTAATATGGAGTTCCTGAGAAAACTGCCATCTTCTTAGATAACCTCTCTTCTGTCAGCCACACGGAGTCAGAGCACCTGAATCATGTCGAGACATTCATTGTGGTCCATCTTGTTGAACATGGCCCTTCATTTGGCACTGGGCACATGTGAGCCAATCACAGCTTTTCTCCATGATATTTTGAATAAGCTAACAATAGAATCCCATTTCCCTCATGTGGCAAAGGTGAGAAGATGAAAACCTTGGAGCTGCCCATGGCTGCCTCTGTTCTGGAGGCGTGGAAAAGGTGGCTTGGATGAAGCCGACTCACAGACAAGATACAGAGAGCACTCAGAGGACCCTCGAGTCCCTGGTTTCAGTTCTCTCTCAGATCTGCTCTACCTGATCTTGCCTAGATTGATTTCTTGGGTCAATAACCTCTTTTATTGGGTCCAAGCACATTTAAATTTGATTAATGTTACCAAATATTATCCATCACATCTTAGCTTATGCAGAAATAGTCGTACTTATCTATGATTAGGAGGTAATAATATGAACGAAGTAAAGGGTCAAGAAAATCAACTGGACAATAAATAGGTAGAAAAACTAAATAATGTATTCATATAGGGTAACAGTGAAAATGATAGAAAAAGAGTGTTTGAGTGAGCCTGCAGAATAATAATATTAATTGTAAAAAGCAAAACAGAAATGGTTATAGTTTATTGAAAGCTTATTATGTGCCAGGTACTGAACCATGGCCTGGACATATCTGGATAAACCTTTGTAAATTATTACCTTAGTGAACTTTTTAGTAAACCTCTGAGATGGGAATCACTATATTCATTTTACGAATGGGGAGTCTAGGAGAAGTGACTGCACTTACTTCAGACCATCTAGTAAATGCAGGCCAGAATTTGAACTAAGATCTGTCTGATTCCAAGTCTATATTAAGCCTTGAGTACCAGACAAAGCAGATTAGCTTTGTTCTGTAGACAGCAGAGGATGACTAAATTTGTGTGTGTGCGTGTGTGTGTGTGTGTTTAAAGCAGGACCCACCTTTATAAAAGCTGTGTTTTTAGAAGATGAATTTTTACAGTGATGTTAAGAAGCCATTCAGGAAGCTCAAGCAATGATCCCTGTGTGAGATGATACTTGAAAATGTTTATAAGTAAAATTACAGGTCTCTGAGTGTCAGAAAACTTCCCACTCTTCAACCATTACAGCAGCAAGATCATCCTTTATAGAAAGGATGAACAATATACTAGAACACTAAGAACACTAATTAAAACTAACCTAGAACATAGAACACTAATTAAAAAAGGCATGGCCCCCTGAAACAGATCCAGTGATGCGATCCTACCCAGCTTGGAATCACGTGTCATCGCTGAGTTGATTGAAAGTACTGCTTGTCCCTGCCCTCCCGTTTGTCTAGAAAAACACTTCTTTGTGCAGACTACATCTCATTACTCTTCATTTCTTCCCCCTTGCTTGTATTTTGAAATCATCAGAAAGATAAGGAATTGATTAATACTTTATCATAGTCCTGGTGACGATAACACACCTTTACTATCTGTTTGATTTTTCTCTATTTCCCCCCAAAGGAGTGTAACACGAAAACAGAGCAAAGAGGAGTTCAACTTTGAATCTTTAGCACAAGCTATGACTGAAGAGATTATGCACTTTCAACATACACTTATTAAACATCTAACGTATAGTAGGCATTGTGTTAAATTTTAGGACACATGGGGTTATCAACCTCATTGAGCTTTCAGGTTGGTAAGGGGCAAGTCCAGTTTACATGAGATCAACCAATGGATTAAGACAAAGGATAGTTTTATGCAGTAAGTCAAGAATGCAACATTTTATTCAGATCGCCTGAATTAAAGCCAGCTTAGAGCCTAAGGCATCACTAAGTTCCTCGGAGGAGTCAGTGACAGAAACAGTAGATTTTCTAATTATCACTGAAAGGTGGTTATAATCCACACTGCCCCTGTGTGACACTTCTTCAACCACAGTGAGGATTTGGTTTCACTCTGGGCTATTCATATATCAGCAGACCATCAGATGGCTTCCCCAGTTCTGGGGATCCTGTCAGAGCTAAGGGCATCAAATGGTAATTTTTCTGTTCTCCAGCTCCAAGGAGGCACACACAAAGCCAAAATACAGCCTCAAATGAATTTAAAGGCAGGAGTTTTTCCCTAGAAAAGGAAAGAGGAAGAACTCAGTGGGGGGCTGACTGATGTAGTATTCAAAGCAACTTGATATTGACTCAACATCTGGATTAAATAGATAAATATCTTTGTTCACAGCAATGAGTTTATGACTGTTGTAGTCAAACCTTGTGTATAGATGCAGGGATGTTTTTAGAAGTTCTTTACAGTAGGGATTTAGGGATGGCAATCTGGTTTTGAATGAAATAAAAGGGGGTATTATTTCAATAAAATTTGTTTAACACTTCCTATAAGTTTTTGAAAAAAATATTGTTCTTCATATTAAGCAATGGGAGGACAGGTCTCGAGCTTGGGCGGTTAGTTTGTACGCTGATGGGGCCAGTGCCGCAGCCCACGATGCCTTCTTCCACCAGCCACTCCTTGGTCCTCTCACTTAGTGACATTATTGGCTATTTTAGAATGTCTGACAAAGTCTGGGTTCATCCAAGTTTAACACAACTGATTTCTGGTTTGTAGCTTTACTTTTCAGTCAGTTTTCAATGATTTTATCTACCGGACATCAAACAAACATTCTAACTGAAATTTTCACAAAAATAACAGAATTGGACAATTGTGACATTAGGTAATCATAGCCCAAAGCTACATTGTTACATTGAGAATAAGCAACTATATTAAAACCAAATATGCAATTTAATCATTGTAAAAATCAAAGCAAGTCATGGCAACCATTTCAGAACTTATCTAGAAATCTATTAGTGGGAATTGTAAATATTGAAATATGGCATTTTATACATATAAATGAATTTTAGCAAATTAATTTGGCATCTCTACAATAAACTCTGTACACTTTGAAAATATTGCTCCTAAAATTATCAAGGAATAACTTGTCATTTAGGCAATGAAAAGAGCTAATTTTACTGAGTGTGTACTGCGGACAAATTTTTAACGATAGCTCATATTTACTGAGTGCTTACCATGTGCCCAGCACTATAGTCTAGCATTTCATATATTTTCTCATTATCCAATATTTTGATAAGAAAATTGAAATACAGATAGCTTAAGCAACTTGACCAGAGTAATATATAAGAACTGAAGCCATAATTTAAACTTGGTCAGTCTGATTCCAGAATATTTGCTTATAACCCTTATCCTAAATGGAGAAAGAAACAATGTGATTTTTTCAGAATGACGTGTTAATCAAATTGCGTTTAACAAAGAAACTCATAATCATATTATCATTTTGCCTGTATTTTTCAGCTTTAGCCATTGGGAGCTCTTTCAGTGGGGTCCTGTGTGATCAGCCCCGTCTTTGACACACTCTCCTTTTTGTGATTTTGTTTTGAGCACTTCCTTACTGTCCGGCATTATAAGGTGCCCCAGGTTCATGTCAGGTTCATCTCCTGCCCCAGTGTTAAAATCATCCCTTTCTTCTAGGAGCCCTGGTTCTTTTATTGTAGAGTGGTATTAAAACCAAGATCTGGGTAGTAGCTGTGACAGGTGTCATTGCCATAGCCCTTCTCAGCAAACAAAGCAAGAAATATCTGTGTGTATACTAACCCATGTATACTGACATATCTATACATATTTCTATATGTATCTGTCTGTATCTGTATTAAGCTAAACACAAGTTCATACTGTTTCCAACTCCGATTCAGAGGTTCTAGGCTTCTTCCCTTGTTTGTTTGTAACCTCCTGCTCCAATAGTGAGAAACCTCGCTCCCACCATCAGCCATCCGCTTACTTAATTGCTTAATTCCAGTATATATGTGTAGTGTTTTGATATCACAGTATTTATTCCATCCTAGTATCCTCTGGCCTCCTAAATGATTTATTTTTAATTGCACACATTAGGATTCACTCTTTGTGAAAATACATAAAACTTTACAGCACAAATTCATAGTGTCAAGGATCCACCACTATAGTATCATGCAGAAGATTTTCATAAATAAATTAATGAGGAGAACAGACAAATCTTTAGCATAGATGAATTTCAAATAATTATGTAGATAGTACACCCTCAAGGAGATAGAGCGTAACTTCCTATTCCTTGAGTGTGGGCCGTACCTAGTGATTTCCTCCTCAATAGTACAGTATGGAAAGCGGGAGGGGGAGAGTGACTTTACAGTGGAGTCACCTGACAAACACTACCTTAGCCAGGTGATCCGTATCAGCATCAACAGTAAAAAATCACATTGGTGGCATGTACCTTTGTCATGATGTGATGGGAATGGCCCTTTATCTCTGTGGCCTTTCTCCCCAAAACCCATAACCCCAGTCTAATCATGAGAAAAACATCAGATAATACCCAGTTGAGGGATATTCTGAAAAATATGTAATTAGTACTTCTCAAAATAGACAAGGTCATTAAAAACAAGGCAAATCGGGCTTCCCTGGTGGCGCAGTGGTTGAGAATCTTCCTGCCAATGCAGGGGACACAGGTTCGAGCCCTGGTCCGGGAAGATCCCACATGCCGCGGAGCAACTAGGCCCGTGAGCCACAGCTACTGAGCCTGCGCGTCTGGAGCCTGTGCTCCACAACAAGAGAGGCCGCGATAGTGAGAGGCCCGCGCACCGCGATGAAGAGTGGCCCCCACTTGCCGCAACTAGAGAAAGTCCTCGCACAGAAACGAAGACCCAACACAGCCATAAATAAATAAATAAATAAATTTTTTAAAAAAACAAGGCAAATCTGAGAAATTGTTACAGTTTAGAGGAGCTTAAGGAGACAGGATGACCAAGTGCAATCTGGTATCCTGGATAAAGGACATTAGGTAAAAGGAAGAAAATATGAATAAAAGTATGGAGTTTAGTTAATAATAATACTATATATTAGCTCATTAATTTTGATCAATGCACTGTACTTATGTAAGATGCTAACTATAGGGGAAAACAGGAGGGTAGTATTTGAGAACTCTACTTTCTTCAACTTTTCTGCAAATCTAAAACTATTCTAATATAAAAAGTGTATTTTAAAAAAGGAACATAAAAATGAAGAACAACATTTAAAGAAGCATAACTCTAGCACAGATTAACTTCTTACAAACGAAATAATTATGAATCAAAGTGGTGATGAGAAATCTCTTGGAATGGGTAACTCTTTAAGATTCTAACTTAGAATTTGAGGAAAAATAGACATGAGCAAATTGGTGGCAAGAAGTTGTTCCACATTGGAGATGAGTTTTGAGAAATGGATGAAATTTTTAAAATTTGCTAATAGTCAACATATATGAAAAAGACATCAAATGTAATGACCATCTCTATTTTCAGGACTATACAAATATTTGAAGTGTGTAATTGGCAAATAAGATTTAGACAAATCTAAGCTTCACAGGTTTCTGGAAAAAGATGATAGTGCTTTTCAGAGAAGATGTTAATGGATCGGCTGAACTCTGTTGGTACACTATAGTAAGTTCCTTGAAAAGGCCAAACATTGTGAAATTAGTTAAGGTGATTTTACTTCTCATTTTCTGGAGATTTCACTGAGTTCTAAGTAGAAAACTTATTCAAAGGTGCTAGCTTTTACATACCTTTAAAAACAAGGCCTTTTATAAAAACCCAAAGAATTTTTTCCCTTCTGGTAGTCATTATGATTCATATTCCTTTCTTCATCAATAGATGAATTCATGGGATATTTTATTTTCCTTCTTCATTAGGCAGAGATTGTCTGAAGTATTTCTGCTGGCAGACAATTAGAATTTGGTGGTGCCTCTTAAACTTGGATTTGCATCCTGCAGATAAGCAATTGTTCTTACACATTTCAACTGAGCAACCTTCTCCCCATTAATTACAATTTTACTATCAATTTCCTCAGAGTGAAAAAGAAGGGGCATAAGAAGTACTAAGTTGACACATGTGCCTTTTTGAAAGTTTCTCTTTTCATGACTGTTCAAAGTCCCAACTTTATGACAGTTGTGATTCTAAAAGAATCAGCACAAAGTGACAGTAATGCTTTTCATAAAAAAACTAAAAATAGAACTATCATATGACCCAGCAATCCCACTACTGGGCATATACCCTGAGAAAACCATAATGCAAAAAGAGACATGTACCACAATGTTCATTGCAGCACTATTTACAATAGCTAGGACATGGAAGCAACCTAAATGTCCATCGACATAAAGAAGAGGTGGCACATATATGCAATGGAATATTACTCATCCATAAAAAGAAATGAAACTGAGTTATTTGTAGTGAGGTGGATGGACCTAGAGTCTGTCATACAGAGTGAAGTTAAGTCAGAAAGAGAAAAATAAATACCATATGCTAACTCATATATATGGAATCTAAAAAAATGGTACCGATGAACCTAGTGGCAGGGCAGGAATAAAGTCACAGACATAGAGAACGGACTTGAGGACACAGGGAGGGGGAAGGGTTAGCTGGGACGAAGTGAGAGTAGCATTGGCATATATACACTACCAAATCTAAAATAGATAGCTAGTGGGAAGCAGCAGCATAGCACCCGGAGATCAGCTCGGTGCTCTGCGATGACCTAGAGGGGTGGGATAGGGAGGATGGGAGGGAGGCTCAAGAGGGAGGGGATATGGGGATGTATGTAAGTATATGGCTGATTCACTTTGCTGTACAACAGAAACTAACACAGCATTGTGAAGCAATTATACTCCAGTAAAGATGTATTAAAAAAATAATGAGGGTTTGCTAACTTTTGGAAGAAGTCCTACAATGTATGAAAATATTAAATTCCAGGAAGGGGTCACATCCTACCTCCAGTTGATTATAAGACAGGCAGAGCTTATTCTGGATGGACAGAATTTTGGCAACCACTGCAGCCAATCCCTTAAAATGGCCACTAAACTTCCATCTCCTAGTTACTAAGTTTTACACAGATTTTTGCTTAAATATAGCATCGTGAATGCACAGCTGCTGAGGATGTGCAAAACAGCCAAAATTGTACACATTGCAATCTGTGAGGGATTTTTTTTCCCTTTCTTTTTATGTCTGGGGCGTTGTTTCAAACAATCATGTGGATGCTGTCTTTGGCAACCGGCCATGTTTCTCACACATTCATAAAGCAATTGGAACGGCAGTACCTGGCCACTGTTCACAGAGAGGCAGATAATATGAAACAGCTGCTCTTCTGTTGAAATCATTATCGAGTGTCAGGCTGAGATATGAGTGGGCTATGGTCTGAGGATCATCAACGAATAATGACAAAGTGGGTTTTCAAAGAAGTGATCGGAGCTTCCTCTTGCACGTTTGCACAGGAGCTGCCTCTGGGGAACTCAGGAAGAACCTTACATGTCAACTGGGGTTGCTGTCACATTGACTTTGGCACAAAAAAGAACAGCCATATCCTTGTTAAGCAGGATATTCTACAGTGACTTTGGGGAGTTTATGGTTCCTAAGGAGTATAGTTTATAGTATATGTGTGACTGGAAACAGAGAAATCAGAATTTCCAAAGATTCATGGACCTGTGTAGTAACTACTCACTTTCCTGAAGATAAAAATTAACTACATCACTTGGTGGCAGTTTGTATGTGTGCATGTGCGTGCATGTGTGTATGTGTGACACATACCATTCTATCTTCTATCTGTGGCATATTTAGCAAATAATTTAGTAAACATTCATTATACACCATCTCTATATATACTAGGCAGTGAACTAGAAAAGGAGCTACAAAAAGAATGAAGCATGGCCATGCCTGCCCATATGGAATGTATTTTAATGAGGGAGACAGAGTTTCACATAGCAATGTGAAAAAGTTATAAGAGAAGTATGAACATAGTTTATTCTTCCTTTTAAACTCCCAGAGTACCCACATTGCTCAGGAGATAGAAGAATGAAATAGCTTCAGAGAAAATAGCACTTCAGCTGTTTCTTAAAGAGTCAGTAGGTCACCAAGTTGAGCAGTTTGAGTAGAAGGAGAAGTGTGGTAGAAGATTTGGGGAGAGTGCTTCGAGGTCAGTAACATTACCTGCAAAGGAGGGGACAAAACCACAAAGAATGTTATTTGAGAATAGTAGGTTTGGAGCAAAAAGTGAGTATGAAGCAGAAAGAAGCTGAGATTTGAGAGGGGGATTGCCAACAGATTTTGAGTATTTGTACTGAGACGTTTGGATTTAACTACTGTCAGCCAGCCTGGCCCTGTGTGTTCCTATGTAAATAATTCCCCAAATAAGCTCTGTTGAAAAAAAAAAAGTTTTATTGGAGAATGCATTAGTAGAACTGTGATGGTATGTCCCCATCTTAGAGATTCACAATGCATATTAGGAAATAAAAACCTTGAGGGAGACTTACAATAAATAAAGCAGTTTATCTAGGCAAGAGGAGCCAATCAAAAGATTTAAAGGAAGGATGCATGCTAATAAGGCTTATTTTTAGGAGCGAATTCTACCAGCATTGTGGAAAATGAACTAAAGGCAGGAAGCCTGGGAGAAGGGAGCAATATTAATGAGTCCATAGGACAGTGATGAGACTCCAGGAAGAAGAAGTGACAATAGGGATGGAAAGCGTTGGAAATATTTCTCAGGAAATATAAGATCTGCTCAATGAGAATGAAGGCGGATGTAGATACAATACCACGTTTTCCACTGGACCACAATAAGTTTGTAGAAGTAGTGTATTGCCTGATTGTGGTAAAATGAGCTATCAAATTGAATATCTCTATGTTTCACACTGGGCTTGACATTTTAAAAATCTTATCTCATTTTTTCTTCAACAACAACCCCAGAGATTCTATGATGATAGCATTGGGATCTAGAACACACATTGGAGAAGAACTTGCCGCTAAAATGGGCACCTCATTGCAGATGCAGATGGTGGCCCCTACCCTGCTTTGGGTAAGAGAGTCTTTAAACCCTTATGTGGCCATGCTTTAAAGACTAGAAAGTTTGCTAATAGCAATGGGGAAAGATAGATGTTAGAAAATAGATGTTTGTAGTCAAATGTTTGCAATGCTGCCCTATTTTCAAAAAGGCCATTCAGCTAGTAGACTCAGCTCTTCACAACTTCTCCAAAAATCAGGATGAAGAATGGAGTCTTCTTAACAGCCAAACCCGATGACATAAAGGTCTTGTGCAAGTGTTTGTGCATCTAACTTAATGGACAATATTTTGGATTTTCACCAGGGCCCTAATTTCATTCATTTCAGACCTAATCATTAAGTAAGTTGTAATCTAGTTCCTCAGACTTTGGTGATGGAATGCACAGTCAGAGATGAGCAGTAAAGTGCAGCTACCAGAGCTGGCACAGGGAGAGAATAAAGTAATAAACACAGAGGGAGGGAGAGGCCGCCTGGGGATACCTAGGAGAAAGGATAACCATTTCTGGAAGAAAAAAATATTTGAAGAAAAGAGCACATGCTAAGTAGCAAATTTAGGAAGGGAAGACACAAATAGCATGGTAAGAGTGAAGTGTCAAGGGCACTCTTTTACGTGTCTGTTTATTTCATGAAATGTATTAGGTGCCTTCGAGGTGCCAGCCTCTGTGCTTATGTCTGGGTGAACTGAAATATACGAGACATAAAACATGTAGGTGAAAATGCTGATCTGATCTTCCCTACTGAGGCTTTGCTGTAAAGACTTAAAAGGTAGCCTTTCCTTCTCACCAAGGAATTCTCTCCAACACCACACTTGAGGGGTTGCTGAAAAGAGAGTGAGTATCCCAGTGTACTGTATCTGTGTGTTGCCACAACTGCAGAGCATAACGGGGATCAGATTGCCCTATAGTTTAGGATATGCTGGAGCCTAGAATCATTCTTGTTGGATATTTGCCATAGTATGCAGTGATTGCTGGTGATTTCTGATAGCACAGACATTTTTTAAAATTTTTATTTATTTAAAAAAATTTTATTTTATATTGGAGTATAGTTGATTAACAATATTGTGTTAGTTTCAGGTGTACAGCAAAGTGATTCAGTTATACATACATCCATTCTTTAAAAAAATTTTTCCCATTTAGGTTATTACAGAGTATTGAACAGAGTTCCCTGTGCTATACAATAGTTCTTTGTTGGTTATCTATTTTAAATACAGCTGTGTGTACATGTCGATCCCAAACTCCCAATCTATCCCTCCCCTACACCCTTCCCCCCGGTAACCATAAGTTTGTTCTCTGAGTCCGTGAGTCTGTTTCTGTTTTGTAAATAAGTTCATTCATATCATTTTTTAAGATTCTGCATATAAGTGGAATCATATGGTACTGTCTGTCTTTCTCTGTCTGACTTACTACACTTAGTATGATAATCTCCAGGTCCATTCATGTTGCTGCAAATGGCATTATCTTATTCTTTTTTTATGGCTGAGTAACATTCCATTGTATATATGTACCACATCTTCTTTATCCATTCATCTGTTGGTGGACATTTTGGTTGCTTCCATGTTTTGGCTATTGTAAACAGCACTGCATTGAACATTGGAGTGCGTGTATCTTTTTGAACTATGTTTTTCTCCAGATATATGCCCAGGAATGGGATTGCTATATCATATGGTAGCTCTATTTTTAGTTTTTTAAGGAACCACCTTACTGCTCTCCATAGTGGCTGTACCAATTTACATTCCCATCAACAGCATAGGAGGGTTCCCTTTTCTCAACACCCTCACCAGCATTTATTGTTTGTAGATTTTTTGATGATGGCCATTCTAACTGGCGTGAGGTGATACCTCATTGTAGTTTTGATTTGCATTTCTCTAATAGTTAGCAATGCTGAACAACTTTTCATGTGCCTCTTGGTCATCTGTATGTCTTCTTTGGAGAAATGTCTATTTAGGTCTTCTGCCCATTTTTTATTGGGTTGTTTCTTAGATATTGAGACACATGAGTTATTTGTAAATTTTGGAGATTAATTCCTTGGCATTCTCATCGTTTGCAAATATTTTATCCCATTCTGTGAGTTGGATTTTTGTTTATGGTTTCCTTTGCTGTGCAAAAGCTTTTAAAGTTTAATTAGGTCCCATTTGTTTATTTTTGGTTTTATTTCCACTACTCTAGGAGACGGATTGGAAAAGATACTGCTATGATTTGTGTCAAAGAGTGTTCTGCCTGTGTTTTCCTCTAAGAGTTTTATAGTATCTGGTCTTATATTTAGGTCTTTAATCCATTTTGAGTTTATTTAAAACCTTAATGGACTGACTCCTGTTAGCCTGGAATCACTCGCGTTCCCTCTGCGTTTTGGAGCAATATTTCCTGGAATCCACTTCTTTGTAAGATTAACTACCAAAAGATATGGAAAGTGGAAGTGAATGGTCATTAACCTTAGGAGGTGCTTATAGCCAGGTGAATGTAGACAGATAGGAGAATACTAGAGGTTTCCTAGAGAGATTTGCTTATTTCTTGATGATACATTGCTAAATAAATAACACTCTAAAGTGTACGAGTTAAAGATAATTGTCTAAAGATTCAGTTAACTATAAAGAGTTGCTTATTATAAAACAGCTGCACAGACAGTAAAACTATATTCTGGTAATTGAATTCAGGACATCACTTCTGTGCTAGGATTAACACAGAGATGAAACATTCAACGAATTTATAACAGCATTATAGACAATGTCTCTTTCTCAGGTTCCAACAGAGAGCTAGAGAAGAAGATGAGCTCCTCAATCAAGAATACCCTTAGTTTTTGCTTTCTTTGATATCAGGTCAATAATTCCAATTTTGACAGAAATTAAGACATTTCACCCACGGACAAGGAGTCTTTCCATGCTCACAGTATAATGAAAAAACTGATTGTAGTTTAAGCGACCATTCACACAGCCTCAGTTTATCATCCTAAAGACTAGGAAGGTATAAGCCAGGTGTTTTTGTAGATGGTAGAGGCAGGGGGAGAAGAATGAAAGTAATCAGATGAGAAGCACCAAAGACAAACTCACTCCCTTCTTAATATTTCAGAGAGGGCTGGCCTAAACACAGTCATGATAGCAAGGTCACCATGCAAAAAGACCGACCATTTTCTACCACATCTATGCAGACACCATTAACTGACTTAAATAAACTCACCTCCAAGAGGAATGAAGTTAATTCTATTCATGATGAGAAATATTGAAGGATTTATAATCACAAAATTTGAAAAACATAAGCATTTTAATATGGGTGTCTGAAAGAAAATCATAGAATAGGTTTTTCACCCAATGTGACTGTTTTCCTTGGGGTCATAGCTTTATGGTCTTTGAACTGATTAGATTAATGCTGATCTTCACGGTAATCCTACTTTAAAATGTCAAACTAGGATCAAGAGGCTAACTGTCTTGTTTGAGAGACTCATTCATGGTAACATTTTATAGCATAAAGATGAAGCAGCTAACAAGTCACTAATGGCAAGCTATGTGTATTCAAAAGACATACCAAAACACTAAACTGAATTTTTTTAATGGCAAAGAAATAAGAAAAACTTTCATACCTGGGTCATTTCCTCTGCATGAAAAGAACCCTTCTGTAGGACCTTGCCAGAGAAAACACATTTTTATTCACATGCAGAAAAGGGTTCTGTGGCCATGGAGCTGAATCAGAATTTTGAGTAATTCCAAAACACAAGTTTTTTTTTTTTTTTTTTCTCTGCCTTTCCATTTTCTACTCCATCTATGAATCCATTTATGTCGAAGCTGAAGAAAGATTTGAAATCATTCCCCAAATCCTTAAATGCCTCCATCTGAATCGACATCAGTGAAAGACATAGTACCTGATGTGAATATTGTCCAGCCGGGAGTCCTGGGTTTCCTTCGGTCACACTAGCCAAAGGAAAGTTGGTCCAGGCCCTTCTCTTCCCAACTGCTAACACATAATGCGTGTTTTAATACCCTGAGACATAAACCTCACCTCCCTCTCTCCACGATGTAAGTCCTTGGCTCTTTCTTTCAAGGATGAATCCTGAAGGATTTCGGGAGCTAATTGTCACAGCATTTACAAGTCTAATCACAATGATAAAGAGGGAGTGTTTGGCCTTTACAGTTTTCTAAAGTGCAAGTACTGAAAGCATGAAATATTGTTTCACGAATGCCAAAGAGCAGACGCTTGTTCTTTACACTTGATTCAAATGAGGTCTTTTGAGATCTAATGCTTATTTTGAAAGATTAATGCAGGCTATAATCAATACAGTCAAACTTCAGCACTTTAGTGTATTTAATGCTGAAAGTCCAGGAGAGAAAAAGAATAATTGGACATTTAAAAATACAGAGTAGGGGGCTTCCCTGGTGGCGCAGTGGTTGAGAATCTGCCTGCCAATGCAGGGGACGTGGGTTCGAGCCCTGGTCTGGGAAGATTCCACATGCCGCGGAGCAACTGGGCCCGTGAGCCACAATTACTGAGCCTGCGCGTCTGGAGCCTGTGCTCCTCAACAAGAGAGGCTGCGATAGTGAGAAGCCCACGCACCGCGATGAAGAGTGGTCCCCTCTCGCCGCAACTAGAGAAAGCCCTCGCACAGAAACGAAGACCCAACACAGCCAAAAATAAAATTAATTAATTAATTTAAAAAAAAAACAGAGTAGGTAATAATGCTTTTTGACAGTCATGGTGCTGATCACCAACTAAAATGGCTTGATAAAAATAGACCATTTCACTTGAAGTTTCAGATAATTCTCAGTTCCTATGAGAAATATTGGCACAAGGAATACCCCCCTTCCCGTCTCCACTGATATGGGTAGCCGATGTGTTTACAGTTACCTATAAAGTATAATCCCATGCACATATCTTATGTTTTTATTGGTGTGTTTTGCTGTCTCTATGATCACCATCAACCTTTCAGTCTGCAGTAAAAACAGGCTACAGTAGAGGTGGACAATGTGATCACCATCAACCTTTCAGTCTGCAGTAAAAACAGACTACAGTACAGAGGTGGACAACGTGATCACCATCAACCTTTCAGTCTGCAGTAAAAACAGGCTACAATACAGAGGTGGACAACATGATCACCATCAACCTTTCAGTCTGCAGTAAAAACAGGCTACAATACAGAGGTGGACAACGTGATCACCATCAACCTTTCAGTCTGCAGTAAAAACAGGCTACAATACAGAGGTGGACAATGTGACCACCATCAACCTTTCAGTCTGCAGTAAAAACAGGCTACAATACAGAGGTAGACAATGATCAGGAAACAGTAACAGACACGTTGTAAATCTATCAAACTTCAAACTTTTGAACCAAATGTTTATTAATTTAGAAATCCCATTTCCCCAACATGCTACACAGAGACTGGTTGCATTAGGCCTGAGAGATCTGCAAATACATGTCACACCTAAGAAAACTTTAAGTACATCTTGAGTTTGTGGAAAGTCTTCAAGAAAGCAGGGACAGCAGTGCAGGTCAGAGGAAGTGTTGGTCTTTGGAGTCTGGCATCCCAGCTTTGACTCCTACCGTGATCCAAGTATATATGTGATCTTGGGCAAGTTGTTGTTCTTCAGTGAGCATCTGTGTCCACATCTGTAAAATGAGAATACTAACACCTAACTTTTGATGACAGTTTGTGAGCATTCAGATAGGTGAAGAATAAAAAGCACCTGGCTTAATAAATGGTAGTTGATTGAAGTATTATAATTTTTCTATGAAAATAGCTTCTAAGTTTTAAGGAGAAAAATCTATTATCTCCCTACCCTCATCCATTCATCTCCCCCTGCCTCTGAGGAAAAAAAGTTATCTCATTAGAGGCAAAACCAGTAGATCTCACAGGAATGGGTAGATTTACGCTTACTACTGTGCTCTGTGTTAACGTCTGTCTCTTATTTAGGACCCTAGATGGTCATCCTCTACAGAAAGGGAAATTCTCAATGATATATAAATAAGTCTAGTCCTCCACTGAGAGCAGCAAATTCCCTGCTTGAAAGATTACCTTGGCTTCTAACAAAAATATGCATGCTGCTAGTTTCTTTCCATAGCACTCCCCCTACCCGAGAGAATATTTATCATCTTTAAAACAAAGTTGCTGTGAGTTGCTGGGTCCATCCTACCACTGAGCCTTGGAGAACACTCCAAAACCACTTGCAGTTGCAGGGGTACACCACAGGCTTTTAACTAACATTTTTTAAGGCCATGAGCCAAGAGCCAGATCCGAGTGATATCAAGAAGTCTAAACAATTCCACACCAACATGCCCACACTTCTGTTTCAATAATCACACGAGGTTCTCCTCATCTTAGCAATAATGGGGTTTTGTGAGGCTCTCTGCCCCAGACCACTCTTGTGCCACATGTCATAGGTCACCTAATGACATTTCATCATTCAATTTTAATAGAAAAATTGCAGAATGCAATTCAAATATATTTTCCTGGACAGTTCCAAAGCACTTCTGTCTTAGCTAGGCTGCCAGATAAAAGAATAACTTCAGAAAATTGCTCTCTTTCTCTCCACTTTTTTAAAAAGTTAAAACCTTTTGGGGTTTATTTCCACTTTTATGTATGTTCAGTATTTTAAATGTTCATTGGATATAAGCTTTAAAACATTTTGCAAATCATTTATCAGCTCAATAACTGTACAAAATCTGAAATGCTCTAACACTTTGTGATTCTATGTATCCCAAGCTTAACTACTGGATTACTTTTATTGAAAGAAGTTGTACATGTTTAGACTTGGTGTGGGTCTGCTACCCTGATCCAATGAGACCCTTCCAATTGGAAAGTTATTGGAGTTTTGACATGACTGACACAAGTTTTTAATAAGGCATCCTGTAAGGAGTATTAATATTTAAAATAGCTCTGATTTCTAAGTGCAAGAACTTCCATCTATGGCAGTTAGCTGGGAATGATTGCATATATATTGAAATTACCCTGAATTGCGGAATAACTACAAAGGCCAATTTCAATTGGTTTTCAAATTTTCCTATTAATGTAAGTACGGAGGTTAAAAATGGTATGACGTATTTGTTTTTGAATGTCTTCAGCTGACCATAAAACATTAATAATTTCTAGTGAAAAGTCTTTCAGTGTGTTATATAACCAAGCAAATAAATAGCCTTGGGATCTTGGGAGTTGACTTAAACCATCATTATGTTTTAAGTAAAACCTACTTTTGCTATTGTCTTTAAAATTAAACAATGACTCCTTCATATTTTACCAAAGGTAAATGTTTTAAAATGATTAATTTTTCCCAATTAGCTTTAAAACACTTCAATCACTATAAAAATCTTACTAACACCTTAACCATAAAATATATATTTTGTAAAATGATTTCTTCCTGATAAATTGATAAAACATTTAAAACTTAATGTTCCATCTAGTTTCAACAAATGAAATGAAATGTATGGAGAAGCAGAAAAGAGCTATATATTGAAATTTCCAGAAGGGAAAACATACATCATTTTCTTCTGACTCAGTAGATGCAGAACTCAGCCACTGACTTAAGAAAATAATAGTTTATCAGAGTGGGTGTGGAAGAGCATTTGTGACTTGTTGGGTTTAGAGTCAGGAGGTCATACACATCTGCTCCCAAAATGACTTACATACCTCATTTTAAAAAGCAAGCATGCCTAGTGCTAATAAATAAATCAATTCACAAGAAAACGCCAGAAGAGGGGACAAGAGTCTGGCAATTCACAATGTTTTCGGAACGTCTTTGCCAGGTAAACTGTTGCTATGGCCAGGCTTCTAAGAGTGGCAGCCATGAGAAGGGAACAGAGCTTCTCAGGCATTTCATCCTCAGTTCTCAATTTAAGGCAATGAGTGAAATTCAGCAGAAAACTGCATTGACTGAATTTGGGATGCATACACACTTGATCTTTTTGGTTAACTTAATTGTGCTAATCATCAAAGTAAGGAAGATTAAATAAGAATAATGCAAGATTTCTTTTTAAAAAAATCCTCAAAACAAAGCTTTAGTATAAACCTCATTAACATTCTTTACTCATTCTTTATTCTTTATACCGAAAGTCAAGAAGGTACGATTTTCTCATAAAGTTAATTTAGAAAAAATCACATACAAATCCCCTCCCCCCAAATTACAATTGAAATTGAATTGCTAAATATTTAAGGATTTCTCTATCATAGATTCTCTAAATCTATATCCAGAATTTGGCAGGACACAGCATGTAAACAATAAGTTGCCTATGTCCGAATTCTTGGCCTGAAGTTATTTAATGGAAAGTTGCTTGAGCTTTTTTTAGTCTGGTTGTTGAAATTTCAAATGTAAAGATTAGCTCACTTTGTTATCCTGAGAAATATCATTGGATATGTAAAGACTAATTAGTGGAGCGAAAACAAAGCAAGAAATGTTTACAATGGCCTATAGAAAGAAAGTATCAAAAACAACCGAGTTCTTGCCAGAGAAATATTTGGCAAATTAAAGAATTTCTATATCTTAAGTGTACCTTAAGCTAAATTTTAGTAATTAATTTGTTGGGTAAATATTCACTTTATCATGTTTTATGTAAATTTACTCCACTAGCTTTTTTCATATTATCTACTTTTCAATATCCACTATCGCCCATATTCTCAGCTCTACATATCAGAATACAGGATGTTAACTGCAAAATAAAAGTCAGAAGATAGACTTATTGAGAATTAAAATGAAGTTATGCAAAGTGTCAGAGTATTTCCTTCAAAATGATCATACATTTTGGATATTTATAATAACACTGATTTGAAATGCTTATTTCTGTTGTTTTCAAAGGAAAATCAGCAGTTAGCTGATATTGGATCAGAAAATGGAAAATGGTTTCTGTGATTATCTTTTTAGATATATATGTGTGTGTGTATGTGTATACATATACGTATATATATATAGACATAAATAAAGCATGTTGGTCCTGATGGAGGATATTTATTCTCTAAGCTTCACATCTGTTATGTGATCAGAGTTACCATTAGTGACGCGAGGATTGACCATGGAGCTGTGTTTGCCATCTCGGAATGCAGTAGTTCAGGCATGAAACTAATTCTAGGTGATGGCAATGTTAACAGAGAAGGACACTGAAGAACCATAAGGTTCACAACAACAACAACAAAAATTCAAAATAATTATAGAGGCTCTCCCCACAAATATCTGACTTCAGATCTCTAGGACTAACTTATTAAGAAAGGCCTATTCTGATTCTCAGTTTCACAAAAACACTCTGAAAATTTACTTTTCTTAACTAATTTTAACAGAAATAAAACCAGTATTTGATATATTTTTGTGTGACAAAGATCATTGCTGATTGAATAATGGTCATATTGTGAGTTTGAATTCCCTAGGATGACCTTATGAATGTGTTCATATCCAGATATCCAGACAGCTCTTTCCACTGAGAAGACTGGACCAAAATAGGGAGGACTAGGTGCTGATCTTCTCAGCTGGTTCATTAATCTAGTCATTCTCCAAACCAATACATGGATATGAGGAGGACTAGAGGTCATCAAATACTGATGATTGATCAAAATTAGTAAAGTGAAAGATCTCAAACTAAAAGAAACCAGAGTGTGTATATGTATAGATGATAGACAGATGATAGATAGGTGGATAGATAGAGATATAGTTGGTCTATTTTTTTCTTTGTTTGTTTCATTTTCACTGAACTTGGGGGAATGATGTCCCCTAAAATTCCATTTCCCAGTTACCGGCATACCTAACAGAGCCCTAAAACATATTTATTGGATTCTTAAATTAAACTGAGAGGTATTCCTTGTTACATAAAAACTCCTGCATTTAATGTCCTTTACAAATTTACTGAAAGATATTCTCTTTTAAAATGCTTAATAATCACGGAAAATGTGTGTGTGTGTGGGTATGAGTGTTTATATATGTGCATAATAGAATAATGATATAAAATTCACAATAGTGCTTACTTCTGGAGAGAGGCTGTTAAGTGATTGAACTAATTCCATACTAGTTGGTAAGTAGCTGCTACTCTAGCTCCTGGGAGTATCCTCTTTCCCCTGCCTCCCTACATCCCTCATCGGTATCTCCCCTACCCAGCTCTCTTCAGCATCCAGGCACCGAAGTGTTGCCCACTTTCACATAGCAAGGGGTCTCCAAAGCCAACTCCAGAAGTTTGGCAAGCATCAGTTCTCTTTGTCTGTCTCTCTGTTTTCCTGTTGTTAGGTAATTTGTTTATTATTTGCTATTGTTTTATTTCTTGGGTTGAGTTATGGATTTATGGGTGTTGATTACATAATGAATTAAACATACATCAACTAAAAGAAGGGGAAGAGGTCAAAAACACAGGAGGACAAGTGACTTGAGTATTCTTCTGTGTTTGTGATAGTTTTTCCTGAGCTTTGTGACTTATAGCATAATACACTTCAGTTCCTTTTTCTCCTCTGCTTCTAACTGGGGCCCAGCCAGGAAATTTATCCTACATGTTTTCCTGGGAGACGTAATCCTGACTGACATCATCAATACTGGAAGCACTGCCCAGGGAGTGAGAGTCAATATTAATTATTATTACTTATCGAGCATTGACTGCATACTTCTTATTGCCTAAAACACAGGAGACAAGGTCTCTGGCCTGAGGGTGTACAAAAACCTTCAATTAGTGAGACAGGAGAGTCTAACTAAGTTAAGTTGTGTTCTCTCTACTGGCTGCCTAGCTGTTTCTACTCACATAATGGTGAAACATGACCAGATCATTACATTAATCCTTGCTAGAGATCTTGCTCAAAGAGTTATGGTTTTTGTTGCTTTTGGTTTTGACTTTTATCATCTATTTGCCTGGCTTTAATGCATTTCTACACCCTTACATATAGGCAGCTTTTTAAATGATGCTAATTGAGGAATTCTAAATGATCCACGGTTCCACTCTATCTCCAATAAAAATGTTTGCCAACATTTGATTCTAGCTATGTTTCTGAGAATATACTGAGTAGTTTACATGTATTATTTTATCTAATGTTCACTAATTTTAAAAAACCTGAGTATAATAGTAAGAGTTTGTAAGAATAAGAACATATAAATGGTTTGAAACAGTAGGGATAAGAAAAAAGCAGAGTCGTCGTTAGCAAGAAATTTTTCACTTTGTTAATAGGCATATTTAGATATGAAAAGTGAATTTCTCACTTGCCCAACAGTCTGAGAATTGTCTCTGAGAGACTTTGTAAGTATAGTGTTCTGCTGGTGGAAGCAAACAGTAATCTGGAAGTTTTAATCCAGAAACTGGAGAAACTAACCACTGAGATACTTTAAATTTGGAAATAGAGATATGAGGAAAAGAAAAGGAGATGTCCCACAAAAGCACTGGAGGCTGGGGCCCAACTGAAGGCAAGGCCATCTAGAAATTCCCCAAGGCAGGGAATAGGGAAGAAGTTTTTCAGGACAATGATACCTGATATTCTATTTTAACCTATTCTACGTGTTGAGTTATAACTCAGTCCTCTCTGCTAACCCAAACTTTGAGTAAAACCTATTATATACTCCTGCTGCCAGTGGCACTTCTATAGAATGAATAGAAGTGTGGAATAGGTGGAATTTCTAAAATGACCCTTCAGTGATGTCCTAACTTAATCTACAGAACCTGCTTATGCATCAAGATATCACCCCTGTGCTTATATTATATCATCTACTTGCTCTTGAGGTGGGGAGATTATCCAGGTCAATCTGACCTAATCACATGAGTCCGTAAAAGAAGAGAGCTTTCTCTGACTGGTAGCAGAAAAGAGAGTCAGAGAGACATGGAGCCTGAAAAGGACTCACACCACTGTTTCTTTGAAGATGAATGCAGTCAAGTGAGAAGGAATGTGATGGCCTTGAGAAATTGAGAGAGGCCCCTGGCTGACAGCCAACAAGGAAACTGAGACCTTAGTCCTACAACTGCAAAGAACTGAATTCTGCCAACATAAATGATCTTGAAAGTGGATTCTTTCCCAGAGACTCCAGCCAGCACCATGATTTTAGCCCTGAGCATAGAATCCAGTCTAGCTTACTCAAGTCTGCACATCTGTGGGCTAATAAATGGGTGTTGTTTTAAGCCATCAAGTTTGTGGTAATTTGTTATACAGAAATAGAAAACTAATATGAGTCATAATAATGATCAGCCAAAAAAAAAAAAAAAAAAGAATGGACATAGAAAAGGAATCAAGAGATAAGACAGAGGGCATAAAAGAGGAATAGGATAGAGAAGAAAGATGGAGAGAGATGTGTAAGCTGCATTAGGAGGGCTCAAGGTTTCCTACAGTAGAATGAATGCTTATTCATTCTATTTAAATATTAAATGAGTGTGAACACCTGCCTAGTGTTCATATTTGGGGGAATAGCCTGTGGAAAAGATATAAAGTTATTGACTTCATTTTATGAAAGTATTGGAAAGTGGGGATTTTAGTGACCTGGGGCATGAGGGAAGGTAGAATATATAAAACTAACTGGGGTGAATATATAAAACTGTGTTTATCCTACTTTGAAGCAATCTTTTTTTTCACTTGGAAATTGTGGAAATTGAAAGAGTAAAAACTGTAGTTTGCCATCTCATATTTCAGAGATATGAAATATCTCCAAGATCAAGTAAAGTATCAAGTAAACCTACATGTAAAAGTAGGCTCTTGATTGTAATGATATTACAGTTGCAATTGGATGACATTAAGACCAGAATATCAAAGATTAGAATATCTATCTATCTATCTATCTATCTATCTATCTATCTATATATATATCTATCTATCTATCTATTTTCTGAAGACTGCCGGTTAAACATGGAACACTCATCACACATATTCACTGCTAATCCCATCAGAATCTCTACTAAAATGTCAGTTAAAGGATTTTTGAAAAGTAAAAACCTGAAAGTACAAAGAAAACAGGAGAGACAAATACAGCAACGCAATGTTGGAAACCAGAAAACATTTGGATGGATGTTATTGACTTACAGGTGGCAATGCAGATCAGAAAAAACTGTAAACCAGCAATGGGGGAGGCCAGCTCCAAGCTCATTTGTGATATAGAGCCCTGGAAAGGCTCAAGATTGAAGGCACCAGGTACAGCTGATATTAGCGGAATAGGTCATGCTGAAAACAGGTGTACTGTTTGAATGCCTCTGAGACCATATCCCACACTCTGTAAAGTTGCTTGCTCCCCACTACCCTTCACAGCCGAAGACTGGAAATTTACTTTCTGGGGATTGGTAGAAACACTTTAATCCCGAGAACACAAGTTACAGGTGAGGATGGGATATCATAATGAAAACAGGGATTTATTAAAAGACCACATTAAGTGGCCATGTCTCTGGTCCCCTTCTTTCACTAGACAAAACCTTGGCACTCAAGTTTATAGTCCATAGCAGGAGATTCGAACAGGGGTTGGAAACCATGGCCTGCTGACTGTTTACATAATAGTAAAGTCTTATTTCAACACAGCCACATCCTTCATTTTGTATTGTCTATGTCTGTTTCTGTGCTACCATGACAGAATTGAATAGTCACAGCAAAGACTATCTAACTGATAAAGTATAAAATATTTGCTCTCTGGACTTCTATAGAAAAAGTTTGCTTATCTCTGGACTAAAGACTTTTCTAGGAAACTGACTGGGACAAGAGACAAAATCTATAGATGCCAGTAATTAGAGTTTCCAAATGAAATGGCTAAACAAGTTTATTCTACAATAAAGCCACCAGTGGACAAAGCCTACCTATGCAAATAGAATTTGTAAACATCTTTGCAGTGCTTCACTTCCTGTTAAATATAAAGGAACAGTCAAGGATTACAAGACATTAAAACAAAACTTTTAACATGAAATACAAAGGTTAGAAAAAAAGCAAAAGAAAAAGAAAGAAATCAGAAAAGAGTCATTGAAGATAGCAGAAGAAAACTACGTGCCCCCCCCAAAAAGAAAAAAATATGTAATAGCCTTAGAAACTAAATTGCATCCATTAAACAGGAACAGGAGCTATACCTGCAAAAAGAGTACTTTGATAAGAAAAATTCCCTTGAAACTGAATACACAAAACAATACAACAACAACTAAGATCAGAAGAAATTCTGGAAGACAAAGTTTAAAAAAATCTAGGAAGTAGAACAACAAAGAGAAGAAAGTATCAAATAACTAATTCCAGAAGGTAACTAAAACAGAAACACTAATGTTTTCAGATTGAGAGGAGAAACTGAGTGCTCACCACAATGTAAAAGAAAAAAAAAATATTTTGCCTAGACTCTGATACAATAACCAATTAATCAGAAAGTCTCAGCTTTCCCAACTGAGAGAAGTTTATATAATACAGAGTTTGGAAAAACACTAATATTAGGTCGATATGACCAATTTTTTTTAGTCATCTGATTGTAGATGTGTTATCTGTTGCAAGCTCAGTTTCTTTTTCAAAATAAAATAGTTGCTTCACAACTACTCCAGTTGCTCATCGATCCACCTGACATTTTAGGACATTCAACGATAGCACTGTCTCTCTGAGGCATTACAGTTGCTTGGTCCCAAGTCTAAAGTGCCAAAAATGATCCAGAAGAGTCCATTTGACCAAAAAAGTGCTTTCATGGGAATTTATCTCAAAAGTGCTATGACAAAAATGAATACTCTTCTTTTTGTACCCCACAGAGATACAATTCAAAACATAATGTTTAGTTAATTTTTTAAGGGTCATATTTTACTAGGCTTATCTATAGTAATGGAGACCTTCTCAAAACCAAATTGGAAGTGTGAGTTGTTTGCATAAGCGCTCATTGTCTGTCTCTTAGAAGGTAATCAATCAGAATTTTAAAATTCAATTTAATTGAAAAAAAAAGAATTGTATTCATATCTTTAAGTACAGTAAGAAATAAAATGATGTGTTCACATTATTTCCACCTCAGTTATGTCTTAAAACTGATTTCAAAATGTCTCCAAAGTTAGACTTGAGGACTTTGTAAACACTACCACTTTAACATGCTTCTTAAAATTAATCCATAAATATCTGCTTATACCAGTTCATAGCCTTTTGTCTTAACATTAATGGCTCTACACCTTCAAAGGCAAAAAGACAAGAAATTTGAGAATAAATCTTGTAATCTCCTTTTAAACCTCTCCTTACATCTATTCAGTTTTCAAGTCCTGTTCCATGACAGTGTCTCTCCCGTCCACTCCTTCCCCTCCATGGCTCTAGTTACTATTTCAGGTCAGGCTGCAGTCACTTTATTGCTAAGCTGGTACAGTAGGAAGCTGAGAGGTCTCTGTGTTTTGAGCCTCTAATCTAGTAAATCCTACAAGGTAATTGTACGGAGTCACTCCTTTCCTGAAAACCTTTTGGCAGTTTCTAGGGCTTTCAGAAAAATTCCAAACTCATTATTATGGTAGTCAATAACCAAGTGTTCTGCCGTCAATATCTAATTCTGGCTCCACTGTATATGTAAACACAAATAAACATACACACACACACACACACGAGTCAACTGAGACCTCTTAATGTTAACTGACCTTCCCTCGCCCTTCCCCATATGACTTTTTCTCCTAGAGAGCTCTCCTCCATTTTTTTTACATTCAGCCATCTTACCAAAGCCATGATACAGTATTGAGATTGGAAATTGTATGTAGGTCAAATATGGCTTTAGGTATATTTTTTAAAAAACTGATTGTTTTTGTGTTTGTATATACACACACTTACACATATATGAGTTTATATAAATAATACAATCAGTTTGTATATTATATATAATTTTACAAATTATATATAGATGTATAACTTATGTTTACATATATATATAATTTTTCAAAATTTGAAAGGATGGAGATTGCACCTAAAAATCCAGAGTTGTGGCTTCTCTTGAGAAATCAGAAGCCTTTGCCACATAAGGATTATAATTAGCCAAAACTAAGGAAAGGTTTTCCCTTTAAAAAGAACACACACTCTCCCTTTTTCCTTAGTCTCTGCCACTTCCCTTTCTCTTAGAAATGGCTTACCCACTTTGTTCATTATGTCACTCTCCTGTCCCCTGTAGACCCTTATGTTGGTAACCCCTGGTTCAGATGTACTCCTCCTTGAAAACATCTCTGATTATTCCATTCACATGAGATCTCTACTTTCTCTGCACTTCTGTAGATTTAAAAAATACTTCTCTATGTCCTTTATATTAACAATGAAACAGAGAAATAAATTCAATCTACAACAAAAAGCAACATTAGAAGTCTTTCTCCACTAATGCTTTTTAAACTCCTTGGAGAGTTGAAGTCTCACTTGATATTTTTCCTCCCAAAGAGTTTAGCACAAAGCACAAGTATTTAGCAACTATTTTTTCAAGAGGCTGAATGAGTAGGTTCCCTAAAATACATTTTCAGTAAATTTAATTTGTTGTTTCCATTAAAATAACAAATATATAGATATATCTCAAAGGAGATTGACATATATAAGAATCATTTGGAATTGTCACTTATGCATATAATTAAGCTTTTATATTTTACCTTTTACAGCTAAATAAATTGCAAAATAAATTTGGTATTCTTCAAATTCTGTATTTGGTAGTTTCATTTGCACAGGTGTTTTCCTCATATTTTCTGCAATTAATAGAATTCTTATTTGGACCCTCACAGATCTAGCCATATGGAAATAAGTTGTTATTTGATATGACCTTGTATCATTACTTCAGTGTCTCAATACACTTTTGTATTCAAAGTGCAAAAACCAGTCCTCATTAGTGGTAGAGTAATTTGCTCAAGGACAGAGAGTTATTGAATCTCACAGAATCAACCTATTAAAACCAAATTACTTAGAAGATCGTAAATTTGGGAGTATTGTTCTTCTTTTTAAATTGGATAAAACAGAGTTTAGTCTCATGGGCTCTTGGTCTCAGATTTGTTTGGGTGGTTTAAGCACCTGGCTCCAGAGAATTAGAAAGCGTGGACTAATATTCAATAAATCAACTGACTAAAATGTAGCTGTTCAAACAGTGAAAACTGTCTAATGGATTACTTGAGAATTGACAGCATAACTTCATATAGATTAGAAGCCCTAACATTCTTCTTTATCATTTGATCTAGGAGGAGAGAAACATAAACAGTTTTCTAATCCTTAAAGTTATACCTTCATTTCACCTTCTAAATACTCTTGCTTTCGTTTTGCATTCCTCAGCCCTGGAAAAAATGAATGATAAGCTCATCAAGAGAATTAACGTGCAGTTGTTGTATATTAGTCTAATGGAATTGTCAGGTTTCATTAATAATAGGAATGTATCATTTGCAATCAATCAGTTATTCATTGATGGAAATAGCAAGGCTGTTTTCATTTTCTAAATGATGGAGATTCTTTCTACATGTTTTGTAATTGTTTTACAAACCATTTTAAAATTACTGTCATTTTTCCTTTTTTATAAGAGTTCATTTCTGTCATATCTATGTGACTGCAACAGAATCAGATTAAATTAAAAGATTTAGTTTGGCTGATTTATTCACCACTAAGTGGTTTCTTCTTTTCCTTGAACCTTGGTAAATCAGACAGCAATGTCACGGTTTGAAGGTAGAGGAATTTTATATTATTCATTGCATGTATGTGTAAAGAATTTAAAATGAGCCACTTTGATAACAGCATGAGTATGGGCTGGCAAACATGTTAAATTGGGGGGAGCAGTAAAGGTTTACTTTCAAACTCTCTTTGACTTCTGAAATTTTCTGCTAAGCCACCAAGACTATGAGGCTATTCTACTTTCCGTTCCTAGTGACTTTCTATGGATCCTGAGCCAAGAAAATATCATTTTACTTCAATTTTCTCCCTGCAGAATAGGAAAAAACATAGAAGCTTCAAGAATGAAGTGAAAATCAATTTCTTTCAAAATGCTGAAAAATATAAAATATAATTCATTTTGATATCTTTGTGCCTGTTATTTTAAACATCATTTTTAAGATATTTAGTTACTGGTGTTATTCACTCGTTCTTCTGTGTTTAAAAACGTATGGCCTCAGTATCATTATGCAAAACATTATTTTTGAAAATTTATCAAGTTACCTTCTGTTTACAGTTAATGGACATGATTAGTTAACATCTAAATTCTTTTGTTTTCTTTTAGGTAATTTTTACTGAAGTATAATATACCAATGGAAAAGCACACAAATTGTAATTATACAACTTGTTGTGTCTAATTATGTGCAAAATGAGCCCACCCATATTACCAGCACCTGGATCAAGAGGTAGAACATTACAAGCAACACTGAAGTCCCCTCATATCTCCTCCCAGGCACTATTCTCTGAAAGGTAACTAATATCCTGAATTCTAACACATAGATTAATTTTTTTCTGTTTCTCAAAGTACACTGTATATTTTTTGGCTTTGGTTTTTCATTTCTCTGTTATACTTTTTAATTGATCCATATGATTGCCTGAAGCAATAGTTAGTTCATCCTAATGATGTATAGCATTCCATTGTATGAATACAATACAAAGTACCTGGTTAGGTTCTCCGTAGAGGCTATTATAAATAGTATTGTCATAACATGATTAAACATGTCTTTCTCTTGGGGATGCACCTAGGACTGGGATCATAGGTCAAGTGGCAGGCAAACATTCTGCATGGTGGACGTTACCAAATGCTTTTCCAAGGTAATTTTTTCCAATTTATACTCCCACCCCATAGTGTATGAAAATTCCAGCCATTCTACAAACTTGTCAACACTTGGTAATATCTGCCTCTTTCATTTCAGCCCTTCTTCTGGTGAATTAGCGGTATGTTGTGATCTAACTTGTATTTCTCTAATGACTAAGTTAAGCACCTTTTCATATGTTTATTTGCTATGCTGGTTGTAACAAACAAACAAACAAAACTCTAGAAGTTTGAACAAGCGCAAATCTCTTCCAGATGGGTTCTTAAAATTAGGGCTCAAACTGTCTTGGTTATGAGAATGAGGCTGTACTAGCGGGTCTGAAGCCTGCATGTCATGGAGAATAGAACTGTTAAACAAAAGCATTCCCCCTACACTCCCCAATCTCATCATGCCTAGCCTCAAACTCTTGTATAAGTAGATAAAGGTAAGGAGGGGTTGGGTAGATATAAAAGAACAAAAGAAAAAAATCTCATGACATTCATAATTTTCCTATTGTGGAAAATATGTTTAACCTAAAAAATTCCAATCAAACAAAGCAAAAAATAAACATGTTTGTCATAACACAGAGCACCCAGAGTGGAGACTGAGAAAGAGATGAGGCAGAATGCAGTACTTCCCTGCATTCGGTGGTCTATATCTAAGGAAGCAAACTCCCACAGATATCACCTAACAAAGATTGTGCCAAAGGAACTCAGATGTAATGCACATGTGAATACTCAGGAGTTCCAAAAAATAGCAAGGGCCTTAAAACAATAAAACACAAACACCAGAGACTGATAATGGGTAACAATAGCAAGGGCCACCTTGCTATTGAAAAGGAAGAGAAACTATTCTCTTGGCCACACTAGTTCAGATGCCTTACCGGGTACTTAACAAAGAGAGTCTTGAAAACAATATTACAGCAAAGCTGTATAGGATTTAAAGAACATGTGTGTGTATATATATATATACACACACATATACATATATATATATGACTGGGATGAATCAGGTATCATGAAAAGAAAACTTGATGTGATTGTGGTCTTTAGACAAATTATTTCTGAGCTCTTCTTAAATACAGGTAAACTCAAACGGCCTAAGTGGAGACTTATTCAAGATGGAGTAAATTAAGAAAGGACGAAAGGGAAGAAAGATAATTGGGCAGGTGATTTGGAAAGTGAAGGGGACAGAACTAATAAGCCAGCATGTATTGAACAGCTTTTGTGTTCAGAGCTAGAGAGTGAAGCACTTGTTAGGGAGGAAATGTACAAGCCAGGGAAATCAGATGGGCAGCAATGATTCTACTCAGCAATCCTTGGAGGCACCCTGTGCCCAGTGAGGCACCAGTGATGACATTGTGCAGATGTTGCCACTGTGTACCCTCTACTTCATCTTTGTTGAGAAAAGTCAAGCATTTTCTATGGAGTCAATATAAACAGATGGAAAGGGCCCACATAAATTTGCCTTTCCTTTCCTTTCCCTCCCCTTCCCTTTTCTTTTCTTTTAAAAATATGACTGTCTAAACAAATTCCCTGCCTTTTTGTCTTCTGAATGAATCTCCCTTTTGGTATTTTGACAGATACATTTTCCTTTGCCATGTCTGCCTTGCTTGTTCTCTTTGCCACACGCTTCTCCATTCCTCTTTTAAAGACACACTTCTCTCCATGTATTTTATAGGGGAATCTGAGTGGGAGGGAAGCAGGGTTATTTTTCCCACTGGCATGAGGTTGGACATTTGTGGTTGCTGCAGTTGAGACTGTGTGTTGATTATTGAATTGTATATCAGTCTCCTTTAATGTGATTTCCATATAAAACCATCCACCCAAACATATACATTTATATATTTTATAGGTAGGGAATAAGGGTCTTTCAGCTCTAAAACAACAACTGACAGGTTATGGTTGCTGCCTGCCTACTGAATAGTTTATTGAGAGCATAGTTAAAGTAACATGAGCCTTGTCATAACACTTTAATTTATCTTTGGAACAGGATTCATGATTTAGCTAACATTTTCCCCTTTCCACTATTAAATGTATTTTCATTCTATGAAGCTCACCCTAGGCTTAACTCAATTAGTAACTTGCAAATGACTAACTAACATTTAGTAACTAACACATTTTGTTTTTAAACATCTTTATTGGAGTATAATTGCTTTACAATGGTGTGTTAGTTTCTGCTTTATAACAAAGTGAATCAGTTATACATATACATATGTTCCCATATCTCTTCCCTCTTGCATCTCCCTCCCTCCCACCCTCCCCATCCCACCCCTCTAGGTGGTCACAAAGCACCGAGCTGATCTCCCTGTGCTATGCGGCTGCTTCCCACTAGCTATCTATTTTACATTTGGTAGTGTATATATGTCCATGACACTCTCTCACCCTGTCACATCTTACCCCTCCCCCTCCCCATATCCTCAAGTCCATTCTCTAGTAGGTCTGTGTCTTTATTCCCGTCTTGCCACTAGGTTCTTCATGACCTTTATTTTCCCTTAGATTCCATATATATGTGTTAGCATACTGTATTTGTTTTTCTCTTTCTGACTTACTTCACTCTGTATGACAGACTCTAACTCCATCCACCTCACTACAAATACCTCCATTTCATTTCTTTTTATGGCTGAGTAATATTCCATTGTATATATGTGCCACAACTTCTTTATCCATTCATCCGATGATGGACACTTAGGTTGCTTCCATGTCCTGGCTATTGTAAATAGAGCTGCAATGAACATTTTGGTACATGACTCTTTTTGAATTATGGTTTTCTCAGGGTATATGCCCAGTAGTGGGATTGCTGGGTCGTATGGTAGTTCTATTTGTAGTTTTTTAAGGAACCTCCATACTGTTCTCCATAGTGGCTGTATCAATTTACATTCCCACCAACAGTGCAAGAGTGTTCCCTTTTCTCCACACCCTCTCCAGCATTTATTCTTTCTAGATTTTTTGATGATGGCCATTCTGACCGGTGTGAGATGATATCTCATTGTAGTTTTGATTTGCATTTCTCTAATGATTAATGATGTTGAGCATTCTTTCATGTGTCTGTTGGCAATCTGTATATCTTCTTTGGAGAAATGTCTGTTTAGGTCTTCTGTCCATTTTTGGATTGGATTGTTTGTTTTTTTGTTATTGAGCTGCATGAGCTGCTTGTAAATCTTGGAGATTAATCCTTTGTCAGTTGCTTCATTTGCAAATATTTTCTCCCATTCTGAGGGTTGTCTTTTGGTCTTGTTTATGGTTTCCTTTGCTATGCAAAAGCTTTTAAGTTTCATTAGGTCCCATTTGTTTATTTTTGTTTTTAATTCCATTTCTCTAGGAGCTGGGTCAAAAAGGATCTTGCTGTGATTTATGTCACAGAGTGTTCTGCCTATGTTTTCCTCTAAGAGTTTGATAGTGTCTGGCCTTACACTTAGGTCTTTAATCCATTTTGAGTTTATTTTTGTGTATGGTGTCAGGGAGTGTTCTAATTTCATACTTTTACATGTACCTGTCCAATTTTCCCAGCACCACTTATTGAAGAGGCTGTCTTTTCTCCACTGTATATGCTTGCCTCCTTTATCAAAGATAAGGTGACCATATGTATGTGGGTTTATCTCTGGGCTTTCTATCCTGTTCCATTGATCTATATTTCTGTTTTTGTGCCAGTACCAAACTGTCTTGATTACTGTAGCTCTGTAATATAGTCTGAAGTCAGGGAGCCTGATTCCTCCAGCTCCATTTTTCGTTCTCAAGATTGCTTTGGCTATTCGGGGTCTTTTGTGTTTCCATACAAATTGGGAAATTTTTTGTTCTAGGTCTGTGAAAAATGCCAGAGGTAGTTTGATAGGGATTGCATTGAATCTGTAGATTGCTTTGGGTAGTAGAGTCATTTTCACAATGTTGATTCTTCCAATCCAAGAACATGGTATATCTCTCCATCTATTTGTATCATCTTTGATTTCTTTCATCAGTGTCTTATAATTTTCTGTATACATGTCTTTTGTCACCCTAGTAGTTTTATTCCTAGATATTTTATTCTTTTTGTTGCAATGGTAAATGGGAGTGTTTTCTTAATTTCACTTTCAGATTTTTCATCATTAGTGTATAGAAATGCAAGAGATTTCTGTGCATTAATTTTGTATCCTGCTACTTTACCAAATTCATTGATTAGCTCTAGTAGTTTTCTGGTAGCATCTTTACGATTCTCTATGTATAGTATCATGTCATCTGCAAACAGTGACAGCTTTACTTCTTCTTTTCCGATTTGGATTCCTTTTATTTCTTTTTCTTCTCTGATTGCTGTGGCTAACACTTCCAAAACTATGTTGAATAATAGTGGTGAGAGTGGGCAACCTTGTCTTGTTCCTGATCTCAGTGGAAATGGTTTCAGTTTTTCACCATTGAGGACAATGTTGGCTGTGGGTTTGTCATATATGGCCTTTATTATGTTGAGGGAAGTTCCCTCTATGCCTACTTTCTGCAGGGCTTTTATCATAAATGGGTGTTGAATTTTGTCAAAAGCTTTCTCTGCATCTATTGAGATGATCATATGGTTTTTCTCCTTCAATTTGTTAATATGATGTATCACATTGATTGATTTGCATATATTGAAGAATCCTTGCATTCCTGGAATAAACCCCACTTGATCATGGTGTATGATCCTTTTAATGTGCTGTTTGGATTCTGTTTGCCAGTATTTTGTTGAGGATTTTTGCATCTATGTTCATCAGTGATATTGGCCTGTAGTTTTCTTTCTTTGTGACATCTTTGTCTGGTTTTGGTATCAGGGTGATGGTGGCCTCGTAGAATGAGTTTGGGAGTGTTCATCCCTCTGCAATATTTTGGAAGAGTTTGAGAAGGATAGGTGTTAGCTCTTCTCTAACTGTTTGATAGATTTCGCCTGTGAAGCCATCTGGTCCTGGGCTTTTGTTTGTTGGAAGGTTTTTAATCACAGTTTCAATTTCAGTGCTTGTGATTGGTCTGTTCATATTTTCTATTTTTCCTGGTTCAGTCTTGGCATGTTGTGCCTTTCTAAGAATCTGTCCATTTCTTCCAGGTTGTCCATTTTATTGGCATAGAGTTGCTTGTAGTAATCTCTCATGATCGTTTGTATTTCTGCAGTGTCAGTGGTTACTTCTCCTTTTTCATTTCTAATTCTATTGATTTCAGTCTTCTCCCTTTTTCTCTTGATGAGTCTGGCTAATGGTTTATCAATTTTGTTTATCTTCTTAAAGAACCAGCTTTTAGTTTTACTGATCTTCGCTATTGTCTCCTTCATTTCTTTTTCATTTATTTCTGATCTGATCTTTATGATTTCTTTCCTTCTGCTAGCTTTGAGGTTTTTTTGTTCTTCTCTCTCTAATTGCTTTAGGTGCAAGGTTAGGTTGCTTATTCGAGATGTTTCCTGTTTCTTGAGGTAGGCTTGTATTGCTATAAACTTCCCTCTTAGAACTGCTTTTGCTGCATCCCATAGGTTTTGGGTCGTCGTGTCTCCATTGTCATTTGTTTCTAGGTATTTTTTGATTTCCTCTTTGATTTCTTCAGTGATCACTTCGTTATTAAGTAGTGTATTGTGTGGCCTCCATGTGTTTGTATTTTTTACAGATATTTTCCTGTAATTGATATCTAGTCTCATAGCGTTGTGGTTGGAAAAGATACTTGATACGATTTCAATTTTCTTAAATTTACCAAGGCTTGATTTGTGACCCAAGATATGATCTATCCTGGAGAATGTTCCATGAGCACTTGAGAAAAATGTGTATTCTGTTGTTTTTGGGTGGAATGTCCTATAAATATCAATTAAGTCTATCTTGTTTAATGTATCATTTAAAGCTTGTGTTTCCTTATGTATTTTCATTTTGGATGATCTGTCCATTGGTGAAAGTGGGGTGTTAAAGTCCCCTACTATGATTGTGTTGCTGTCGATTTCCCCTTTTATGACTGTTAGTATTTGCCTTATGTATTGAGGTGCTCCTATGTTGGGTGCATAAATATTTACAATTGTTATACCTTCCTCTTGGATCGATCCCTTGATCATTATATAGTGTCCTTCTTTGTCTCTTGTAATAGTCTTTATTTTAAAGTCTATTTTGTCTGATATGAGAATTGCTACTCCAGCTTTCTTTTGATTTTCATTTGCATGGAATATCTTTTTCCATCCCCTCACTTTCAATCTGTATGTGTCTCTAGGTCTGAAGTGGGTCTCTTGTAGACAGCATATATATGGGTCTTGTTTTTGTATACATTCAGCCAGTCTGTGTCTTTTAGTGGGAGCATTTAGTCCATTTACATTTAAGGTAATTATCGATATGTATGTTCCTATTCCCATTTTCCTAAATGTTTTGGGTTTGTTATTGTAGGTGTTTTCCTTCTCTTGTGTTTCTTGCCTAGAGAAGTTCCTTTAGCATTTGTTGTGAAGCTGGTTTGGTGGTGCTGAACTCTCTCAGCTTTTGCTTGTCTGTAAAGGTTTTAATTTCTCCATCAAATCTGAATGAGATCCTTGCTGGGTAGAGTAATCTTGGTTGTAGGTTTTTCTCCTTCATCACTTTAAATATGTCCTGCCACTCCCTTCTGGCTTGCAGAGTTTCTGCTGAAAGATCAGCTGTTAACCTTATGGGGATTCCCTTGTGTGTTATTTGTTGTTTTTCCCTTGCTGCTTTTAATATGTTTTCTTTGTATTTAATTTTTGATAGTTTGATTAATATGTGTCTTGGCATGTTTCTCCTTGGATTTATCCTGTATGGGACTCTCTGTGCTTCCAGGACTTGATTAACTATTTCCTTTCCCATATT
This sequence comes from Balaenoptera musculus, assembly GCF_009873245.2. NCBI lineage: Eukaryota > Metazoa > Chordata > Mammalia > Artiodactyla > Balaenopteridae > Balaenoptera > Balaenoptera musculus. The sequence continues at coordinate 95,653,673 of NC_045787.1, forward strand.
AGGGAAGTTTTCAACTATAATCTCTTCAAATATTTTCTCAGTCCCTTCCTTTTTTCTCTTCTTCTTCTGGAACCCCTATAATTCGAATGTTGGTGCGTTTAATGTTGTCCCAGAGGTCTCTGAGACTGTCCTCAGTTCTTTTCATTCTTTTTTCTTTATTCTGCTCTGCAGTAGTTATTTCAACTATTTTATCTTCCAGGTCACTTATCCGTTCTTCTGCCTCAGTTATTCTGCTATTGATCCCATCTAGATTATTTTTAATTTCATTTATTATGTTTTTCATCATTGCTTGGTTCCTCTTTAGTTCTTCTACGTCCTTGTTAAATGTTTCTTGCATTTTGTCTATTCTATTTCCAAGATTTTGGATCATCCTTACTATCATTATTCTGAATTCTTTTTCAGGTAGACTACCTATTTCCTCTTCATTTGTTAGGTCTGGTGTGTTTGGACCCTGCTCCTTCATCTGCTGTGTGTTTTTCTGTCTTCTCATTTTGCTTATCTTACTGTGTTTGGGGTCTCCTTTTCACAGGCTGCAGGTTCGTAGTTCCTGTTGTTTTTGGTATCTGTCCCCAGTGGCTAAGGTTGGTTCAGTGGGTTGTGTAGGCTTCCTGGTGGAGGGGACTAGTGCCTGTGTTCTGGTGGATGAGGCTGGATCTTGTCTTTCTGGTGGGCACGTCCACGTCTGGTGATGTGTTTTGGGGTGTCTGTGGCCTTGTTATGATTTTAGGCAGCCTCTCTGCTAATGGATGGGGCTGTGTTCCTGTCTTGCTAGTTGTTTGGCATAGGGTGTCCAGCACTGTAGCTTGCTGGTCGTTGAGTGAAGCTGGGTCTTGATGTTGAGATGGAGATCTCTGAGAGATTTTCGCCGTTTGGTATTACGTGGAGCTGGGAGGTCTCTTGTGGACCAGTGTCCTGAAGCTGGCTCTCCCACCTCAGAGGCACAGCCCTGATGCCTGGCTGGAGCACCAAGAGCCTTTCCTCCACACGGCTTTTCTTTTCCTTGGTGTTAAGTCTAGTTTCACTTGCTCATAAGGTGCAGGGTGCAGAGGCCTTGAACCCAGTGCTTCACACCAGAGTTCGCAGTGCAAAACAGCTATGCCTGACGCTTCAACTCTGGGAACCGTGTCGTAACTAACACATTTTTGATTTAAGAATTCAGGATCGAGAAATAAACTTGCAAATCTTATGAAACATTGCATGGTGTTAAATTTGAGAAGTCTCTCAACACTTTACATAAGAGGGAAAAGTTGCCATGTTCACAGTATTTGTGAGGAAGTAGGAATGGCAGGGCAGTCCGCCTGCCTTTATGAAATAGTGTATCTTCCATTCCTCCTTTCTGCCCCTGGGAACTCTGTAAGCTCATTTGTTTTATTCTACCTTTAAAGATAAAAAAGTGGAGGGATAAAGAAAGAATACCACTTAGGACTTCAGAACAATATCGTATTGAAGGGCAGGTCAGCACTTCCCAGCTTATTACTTGGGTTCCATCGGGTCTCTACACTAAAGAATTATCATGTTTATTTTGATCCATATGAGTCATTTTTCTGTGAATAGCATGATACCCTATAAGTATCTACCTAGAAGTTCTGTTCTCTGGGCTCTCTGAGACGGGCACCTCTCCTCCTTTCAACTCACTTCTCCCAAAAGAGTATAATTAAGCCATAGTTTCTGGACTACCGTATCTGTTTAAAGACCTAAAGATCAATGGACAACATCAAGGCAGAAGTCCAGATTTCATGAATAAATTTCCCCAACCATGAAATTCAAATTGGTTCATCTGGATGCCTCATAGAAAACTGGGATATGAAGCCTCCCAAATAGAATTGCAGGGAGTGGCTTCAGCAGGGAAATAATGACCTGGCAGTGATAGCTCTCCATGAAGGGTAAGTGACAGCATCATGAAGCCAGAATCAGGACTCATTCCAGGAAATTTTGAGCATTTGTCTCAGACACTACCACCCTGGGACCTCAGGCTTCCTGAGGGAAAGAGTCCAAATGAATACATCTGGGACTTAATAAGCCAAACCACAGAGATTTTGTGCTGAAAAATAGAAAGCAGCAACACTGGAAGTGAGCCAAGGTTACACTAAGGCATGAGCATATCGTATAATACAGATGTCCAAGATGAAATATGGATGTGCGCGTATGATGAACCAAAACAGAAAACACACCTGCCCTTTGACATTAAGTTCCAGCCATCTACACATGGGAGACATTTCCATAAAGGGAAAAGTGCCCCAGAGTGGAAAACAAAGCAATTGAGAAGTTGATCTTGATGGAAAGATGAAATGAGTTAAATAAGCATAGGCTGCCTATTACAGACAGAAAGACAAAGAGTTAAACAAGACATTGAAGAATTTGTTCTTTATGTCCCTAATGTCTAGCCTGCACATAGTTAGTGTTCAATAAATATCTGTAAATGAATGAAAAGCTTTCAAATATAAACATAATTATTTAAAAGGAGTCACTGTTCTTTCTAGGAACATACAACCCCAAGATATTTTTAGTGCCCTTCTTTAGTGGGTGGATAAATAATTTAAAGAGAGCAGACTCAGTTATCTCTAAGCATGAGACAAAGCTTATGTACTTTCACATAATGTACAAAGGGAAAGTGAACTTCCTCCTGTTGCTGCTTGCAGCATCATGCCGGCTGTGGGACATTCCAGGCCTGAGCGCAAGCCCCAACAGTTGTGTCAACATTCACAGACAGAAGCAGGAGATTTTTATATACTATAAATGATAGATTTTCCAGAAGGAATTGCAAACTACAAAATCTTGTACCCCGCATGCCACCCAGAACCCTAATGTACCTCATATTTGGATGTCTTAATGAAACATAATATATTACACTTTACTATAAGTATGAGGAGTTTTGGCTTTGTCTGGCTTTGTCACGGATAACTTCAGCAATGGAATTATACTGTAAATCTTGGCTGATTTTTAAATAGCCAAAATGTATTCACTATATGACTGCAAACATTTAATGTGGCATGCATTTGATCAAAACTTTAATACACTGCAAGAAAAGATATATGTTTCCCATATGGCAAGTTGGAAGTGAAAGGGTAATGCTTGACTCAACACTGCTGTGTTTAAATCGTTGTCCCTGGTAAAAGTAATCCAGAATTCTAGCTCTGCAGAGGAGATCAAAGAGAAAATTGTGGAAACTGCTGCCATCCTTGATAGATTATCTACAACCAAAATGAAAACTAATACCTTTTATCAAAAGATCAGGACGTACGAGTACTGAGGATTACTAGAATGTCCATTCAATTTTTCTTTTAATAGAGTTTGATTGGTCTCAGAACATGCATATTGTTCACAGAGCTTTTGGATATATGGTGATGGTGTGTATTTTGTGACCACCCTGCTTTGTCTGGCTGGCATTAGGCAGATACAAAATAAGAAATAAGTTTAAGAAGTTGTAAAGTAGGTGACTGGAAAATAAACTTACCTACGTGTACATGGGCTGCCATGTCACTAGATCACCTTCTGCTTCTAAGTAGTTACTTAGAATCGTTCATGGTTAATCTTACTTTCCTATTGTGAGGCTATCTTTCAATCCAAACCCAAGATAAGCCATCAAATGCAATCTTTCCCACGCTGAATTCCTACGATGCAAGGTAATTTTTTAAGTGTTAGGTTATCATTCAATACAATTATTAACTTATTGAGATAATATGGAGGGAATATAGTCAGGAAGAACAATGGCATCAGACCATTTGAAGTTCTCACAATGAAAGGGATGCGCTGGGTCTACTACTGGTTCTTTAGCTCCAGCTTCCTGTTCTACGCTAGGCAGGGTAGCTTCGAGCCACACTACTCTCCTATTGCTCTTCTCTTTCAGAAGTTACCAGTGACTCATTCGTCACAAACACTTGCTCTCTCTACACCATGTATCTAGTTGTTCACTCTCCTGTTTGCTGGACTCTAGAACACTGACTTATTCCCCATCTCTCTGACTTTTCCTTTGCTACCTCCTATTCCTGTCCCTCATGTTTATCTTAAATCTCCCCTAAGATTTGCCTTCAGACCTCATTTCTCTCCTTTACTCTTTCCTTCAGCTAAAGAATCCTATGTCAATAACCATCTACTTTCTCCTTATATATGCCCCTATTTCTCACCATAATCTCCATTTGCAGAAGCTGCTCTTCCAGTCAGATAGGCTCCAAACCTAAGAGTCCTTCCTACGGTAGGTCTGCATTATGGTGCTGAACCTTGTAAAATAGTATGGAAGTAAATTATACTTCCTTGCTGTCTTTTACATGTATCCCTTTCCTTTCTATCACTGCTAATAATAATCTAAGAATTGTCTTCCCTGTCTTGGAAACAATATCAATAAGAGGATCTATCTTATTATAATTCTTTCTTTGAATCCACATTGTGTGCAAGAAAAATATTATTAAAGCCCAACTCTGGTCAAGGTGTTCCCAATTGTGTAACTTAACAGTAGTTTTAAATACTTCCTGAATAAAGGAAAGTGCAGAAAACACAAGGAAGACTAATTGCAAAGCAAAAAGGTGTTGGATTAGGTGACAGGAAGACTGAAGGAAGAATCAAAAGTAATAGCAAATATTTTCCATGAATAAACTGAAGGATTCTGGATGTATGGTGATGTATCACCAGAGGTGTCAAGGTATCATGATAAGGTCTCATTATGGATTGTAAAACACCATGATGTCCTTATCTAGATCAATACTCTCCTAAACAGCTTCCTTCCCTGCTCCTTAGTATCATTCTGTAGATCTGCATTTATAAGATTAATACACCATTCAAATACATATTATAGGATTGAATCAACAGATTTGGGAAAACAAGTGAGGAGCCTGTGGGATGATAAGGCTTAGGGTGCCCCGGAAAGACTGAGAATGTTCTATACTGGGCCAAGTCATAAGGAATGCTGTTCTGCTGCATCTCTAAATATCACCAGGTCTTTTTTGTGTCAATTACTTGGAACTACCTAGAATGGGAGGTACTACCATTAATGGTTAACAGCCCTTCCCAATCTGTATCAACCAGACTTATTTCTGAAGAAAGCTTTTGATGTTCGCAAAGCTCTAGACCAAGAAAATTACTCCTCTCTGCAAAGTCCTGTTATACCTAACACTAAAAATCACAAATAATCCTTCAAACCAGATAAAATTCCATTTTCCATGATGCCTTTCTAAGTCACTAGAAAAGTTTTGTTCCTCCATATTTTATAGCAATTTTTCTGAACCTCAGTTGTAACTTATTATGTCAGGTGTCAGAGTGACCTATATATCCTAATGTATTCTATGTTCATTGATGGCTAGAATGGAACTTTGATGTTTTCTTGGGAAGAATGAGGAATACAGAATCAAAAGACTTGGGTTTGATAAACATAGCTGACACATAGAAGTTCTGTGATGGACTAGGGATGAGGTCTGTAACCTTTTTGAGACCCACTTTGATCATCTGCAAAATTGCAATAATAATGATCTTTCCTAGATCTTTGCTAATCTATCTGATAGTGTGCTCTACAAATACTACTTATTATGCATATCCCACACTGCACCTGACAGTATCTTTCATATATGAAATACACAATAAATACTTGTAGATTCAAATTGAATTTCAACCCTTCAAGGTGAAATGAGAAATATTTAGTAAAACAAACTTCAGAAAATATGCTTTATATCTTAAGATTGTTTTTATTTTTTTTGAATTTTATTTTATTTTATTTTTTTATACACCAGGTTCTTATTAGTTATCTGTTTTATACATGTTAGTGTATATATGTCAATCCCAATCTCGCAACTCATCCTACCCCCACCCCCACCCCCGCTTTCCCTACTTGGTGCCCATACATTTTTTCTCTACATCTGTGTCTCTATTTCTGCCTTGCAAACCAGTTCATCTGTTCCATTTCCCGAGATTCCACATATATACATTAATATACGATATTTGTTTTTCTCTTTCTGACTTAGTTCACTCTGTATGACAGTCTCTAGATCCATCCACGTCTCAACAAATGACCCAATTTCATTCCTTTTTTATGGCTGAGTAATATTTCATTGTATATATGTACCATATCTTCTTTATGCATTCGTCTATCGATGGGCATTTAGGTTGCTTCCATGACCTGGCTATTGTAAATAGTGCTGCAATGAACACTGGGGTGCATGTGTCTTTTAGAATTATGGTTTTCTCTGGGTATATGCCCAGTAGTGGGATTGCTGGGTCATATGGTAATTCTATTTTTAGTTTTTTAAGGAACCTCCATAATGTTCTCCAAAGTGGCTGTATCAATTTACATTCCCACCAACAGTGCAAGAGGGTTCCCTTTTCCCCACACTCTCTCCAGCATTTGTTGTTTGTAGATTTTCTGATGATGCCCATTCTAACTGGTGTGAGGTGATACCTCATTGTACTTTTGACTTGCATTTCTCTAATAATTAGTGATGTGGAGCAGCTTTTCTTGTGCTTCTTGGCATCTGTATGTCTTCTTTGGAGAAATGTCTAGTTAGGTCTTCTGCCCATTTTTCGATTGGGTTGTTTGTTTTTTTAATATTGAGCTGCATGAGCTGCTAGTATATTTTGGAGATGAATCCTTTGTCCATTGATTTGTTTGCAAATACTTTCTCCCATTCTGAGGATTGTCTTTTTGTATTGTTTATGGTTTCCTTTGCTGTGCAAAAGCTTTGAAGTTTCATTAGGTCCCATTTGTTTATTTTTGTTTTTATCTCCATTACTCAAGGAGGTGGATCATAAAAGATCTTGCTGTGATTTATGTCAAAGAGTGTTCTTCCTATGTTTTCCTCTAAGAGTTTTATACTGTTTGGTCTTATATTTAGGTCTTTAATCCATTTTGTGTTTATTTTTCCATATGGTGTTAAGGAGTGTTCTAATTTCATTCTTTTACATGTACCTGTCCAGTTTTCCCAGCACAACTTATTGAAGAGACTGTCTTTTCTCCATTGTTTATCCTGCCTCCTTTGTCGTAGATTAATTGACCATAACTGCGTGGGTTTATCTCTGGGCTTTCTATTCTGTTCCATTGATCTATATTTCTGTTTTTGTGCCAATACCATATTGTCTTGATGACAGTAGCTTTGTAGTATAGTCTGAAGTCAGGGAGTCTGAGTCCTCCTGCTCCATTTTTTTCCTTCAAGATTGCTTTGGCTATTTGGGGTCTTTTGTGTCTCCATACAAATTTTAAGATTTTATGGTCTAGTTCTGTAAAAAATGCCATTGGTAATTTGATAGGGATTGCATTGAATCTGTAGATTGCTTTGGGTAGTATAGTCATTTTCACAATATTGATTCTTCCAATCCAAGAACATGGTAAATCTCTCTGTTTGTGTCATCTTTGATTTCTTTCATCAGTGTCTTACAGTTTTCTGAGTACAGGTCTTTTACCTCCTTAGGTAGGTTTACTCCTAGGCATTTTATTCTTTGTGTTGCAATGATGAATGGGATTGCTTCCTTAATTTCTCTTTCTGATCTTTTGTTGTTTGTGTATGGGAATGCACGAGATTTCTGTGCATTAATTTTGTATCCTGCAACTTTACCAAATTCATTGATTAATTCTACTAGTTTTCTGGTAGCATCTTTAGGATTTTCTGTGTATAGTATCATGTCATTTGCAAACAGTGACAGTTTTACTTCGTCTTTTCCAATTTGGATTACTTTTATTTCTTTTTCTTCTCTGATTGTCATGGCTAGGACTTCCAAGACTATGTTGAATAATAGTGGCAAGACTGGACATCCTTTTCTTGTTCCTGATCTTAGAGGAAATGCTTTCAGTTTTTCACCATTGAGAATGATGTCTGCTGTGATTTTTGTCCTATATGGCTTTTATTATGTTGAGTTAGGTTCCCTCTATGCCCAGTTTCTGGCGAGTTTGTATAATAAATCGGTGTTGAATTTTGTCAAAAGCTTCTTCTGCATCTATTGAGATGATCATATGGTTTTTATTCTTCAATTTGTTAATATGGTGTATCACATTGATTGATTTGCATATACTGAAGAATCCTTGCACCCCTGGGATAAATCCCACTTGATCATGGTGTATGATCCTTTTAATGTGTTGTTGGACTCTGTTTGCTAGTATTTTGTCGAGGAGTTTTTAATCTATATTCACATTAGTGGGGCACTTGAACATCCAGAACAACAAGGAATTGTTGTTTTTGCTTTAGAGAAATGTTGATTTTGATATAGAGCATAGATGCTTTCTGAACTCTGATCCAGCCTGCTCATACCTTAAGTTTGAGAGAAGAAATGAGGTTGGTTTAGATGTTAGATACTCTACATTTAAATTTTACGAAAACCATAGATGCAGATGCTATTATCCCACTTTATAATTAAGAAATATGAAACACAGAGGAAGGGTTCTCACTGATGCTTAAGGGAAATTATTTAAGAGGGCCCCAAAGTACATTGCTTTTGTGCCTAGGAACAGGTTGAGAGGTGCAGAGGTAAGATCCATATTCTGTGCAGAAACCAGTGTGTCCCCAATTCATCAATGACATTCTCTTCTCGGGGCCTGGAACGCAAGACCTGGTCACAGTTTTCAGTGTTCTCATGGAGGGGCCAACTCTGGTTTTCTGTAGGAAACGTAGGAGTCCTAGATGCTTTTCAGGAAGCAGTACTAAATGAGAGAGAGCCAGAGAAGGTGGGAAAGAATAGGGCAGGCATAATAGCAATAATAATAATGAACAGCATTTTCTGAATATTTACTATGTGCCAGGCAATATTTCAATTATTTACACCTATTTCCTCACTGAATCCTCACAACATCCTACGAGGCAGGCACTCCTATTGTCCCAGTTTTACAAGTCCAGAAGCCTAGGAAGAGATTAAATACCTTGTCCACTATTGTGTAAATGTTGTCACTTGGTTCCAAAGACTTTGCTCTTAACAATTGAAAACAATTCCTCCTTGCTGCCCCAACCTCAAGAGGTAACTGAAGCTGGCAAACTGTTTTTGGACAGGGGTGCCAGATAATTAACCTGGAAGTGCCTGTATATAATCCAATGCACTCGAGAAGGGAATTGAGGATCTACGTGATGAATCAGGGGAATGAGTCAGGCTCTACAATGTTGTGTGAGTTTCTGCTGTACAACAAAGTGAATCAGCTATATGTGTACATATATCCCCTCCCTCTTGGACCTCCCTCACACCCCCCCCCATCCCACCCATCTAGGTCATTACAGAGCACCGAGCTAAGCTCCCTGTGCTATACTGTAGGTTCCCACTAGCTGTCTATTTACACATGGTAGGTAGCGTATTTATGTCAAACCTAATCTCCCAATTCATCCCACCCTCCCCGATGGACATAGAGTCTGTCATACAGAGTGAAGTAAGTCAGAAAGAGAAAAACAAATATCGTATATTAACGCATATATGTGGAATCTAGAAAAATAGTACAGATGAACCTATTTCCAGGGCAGGAATAGAGACACAGATGTAGAGAAAGGGGGATGAGTCTTAATGGACTTTGACTGCTAAAGAAATTCAACTTTTCCTAGGTCTCACTAGCCTGAAAGTACAAATGGAGTTATGGTCCCCTGGATATATGGAAGGTGCTTATGAGGCTAATGTTCCTCCTGGAAAAATATACTCAGTTTCCAGGATCCAGGGATAGATAGCAAAATATTTCTAGGTTGCTATTTTATTCTAATTTCCATGTTAGCATCTCACCAATGCTACTCTCATGATTGTAAATCTTCTAGCTTAATCTCTGTTTTGTTTTCTTCTACCTTCCTATGGTGGAAGCATCATGAACAACAGGATGATCAAAATAGGTATTAGAGAGGAGGAATGGCAGGATAAACAAGGAAGCTAGAGGAAAAGGTAGATCTACTGTGTGTGTCTAAAAGTTGTTTCCCTATAATTTGGGGGGGCCTCTGCCCTATAGAAAATGTACACAGTGAAGTATACCACTATGCCTTTTGATGGCCCCAACTTCTTAGAACCTTGTTTTTCATCCATGAATTCCCTCTGCCACCACATGTGTGAAGTAGCCTCTTAACTGTGAAAATTGCTTCCAGATCCTTTCTTTGTACTGTGGTGCAAATGAATAATAATGATTTAAAACAATGGTTCAATAAACTGTTGTACAATGGACCACTTCAGCAGTGTAGTGGATGCCTATGGAACCCCTTCTCAGAATGATGTTCTTAAATTGTTTTAAAATAATAATATAAAAGAAATAATTTACATTGAAATACAGTTACCAAAATATTTTTTAAAACTGTAATATATATGTACTTTAATTAGCACACTAATAAAGTTCTGGTAGCAAGTCTAATAATGATTACAATTTCTAGGGAATGATGAAGGAAAACCATGTTTTGCCATATTTGCAACAACCATAATATGATATGAAAATACATGTAACTTCTATTGGTTACAAAGTTGCAATTTCTGCTAATATTACTGTGCATGTTGCACATGTAAATAATGGAAGATAATACTAAATTTAGCTAGAGATTAGTGAAAATAAAGATGTAATATTTTTACACATCTGATGCCCATTCATGAATGTCTTGTGGACTCTGTGGACTCAAGGTTCAGAGCATTGAATTAAATAGTATCCTTTACATTCTACTTCCAATTCTTAAGCTTATGGATGATAAGCTGTTGAATTTTAAACATCAGTTGTTAGATGGGACAGAATCAGAAGAAACCATTGCCTTCTTCCCATTTCTAAAATTACTCCATGAACTAGGGTACCTACTATACATGCTGACATTCCTGAAATTCCGTTGTTTCTTATCATTTGCCATCAAAGGGGCAGTAAAATTTATAATTGCTATTTGGGTAGGGTAATGAAATTAACAATTATAGTTCTCGTTTAAGATTCTTGTTTAAATTAACATCCAATTGGCTATCTAGTCATAGGCCAAGAAACTAAAGAAAGAAGACACAGGGCAAGTAATTTTGGAGTAGAGATATCTGTGCATGGAGTGACCTATAAGGAGGGCCTCCCAAAGTACATGTATCCTAAAGAGCCAGAGGGCAGCTTGATATCCTGGACACTTAAAAGAAAAGTGAATGTCACTCAACCTGGAGACAGACATATTGGAAAGTGGATAAGCAGGTGCTATAAACAAATTGCTCCTATGCATGGACAATCCAATGGATAACCCAGAAATCAATTCATCTACTTCTAGACATGGAATTGTGAGCTCTATAAGAGCTAAATTTTGTTTTATTTTGGGGTTTTTTTGTGAAAACCACCCTAAGCAAGGACATTACTACTAGGAATCCTGGCCCTAGTATCCAATGAGGAAGGCAAAGAAGAGGTGCCAGTTGAGAGAGCTGGCACACTTGCCTGGGCAGCTACCACACTGGAATGTGGTGTTTACAGTTAAATCCAGATACAGCCTAAAAGAGAGGCTGTTCCCATAAACCATGCAGTGAAATAGCCTTATTACTCAGACAACTTATTAATGAGTTCTTTTGGGACTTGGATGGGATTCAATGGGGGCTTGCCTTCTTATGAATCCTATACTCTAAAAAGCCTTTGATGGAGAGGCCCTAATATCTTTAAAACATTGAGAAAGGAAAAATGATGCCTAAAGTACTACAGTGGTCAAAGTGGCAAATAAGAGTATGTGAAAGGTGTTTCTTTCCTTCATTCCTTCCTTTCCTTTCCTTTCCTTTCCTTTCCTTTCCTTTCCTTTCCTTTCCTTTCCTTTCCTTTCCTTTCCTTTCCTTTTTTTCCCTTTCCTTTCTCGCTCTCCTTCTTTCTTTCTTTTCTTTCTTTCTCTCTCTCTCACTCTCTCTCTCTCCCTCCCTCCCCCCTCCCTCCACCCCCTCTTTCTTTCTCTCTCTCTTTCTTTCTTCCCATTTTTTATTTGGAGGGTTAATTCTTAGAAAATGCAAAATATAGTGTGCATGTGTGTGTAATTGCTATGGTAATGCTATACATGGAAGTGGACTGAAAAAAATCATAGACACAAAGAGATGATAAGACAGCAGCAGGATGGATGTGTATGTGTTCATGTCTACTCATGTTTATACAAAGCCTTTGCCTACTGCCAAAGCTTCTGGGTACATTTGCATAATTAAAAACAGCAACATAATCAGCATGCTAGAAAAACAGCAGTAACTAGATAGAACCCCAAACTTAAACTCCTCTGAACGTTCTCTAGGAGATACATATTGCTAGTAAATTCCATCAGTCAACAGGCTGATCAACTTATTGAGACGTATCCAGTGCCCTGGAGGTCAGTGGAGTCTCTGCCTTTTGAACGAGGGTAGATATGGTATTTCATAGGGTGAGAGCTTTGGCTAGGAATATCCTTTCAAATATAGAACTTTCCTCTAGTGATCTCTAAATTCAGCAGCACTCTGAGGAAAACAAGTGGCATCATTGCTTGGTAGAATAATACAACCCTTTCCAATTGTATCCAGAATTACTCGGGAAGTGTGGCTTCTGTTGTGTTTGTGAGGCATCCATGGCTGGAGAAACTTCAGAGAATCAGCTGCTCCATAGACGGCTGGAGTCACCCATCCCTCTGTTCTTCCCCTCTCTCCCCCTCACTCTCTCAGCAACTTCTCATGGAAGGCTTGGTATCCCTGGAAGATTTTCTCTCCTAGCTCCACCATGAGTATCTATTGAAGTTTATTTCCACCTTAAACTCTATGTGCCTTAATAAAATTCAACCACAGCTCCCAGTCATGTTCAAAGTTTAAATATCTTTGTTCTTGGTTTGTTTCATGGCTCTATTCAAGCACAAGCACTGGTAGAATTAATGAAAGAATTGCTGATGGAGAAGCGGCAAAAAGGACAAAGTATCTTCCCATCGGCTCCCACTTATGTACACCTAAAAAAAAGGTACACTGCAGGGTAAACCGGGCTCATGCATTACTTTAGTTGTCTGAGGCAATTATGACCCATTTGCTCTTTGTATGGGAACAGGGCTGATCTTGTGTCCACATTTATTGCAGACACAAACCAGAAGGCATATGCTCTTGCAACAAAAATATATCATGTCACTTCCACTTTCTCTAATAGTTGTAAAGCAGAGTCTGGAACCTGGCTGAGTCAGAGAACAAGAATCTTTAGATGCAAAATAATTAGCCTATTGAAGTTCCATCTTCATGAATTAACATGTAAAGGATCAAAATGTGTCAAACTTAGTGGATGTGGATTGCTTGTTTTTAATTAAAAACATTGATTGCCCCAGAAATATGATTTGGTGTCCAGAGGGAATTTTTCCCAAATGGAGCCCTGCAACTTAGAAACATTAGTTGGGCTTTCAGTTTTCTTTCATTCTGCTTGCACCTCTCTGTAGAATGTCATACCTGCTAAGAGACCCTGACATGGTACATTTATGGTGCAATAAGCAAAGCTAGATAAAATTGTAGATTGAGATAAGATTAAAACAAAGTTCAAATAGTATATGTAAAAACTGAAAAGGACACTTCTCTTTCACAGTTGTTCCCTAGGAAGGAACTGTGATTCCCATTCACTCCAGTTTCCATAGCTTTGTTTTCTGGGTCACCTTACAGAGTGTACGACATTCATGGACAGAAATGGCGGTGCTCAAATGTACAACCTTGAGCCCATTTAATGTCAAGTTCAGCTTCAACTTAGCACTTGTCCCCATTCCTCTTTTCTCCTTTACGCCATTTGTTTACATGCCTCTATCTTCTATTAAATTTTAGAAACCTAGACCATATTTTTATACATCTTTAGGTATCTTCCAACGTAGCCCCTAACACAGTGTTCTGTAATCAGTAATAGTTCAATAAATATTTGTCGGAGACAGAAGTAGATGACAGTGTTTCCCAAAGTGAGATACATGATATGATTACAGACTATAACCAAATGAATCTCTTTATCGTAATAATAATGTAATTATATATGTTCATTTTTAAACATCACATAACATACCTCAGATCTATAACTTTCACAATGCATTTATGACAAAATAATATAAATAATTATTTGAAGAACAAATATTAACAATACTGAGTAAGTACTAAGATAGAATTTATGTGAATATGACAAAAATTGTGACACTGGTGTGTATGAGAAGCGATGATATGAGGAAACTAAGGGGTCTGTAACTATCCAGTATTTATTATTATCAGTGAATTTTAATGGAAAAAATAAAAATGTTGAAGTCAATTTCAGAGCAGGGAGTAGAACCCAGGAATCTTAAATGATGTTGGAAATTTGAGCCTGTAACTACTTTAAAACTAGACTTTCTCATCAAGAAAAGCAGCTGATTAGACTAACCTGAATGGCCTCTTCTGTGCCTCTGAGTCCAAACATAAGAGCCAAACGAGTGTATTTAATGGTGTCCATGTGCATTTTCAAGAGCCATTTCTGGTTGCCTTGTTGTTTTGTCTTTTCTCTAAGTAACTTCTCTTTGTTCACTCTTAATTCATATAACATGTCTGTGCTCCAATTTGCTGCCAACCACAGTATGATTTGTCTCTTTATTATATAGGCCAGAATGTGAGGATAAACTTCATTTTGGCTCTGGCAAGTGAGATCTTCATTTGCTGTGCCTCCCCTAGTAGTAATTCAAACACGTTTTAATGTCCTTCCAGAGTATGTGAATGTAGGTGCTTTATACATTTTTTTCACCTGTGGAAACAACAGTTTTAGATAATACTTTTATCTTGGTAAATAACACATTTTATATGACCAGTTGATGCTCCCATATGTTACACATGATGATATCTTTCTATTAAGGACTTCTTGAGCACTTACAGCCCTGCTTCATCAATAAACACAGATTTATATTGTTTCCATGAGCTCTAAAGTAGTAAATTTTCTCTAAACAAGGCTTATTGTAAATATAATTGAATTATAGATTGAAAATACATATTTATAAAGGTACCATGTTACTGGAAGCCCATGCAAAATGCAATTGATGATCACTAATAGAATATTTCCCATTAAGTACAGCCTTGCCAGCCTGTATTTCTGCCGGATCCTAATGCTGATATTCTCTGCTTTTCTATGTATAACTTGCAGAAAGTGAGAGTTTTAAAATTCAATTGCATATATTTTTCCTTTATGTTTCATCTTCTTCTCTGACTTTTACTTCTTTAACATGTCACTCTGTGGGATCTGTTAGTATGGATGATTAGAAAAAGATTCCCTCATGCTACATTTCAAGTCTGTTTAAACTATAAAATGAATAGACAATTTTATTTCATTCCTTGCGTGAAACAGTCTAATATGAAATATAATTGCTCTAGTAATGCTTGAAGCTGGCCTCTGGGGAATGGTGTTTGAAAATCTCAGTGGGACATTAATTCAGTCAAAATTGTTGTATCTTTCAGGTCAGCCCCTAACTTCCCAGTTTTTCTTTAGTGATATAGTATGACACCATGGAAGTTATGTTCACAATCAAATTTATTCTTCTAAGCAGATGATACAGCAAATCTTGTATTCACCTCGGTCAGCTGGCATGAGCTAAGCAAAATGCCTTATTAGATGAAATGTTCCCAATTACTCAGTGGATTAATACAAATCCGTTTATCTGAACCCACAGCTGGCAGTGTAAACTCTTTTCTGAGTTCATTGCTAACACTCTAAAAGGCAGGTCACATTGCTGAAGGGCAAAAAAATAAGAAAAAGAATAAGCAATTCAGTTCTTTCAGACCAGTGGGGCATGCTTTTGTACAACCTGGAAAAACAATCAGCTAGAGACCTGATATCCTAAAAGAGGGTGAAAGGGTCTTCCTAAGTACCCAATGACAACTGAAAAAGCATTAGGGGATCACAAGGAAATAGCTCCTTGAGTATTCAAATATCACTTCCTGCCTTAAAACCTTGAGACCAGCAACTCAGAACCCCTAAATAGTCATTTTTCAAATTGATTTAAATGTCTTACTGGTTTTTTTCATTTTGGCAGCCAAATCCCAGTCACAAGGAAAACACACACTAATGTAGTTTCTACCATGAACCAGCCATTACATTAGGCATAATCACATATATTTTCTTATTGAACCTATTTAATTATGTTGTGAATAAACAATTATTATCCATATCTTTCAAGTGAGGCAACTGAAACTCAAGAGATTAAGTAATTTTTCCCAAGGTCACATAACAAACAGGTAGAGAAACTGGGGTATTTTTAACATAGACAAGCGTGGCTCTAAGGCCCATGTCCTTTGTACTGTATCATGCTTCTCAAAGTACATGGTTGATCCCTATAAAATTGCTGTTTTTTTAGTCAAAACTGATAGAACATTTTCAACTACATATGATTCACCCTGGGAAATTTGGAGTTGTTTGACTTTAGAGGATGCACTTATGACTTCACGGTTTTCGTGGCAACAAAGAGGGGCTCTGAGTTTGAGGGACCATAACATTTCAGTGAGTAGTTTTGGAGAAATTTTGAGTACATTTAGTAGAATGACCTGTATGCTTTTGACCAGAGAACAGACCAATGCTTCCCAAACTTTAATGTATATACAGTCCCCCAGGGATTATGTTAACATGCAGAGTCTGACTCAGTGGGTCTGTAAATCTGAATTTCTAACAAGCTCCCAGGTGATGCCAATGTTGCTGGTCTGAGAACCATACAGTACTTTGAGTAGCAAGGGATTAGACAACTCTTCTTAAAAATGAGCATCCATTCTTCAAGAATTATCTGGCACCTCTAGCAACTGTTTCTAGCCTACAGAGTCACTAAGAGTAGTTTGTGCTATGCCTTGCTTTCCAAAGCCAAGAAGTGGGAGCTCTACAGGGCTAGGAACAAGCATCATTGGGCTCTCAAAGAATCATCGTAGCACATGCGCTGGCTTTGCTCTCCTCCTCTTTCCGTTCAGAGTCTCTTCCAGGCCTATTTAGAGAAATGCGTCCTTCATCCTAGAGAGATTCCACCGGCTCTCTGACCAATTGTTAGTTGTAAGCAGTGAGAAAAAGGTAAGTTCAAGAAATTCCAGTTATAGTTAAATTAGGCAAATTAATAAATTACTAATCTTGGGCAGCTATGTTATTAACTCAGTAATAAGGGCACTGTGAAAATTAAGACAAATTATGATTATGATTACTTTATAAAGACTATAGATTACCACTATCTTTGGCTGAATAACAAGCCACCCTAAATTTTAATGGCTTAAAATCGTCCATCTTTATTACTGCTCAGAATTCAGTAGGATATGTGGGCTGGGTCAGCTGGGGCTGAGTGGTTTCGGATGGCCTCACTCGTAGGACGGAGACCTCAGCTAAAACTCTGTCAGTGGCTGGGACATCTCTCTCTTTGTGGTCCCTCATCTCCAAGAAGCTAAATTGGAATTCTTTGCATGATAGTCCCAGGGTTCCCAACAGCAAAAGAGGGGAAGCCCCAGTACGCAATCCCACTGTATGCGTTTTCTTGTGTCCTTTTTACATACATGCCATTGTCAAAGCAAGTCACAGCCAAACTGAAATTCAAGGGATGGAGGAGCAGACTTTACCACTTCCTGTGAAATACTGTCAGCATTTTTTCAGTTTAGCTCACTTGGCTCTCTGGGTCCCATTCCACCCACAGATAAAGTAAACCTCTACCCATCCCAGTGCCCTGAAAAGTCTCATCTAATGAGTAGATAGTTCTAGATTCAGAGGAGGCACCTTGGATGGAGTTCTTGATCCAGAAACCTGTGAACTTAAGAGACAAGTTATATGCATTACACACATCCAACATACAGTGTTGACACAGAGAGAGGTTAGCTACAACAGATACTGCCACTCAAAAAGAAGAGCATGACAGTCATTGATTTGTAGCAGTTCTGACATTCAGCCTATTCTAGGGGCAGAAAATGTTTCCTGATTAGAGACCACTTCTTGTCCTAGGAGAGCCTCCTCAATACCACAGTTCCGTACTGCTTTTGGCTTCATCCTCTGGCTTTTGACTCTGCTCTCTGAGATATCCTTCCTTTTGCACAAAAAAAGGGTCTATATTTGCAGCTGAGAGATTTTCTCACTCTGCTTCTTATGAGTAAAAAATTTAAGGGCCAAATGGCCATTTTAGTTTTCATTTTGAGTTATGTTTATGTTTTTAGGCTAAGATTGGTTTCTTATGGATCTGATTCAGGTCCATTCCACGCCCTGAAAGCCACATTTTCATTTCTTTTAAAGACAAGCCTCTTTCTACTCTGGGCCAGGTGTCAAATTGGCATGTTGCAGCAACCTTAGATTCATAGACCTTTAATCTAGCTAAGTCTTTCAGAGGACTTTAACAAGGGAATTTATAGTGGATCCTTGATTTTGCCTTTGGCTCTCCATCTTGTCTCATGTTGAGAATTATTTTTTCCAAGCTAGGGAGACTGATTTGTTTTCCAACCATGCAAACGCTGGCTCCTCTCCTCTAAGTCCTTCTTGCAAACTGAATAGTTCTTTCTTCAGCTCATACACAACCATACACATCCACTCATACTTTCAACATTCTGTTTGGAGATTTCATTATCCAAAATCCAAAAGTTGATTAGGTACACTTTCTGTCTTCCAAGTTATTACAGGCAATAGCTTTGCCAATTGTTTTGTTGCTTTATAACATGGGTTGCTATTTTTCCAGTCTGTTGTAGACATTTCCGTGCCATTTTTCCAGACTTCACTAAGCGTTTCCCACCCATTGTTCTATCTAGCTTACTAACAATTTATTCACAGCTTTTCCAGCTTCTTCCCGCTTCCTGGTTCCAAATCTAATGCCACATGTTTTATATTTTGTTTGGCAACACTGAGTTTCTAGGTATGTCTCTATCTTATCTTTTGCTGTATAGAGAGTTACCCTAAGACCTAGCAACTTCAAACAATATATGTTTATATTTATTCTTTTGCAATGTTCTGTGGACTTTCTGGGTAGTTCTCATGGTCTGGGTTCTCAGCTGGATGGTTGGGGTAACGTGAATATCTAGGTCTTTCCACATGATTTCTCATTCGCAGAGGGCTAGCCTGGGCTTCTGCCTGTCATGGTCTCAGGGTTCGCAGTAGCAAGAGTGGGAAAGCCCTAAGGTGATAGTATTTTTCAAAATATTGCTTGTATAACATTTGCTAAGGTCCACTAACCAATTAAAAACACATGGCCAAGCAACAATTCTATAGGTAGAGATATAGACTCTACATCCTGATGATTGGAGCTGTGAAATACTGTGGTTTTTTTTTTTTTTTCAAACTGATACTCTAGCACCCAGAGAAACATAATTTTAACTTATTATAAAACCATCTGGACAAATAAAAATCCATTTATTTACATGGAATATGTTAGACTTGGCATTTCATGAAACACATGCAAATATATGCATATTCATATGCTTATTTAAATAAGTGGATACTGATATACACATGTATCCATACATATACTACATATATATATATATATACCTATATAAGGTGTGTAAGTGTATTCCTAAATCAGATGACTTCTTCTGAATAAAAAAGCATGCAACTCATCTTTCTTTTATAAATCCTGTTACTTTTTTTTTCTTCATTTTATTTTACAGTTAGAATAGTACTCTTTATCTGAACTCACTTCGTTTGGCTGAGGACCATTTAAGATGATAATTTAGTTAGTCAAAATCATACTGTTTATTTATATATTTTATTTAACATCCATATTTCCATGCATCCTATAAATCAAACTCTCTTTTTGTATACCTGGCTATATGATACATTCCATTTTTAAAAATAGTCTTTTAAGAAAAAGTTCCTGTAATTGGTACAGTATATACTTTTGGAATTTAAATTTAAGTTAGGTTGAGTGTTAACAAATGTAGAATTAAGTTGTTACCTTTAGTTAGGAATTGGTATGCAAATACCAACACCCTGTTTTCGTACAGTACTCCTACACACAACTGTGTCTAACTTCTCCTATTCCAGAGGCTCTCCTGTTTACCTTCCCAAGGAAACAAGCCTCCAGAGTTCTGCTGAAGTAGAGGAGGGGTGCTTGCTGGGCTAGTGGAACAGAGAGTGGGGATTGGATTAGAGGTAGGCAAAGCCCACTAAGGACCTTCTTGGTTTCAGCTAAATATTCGGATTCACACGACTACCACTGGCCACACGAGGACTGGACTGCTCAGAGAGAGACAGGTGAGAATGACAGCTTTATAGGGGGACAACAACAGGCATTCCTTTAAAAAGTCCTTGCAGCAGCCCATGTGGCCATTCACAGAACCTCCCAGTAGCTGTCCTCATCTTAGATCACAGCTTGACGGCTGGGATGTGAGTTCACATCAAGAGGTGCAGGAGTCACTCTAACTTAAAAGATTCATGTCCCACAGAAGTTAATATCTCTTATAAGAATTCTATACACATCAATTCCAGAGACTGCACAGAAGACATACCAGTTACAAGAGCCACCACACGGGAAGGATGAAAGTTACATTCAATCCAGATGTAGTATATCAGGGGACATTTTCGTCGTAAGCAATACTGCCTGATAATATGGTTAACATAGCATTTTTATCAGTTACCAGAGGAACAAAGTTAGAGAGCTAAATGAAGTTCAAATTCTCAGGCCCAAAGAATGGATTTTGTTAAGTCTTTTTTCACACAATCTAATTGCTTCTTTTAATTTATTATTATTATTATTATTATTAATATTTAAAATAATTTTATTTATTTATTTTTGGCTGCATTGGGTCTTCGTTGCTGCACGCCGGCTTTCTCTAGATGCAGTGAGCAGGGGCTACTCTTTGTTGTGGTACAAGGGCTTCTCATTGTGGTGGCTTCTCTTGTTGCGGACACGGGCTCTAGGTGCACGGGCTTCAGTAGCTGTGGCTCACGTCTAGAGTGCAGACTCAGTGGTTGTGGTGCATGGGCTTTGTTGCTCCGTGGCATGTGGGATCTTCCCGGACCAGGGTTCGAACCCATGTCCCCTGCATTGGCAGGCGGATTCTTAACCGCTGCACCACGAGGGAAGTCCTAATTTTTTATTATTAATGAAACAGGAAAGAAAGAAACACATGAATAGAAATGTGGGGAAGGAGGCAGTTTAACGTGGTGTGTAGATAAGGGAATTTCAGTCTGTTTCTATACTCTCAAGGAAACATGAGGTAAACATACCATCACAGAGTCAGAATGGGGATGAGGTGTGGGACATTAGTGGTAGGAGGAGAAAGTGTGAAGTAGGCCATTTTGTAAGAATATTTGATGATGACCCCAACAAAAAATGTTATGTTCAGGATTTTTTTTATTAAAAAGTATTGATGTATTACTTAGGATAGGCTAAATGCAATAACAAATAGACTCCAAAGTGTATAATGGTCCAAACACAATAGAAGTCTATTTCATGTTTATGTAACAGTATTAGGCTGGAACATAGGGTGGTGGGGTGACCTTCCTCCATGGAGTCAATTTGGGACAAAGCCTCCTCCACCTTCAACACTTGGCTTCCAAAGTTGGCAAGTCCTCTTTCTTCTAGTCAGAATGAAAGAGTGTAAGGGGAGTTTTGTTTGAGGTAGGTCTAGAAGTGGCATCTGCCACTTCTGCCCAAGTGCCACTGGCTGGAACTAAGGCAAATAACCACACTTAATTTCAAGTAAGGCTAAGAAATGTAGTCCAGTTATGTGCCTACTATAACAAGGAGAATAGATATTTCATTGAGCAGTAGTATGGGCATTTAGATTTTGGAAAGATTTCTATTATATACATTCTATTAAATATAATATAAATGTTATTTTAGAATCCAAGGATGTGGGCCATTACTTTTAAAGAGCTTATTTGAAACATCTAATTCCTTGCTAATTTCAGGTCAGTAAAATATTATTTTAAAAATAAGTAGCAATCATATCAATAGCATTGCATTAAGGATAATCTTTATGTCATTATAGTCGTGATTTACATGTATATACAAGTGTATACTGTTTTATATAAAACATACCCCTAGACTTTGCAAAACTGGCCATAAGTCAATTACTTTCATAGTAAATGAAGTGTTCATCTTTACTTTTAAAGAGAAACTTATTCTTTTATCTCTATGGCTTATTTCCAGAGATATTTACTTCTTTTAAGTCAGGTACCAGAGTATTTTACTCAATTCTGCATGACACCAAATTACCACGTTACGGTGCACATGCCATTTTAAGGGATCACAAGGAGCCAAATATGGAAGTAGGAACATCCAGCTTATTAAAATGCTTCTGCTCCTCTGCTTGATGCTGACCGAGGCTCTACGTTTTGGTTGTCTTGCTTTTCTTAACAGAACATAGAAGCTGCAGGGGAGCTTAACAAATAGCACTTTCACTTTAAAACACACTTCATGACACTAAAATAAAATAAGAATTGGAGGATAAATCTTGATAACTCATATATTAACATTAAACGTTCAAAATGTACCCCCTCTTAGGTTTATAAACGTGAATTCTTTTAATTTCATCATTACTTTAATTTTTACCAGTTTTACACATATATGAGATGTCTTTGGCTTCACTTATGGTGGTTTAAAGTACAGCATTTTTTTTTTCTTTTTAATAAAGGGACTTCTCAAAAATTAGAAGAAAAAAAGAGCAAACTCACTATTTGACAGCCTGTTCCATCCATCACATCTTTCTGTAACATTATCCTTTTGATCTAATGGACTCCAGTAAAAGGTGAAAGTTGGCGTGGTGTGTGAGCCAAACTTGCATTGCTGTTTTTTTTTTTTTTTTAAAGTTTCATTTTTTATTTATTTTATTTATGGCTGTGTTGGGTCTTCGTTTCTGTGCGAGGGCTTTCTCTAGTTGCGGCAAGTGGGGGCCACTCTTCATCGCGGTGCGCGGGCCTCTCACTATCTCAGCCTCTCTTGTTGCGGAGCACAGGCTCCAGACGCGCAGGCTCAGTAATTGTGGCTCACGGGCCTAGTTGCTCCGCGGCATGTGGGATCTTCCCAGACCAGGGGTTGAACCTGTGTCCCCTGCATTGGCAGGCAGATTTTCAACCACTGCGCCACCAGGGAAGCCCCTGCATTGCTGTTTTTAAGTTACGCAAGGATGAAAGGAAAATGCTGTTCTTACTCTTTGATTATTTTTGCATATTTTTGCATATGTATAACTTAGAAAGTGACTGTATAAATTGAAACTTTCCATGGGTCTAGTTTGCAAAAAGGAAGCCACTCATGGCCAATTTAGAAAAATAAACATCCAAATTCTGAATGTTTGAAAAATTACTCCAAGGCCAGTTTTGTGACATTTCAAACATTTAAAGTTGACCTCATTGCTGATAGTCTTATCTATTGCTGAGGAAATTCACACCCGTGGCATAACTATTTCATACCTATACAGTGGTAGCATCTTTGGAAATCTTTTTTTTTTTGCTCGGGTTGGGGGAATAACAGTGAACCAAAGTGATTCTCAATTTCAACACTACTGTTTTGCACAATGTGTCAGTGTGTCTGTAATCTCTCAACTTCAGGAATGAAAATACAATTACAAAGGAGAGTAAATCTGGATATGTTGTTCAGACATACTTACTTCCTACACTTAAAAAATATAGCAGTGTACATCTGCTTAGACCCTAAAAATTACCAGGAAATCTATTTCTCACCAGAGGTTACAACAGACAAAATGTTCACATATCTAATTTTATTTGAGGAAAGAGAGAAGATTTGTTTTAATGTTACCTTAGCATCCTAAGCTAAGATGGTAAAATGCTACTTTGCCAAGTGATGCTTTTCAGAATCTAATGCTAAAATAATATTATGGTATTAAAAGTGACCCTAAAGACTATCTTATAAAAATGCCCCACCCCTTTTGTTGATGACTAAAGTAAGGCTAAGTGATAATATTAATTGAAGGTGATGAAAATCATATGTTTTAATTCAGTATAGCAATAAAGATTGCCTGATGCAAGGTGTTATCTTGTGTGCTATGGCTTGCTGTGCTAGGTTTTAAATATTATATCATGAAAAGCACAAAATCTGAACATCACTTTCCTGAAATCATAAGCAGAGTGTCAAAAGAATTAGATTTCTGTTCACTTTTTTTTGGGGGGGGGGCGGAGATTATATATCTCCAAAACATTGCTCCCTTAAATTTTGGTCATGTATCAGTTTCCTTGATCCTATAACGACTTTTGATGTTGAACAAATGAACATGTCAAAGAAACTCTGGAGATTCTTCATGATTCCAAGTAATCAAGGAACATATTATGTAAGAAAACACATTTTCTTCAAAATCTGCAGTATAAAAACAAATGATCCCACTAGTCAATATAAACATAAGGTAGAGGAGGCCAGTGAAAATGCTACCATCCACCAATCACCTCCTCAGAAGTTCTTCATCCCACCTACCATATACTCCTGTCCGATAAATCTACTTCCAGTCTCTCATGTCAATTCTTTCCCCTCCATCCCGCTACTTTCCTCTTCACTCAGATCTTCATAATCTTTATTGGGCCTCTTTCTATTGCCTCCTAACAGTCTGGCTCTACACCATTGCCAGAATGGTTTACATAAAATGCAACCCTGACCGCACCATCTTCTATTCTACTTACATACAAACTTTTTGAGGTTTTTACCATACCTAAAGAATTAAGTTCAGACTCCTTAACAGGGCACACAACATAATGTCTTTTATCCATTCCCTTCCTACCACTCTGCCTCATCTCTGATCACCACTCAATTCCCCTCTGTCAGCACCCAAAGCCACATGTTATCATGCCTGTTTTTATTGATCTTTTTATTTTGTATGCCAAACTGTCCTCCTCTCACTTCATCTGCTTTGAAAACCTCTAAAATTAAATTTTTAAGTTAACATCTCTAAAACATCCCTGGCATACATAACCATCACCTAGACATATCTTTGGGTGGGGAGGAGAGTACATTATCTCAATAGTTCTGCTATAATTTTGTGATTTCTCTTGAAGTCAAATTTATCATGCACCCTCATAAAACAGAGTAGACTTTGAATGAAAATAAAATGCCTGGTTTGTGTCAATGAGCTCCATGTTTCACACCGACTCATGATTTTTTCTGCATTGAATCATGCTTGCTTTTAGAGGAATGGAGTCCTGATACTACCACCATGCAAATTATATCTCTAGAATACATTGGATTCTGGCCGGATGCAATGACTTTTAGGCAACTCTAATGCTTTGGGGCAAATGCAGATCAGATATGCTGTTTAGCAACTGACTGATAATTCCCCTAACATGTTCAAGTGACTTGAGAGTTAACGTAAAGGTATATGGCTTCAATACCAAGAAGAAAAAAAATGGGTTTGAGTATATCTAAGTCATATATTCTCATTACTTTTGGAAAAAAGGCTTTGCATTTGGCAGATTTTTTCAGTTACACACTATAAAAGAAGAAAATATTTTGCTCATCCTGGCAAGAACAATATTTTCCTTTTTAGATTTATTTTTTAAATAAAATTTGCTGATTGAAAAGTCACACAGGTGAATTGTTTTCTCCAGAAGTAATGACATTCCCAGGCCAGCAGGCTTTAGTTCAAAATACTAAACCAGGCAGTGTCTGGGATATCCATTTCCAAATGGTATGCCAATGGGATCAAACCCTGGCATCTTCAACCTATATCTGAATGAGTAACATACTTTTAAAATAGAACTGGCAAATCAAAACATTTAGAATTCTGACCTTGGCTTAGAGATATAATGACATGCTTGAGGTTGACTTTACTATTTAATATGAAGCATCAACACCTGGCTGCATAGTAATTATGAAAGAAGATGAAGTTTAATTGCTGGAAAAACTACAATGTTGTCCAGAAACAAAGTCTATGATTTAACTGTATATTAGATGGCCTAGAAATGCGCATCTCAGGGCTCCTCCTCAAAACTATACTGCCCACCTCACCTAGATTTTCTGTTGCATGAGTAGTTATTCACTATTTGGTGTGTGATTTTCTAACTGCATCTGAAATTCTGCAAGGTTAAGGAAATTAATATCCATTCTATTTCTTCTCTAGCCTCTCTCCCGTCTTTCATTTAATTAGTGTTTATTGCATGTCTGCTATTTTCCAAACAGCAATGCTGAAGGATGCAAGTGCAAACAGCAGTGTTCCCTAGTCTTGAGACTTTGACGCTAATGAGAAAAATAGATATGAAAACAAATAATTATAATGTACTAGGAAAAGTGGTGTACTACAGGCATATAAAGAACATTATGGGACAAGAAAGGGAAAAACCACACTGGCCTAGGAGTGATCCTGGAGAACGCTTTGGGCTTGGCCTTGAAGGGTGAGCAGGATTTAAATTAGAGCAAAGAGGGTAAGAACATTTCAGGTCATGGCAAAGGCCAGAAGGCCCTATGGGGCAGGGTATACTCACACTAGTGCTTGCCCCAATTAGCTTTGGCTGGAAGACAACATATTCTCCAGAAATCTTACTATAATTCTATGATTTCTGTAAGTAACAGGAACAGAATCGGAATGTAAGTTCTGAGCAATATAATACAGCGGAAGTGTGTGTTTAAAGCAAGAAATTTGGAGCCAGACTGCCTGGGTATGGATTCCAACCCGAACACCTAAATACTGTCTGACTTTCAGCAAGTTATTTAAGTGCTGTAAGCTTCAGTGCTGCCCTGCCCTGTAAATTGAAGAAGATATTAATAATTGCCTCATAAAAATTATTGTCCAGATTAAATAATTATTAAAACTTTCTTAGAAAAGTGAGGGACATGTGAGAATTTTCCATAAATGTTAGCATCAAATGTTTGAATTACTCACTTTTTTAGACAGTATTGCTGACCTGTAAGTTTTATACCATACAATTTGCCCATTTAAAGTATGTAAGTCAATGATTTTAGTAAATTCAGAGGATTATGCAACTATCACCTCAATCTAATTTTAGAATATTTTCTTCCCCTCAAAAAGATACCTATTGAATTTCATTCTCTGTTTTTATTCTTCTATCTCCCAGGTCTACGTAAAACCTAATCTCATTTCTGTCTCTATAGATTTGCCTATTTTGGACATTTCATGTAAAAGTCATTATAGAAAATGTGGTCTTTTGTGTCTAGGTTCCTTCTCTTAGCATAGTACTTTCAAGATTCATCCATATTCATTCCTTTTTATGGCTGAACTATATTCCATTGTGTGAAATGCCACATTATATTTATATATTCATGAGTTGATGGGCATTTTGGATGTTCTGTTTGTTGTACATTATGAATAGTGCTGCTATGAACATTTGTGTACAAGTTTTGCATGGACATATTTTTTCATTCCTCTTGGCTGCATACATAGAAATGTAGTTGCTAGGTCACATGTTAACATTTTGACATTTTGAGCAATTGCCAAACTGTTTTCCAAAGTAGCTGCACAATTTTCTTTACCATCAGGAATATGCATGAAGGCTTGAATTTAATTGTATCCTCACGACTGATTGTTTCATCTATTTTTGTGAAAATTGCTGTTCTAATTTTGACAGGGCTTGCACTGAATCTAAAGATGGCTATGGGTAGTGTAGACATTTTAACAATATTAACTCTAATGATCCAAGAACGTGGGATTTGTTCATTTATTTTATTTATTTATTTTTTAATTTGGGGGGGTTGCTTCTTTATGCTACACTAACATATAGTGTTGGGATAGTTTGGAGGGTTCAAAGATAACTACCTTCAAGGAACTTGGAGTCAAGTGGAGGAGATACTAGTAACCGTAATTCAAGGCAGACAGAAATGAGTGCTGAGTAAGGATTGTTTTTGTTGTAAGTGACTAGATCTGGCTTAACTAACAAAGGGAATATATTTCTCACATAATTAAAGTGACTAGGGGTATCTTTATTTTTATTTATTTATTTATTAATTAAACATCTTTATTGGAGTATAATTGCTTTACGATGGTCAGTTTCTGCTTTATAACAAAGTGAATCAGCTATACATATACATATGTCCCCATATCTCCTCCCTCTTGCGTCTCCCTCCCACCCTCCCTATCCCACCCCTCTAGGTGGTCACAAAGCACCGAGCTGATCTCCCCGTGCGATGCAGCTGCTTCCCACTAGCTATCTATTTTACATTTGGTAGTGTATATATGTCCATGCCACTCTCTCACTTCATCCCAGCTTACCCTTCCCCTCCCCATGTCCTCATGTCCATTCTCTACATCTGCGTCTTTATGCTTTTCATCAGTGTCATGATTGTTGGTGTATAGATCTTTCATTTCCTTGGTGAAATTTATTCTTTAGTATTTTATTATTTTGAGGCTATTGTAAATGAGAATGTTTACTTTTTTCAGAGTTTATTGTTAAAGAAACACAAATAAATTTCGTATGTTGATTTTGTATCATGAAGCTTTACTGAATTCATTGATGACTTTTAAGAGTGTTCTGGTGGAGTTTTTAAGATTTTTCTATATACAAGATCACATCATTAGCACACAGACACAATTTTACTAATTACTTTCAGATTGCTCGCCTGATTGCTGTGGTTAGGACTTAAGGTATAATGCTTGAATAGGAGTAGTGAGAGTGGGCACACTTGTCTTGTTTCTCATCTTAAAGGGAAACTTTCAACCTTTCACCATTGAGTATGATGTTAGCTGTGAGACTGTCATGTATGAGCTTTATTAAGTTGAGGTACATTCAGTCTACACCTACTTTATTAAGAGTTTGTATCATAAAAGGATGTTGAATTTTCTGAATACTTTTTCTGCATCTGTTGAGATGATTTTATCATATTAATTTCATTCTGTTAACCATCCTTGCATCCCAGGGATAAACCCCACTTGATCATGGTATATAATCTTTCCAATGTACTGATTAATTTGGTTTGCAAGCCTTTATTGAGAGTTTTTCATCTATATTCATTAGGGATATTATCTTGTGGTTTTCCCTTCTTATGGTGTCCTTATCTGGTTTTGGCATCAGGGTTGTGCTGGCCTTGTAAAATAGGTTTACAAGTTTTCCCTGCTCTTCAAATTTTTAGAAAATTTTGAGAAGAACTGGTATTATTTCTTCTTTAAATATTTGGTAGAATTCACCAGTGAAGCCATCTGGACCTGGGCTTTTTTTATGGGAGGAGGTTTTGATTACTGATTCAATCACCTTAAACATTGTGAGGCTGATCAGATTTTCTATTTCTTCATGATTCATTCTTGGCAGGTTGTACATTCCTAGGAATTTATCATTTTCTTCTGAGTTGTTTAATTTATTGGCACAGACTTGTTCATAGTAGTCTCTTATGATCCTTTGTATTTCTGTGGTATAAATTATAATGTCTCCTCTTTCATTAATAATTTCATTTAGTTGAGTCCTATTTTTTTCTTGCTAAGTCTAGCTAAAGGTTTGGCAATTTTGTTTATTTTTTTAAAAAGTAACTTCTAGTTTCATTGTTTGTTTTTTTTTTTTCTTTTTTCCCCTGTTGTTTTTCTATTCTCTGTTTTGTTTCTGTTCTGATCTTTGTTATCTCCTTTCCTTCTTCCAAGTTTTGTTTTAGTTTGTTATTCTTTTCTAGTTTACTACTAAAAACTTCTGGCTGCTCTAACATTTTGCTTGTATCATGGAGCTACCAGCCTTCTCTTTTTTTTTTTGAGTCTTTACTGAATTTGTTACAATATTGCTTCTGTTTTATGTTGTGGGGTTTTTTTGGCCACGAGGTATGTGGGATCTTACCTCCATGACCAGGGATTGAAACTGCGCCTCTGGCATTGGAAGGCAAAGTCTTAACCACTGGCCTGGAAGGGAAGTCCCTACCAGCCTTCTCTTAAGTGTTCTCTACCAAAACCTCCAATACCCTTAGGCATGAAGTTCTCCATGCTCTATTTCAAATAAATTCAGACTCCATCAATTCTATAGCCTGCCTTTATTCTGGACAGAACACCAGAACTACTCCACTGAAACTTGGTGGGTTGGGGGGTGGGGGCAGCTAAATTTTTCTGAAGTGATATCTTCACTGAGTGGTCATAGGATGGGGGCAGTGACGACTTCTAGTCTTCTCAGTTTGACTCTTCTAACATGGAACTTCCACCCTGCAACCAATCTCAGGTAGAGATCACTGGGGCCTCTTTATTCTCACCCCACAACATTTTGAGTAGAGCTTCTGCTCCATGGGTAGGGGGTAGATAGGGGAATGGATACCTAGTCATTTCAGTCATACTTGGCTGGGGTAGACCTTCTGCAACAGGCGACAGGAGGGGATGAGAAAACCCAAGAGCCTGCCTTTGCAAGGGTGAAATCATATCCCCAAACTGGATAATGGGGGAGAGGGAGAGAGAGAGAGAGAGAGCCCCATCTTCTTAGTCCTTACCTGCTAATTGTAGAACACTCAGGGTAGAGCTTCTGTAACGCAAAGCTTGCAGAGGTGGGGGCATTCGTGGTGGTAAGGGATTAGATCATGGGTCAGTTATGTTCTACAGTTATGTTCTTACTGAGATTTAGTAGATTTTCTTTAATGATTGTTTCTCCGTTTGCTGTTTGCCCTTAGGATAACTTCCAGAGACTTTGAATAATTGCTGGTTTGGTTTTCTGTTTAAAATAATTTTCACAAGTAAAATTGTTTTGTTGAGGAGAAAGTCCACCAATCTTCTTACTCTGCCATTCAGGAGGTCCTGCCTCCTTTAATTATATATTTTTGCCAGTGCATTATTTTTTTTTAACCTATTATGATAGAGTATTAATCATTTAATTCCTTCTATAACTGTAAATCTTGCCATTTTTTTTTATAAGAAGCTGAATTTCCTCATGCCTGACAAGAACCTCTGTAATTAAAAAAAAAAAGTTATGTGGTCATATGTTTTGAATCTATCTTATAGGCCCCTATTGGATAATCAAATTTCTCATTAAAATATTCAAGAATCTAAGGAATCTTACACAGAGGAAAATGAACTCTTCATAAACTATCATTTCCTAGAAGTGAGGCAGTACTCAGCAAGAGCCTAGAGACAAGACAAGAATAGAACAAATTGTGTAATCTGGAAATTGGAGGCCATAGTGGAAACACAGATGCAGGCAATAGATGCTAGGACACAACCAGGATCATGTGCAGAAATATCCATTTCAACTGAGGTCAGTGGAGGTGCATCTCTACCATGAAACATGAAATGTATGTATCCTACCCCTAGCCACTGCCAGAACTTTTATGCCATCCCAAGGAGAAGGAGATGGACAGTGAGGAGAAAACATTTTTCTGATCATGTACTGCCAAATAGACTCTTTTTTTTAAAATTGAAATATAGTTGATTTACAATGATGTGTTAATTTCAGGTGTACAGCAAAGTGATTCAGATCACTTTAGATTCTTTTCCATTACAGGTTATTACAAGCTATTGAGTGTAGCTCCCTGTGCTATACAGTAGGTCCTTGTTGGGTATCTATATATAGTAGTGTCCATATTTTAATCCCAAACTCTTAATTTATCCCTCCCCCTTCCTTTTCCCTTTGAGACTGGGTTTTAACTAAAAATTAGTGAGTTACTTTGATTATATAAGGTTAAATTTCTCATCTGACATAGACTGAATGTTTGTGTCCCCCTAAAATTCTATGTTGAAACTTAATCCCCAATGAGATGGTATTTAGAGGGGCCTTTGGAAGGTGATTGTCATGAAGACAGAGCTCTCATGAATAGAATCAGTGCCCTTATAAAGGATACTCCAGATTGTTTCCTTACCCCTTCTCCCATGTGAGGATACAGGGGAAAATCAGCAGTCTGCAACCCAGAAGAAGGCTCTCCCCAGAACTCAACTATGCTGGCACCCTGATCTCAGACTTTCCGACTCCAGCACTGTGAGAAAAAAATTTCTGTTATTTATAAGCCACCTAATCTATGGTATTCTGTTATGTCAGACACCCTTCAAGCACAGATGAATAAACCAGACCAAATTCAGTTCAGTTATAGAAATAAAAGGAAGTTACATATTTGAACACGTGAATTTTGTGATTAAAAATTCATACCTCCTACATTATATTGCACTATTCCCGTGTAGGTGTCATGTGAAAAATAAGAATAAGATGAAACACAAGGTGAAAAGAAAAATTCAAATAACATTATAATGAATAAAAATTTGCTCTCAAATTGCCCACACACACACACACACACACACATGCATACACACACTACTCAGTTCAAATATACCCATAAGAAGCTGGCTTTCAAACTTCTCTTACTATCCCAGGCATTAACTTTAAATGACTGAAATTGTATATAATAATTCATAAGACCCCCATTAGATATCATTTATAATACTTTGGACAGATAAACTGGACCAAATTTTTCTTCTGAGTATTCTGCAAAGGAAATATATGTTCTACAAAACAATATTACATAAGTAGACCACTTGGGAAATGTCTAAACAACTTAAGAGTATACAAATACTTTTGAAGCAGCACAAGATAATTTATAAGCTTTTATTTATAAAGGAACTGCTGAAAGTTATTGTAGAAGGCATTCATTTAAGCAAATTCCTTAGGACCATTAAAATGCAACAGTGAGATGAATTCTACCAACTGTACTCTGAAGGAAAGTGCAGTTGAGACACACAGCATTATGCATGACCCCCAATTCATGGCAAAACAGATTTCCATAAAGACTTTTGAGTTCTGCCTAATTCTCACATACATTAATCTTGTGATTTAACACATCTTTCATTTGTATCTGGCTTTAGTTACATTATTTTCAATTTTTTCTCTGTACTTTCTCTTAGCCTTTGTATGTTTTATTCCTTATACCTAAATTGCCCAACCCTGATATTTCTCTGAATTGGAAATTTCCAGATGAGGAAGACTGGTAAGCAATCCCTCTTCTGGGAACCTTTCTTTACAGGCCTTAGAAGACAGAAGCTTTCTTTCTTACCTGCTATCTATCTCTGTGCAACAAAATTCTGTGCATGAAATAAAGGACTTGGCCACATTTATATTATGATGCAATATTTTTTAGTAGCCGTGAATACTGCATACCATGATACAATAGTATCCAGTAGGGTTGAAGTTGATAAAAGTGACACATAGCTACTTCACAATGCCAACAACAACTGCAGATTTCTTTCTTCTCTTCAAATGGATCTCCCAACTGGTGTCCTCTCAGAGCTTTAAGGGAACTGCTATTTAGGAATCTGTTCAGTCATTCTGACATGCTCTTAGAAAATAAGACTGATGATGATCAAATCTGCCTGCTGAATGATAATAGCAACCTCTGCCCATTCTCCAGAGGCCTATGGCCATCAGCAGAGGCGTTCTGCTTTATGAGCTATCAATAGTGTGTTACCTCTAAGGTCAAATCTCAGGAAGATAGAATCACACCTCTTTCTCTTACACAAAGTATATTGCATGGAGCAACACTAAAAATTATTCATACAGGTCCAATGTCACATTAATAATATGAATTTAGGAACCCAGGAGGAAAGAGTTCTGTCATTTAACTTGAATGTGTTTTCCATTGCTTTGCTAGCACTTTAAGGTTGCTCGCTGTGAATTCCTTTCTGGGAATCATTTCATAGTTCTTGTATAATACATGATACATTTTCTAGATAAATTAAAGTTTGAAAACTCTTTCTTGCATATATACATTTTTTTCTTTATTAGTGCCAAGTTCTTCTAAACCAACTACTCTAAAATATGACTGACTTTATGTATCAAGGGGTTAATGTGATCAATATAAACTGTGGAGTCTCCTTGGCATATGTTCTAAACCTCTAGGGAGCTGTACAGATTGGGGCTGCGAAGTGCTCTTTGACTACTTCCTGC
Source organism: Balaenoptera musculus (assembly GCF_009873245.2). Taxonomy (NCBI): domain Eukaryota; kingdom Metazoa; phylum Chordata; class Mammalia; order Artiodactyla; family Balaenopteridae; genus Balaenoptera; species Balaenoptera musculus. Next base: position 95,687,205 of record NC_045787.1, read on the forward strand.
TTCCATACCTTGTGCGGTCTGTATTGAATTTTTAGAAAAGAAATAAGTGATATGAACTTCCAGCCTTATTCTAATTTCAAATAAATCTCCAATATAATGATGAGTCATTTATTACACAGCATGACCTCTAATAAACTTTTATATTAATACGGCAAAAATAAAAAAGTATATCTAAGCTTCTATTAAGATATTGCCTATTAAAAAACTCCTGGCATTGGGCAACTCGAATGGTTGACAGCGTTCTCTTCTGCTTGCTGAAGTTCATGTGGCTCTTTCTATCATAAATAACAAAACATTGAAACTGTTTTTGAGGAGAAAAGAAGATGCACCATATTTGTTGGCAATGTTTTCTTCAGATAAAATTTTTTTTTAATTTTATTGGAGTATAGTTTATTTACAATGCTGTGTTAGTTTGAGGTGTACAGGATAGTGATTCAGTTACACATATGCATATATTCATTCTTTTTCAGATTTTTTTCCCATATAGGTTGTTACAGAATATTGAGCAGAGTTCCCTGTGTTTTACAGTAGGTCCTTGTTGATTATCTACTTTAGATATAGTAGTGTGTGTATGTCAATCCCAAGCTCCCAATTTATCCCCCGGCCCCCACTTTTCTCCTTTGGTAACCACAAGTTTGTTTTTGAAATTTGTGAGTCTGTTTTCATTTTGCAAATAAGTTCATTTATATCATTTTTTAAAAATTAGATCCACATAAGAGTAATATCATATAATATTTGTCCTTCTCTGTCTGACTTACTTCACTTAGTATGATCATCTCTAGATCCTTCCATATTGCTGCAAATGGCATTATTTCATTCTATTTTATAGCTGAGTAATATTCCATTGTATGTATGTATCACATCTTCTTTAACCATTCCTGGACATTTAGGTTGCTTCCATGTCTTGGCTATTTGGAAATAGTGCTGCAATGAACATTGGGGTGCATGTATCTTTTCAAATTATGGTTTTTTCTGGATATATGTCCAGGAGTGGGATTGCTGGATCGTATGGTAGTTCCGTTTTTAGTTTTGTTAAGGAGCCTCCATACTGTTCTCCATAGTGGCTGTACAAATTTACATTCCCACTAACAGTGTAGGAGGGTTCCCTTTTCTCCACACCCTCTCCAGCATTTATTGTTTGTAGGCTTTTTGATGATGGCCATTCTGACCTGTGTGAGGTGATACCTCATTGTAGTTTTGATTTGCATTTCTCTAATAATTAGCACATTGAACATCTTTTCATGTGCATTTTGGCCATCTGAATGTCTTCTTTGGAGAAATGTCTATTTAGATCTTCTGCCCATTTTTGATTGGGATTTTTGTTTTTTGATATTGAGCTGTTTGTATATTTTGGAGATTAATCCCTTGTTGGTCGCTTAGTTTGCAAATATTTTCTCTCATTCTGTGGGTTGTCTTTTCATTTTGTTTATGGTTTCCTTTAATGTGCAAAAGCTTTTAAGTTTAATTAGGTTCCATTTTTTAATTTTTGTTTTTATTTTCATTACTCTAGGATGTGGATCCAAAAGATATTGCTGCGATTTTTGTCAAAGAGTATTCTGCCTATGTTTTCCTCTAATAGTTTTATAGTGTCTGGACTTACATTTAGACCTTTGAATCATTCTGAGTTTATTTTTGTGTATGTAGTTAGAGAATGTTCTAATTTCATTCTTTTACATGTTGCTGTCAAGTTTTCCCAGCACCACTTATTAAAGAGACTGTCTTCTCTCCATTGTGTATTCTTGTCTCCCTGTCTTAGATTAATTGACCATAGGTGCCTGGGTTTATTTCTGGGCTTTCTATCTTGTTCCATTGATCCATATTTCTGTTTTGTGCCAGTACTATACTTTTGATGACTGTAGCTTTGTAGTGTAGTCTGAAGTCAGGGAACCTGATCCCTCCGACTCTGTTTTTCTTTCTCAGGATTGCTTTGGCTATTTGGGGTCTTTTGTGTTTCCATACAAATTTTAAGGTTTTTTGTTCTATTTCTGTGAAAAATGCCATTGGCAATTTGATAGGGATTGCATTGAAACTGTAGATTGCCTTGGTTAGAATAGTCATTTTGACAATATTGATTCTTCCAATCCAAGAATATGGTATATCTTTCCATCTGTGTCATCTTCAATTTCTTTCATCAGTGTCTTATAGTGTTCAGAGTACAGGTCTTTTGCCTCCTTAGGTAGGTTTATTCCTAGGTATTTTCTTCTTTTTGATGTGATGGTAAATGGGATTGTTTCCTTAATTTCTCTTTCTGATCTTTCATTGTTAGTGTATAGGAATGCAAGAGATTTCTGTGTATTAATTTTGTATCCTGCAACTTTACTGGATTCATTGATACACAGAAAATGCTAAAGATGCTACCAGAAAACTACTAGAGCTCAAAAGTGTTGTATTATTAAGAGGCAGTATTAAATATTTTATTTTTTAGGTTTCTGCATAAGTAAAAAATAAGGTACCTAGATAATTAGAAGTAGAGATCTGTTATATGATACTGAAATACATCATATAATGCTGTTTGTATTTCAGGGGATTGCCAGATTTAGTTCATAGGATGATAAGAGATTTTGAAACAGTCTGGGGACACTTAGCCCATCACCACTCAAGCCTATATTAGTAAAGATCAACATGAAGGTTAAAAAAGTCCTTCAGATTTTTTTGGAAAGGATTGTTAGTATACTAGTTTCAGTGTACACACAATCACACACACACACACACACACCATGGGAAAAGGGTGATTCTCCATCACATAAAGCCAAAAGAAGTGCTTAGAGGATTTCTCTTGCAACCTCTGAATTATTGTGAATGTGTAGGTTGATACCTAACCGTCTGTTGAGATCTAAAGTTAAAAGCCTTGGGATGGTTGGGACCTGGTTGTAGGGGATTAAAGAGAGGAGACAGGCAGCATTGGGAGCCAGCTGACCTTCCACTGATATAGGGGCAATATACGTGGTTCTGGTGAGCAAGATGTCTACTTGTAGAAGGGAGCTGTGATAGTTTTAATCTATGGTCACAAATTTCTTTGGTATCTTCCAGTCGAGAAGTAATATATCCAGTCTCTTTGAATTTGCATGGCTTATGACTCTTTTGATCAAAAGGATTTGGCAGAAGTGAAGCTATATGATGCCCTACGCTAAGTTATAAGTGCAATGCAGCTTTTAGGTTTCCTCTGGAATATTCCTTTTTTTTTTTTTGAACGCTGAACTCCAAACAATTGCTCAGTCTTCAAGCCACATGGAATAGCTACATGTAGGCATCCTTTTCAACAGCCACTGCTGAGCACACAGAAAATAGGCAGCATCAATTGCCAGCCGGGTGAGTGAGCCATCTTGGACATCCATCCATCCAGGTGAGCCTTCAGAGGGTGACTATCAGAGCCAGCATCTAACCACAATTGCATAAAGAAGCCCAAGTGAAAACTGCCCAGCTGAGTCTTTTCCAAGTTCCTGATCCATAAAGCAGTAAGCAAGATAAAATAGTTGCTTTAGACAGATCAGTTTTAAAGTAATTTATTATAGAACAATAATAACTGGACCACAAATCATCTGAAATCTCAAGAGAAGGTTTTAAGATGGATGATAGTTTGTAGTTTTTATATTATACGGACTGGAAGAATTTTTTATTATTTCAAAAGTAGAGCCATTAATATATTGTTTGAGGATGTCAAGAAAAGCAATGAGATTGTCTTAGATTTCATTCTGGGAGGAAAGGTACATCCCCTAGAGCTGATTAAAAATAGCAGATATAAAAAATAATTATGTTGCTTCCTTCTAGCATGAAGCTGAGTCCAGTTTACTTAATAAATCAGGTTCCAGCTCCATCATCACCATTACCTTTACAAGAAATTCATATGTTCTGATTAAGTTTTTAAAGGCCTCTATCAAAACATTTACTTTGGCATAAAGGAGGCATCTTCATAAGCCCTCCTTAACCCATTTTTAGTGATTATCCAGTTAACATTGGGTTAGTCACAGTTGGTTCAATAAAAGACATCCTTTTGAAGGAGATGTCAAGTCTCAGGAAGCCAGATTCAGTGAACGCCTCAACAAAGAGTGGAATGGAAAGAATCAGGAGAGAAGAAAAACACAAAAAACAATGATTTTGTATTTTTCTAATTTCACTTACATACAGTAATTATCTTATACTTGAATTATCTTCTGTTTCTTTTTAGTGACCCATCTTCTTCCCTGAACTACTAAAACAATGCAGTTTAGGCTTCCACTGTGACTGACCCACAGTGGTGGAATCTCACTGGGCATGATTCACCCCCAGCATTCTCACACAGCTTTAGAAAACTTAAAATGAATTTCTCTTTGCTCTAAATTAACTTATAAAAATAATTATCTTTTGCTCCAGTGCCCTACATATATGATTCAGTGTAGTAGGTCATATTCTAAGGAGACCCCAGTGACTCACATTCTTCTACAATCTCTTCCATCCTGAGTGTGGGTGGAACCGTAAATATGTTGACTTATCACTCTTGTGATGAGGTTTGTGAAGGGAGATGATCCTCCTTGGCCCTGACCTAATCAGGTGAGCATTTAAAGAAACAAACTGCAAGAGGAATTCCATGTGAGGGAGATTCTCTGTCTCTGGCTTTGAAGATTCAACTACTGAGGCTGGAGGGGGAAGCAGGTGGCAAGGAATGTCAGCACCATCTAAGATCTGAAAGCACCCCAGCCAACACCCAGCAAGAAAACAGGACCTAAGCCTATAACCATAAGAAGCTGGTTCTGCCAACAGCCTGAGTTTGGAAGCAGGTTCTTCTCCAAAGTCCTGCTGGCACCTGATTTCCACCTAAAACCCTGAGGCTCAGGCCAGCTACCTCAGGCCCAGACCTGCTATGTAAGTACTGTGAGCTGATAAGCAGGCATTATAATTAAACTGCTAATTTTGACATACCTTGTTCACAGCAATAGAAAAGTAATGTAGGCAAACAGATCATAATTCTACTCTAATGCAGTTCTAGAAACATATAATTGTGTCTCAACTTTTTTTAGCATTAGAAATCACTTTTGTATTAGGGTTAATGAGATGAAATAAAGGCCAAGTACACCTTGATAAAATATTTACCATGGATCTTTGGGAATTATTAGCATTGAATACATTTATCTATTTCTAACAACTTTTCTACCCCAAGAATATGCTTTATCTCACTGTCCTCTTTCATAAACCTTGGCATGTCAGCAAATAGACCACTTCGAAGAATTTTTTTTTTTTTTCTCTTTTGGATATAGTTGCTTGTGGTAGTCCCTTATGATCCTTTGTATTTTTGTGGTGTCTTTTGTAACTTCTCCTTTTTCATTTCTAATGTTATTGATTTGAGCCCTCTCCCTTTTTTTCTTGATGAGTCTGCCCAAAGGTTTATCAATTTTGTTTATCTTTTCAAAGAACCAGCTTTTAGTTTCATTGATCTTTTCTATTGTTTTCTTCATCTGTATGGCATTTATTTCCTCTCTGATCTTTATGATTTCTTTCCTTCTACTAACTTTGGGTTTTGTTTGTTCTTTTTTCTCTAGTTGCTTTAGGTGTACAGTTAGGTTGTTCATTTCAGATTCTTCTAGGTAAGATTGTATTGCTATAAACTTCCTTCTTAGAACTGTGTTTGCTGCATCCCATAGGTTTTGGATCATCATGTCCATTTTCATTTGTCTCTAGGGGTTTTTTTATTTCCTCTTTGATTTCTTCAGTGATCTATTTGTTGGTTAATAATATTGCATATATTGTTTAGCTTCCATGTATTTGTGTTTTTTACAGTCTTTTGGTTTTTTTTTTTTTGTAGTTGATTTCTAATCTCACGCTGTTTTGGTCATAAAAGACGCTTGATATGATTTCAATTTTCTTAAATTTACTGAAGTTTGCTTTGAGGCCCAGCATGTGATCTATCCTAGAGAGTGTTCCATGTGCAAAGAATTTAAATAATAATGCTGGCCAAACTCACCAAAATACACTGGTTACTTCTTCTTTGGGCAGAACTTTTGTTTCAACTTATACTCCAATGGGACATGAGTCTCACCCTCTTTCCTCTTTTGTAATATTTTTCTCCCTAAATGTTACTTGCTCTTTTGGAAAGGTGCATCATTCATATACATATCTTTGTGTCTCCCTTTGGTTACATATGAACATTCTGATACTATTGTCCACTTCGATGCTCGCCAGTCTCCACACAGCCATTGGCTGAGTTTCCAGAGGGTATGGTCCAGGCCCCTCAACAGCTCCATTCAGTAAGTGACTAAATAAGGTTCCCAGGGAACTCCTTTACTCTTTATGAAAACACTTTCCTCCCCTCAGAGGCTTAATACCTTTGCTGTTGCCAAGTGTGACCATGCCCTGAGGTTAACCACTGAGGAGCAGAGAGCCTCTCTGTGTCTACTGTTGACAACTCTATCATGTAGGGCTTCTCTACAGGTAATGGTGGCAATAAAAGTAGCATCCATCTGGCAAATGACCAAAAGAATGACACAAGCCATTTCTATAACTCTTCTGGCTAGGAAGTGAAAGGATAGACGGAGGCTTCAGGCAGAGAACTTAGGCATGACACAGATGATCTGTGGTGTCACACAAACCAATTCTAGAACATCCCAGCACTCATCACCTTACACATGAATATCTATAAAAGACCATCATTACCTATGCTTCACCTCATAGTTGACACAATGAAAACAAGAAACACAGCTCACCCTGTGGTCACTTACCAGAGGATTCTTCCTTAGCTGTATCTCTTATACCCTTTAATCAAAATCGAACCTCCATTCCTCCTCAATCTCTCAAATTTTTCCATAGTGACCTCTAGAACTCATGGTCTGATATCATCTAATCTTAATATTCTCAATCTCTTCTCTGAATGAACCCTATGCCTTCCAGTTTATGCAGAGATTAACTTGAAATTTATCACAGAGCTAAATGTAAAAGGTGCTACTATAAAATTTTTAGAAAAAAATAGGAAAAAATATTGCTACATTTGGGTTAGACAAACAATTATTTGATACAAAAAAAATGAAAAATTGGATTTCATAAAATTATAAGTTTTGCTCTTTGGAAGACACTGTTAAATGAAAGAAAACAAGCCAAACACTAGAAGAAAATACTTGCATGTTACATATGTGACCAAGGACTTGTATTCAGCATAAAGAGCTCTCAAAACTCAACAATAAGAAAACAATCCAATAAAAATGGGCAAAAGATTTTAACAGACACTTCACCAAAGTCGTACAAATGGCAAATAAAATAAGCACATGAAAAATGCTCAGCATCAGCAATCATTTGGGAAATAAAATTCACATACACACAATAACCTGTATGTAAATATTTTTAACAGCTTTACTCAAAATAACTTGAAACAACTGAAAAGTCCTTCAGCTGGTGAATGGATAGACAAATTGTGTGGTATATCCATCCTATAGAGCAATGAAAAGAACAGACTCATTACATGCAATAATAGACATAAATCTCAAATACATTATGGTTACTGACAGGAGCCAGACCCAAAAGATTACATATTCTATGATTGAGTTTATACAACATTCAGGAAAAGGCAATTTTTTCCCCATTCTTATTGAGAAATAATTGACATACATCACTGTATAAATTTAAAATGTACAGCATGATGATTTGATTTACATATATTGTGAAATAATTACCACAATAGGTTTAGTTAATATCCATCATCTCATAGAGATACAATAAAAAGAAAAGGGGAAAAAAATCTCCTCGTGATGAGAACTCTTAGGAGCTACTCTCTAAACAACTTTCCTATATATCACACAGTAGTGTTACTTATAGTCATCATGTTATACATTACAACCCTTGTACTTGTGTATCTTATAACTGGGAGTATATACCTTCTGACCACCTTCCTCCAATTCTCCCTCCCCCCACGCACAGCCTCTAGTAACCACAAGACTAATCTCTTTTTCTATGAGTTTGTTGGGTTTTTTTAAAAAACAAAAATTTAGATTCTACATGTAAGTGAGATCGTACAGTATTTGTCTTTCTCTGTCTGACTTATTTCACTTAGCATAAGTAGAAAACGCAAAATTTTAAGAGAAAAGATCAGTGTTTTCTAGACATTAAGGGTGGGAAAGTAGGTGACTAAAGATGGACAGGATAAGTGAATAATTTGGGTGTGAGGGAAGAGTTCTGTGTATTGAATGTGGTGTTGGTTTACACAACTGTGCATTTATCACCATTCATACAACTGCTCTCCTATATTAATACTATGTATTTGTGTCATCTTTTTTTTTTAAGGTTAGACTATAAACGTCCCGCATAGGTCTTTCATTTACCTAGAGTTTCTACTTATTTGTTATGTTTTCTTACTGATTAAAGAAACTTGTGCTTCTGTATAATGTAATCTACTTTATGAACATAAACTTATTTTCTGGAACTTATGCATGGAAATAATCTTGGAATTTATTTTAATTCCTGATCTAGTTTAATTATTGTTTCTTTTTGCCCAAGTCTCTTGAAACACTCTTACTTAAATTCTCTTTATCAGTTTTACTGAAGTTGAGATTTCAAAATTGATTCAAAGGAGGTAAATTGTTAAAAACTACAACTATTGTCTCATGCTCTTGTTTAATGATTTAAGGGTGAATAATACAAGTTAATTTCTCCTGAAATATTGAAGGCACTGCTACATTGTATTCTGGTATCTTTTGCTAATTTAATATCTTATGAAAGATTTTTTGCCCTTTATATGAAATCTGTACATTCTTTGTTCTATATCTCTTTCAGAAGTTTTTATTATCTTCTTTACTCTTTGTGTTCTACAGTTTCACTGTGATATGTCTAGATGTGGATTTTTGTCACTCATTGTACTAGCCATTCAGTAGATGTCTTCAAGGTTATTAAACATTTTTCAGATATGGGAATTTTTTTTGTTATTTCTTTGATTTCTTCTCCCAGTCTCACAATACATCTTAATTTTCTTTGTTCTCTCTTTTTGGGAAAGCTATTAGAAGAAGGTTAAATTTCATGTATTTTCTTGTGTTTCTCGTATTGCTTCATATGTCCTGAGTTCTCTTAGATTTTTCATCTCTGAAATTTTGTTCTTTGAAATAAAAGATTTGCTTGAGTCTCTTTTCTAGGTCTATTAAACTGTTTCATTTTGGCAAACACATGTTGGATTTCCAGGAATTATATTCTTATGCTCTGATTATTCTATTTACATAATAGCTGCTAAAATTTTAATACCTTTTCAAAAATTTCTATCACAGTATTAATCAGAATTTCCCTGAATTATTCTTCTCCATTAGCTTAAATATATAGCTTTCTTCAAGCATCATTTTTCAATTTGTTTATTTTAATTCTTATCTTTGGGCAGATTGGTTTGTCTCTAATCTCAGGCCATTCTGGTTTTCTTCTCGTGTCTACAGAGAGAAATTTGATCAGTCAAGAAAAATCCTCTATTATTGCTCAGCTTTTTGTCTGTGAACAGGAAGTACTGACTACCAGACTATACTTTTTCACTAACTTTTGATTTGGAAATTATGTCAAGGTAATAAAACTTTGTAAAACTAAAAATGGTATGCAGAACACCCTTATATTCTTCACCCAGTGCACCTGTCATTAGCATTTTACCCTATTGTATTTGCTTTATATGTAGACGTATTTTGAAGAATATAGCCTCTCCCTTTGAAAAAAAAGTTTCTCATTGTGTGTTTGGCTAATATTTCATCATGATTAAATTAAGAATATGCATTCTCTGCTGGGATATTGAATAGTGAAGTTGTGTCCTTCTCAGGGTGTCACATCTGGAGCCACATATGACCACCTGTCTCTTGTTAGTTATGTTAATTGTGATCCACCTGCTCTAAGTGTTATTTGATTTCTTCACTGTATAATTATTGTTTTTTCTTCTTGCAGCTAATAAGTAGTCCATGGGGAGATACCGTAAGACCATGTACATATCTTGATCCTCATCAAAATTTTCCCTTGATTTAGCATTCATTGATGAATCTTGTTTGATCTAATTTAGCCTGATGGTTACAAAATAATGATTTTATTCTGCATTTGTCAGCAAACCATTACATTCTGTTGTAAGCAAGAACCCTCCATTCTACTCTGTTTATTTATGTGCTTATTCATCTTGTTCATATTTGGTATGGACATGAATTCCTATTTTTCCATGATTTAATTTTTTTTACTGTATTTAATTATTTTGGTGTTCATACTGTCCTAAATTTGCTAGCTGGAGCCCCTTTAAGCTGGTTTCTATGTCCTTGTGACATTCTCTGATCATTTTTGTGGCACCTCCTTTACTCTGTTATAGCAAAATGAGCCTTATCATCTTGTACCTTCTCTGTCCCAACCCTGAAATAAGCCTTTTCTCTGAAGTCTTCGTTCCTTTTAGTGAGGAATAGTATTAGAGACTAAAACCTCAGCACCAGGTATGCTCACTGCTCTTGGGTGTCTTTACTTCTTGGCCATCTCAGTGGACTTATCTAAGAAATACCTGAATACATATATACATAATACAAATATAGTAACATGTATATATTTACATGTGCATATAAATATACACATGCACATACAAATATAAAATTCATACAAATCCTTCAATTCCAATCCACAGGAATACCATCCCCCATTCTATATTTGAATATCTCTGTCTTCACAGTGAGAACCCTGGTTCCCAGCAAAATCAATACAGTGACATTTGTTCAATCCAATATTAGATGCAAAATAGTTCAGAATTGCTTCACCTGTACCACTGCAATAAACAAGCACGCTGCAATGAATACAGGATTCCTTACCAACTCTTCCCTTTGCTGCATCCAACCCTGCCCCTAACTGATATTATATAGTCAAATACTGTGTTCACAAATTACTTGGATTCATTCTTTTCTCTATTTTTCTGTCTTCCTTCTCCCCTCCCCCTCTGTCCTTCCCTTTCTTCCTCTCTCCCCTCCTTGCCTCTCTTTCTCCTTCCTTCCTTCCTCTCTCCTTCCTTTGATGAATTCTTTATCCCTTCAGCTTGGGTATAGTCTTCACTTGCAATACAAACAGGATTAACATTTGTTTCAGTTTGTTTTCATTTTTTGTTCCACTCCTTCCTATTTTTATTGATTCTATTACATTATTTTATTTTAAAGGGTATTAACATATTTTCAAATTCAAAAATGTAATAAAAGATGCCTCAGAGGTGTCAATCCCTCCCTTCAATACTATTACTCCCACCACCTAACCTCAATCTTTATTTTCTTTCCTGAGTTTCTCTTTGAAATGAAAAACAGATACACGTTCTTCCGATATTTCCTTTTCTTACGTGAAGACTAGAACACTATATAAGAACTTTTAAAGTTTATGTTTTAATTTAACAATTTTTCCTAGAACTCACACTCTATCAGTTCACAGAGACCTTCCTCATTCTGTTGCATGCCTGTATAGTGCTCCACTATGTGCATATTTTGTTTCAGGTGTGCAGCAAAGTGATTCAGTTATACATACATATGTATCTATTTTTTTCCAGATTCTTTTCCCTCATAGGTTATTACAAAATATTGAGTATAATTCACCATGCTATACAGTAGGTCCTTGGTGATCTATATAGTAGGGTGTGTGTGTTAATCCCAAACTCCTAATTTATTCCTCCCTCCCTCCTCTTTGGTAACCATAAGTTTGTTTTCTATGTCTGTGGGATTATATATGTGTGCACACATATTTTTGCATTGTTGGTGTGGTATATCTTCAAGATCAATTTCTAAAAGCAGGGTTACTGTATCAAAAGACAAATATGGTTTTGTTAGATATTACCAACTTTCCTGCAATAGGTATAGAATCATTTGCATCCCCACTAGCAATATAGAAGAGCACCTATTTCCTCAGAGCAACAAGTTATATTTTGGTGAGCCTGGACAGTGTGCAGGCAGTGAAGCTGAGCACCATCTTTCTCTCTATCAAGAGCAATATATGCTACACTTTGGGCTTTCACATTTTGAAATTAAAGAGTAGGTTTTTTTGTTTTGTTTTTTAGGCTGTGGGAAATTTTCACCTATAACAACAGTTGTTCTATGTTTTGGGAGGTCGGAGTAGAGGTAGATGTTTCTTTTGCTGTCTTCAAATTATTCCTTCATAACCCAGTCTCAGTTTTTATAACCGTGCATTTAATGAATGACAATACTGGGAAATGTTGGCTTTGTGGATTGACATTATTTCATGAGTCAAAAGACTTCTGCTCATTGACGCCTAAAGAATGTATAAATTGGCTTCTGTATGAAAATAAGGCAAAACAATAGACATATTTAGAAGGCAAAAAAGCATCTCAGGAATTTTCCTCTGATGAATAAGGTGATATTAGCTGATATTCATGCTAATAGCAGACTATGATAGGTATAATTTTCTTTCACTTCCTTTGTTATTTTAGGATTTATTGATAAGTTCACTCAGCTCATTTTATTCTCAAGGGAGGAAGACAACCATTTATTAATGTAGGTGGTTCTCACCATCACCAGTTTGTTTGTGTTGGTATATTTTCTAGGGAGGACAAACAACTATCAGGTATTCACAAATATCTGTTGAATGGATAAATAATTAAAGACATCTTTTGACATGGGAGAAAACAATTTTAAATCAAAGTCAAGATACGTAAAGAAATTGGAGAAATTCTAGGTTTATCTTTTCAGCTAATTAAATTAGGAAAACATAAAATTTTGCCCTAATGACATATGTAAACTATTACATTGCCACACGGTGCATTTAATTTCATTTTTAAAGTAAAGCACAACAGTGATAATTTGTCCTTCCTTTGAGTTTAGCCCAAAATGCAACTTTTAAATCGTAACTTATTTAACAAGGCTAGCCCCTGTCTATAATCTTCAAAGTATATTGGATGATGAACATTTTCAAATAATTACATGGTCTACAATTCTTGGTTCCCCTACATTTACACCTGCTTTCAAACTCACTGAACTGCATTTGATGAGGCTGCATTTGGTCCAAAATCTTTCTTTGGGTACATAATTGAAACTGTTCTACCAAATCTGTTTCACTTAGGCAATCTATAGTCACATCATTCTGTCAGCCACTGAGAAATACCTATGCTGCCACAGACACTTAGCTCTTGTTTTGAAATGCCATTTAATCTCTCTTCTAGGGTGTGGGTGACATTCAACCCAACTGTTCAGTGACAGTTCAGGACGTCAGGTTCCATGATGAAAAACTGAATATTCCAATGGGTGCAATCTCTGGGCATTACAAGTAAGAATACAGACATGAGGATATTGCATAAAAAGGAATATAAAATAGTGGTCTCCAATTTCAAAAACAGGTGTTTATAAAGCTTAAAGTGAAGACTTCCATCTGCCCAGTCAGTTACAGCTCTCAACTGTTTGGCTCTCTCTTCTTCCAACAGGGACATAACGGAACATCAGAGGGATTAGAGACTTGCATAAACAGATACTAAGTACAGTCCTTTCAACTAAATTTTTATATATTTTTACTCACTTACTTAGAAAATGATTGATGCATTTCTCTAGGCAGGCATAGAGCTATAATGGCCAGCTTGTCTGTCTTTATTCTGTACAGAAGCAAATCTCCCTCTAGGCTTTCTTTATAAGTACACATTTACCCAAAATGGAAAAATGAAAAAAAAAATGGTACCAGTTCACTAGAGGAATTAATAACCGAAAGGACAGGACAGAATGTTTTGTTAAGGTGGATGTCAGGGTACATATAAAGAAAAGTAGATGATGTTCTTAGAGTGAGTCCAAAGTAAATGAAAGAAAAATGGATGGAAATTGCACAATTTTTCTTTAGAATGTGCCTACTAGTAATGCTAAAGAACTTCTCAGCAGCCCCTCTGGTGAAAATGTGAGCTACAGATGGAAACTATTTTCTTCAGTTTTCATTTAGATGAAGGCCTCTGAGAAGCAGTATTATCTTTTGCCATGATAAAAGCATGGACTCTAAAAATGCCAAGAGAGAATGGCTTCTAGACATGGCACAATAGAAGAATTTTGTACTCCTAGACAGAAAATACAGGCCTAAGTCTCACTGCCTTATCCTTTTTGTGACCTTAAACTAGTCTCATAAACTGTGTCATACATCTGCTTTCTCAAGGGCAAAACATAGCAATGAATAATCTCTATGCCACAAACATTTTCAAAATGACCAAATGAGAATACATTTTGTCAGCCAGAAAGTGTTTGTTAGACAAATGAAAGGTGTTGCAGAAACCGTGTATTCTACACAAGGAAGACTTCTCTGTTACCTGGGTTGGGTTAGTTGCTCTATCCTGTATCTCCTCATGACATACAATGCTTCTGTCTAGCTCAGACACATAGTGGTAGCATGATGTGATAAGTGCTCTTGAAACTTGAAGACAGTGAGCTAATATGGAGAAGTGAATGCACCTGATTTACTTCTGTATCTCCAGTGTGTAAAATAGTGCATGTCACTTAATAGGCACTCCATAAATTCATGATCATATTATTGTATGGCCAAGTACAATCAATTTGGAATAAAATGTGAATACATCTATTTATACAGCATACACAACATCAAAATTGTTGGACAACAAGTTAAACACAGAAACTGTAAGGTTATTCCATCATTCCCCCATTCTAATCAAAATTAGTTCCCTATGCACGTAACTATAAAAAATACACAATCCATGAAGACCACAAGACAACACAAGAGGATTACATTACCAGCTAATGTAATCTGAAACAAGGGTTGGCTGAGTATTTGGAAATAATAGGTTCAGAAAAATTCAAATATCACTTTCTGGCAAGCAAAAGAAAAGTCAGAGAAAAGGAGAAAGTAAAAGCACATAGAAGAAAAATACAAAAATGTGAACTTGATTCAAGAACAAGAAAACTGATTGTCTCATTCTATTCCTTTATTTTTTGTAATTTAATTTTTATTTTATATTAGAGTATAGTTGATTTACAATGTTGTCTTAGTTTCGGGTATACAGCAAAGTGATTCAGTTATACATATACATATAGCAATTCTTTCACAGATTCTTTTCCCATTGGGTTATTACAGATTATTGGTAGAGTTCCCTGTGCTATACAGTAGGTCTTTGTTGATTATCTACTTTATATATTGTAGTGTGTATATGTTAACCCCAAACTCCTAATTTATCCCTCCCCCCAACTTTTCCCCTTTGGTAACCATAATTTTGTTTTCTGTGAGTCTGTTTCTGTTTTGTAGATAAGTTCATTTGTATCATTTTTTTAGATTACACATATACGTGATATCATATGATACTTGTCCTTCTCTGTCTGACTTACTTGACTTAGTATGATAATCTCTAGGTCCATCCATGTTGCTGCATACAGCATTATTTCATTCTTTTTTTATGGCTGAATAATATTCTATTGTATATATGTACCACATCTTATCCATTCCTCTGTTGATGGACATTTAGAGTGCTTCCATGTTTTGGCTATTAGAAATAGTGCTGCAATGAACATTGGGGTGCATGTATCTTTTCTAATTATAGTTTTCTCCATATATATATATACAGGAGTGGGATTGCTGGATCATATGGTAGTTCTACTTTTAGTTTTTTAAAGAACCTCCATACTGTTCTCCATACTGGTTGTACCAATTTACATTCCCACCAACAGTGTACAAGGATTCCCTTTTCTCCATACCCTCTCCAGCATTTACTGTTTGTAGAATTTTTGATGACAGCCATTCTGACCAGTGTGAGGTGATACCTCATTGTAGTTTTGATTTGCATTTCTCTAATAATTAGTGATATTGAGCATCTTTTCATGTGCCTCTTGGCCATCTGTATGTCTTCTTTAGAGAAGTATCTATTCAGGTGTTCTTCCCATTTTT
This sequence comes from Balaenoptera musculus, assembly GCF_009873245.2. Lineage (NCBI taxonomy): Eukaryota > Metazoa > Chordata > Mammalia > Artiodactyla > Balaenopteridae > Balaenoptera > Balaenoptera musculus. Next base: position 95,702,994 of record NC_045787.1, read on the forward strand.
TGACTGGGTTGTTTGTTTTTATGATGTTGAGCTACATGAGCTGTTTGTATATTTTGGAGATTATATTATTTTATTCTTTTTGATGTGATGGTGAATGGGATTGTTTCTTTAATTTCTCTTTCTGATCTTTCATTGTTAGTGTATAGGAATGCAAGAGATTTCTGTGTATTAATTTTGCATCCTGCAACTGTACCAAATTCACTGATGAGCTCTAGTAGTTTTCTGGTAGCATCTTTAGGATTTTCTATGTATAGTATCATGTCATCTGCAAACATCTTTTCCAATTTGGATTCTTTTTTTTTTGTCTTTTTTTAAAAAAAATAAATAATCCTATGGGTTTTTTTTTTTAACATCTTTATTGGAGTATAATTGTTTTACAATGGTGTGTTAGTTTCTGCTTTATAACAAAGTGAGTTAGCTATACATATACATATATCCCCATATCTCTTCCCTCTTGCGTCTGCCTCCCACCCTCCCTATCCCACCCCTCTAGGTGGTCACAAAGCACCAAGCTAGTCTTCCTGTGCTATGCAGCTGCTTCCCACTAGCTATCTATTTTACATTTGGTAGTATATATAAGTCCATGCCACTCTCTCACTTCATCCCAGCTTACCCTTCCCCCTCCCTGTGTCCTCAAGTCCATTCTCTACATCTGCATCTCTATTCCTGTCCTGCCCCTGGGTTCTTCAGAACCATTTTTTTTTTTTTTTTAGATTTCATATATATGTGTTAGCATACAGTATTTGTTTTTCTCTTTCTGACTTACTTCACTCTGTATGACAGACTCTAGATCCATCTACCTCACTACAAATAACTCAATTTCGTTTATTTTTATGGCTGAGTAATATTCCATTGTATGTATGTGCCACATCTTCTTTATCCATTCATCTGTCGATGGACACTTAGGTTGCTTCCATGTCCTGGCTATTGTAAATAGAGCTGCAATGGCCATCATCAAAGATCATATGGTTTTTAGTCTTCAATTTATTGATGTGGTGTATCACACTGATTAATTTGCATATATTGAAAAATCCTTGTATCCCTGGGATAAATACCACTTGATCATGGTGTATGATCCTTTTAATGTATTGTTGGATTTGGTTTGCTAGTAGTATGTTGAGGATTTTTGCATCTATGTTCATCAGTGGTATTGTCCTGTAATTTTCTTTTTTTGTGGTATCTTTGGTTTTGGTATCAGTGTGATGGTGGCCATATAGAATGAGTTTCAGAGTATTCTATCCTCTGTAACTTTTTGGAAGAGTTTGAGAAGGATAGGTGTTAGCACTTCTCTAAATGTTTTCTAGAATTTGCCTGTGAAGCCAGTTGGTCCTGGACTTTTGTTTGTTGGAAGTCTTTTAATCACAGTTTCAATTTCAGTACTTGTGATTGGTCTGCTCATATTTTCTATTTCTTCCCAGTTCAGGCTTGGAAGGTTATTCCTTTCTAAGAATTTGTCCATTTCTTCCAGGTTGTCCATTTTATTGGCATAAATTGCTTGTAGTGGTCTCTTATGATGCTTTGTATTTCTATGGTGTCTGTTGTAACTTCTCCTTTTTCATTTCTAATTTTATTGATTTGAGCCCTCTCCCTTTTTCTCTTCATGAGTCTGGCTAAAGGTTTATCAATTTTGTTTATCTTTTCAAAGAACCAGCTTTTAGTTTCATTGATCTTTTCTGTTGTTTTCTTCATCTCTATTTCATCGATTTCTACTCTGATCATTATGATTCCTTTCCATCTACTAACTTTGGGGTTTGTTTGTTCTTCTTTCTCTGGTTGCTTTAGGTGTACAGTTAGGTTGTTTATTTGAGATTTTTCTTGTTTCCTGATGTAAGACTGTATTACTATAAACTTCCCGCTTAGAACTGCTTTTGCTGTATCCCATTGGTTTTGGGTCATCATGTTTTAATTGTCATTTGTCTCTAGGTATTTCTCATTTCCTCTTTGATTTCTTCAGTGATCCATTGATTATTTAGTAACATGCTGTTTAGCTTCAACGTCCTTGTGTTTTTTACAGTTTTTTTTTTTTTTCTTGTACTTGATTTCTAATCTCATAGCATTGTGGTTGGAAAAGATGCTTGATACGATCTCAATTTACTTAAATTTACCAAGGCTCACTTTGTGGCCCAGCATGTGATCTATCCTGGAGAATGTTCCATGTATACTTGAGAAGAATATGTATTCTGCTGCTTTTAGATGGAATGTTCTATAAATATCAGTTAAGTCCATCTGGTCTAATGTGTCCTTTAAGGCCTGTGTTTCCTTATTGATTTTCTGTCTGGATGATCTGTCCATTGACATAAGTGGGGTGTTAAAGTCCTGCATTATTATTGTGTTACTGTTGATTTCTCTTTTTATGGCTGTTAGCATTTTCCTTATGTATTGAGGTGGTCCTATGTTGGGTGTATATATATTTACAATTGTTATACCTTCTTCTTGGATTGATCCCTTGATCATTATGTAGTACCCTTCCTTGTCTCTTGTAACAGTCTTGATTTTAAAGTCTATTTTGTCTGATATGAGTATTGCTACTCCAGCTTTCTTTTGATGTCCATTTGCGTGGAATATCTTTTCCCATCCCCTCTTTCAGTCTGTATGTGTCCCTAGGTCTGAAGTGGGTCTCTGGTAGACAGCATATATATGGGTCTTGCTTTGTATCCATTCAGCCAGTCTATGTCTTTTGGTTGGAGCATTTAATCCATTTACATTTAAGGTAATTATCGACATGTGTATACTTATTGCCATTTTGTTAATTGTTTTGGATTTGTTTTTGTAGGTCTTTTTTCTTCCTTTCCTCTTTTGCTCTCTTCTTTTGCAATTTGATGGCTATCTTTAGTGTTGTGTTTGGATTGCTTTTTCTTTTTTGTGTGTGTATCTATTGTAGAGTTTTGGTTTGTGGTTACCATGATGTTTTGAAAGAGCAATGTATATATGTACAAGATTGTTTAAAGTTGCTGTGAATATTGTGCATTTGTACTCTCCTTTTCTCATGATTGCTAATTTTGATATCATATTTCTGTGTGGAAGATTTCCTTCCTTTACTGTATGTTTGCCTTTAACAGTGAGCTTTCCCATTTGTGATTTTTTTTTGTTTCTAGTTGTGTCCCTTTCTTTTCTGCCTAAAGAAGTTTCTCTGGCATTTGTTGTAAAGCTGGTTTGGTGTTGCTGAATTCTCTTAGCTTTTGCTTGTCTGTAAAACTTTTGATTTCTCTGTCAAATCTGAACAAGAGCCTTGCTGGGTTGAGTATTCTTAGTTGTAGGTTTTTCCCTTTCATCACCTTAAATATATCATGCCACTCCCTTCTGGCCTGCAGAGTTCCTTCTGAAAAAATCAGCTGATAACCTTTTGGGGGATTCCCTTCAATATGATTTGTTGTTTTTCCTTTGTTGCTTTTAATATTTTCTCTATGTCTTTAATTTTTGCCAATTTGATTAATAAGTGTCTTGGAGTATTCCACCTGGGGTTTACCTTGTATGGGATTCTCTGTGATTCCTGGACTGTTTCCTTTCCCATATTAGGGAAGTTTTCAGCTATTATTTCCTCAAATATTTTCTCCTGCCGTTTCTCTCTCTCTTCTCCTTCTGGGACACCTATAATGCAAATGTTGGTGCATTTCATGTTGTCCCAGAGGTCTCTTAGACTGTCCTAATTTATTTTCATTCTTCTTTTTTTATTGTGCTCCACAGAAGTGATTTCCACCATTCTGTATTCCAGCTCACTTATTCTTTCTTCTGCTTCATTTATTCTGGTATGGATTCCTTCCAGTGTATTTTTCATTTCAGTTATTGTATTGTTCATCTCTGTTTGTTTGTTCTTTAAAGCTTCTAGCTCTTTATTACTTTATTAAACATTTCTTGTATCCTCTCTGTCTGTGCCTCCATTCTTTTTCTGAGATCTTGGATCATCTTTACTATATCATTACTCTGAATTCTTTTTCTGGTAGATTGCCTATCTCTACTTCACTTAGTTCTTCTTCTGGGGTTTTACCTTGTTCCTTCTTTCTGGAACATATTTCTCTGATGTCTCATTTTGTCTAACTTTCTGTGTTTGTGGTCTCCATTCTCAGGATGCAGGATTGGTTCTGGTGTCTGCCCCTGGTGGGTGAGGTGGGTCCAGGGGCTTGTGCAGGCTTCCTGGTAGGAGGGACCGGTCCTGACCCCTGGTGAATGGAGCTGGGTCTTGTCCTTCTGGTGTGCAGGGCCATGTCAAGGGCTTTGTTTATAGGCTGCTATTGGCTCAGGACGACTTTAGGTAGCCTGTTTGATGATGGGTGGAGCTGTGTTCCCACCATGTTGGTTGTTTGTCCTGAGGTGTCCCAACATTGGAGCCTACAGGCTGTTGGGTAAGGCCAGGTCTTGGTGCCAAAATGGTGACCTCTAGGAGAGCTCACTGTGATGAGTATTCCCTGGGGCCTCTGCCACCAGTGTCCGTGCCCCCGCAGTGAGCCACAGCCAACCCCTGCCTCACAAGGAGACCCTCCAAGAACCCCCCAGGTAGGTCTGGCCCAGGCTCTTATGGAGTCACTGCTTTGCCCTGGGTCCCAGTGCACATGAAAGCTTGTGTACGCCCTCCAAGAGTGGAATCTCTGTTTGTTTGTTTTCCCCAGTCCTGTGGAGCTCCAACTCAAGCCCCACTCACCTTCAAAGCCAAATGCTCTGGGGGCTCCTCCTCCTGATGCCAAACCCCACCTCCCCCCAGGCTGGGGAGCCTGACATGGGTTTCAGACCTCTCACTCCTGTGGGAGAACCTCTGCAATATAATTATTTTACAGTTTGTGGGTTGCCCGCCTGGAGGATATGGGATTTGATTATATCACAAAAGTTCCCCTCCTACTGTCTCGTGGCTTCTTCTTTGTCTGTGGATGTAGAATACCTTTTTTGGTAGGTGTAAGTCTTTTTTGTTGATGGTTGTTCAGCAGTTAGTTGTGAGTTTGGTGTTTTCATGAGAGGAAGTGAACTCAAGTCCTTCTACTCCTCCATCTTGTCTCTCCTCCCCAATTTTTAACTTTAATAGTAGGAATATGTTTTTCCTTTCTCTTTTTCCCTTTTCCTTTGTGCTTCATCTAGTTTCGTTTGCTCATATGGTGCAGTGTAGAGGCCTTGTACCTGGTGCTTCAGACCAGAGTTCGTCATGCAAAACGGCTGCACCTGGCAGTTGAGCTCAGCAAGCCATGTGAGGAAGTGTTGCACATGACACTCTCATTCCATTCCTTTAAGTGTTCAATGAGTGAGCATATATTTTCCGAATATCCCAATGATTCCATAGGTGATGTTTTATTCTAGGAAGTGACATGGTTCCCAATATAGTGGCCCAAGAATACATGGATAAGGAAGAGAGCCCCTTAGATTGGTACCTTGGTAACATTTAGTGACTTATAGTTCATGCTGTGTCCCACTAGTTAAACTTGAATTTGTAAAACTTTGTAACACTTTGTGTAAGGTATGTTAGCAAGTGAGAGCATTGTTAGAGCAGTTTTCCAGGGTTTCCTGTGGTCTCAGGAGTCCACAAGAGAAAGATGTCATCAAGGCAAATATACTGACCAGAAAACTGACAGAAGGATGTACAGATTTGGATATTATATATGATTCAAACCCAATTCTTTGATAGCTTATTTTAAATAATGATATCCTAGGGGAAATAGTAAACATTATCTATCTATCATGCATTATTTGATGATTTCATTGTTCTCTCCCAACTAAGATAGATAGACTTATCCAACTTAGATAGATAGACTTATTTGATTGTTCTTTATTATTTCTACCAACTTTTTGAGTTTTCACCATTCAACTATTCATAACAAACACTCCTCTTTTGCTCCTCATTATTTATTACTTAGCCAATTAAATACACATGCTCCTTTAATCTTATACATAAATTTCTCCAATCTATGTGTCATTATTTTTCTTTGAACCATTTCCATATATTTAGCATTTCTTCTCTTAATATCTGACTCACCTTTGGGAATGTTAGGTGCTGAGAAACTACTAGAAGACCACCAGTTAGGGCTGATGACCTAACCAGAGTGATGAAAAGAAGAGATTTAAATTACTGAGTTTTTGTTTGTTTAAATAATACATTTTATAGGTGGTAAAGAAAACTGCCCTGTACCTTACTGAATGGTTGACTTTTTTCATCCGTTTCATTTTAAACAATTTCTAAGTTTCTTGGGAATGTCATGAACTAGGGAAAAGAACACTAAAGCGGGACTCTGAAAACCTGAGTCTTAGGGACTGCAAAATATGATCTTAGTCATCATGAAATTTTTCATTACTTACTTTTATAAATAAGGAAATAGTATTAACATTGTAATACTTGCCTTGCCTTCTGTGTAGAGCTGTTGTGAGTTCCAAAAAGATACTAGTGATAAACATGCCTTGTAAACTATATACTACATTAAAATTATAAAGTAGGATTAGTCCTCCATGCTTTGCACAAACAACGGGTAACATTGCTACTATTTCATGCCATCATTTATATCAAGTTTAACTCAGTGACCATGAATTCACATAAAACCATAAGAATCTGATGAGAAAGTATTTCATAGGTGACATCTCAAGCTATTACTAGGAAGAGGTTTGAGAAGGTTACAAATAGCCACATTAAAGTCAGGGAATGACTAAGCATTTGAAAAGAGAAGAAAGAATGTGATTATTTTATTTATTAGAAGGAAGATGAGAGGTCATAGATTAAAAAGAAACAGGAAGCTCAGAAATGGGAAAAGAGAGTCATGGAGTCAATTAGGTGCAGAAAGGCTGTTCCAGATGGCCAGAGGAAGCGTGGGAGAGCAGTCTTCTGGGACCAGGGCTCAGACAGTTGCAACAGACTGTGACTGAGGCTGAAGACTGTAAATCAAAGGCACTGAGGGGGAAAAATAACACCCATAGAAACATTACTCTTTACCTCATGTCCCAGCCCAATTTTAACTTTTCCTTTTAGAATATGCTTAAAAACATTGCCCTAAAATTTTAAAAATCTTATAGTTGTTAAGTTTTAACTTTTTCTACATATTTACTACATACCCGGAATTTCCCAATAAAATAGGGGAAAAATAGAAATTGTTTGAATTAATACCAGCTTAAAATTCTTGCTCACACACAACAAGAGAGTCTACCAAATGAGTTGGTGTTGTCATATTTCTTCAAGAGAAGCCTCAGCAAGTTCAGTAACTGGATCAAAAAAAAATCCTGTCAGGCTTAATAATATGTTAAAAATCTCGTGTGAAGAAAGTTTAAAAAACCCCCAAAAAACAAAGGTTCTCTGAGTTCATAGCATTCTCATCATTCACCTAATAACCCAGCTTTAAAAATTCAGACATTCACAATATATTTCTACCAAATCAGCATCCTCAAAGTCTCTCAAATCCTGTCTTTCCTCTTTATCCCTAAAGCAACAGTGGAATTAATGATTTTGTTCTCTTTCTATGGGGAGGGGTGGCTATCCCATCAGCCTCCTCTCTACTTTCCTCACAAACAGGCTATGCTTATCTAATTGGTCTCCTGAATATCTTTCTGTAAATGGCAGTTTTCAAATGTTGGTAACAGGACTACTTTATACACTTAAAAAAATTACTGAGGACCCCAAGGAATTTGTGTTTGTGTGGGTTATCAATATTTCCTCTACAGATGGTCCTTACTTCGTATGTTACCACATTAACTCAAACTCAAGTATATGAGAGATTTTTACCTGAGTTATCACCAGGCTGTGTAAAAAGCAAAGACAGAGGTCCAGGGTGCCTAGGTTTTGTTTAGCATAGTACAGTGTAAATGGAAGATTGCTTGTACTAGAAATTATAGTTGAAACGTTTATAAAATATTTAGTCACCAATTTATTTAAAAATAACAATAACTCATTAATCCCATGTTAACATAACTAAAAATTGTTTTCCAAAAGAAAAAAAAATTAGCAAAAAGCACCTCATCTTACCTTTTTGCAAATTTCTTTAATGTATGGCTTAACAGAAGACAACTGGAATTCTCAAATCTAGATCTGCATTCAGTCTGTTGAGTTCTGTTTAGTTAAAATATATGAACAGAATATGGACTAAACAGCTGTGTAGTTGGAAAAAAGAGAATATTTTTTAGTTTTTTAAGATAATTATAAATATTATTTGATATTACATCAAAACTCAACAAGAGGTAGAGTCTTAAAGGTTAGATGTAATTAAAGAATGTGAAAATATATCAAGTAACTTTTTATAATCTTTTCCATTAAAATCCATTGATTTATCTTGCATTTTAAAGGATTTTACCCATGCAGCAGTTTTTTTTAGCATAATGAAATAGTCATTTGGAAAACATTAATTCATTGAATTATGCCAATCTTTGAAATGTTGACACTTTTCATTATAAAATATCAATAAAACAGCATTCATCAATCCCACTGATCTCATCAAAAATGACTTTAAGTATTAGGAAGCCATTAGGCTATCAGAGGCAAATACAAATTTTCCAAAATTCCAATGTTTCTTTGAAAACACAAATGTTATTATTTGCAACAAATAACTCTTAGTTGTTTTCCTTGAAGTGACAGCCTCACTTCATTCATTTTTTCAATATATATGTCAATACCCAAGTATGAGTAACAATATTTATTATCTGTTATTCTTTCAAGCAAAAATTATTTTCCATGAACCCATTCAGCTAGACACTCCAACAAAAAGTTCTTTCTTGAGACAGTTATGGTTTGCATAAAAACTGCTTTATGTATACTTCCCATTTTACCACACAGAATATGAAAAAAACATTTACTCAAGGGTCATGATTTAATAAAATCAATAATTTGTATTATTTCACCAAGGACTTTCTTAAGTGACACTGGATCTTTGTTTTTAACTGCAAGAATATAAAGACTACTAGTACTATTTGGTACTCCTAACTTCATGTGGGCTAAGACACCAGGAGTTTTTACCCATCAGTGCAAATAGCAAGCCAGTGAAAAAAAAGCAAATAATGTCAGTATTACGAAAAAAAAGTTTTAACTTTGCAGACCCCCTGAATATGTCTTAGGAACTCCCATGGAGCCACAGACCACACTTTGAGAATCACTGCCTTTAAACAAATCTGACCATATCAGACCCCTGCTTTAAAGACTTTCATCTTTTGTCCTAATGTCAAACAAATACACTTTAAACCTGATGTACAGAACTTTGACAATCTGGACGCCAGCTGCCTTTAGACTCTTGGCTGCCATTCCTATTTCACATGCACTCTTTGCTCCCAGCACCCTGAGCTACTCACTAAGCATCTCACTCTGTGCCTTTCATCACTCTGGGCTTATGTGCAAGTGTTACTTTCTCCCTGATACCTTTCTATCTCTGTCTGAAAAAACTCCTGATTCTTTAAAATCTAATTCAAATGTTAGCACCCATGAGAAGTCTTTCTCTCACTCCTAGGCAGCTGACCAGAGTTGGATACTGCTTCCCCTGGGCCTTTAGAGTACTTCATTTATTCATTCAACAAAATACTGGGAGCATCCATTCATCTTAGGCACTATTCTCAGAGCTGGGAGAACAGAGCTGAACAGGACAGAAAAGAACCGTAATCTAACCTATTAGAACTGATCTAATAGAAGTTAAATATTCAGGCAGTGATAGGCAAAATAATAATAATAATAAACAAAAAATAAAGTCATATGGTTTCAGATGGTGATAATTGCTATGAAAAAATAGGATAAAGGGATGGAGAATCACCGGGTAAGTCACAGATATTAGTTAAAATGCTCAGAGAAGAATTCTCTGTGGCAGTAATGTTTGATCTAACTGGGAGATTTAAAGGAGTGAGTCAGGTCAAGAAAAGGGGAACAACTTTCTGGAAATGAACTTAGGGTGCTGGAAGAATAGAGAGAACCCTAAACCACAGAACTGATCATGACAAAGAGGCAGATGCTGAGGGGATCCATCCAAGTGAGGGAAGTGTAGGAGACAGAGGAAGCCTGAAAAAGCTCCAAGAGGACCCACAGTGCCTGTAGGGATGGCAGTGTAAGCACAGGTGTGGCTGCAGTGGTCTATCCACTAGAGAAGTCTGTGGTTTAGGGCCCAGGGGAAGCCTCCAAGCCTAGTTCTCAGGTCTCAAAGATGATTCCTTGAGCAACTATATATCCTGTAATATTTTTTTCGTTGAACTAGTTAACTTGGTTCTATTTTTCATTGCTAAGAACCCTGACTGATATAAGAGTCTTAAGTACACACACGTACATATATATGCACATATATACTTGTACATATATATATTTATATGATATTTAAAGCCTTGGGACTCATGACAAAATCTAAGGAGTAAATGTGGGGTGAGAGAGCAAAAGTGAACTCTTTTTGCTGCCTTTCAATAATTCATTATCGCCCCACATGGATCAGGTCAGCTAATAAACTCCTTACTGATAGCCCCTTCAGTTCCACCAATTTAAGACAATTATTCTACTTGCTTGTACCCATTTTCCCCAAATGGCATTTTATCTTTATATTCTCTGCCCACCACTTACTCCACATACCTAAGTTTCCCCTCTCTCTTAGTCAGGTTCTGATCATCTCAGGTGGTGTGATATGTTGTAAAGAAACAAACATGGGAGGTTGAGGCACCAAGAAACTCAGGAAAGCAGAAGGCCTTTACTAATATCCGAGGGGAAGGGTCAAAGAAAAGATAGGAGTCCAGTGAGAGCTGGAGCCTTGGCACCAACGAGAAATTCAGAGATGAAGCAGGGAAGAGATGAAGCCGCCTGTTGGTCAGAGCAGGGTAGAGAGGAATGCATCTGGAGAGGCAAAGTGAAGAAGAAATCACATATCCTGGTCTCAGTCTGCTCCAATTGCCATAACCAAGTCCCACAAACTAGGTGGCTTAAACAACAGAAATTTACTATTTTCTCACAGTTCTGGAGGCCAGAAGTCCAAGATCAAGGATCCAGCAGTGTTGTGTTCTTCTGAGGTCTCTCTCCTTAGCTTGCAAATGGCCATCATCTCACTGTGTCCTCACATGGTGTCTCCTCTGTGTGTGTATCCCTGGAGTCCTTTTGTATGTCCAAATTTCCTCTTCCTATAAGGACACAAGTCAGATTGGACTAGGGCCCATCCTAATGGCTTTGTTTTAACTTAATCACCACTTTAAAGACCTATCTCCAAATACAGACACACTCTGATATACTAGGAATTAGGACTCCAATATATGAATTTTGAGTGGACACAATTCAGCCCATAACAACCCTCAATGTTAGTCATTTACAATTCTTATTTATCAGTTTTTTTTTTTTAAGAATATCTATCATCCTCACTTTTCTTACCTGCTTGTCGCCTGCCCCCTGTAATTCCCTGTTCATTTTTTACCTGGCTTATCTGGGTGAGACATAGTTTCCTTTTTTATCTAAATAATCACTAATTTAATGGTATTTTACAATTTGAAAGACTTTGTAAATGTTTTCATGTTTTAGCTCATTTAATAATTAATTATCCTTGTGATATGGATGTTATTATTTTAGGCCCATTTTTTAAATGAGGAAACTGAAAGATATAACAATTAAGCAATTTTCCCAAAGTGGAAGAGTTACTAATTGGTGAAGCCAGGGTTCAGACTGCAGAGATCTGATTTAAGAATGTGGGCTCTAATCACCAAACAACATAGGCTGTTCCCTTAATCATGTCTGAACTATGATCTAGAACATAATTGCTGATCTTATCTTCCTTTCCTGATAATTTATGCATGAAATTAGTGCTCTAAAAAGCAAATGCTAGAAAAAGTCCTTACATAATGTATTAGTTTTCTATTGCTGTATAACAAATTACTAAAGCTTAGCAGGTTACAAGAATACCCATTTGTTATCACAGCTTCCATGGTCAGTGTTACAGGCTCAGTACAACTGGATTTTCTGCTCAGGGTCTCACAAGGGTGAAATCAATGTGTCAGCTAAGCTGTGTTCTCATCTGAGTCCAGGATCCTCTTCAGGGTTCATTCAGGTTGTTGGCAAAATTAGTTCTTTTCAGTTGTAGGGCTGAGGCCCTCATCTTCTTGCTGGCTATTGACTGGGGGCCACTCTCAACACTTATCAGCTTCTCTCTGTATGGCCCTCTAACGACATGGTAGCTTACTTCTTCAAAGCCAACAAGAGAATCTGTCTCTCCAGTCTCAAAGATGGAGACTTATATAACATAATCACAATCACAAGGATTACAAGACACTACTATGAACATTATGTGAAAAATTGGACATCCTAGAAGGAATTGATCAATTCATAGAAACATGCAAGCTAAGAAACCTGAATCATGAAGAAATAGAAAATCTGAACAGCCCAATAATAAGTAAGAAGATTGAGTCAGTAATCAAAAACCTCCCAAAAAGTCCAGGACAAGATAATATCATGGATGAATTCTACCAAGCATTTAAAGAAGAATTAATGCCATTCCTTCTCAAACACTACCAGAAAAATTGATGAGAAAGGGACACTCCCAAACTCATTTTACAAGACCAGCGTTACCCTGATACCAAAGCTAAATAAGGACGCTACAAAGAAAAACAAAATGAAAACAAACAAACAAAAAAGACTACAGGCTAATATCCCTCAAGAATTTGGATGCAAAAATTCTCATTAAAATATTAGCAAACTGAATTCATCAACACATTAAAAGGATCATACACCATGATCAAGTGGGATTTACTCCTGGAATGTAAGGATGGTTCAACATAAGCAAATCAATAAATGTGATACATGATATTAATAGAATGAAAGATAAAAATCATATGATCATCTTAATAGATGCTGAAAAAGCATTCAATAAAATTCAATATCCCTCATGATAGAAATTCTCAACAAAGTGGATTAAACATATCTCAAGATAATAAAGGCCATATATGACAAGTCCACAGGTAACATCATACTCAAGAGTGAAAAAGGTTGAAGCTTTCCCTCTAAGATCAGAAATAAAACAAAGGACGCCCAATCTCACCACTCCTATTCAAAACAGTACTGTTAAGTCCTAGCCAGAGGAATCAAGCAAGGAAAAGGAAACCCTGATGTGCTGTTAGTGGGAATGTAAATTGGTAGAGCCATGATGGGAAACAGAATGGAGATTCCTCAAAATATTAAAAATAGACCTACCATGTAATCTAGCAATCCCACTTCTGTGTATATATTCAAAGGAGATTAAATAAAATCCTTATCTGAAGAGATATCTGTATTCCATGTTCATTGAAGCATTATTCAATAGCCAAGATATGGAAACAGCCTAATTGTCCATCGATAGATGAATGGATAAAGAATGTGTGATATATATATTCAATCATGAGAAAGAAGGAAATCCTGCCATTTTGCAACAACATGGATGGACTTTGAGGGCATTATGCTAATTTATATGTCAGACAGAAAAAAAATACCATATGATCTCATTTATAAGTGAAATTTAAACACACTGAACTCATAGAGAGATTGGAAAATTGGTTGCCTGGGGCTGAGGGGTGGGGAAAATGGAGAGATATTGGTCAAAGGGTACAAACTTTAAGTTATAAGATGTATAAGTTCTGGAGATCTAATTACAGCATAGTAACTATGGTTAACAATATTGTATCATATACTTTAAAGTTGCTATGAGTAGAGCTTTAATGTTCTCATCATAACAACAACAGCAACAAAATGGTAATTATGGGAAGTGAAGGATTCGTTAACTAACCTTATTGTGGTAATCATTTTGCAATACAAATATGTATCAAATCGTTTACTTTACTCAAAGTCTAACGATTTAAATGTTAATCTCATCCCAAAATACCCTCACAGAAACATCCAGAACAATGTTGGACCAAATATCTTGGCACCATGACCCAGACAAGTTGACATATATAAAATTAACCATCACACCCACCCACCCACTCTGATTTTGGATAGAATCACCCAGTCATTGTACTTTTTTAAAACAAAGTGGCAAACTTTTTAGTTTTTCAGTTTTTTACTATTAAGATCAATGATTTATGGGACACTAATGTAGAATGCCTCAGAGTGAACCCTGTAATCATTAAGGATGTCTTCAGGCAATTACAAGGAAAGGTCAAAGCAAAGCTACTGTTGAATACTAAAATCATGTTGAATTTGAAATGAGAGTTGCTTCTGCCTGGTGAGATTCATCCTGACTCACTGAAGTAGGATTCATTAAGATGGATAACCCAAGTTCTACTTGTTTTATAAATCTATCATTTAAAAATATTTAGAAATTACCAGCAGCATCCCATCCTGAGCGGTAGAGAGAAATGCAATATGGACACTGCCCTTAAAGGACTTATAATCTAGTAAGAGGAAAAAACGTAGAAATCAATACACGGTCACATGCACACACCACACACATTTCTGGTAAATGTTGTTTTTTAATCATTCAGAGAATGAGGTTCTCAGTAAAAAATGGAGAGATGCTTAGCCATGTAATTCATCTTTCCTGGAGCCAAGGAAAAATAAAAATGAAGGCTGGGAGGTAAAGATGGATAAGATTTGAAAAACTGAAGGAAACTGGAAAATCCAAACAAGGTGACAAAAATAAAAAGATTAATATAGCTTATCTGGGAGTAAGTAGAAGATGGCTTGAGGGAGAATAAACTTGATATTGATGGGACCTTCAAGTTTCACAAAATTTGCAAATGCCACTTACAGTTCATTTTACCTTCCATAAATTCAAGGATATAAATACTGAAAAATTTATGAAAGTTCTTCAGACAGTTAATTGTCTTTAAAATACAAAAGCGAAGTTTCTAGCTAGAAATCATCACCTGTCTGACCTCTTTACTTTCCAATAATTTGCATTACCATCAATTTCAGTTATTTCTCTTCCCTGAGCCACTCTACACAAAGTGAAAAATAATTTATTGGGTCACAGGAACTCATGTACACTTAAAAAAAAAAAACAGACCAAAAATGTCTCTTTGATCTCCAGATTCACTCCCAAGCTAAGTGATTTTCACTCCTGAACAACAGTTTTACAATATGTACAATCAGAATACCTATCACAAAAATGGAAGAAACCACACATCCCAAAGAAGCAATGTCATTTATAGCGCTGTATTTAAGATTGGGCGCTCTGGACCAAAATTGCCTGTGGAGTGCTTAGAATTTTGTAGCCAACAAGATAAATTCAATTAATTTATAGATATTAATCCTATTTACTATTAAAAAAACAAATTATACACCACCTGGGGTAGCATCAACTAATTGACTGTGCTGAAAATTTAACTGAGAAATACAAGATGCAAAAGGGAGCTTTGGAAAGTTTTTTTTTAAAAGAAAGATGAGGATAAAAGATGAAGAAACCAAAATGTTTATAATAGCATTTTTTTCCATCTTAACATGCTGAAATTTTGCAAGCGTTATCAGATTAGAACAGATATAATGATCTTTTTTTTTGGGAGGAAGTTCTAGAAATTTGTTTCCCCTAATTCTTGTTTCTCAATCAGCCTATTAAAAACAAAAGATGATTTCTTTCTGGGAAGCATATTCCTATTCTTTTCCATGAAATGAATTTCTAGACTCACATGTTGGTAAGTTATAACCAGCACTCCTATAAAAGAATAAAGATTGTTTTCAGGATTTCTATGTTAGTCACCATGTAGTAGATATAGTTAATCCAAGCTGTTAAATTTTCAAGGGCACCGCTGCTTTGCAGGGCATAATGCTGATTTTCTTATCTCAGCAATGCCGCCTTTAGTTATTTTTGTGATCTTGATCCTCCTGTATCCTTTTTTTGGTAGATTCAAAACAATATTTCTTTTGTCCTGATTTTCCTCATTAGTTTAAAATAGCATTTTGACTTTGAGTGTTTCATGTGTACGTAGAAATGAATCCTGAAAACTTTCTCCATGGTGTTGTGATTAATTTGTATTCTTTAACGGGAGCTTTAAAAACAAACAAAAAAAAAAACTTTTCCTATTACTGAAATCATATACCTTTTTTGTGACTAAAATAAAAAGCATCGGTCAATCCAATTCTTTAGTAATGCTGATACACCATATGCATTCAATTCAGTAATTTAATGGCATAAAGTTTACTCAAAAAGATATTTATATTTATGTATTTTTATATATTAGTGACTTACTGAACCAAGGTGAAAATATCTTGCGATTCCTTAATCTTACTAAATATTTTCAACTCAACATATTCTAGGATTTACAGCACACAAAATGTGTAAGCCTGACAGATATGTTCTAGTTACTTTTAGTTTGGTAGGCATTTTTCTACTCTATCTCCAAATAAAATTTTCTAAAAAGTCAAAAAATGTCGAGACCTTGTTCTGTGTTTCAATAAAGAGTCCTAATACATCTTACTAGATGGAGAATAACATTACAAACCTCCCTTGGGCTTCAAGATACTGCCAGTTGGACACTCTGACCTCTTTTACAAAAAAAGGAAATGAAAACATTCAGCACTTTATCTATAACAGGATGCCTCTGATGGATTTGGTTACACAAGGTTATAGCTGTCAATTGGAAATGCCTAGTCTGCCTCAGTTTGAATCACCTTTCTCGTTTTTCTTCTGCAAGAAAAAGAAATCTGAATTATTCAAGACAATAGAGAAGCTTTACCCTAAACTAAGAAAAGAGGAAAATGGCAACATGTACAAATTTTCATCTTTACTCATTTTTTTAGCCATATACACTTGTGCAAATTATTCTGAACCTATAAAACTGCATAAGATTATGCTATGAAATGCTGAGCGGTAGAAAATATGATCATTGATTTGTCTCAGGGCAGCGAACAAGGGTTCCTTCAGTACTTAAGATTGAATGTATCTTAAAATCACAGATGGAAATTCTAAATTCCAGAATAGGTTAATTTGAAAAGTTATAATTATTCTACAATTAAAATTTATTCTCAATGTCTAAGAAAACTCCCTGGCAGAAATGCAATGCCATTTCATTACTTGGTATATCTCTCATAATTTTAAAAATGCCCTTTCCAAACTGTTAAATGGTGAACTGCTGAAATTATAAACCGATGTATTTGATGCTAACCACAACTAATCATTAAGTAGTCTCTCTGAGCCCAGTAATATGAGTTCATAAGGAATCTGTTTTTTAAGTTATTTTGTATATATATTATATAACCATATATCAACTGAGCAAATAACAATACAAATGTGTCTGCAGATACAATGAAGTGTAACTATCATGCAGTACCAATTAGTGTTTTAAGAAAAAATCTATAATGTAAATAGAGAAGATAGAGATAAGATTAAGTGAAGAGCATAAGAACGTGGGCAATAATGAACAAGAAGTACTGTAAAGAACTTGAGCTACGTTTATGGGAGAACCCAGTGTACATCAGGAGTACAGAGAGTGCAAGAGTGACATGGGGTCCATGATCTGGTGGGGTGGGAGTGAAGCCTGGAGCAGGCAGGGGTTCACATGTGGCAGGATGTGTTCCAGGAACTAGGAGGAATTGTGAGCATCGTTGGGGGAAACTGGTAAGGAGGGAAGATAAATAGAATTAAATAGATGATAGATTACATAGGACCTTGTAAACCACAGAAAGCTTTTGGACTCTATTCTAAGCACAGTAGGGACCCTGTGATAGGCTTTTAAGCAGCGGAGCTTCATAATCAGATTGTGTCTTTAGGAACATTTCCTTGGCTCTAGTGGGGTAAATGATAGGAGATCAGGGTCTATCATAGAGGAATACAATACTATAGTTAGTAGACATTAATGTGGTATTTGAAGGAGATGATAATGGCCTTAAGTAGTAAAGTATCACTGAGAGTAGAGTGAGGTGAGTGGATTCCAGAGATATATTAATATATTAGTGTTAACAGTAGGAAAGGGAGAATACAGAGTTAGGAAAGGTGCCTCGGGGTCTGTCTTGGGCAACTGACTGGCGAGTCTGTGTGTCATTCCCTGGCAGAATAGACTTTGAAAAGGAAGAGCAATGGGGAGCTGGGGGATAGCAGAGATGATGAGTTGCCACTTTGACATGTTGTGTAGGATGTTCCTTGGATCATGCAAGGGATCCTGGGCTGTAGGGAGTTGGATAAACAGAAAGATTTAGGAGAAGAATCTGGATTTGAATTAGAGATTTGAAATTCATTCTTAAATAAATATAATTGAAAATGGGAATGGGTGAAAACTCTCAGAGAATTATGGGAATAAAAGCAAAAGTAATTTCACAAGGCAGAACCCTAAGAAACATTGAAATTTAAAGAGTAGTCTAAGAAAGAAAAGCCTGAAAGAGGACACTGTCAGAAAAGTGGGAGGAAACTTACTTTAATTATAAAAATGACCTTGGTAAAGAAATGTTTTTGTATTGCATGAGGCTAATCTACATTTTAAGAGTGTTACTCTAATATGTTGGAAAATGAATAAAAACAGAGCAATGCCTGGAGGTAGAAATATCAGGAAAAAATGAAGCTAAGGAATCACATTCATTTATCCATTTATTCACTGATACATTCAGGGGCTTCCTATTAAGGATTCATTGTGAAATACTGTAAAAGATGTTGCAGCAAATCTAAACATAAATTAAAGCACAGAGTCTGGCTTTCAGGAACTCATGCACTACAGTAAGAAATGAAACATGTGCTTTAGTAAATAATTTGAGGGGGAACAGGACATGTTTCCTAAAGAAAGCATAGAAAACATACTAAGGAAGGCCAGAAAAAGAATACAGAGCCCTGCCACAGGGTCAGGCACAATGCAGATTCTCAACATACATATTGAATCAATTTGTGCCGTCCAGCTGGAGGGGTTAAAAAAAGCTTTCTGTAGCAGTTGGCATTTGCCATTAAAATAGGAGAACTCCTAATATTTAAATATAAGAGAGAGATAAATCAGTAGCAGGTACAAGGGCAGCAGCTGGAGCAACTTAATCTGGAGTAAAGACCTGAGAAATGTATTCATTTTAAAAATATTTTGAGCATCTGTCTATATTTCCTCAAGTTACAAACTAAAGAAAACAGTTCATTTTTGTGGCAGTGGCAGTTTCTGATCAAGAGCTAAAAATAACAATTGATGATGTCTAAAACACTTATAAATACATTCATATTTAATCCTCAGAGGCAACTTTGATAATCAGGACAGTTATTTCTACACATGTAAACCAAGACCTGAATGGGTAAATGTAATAGCATCTAAGTCTTTGCAGTGTCCTACACCTTAAATTTTAGCATATTCTGGCCATTTTCATCATGACATTCTCAATAAATAATTCTAGACTAATTAAAAATGTATAATGCCACTAAAAGCAGATTATAATTCCCGGTCATAACAGCTGAGAATAGAAGTGCCTGAGAGAGCAAGTACAGTTTGTGTGTGTTGGGTTCTGTGTCCTGTGCATGGTCAGGGCTTCAGAAGGAAATACTGAGACGGTTTAAAGTGAAGCGCTTCAGCAGAGGCTGTGCATCTTAAATAGACAAAACACAGTGTGGAAACTTAAGTGATCTGAGATTTGAGTAACC
The DNA here is from genome assembly GCF_009873245.2 of Balaenoptera musculus. Taxonomy (NCBI): domain Eukaryota; kingdom Metazoa; phylum Chordata; class Mammalia; order Artiodactyla; family Balaenopteridae; genus Balaenoptera; species Balaenoptera musculus. The sequence goes on from NC_045787.1 coordinate 95,722,388, forward strand.
ATTTGGAAGCCTAGTTTCTGGTCCTGGACTCATGATGTCATCTTAAGTCAGCTGCTAATTCTCTGATTAATAACAGTTTTACAGCATTTGCTGTATGAAGAATGCCTGTTAACTTAGATGTCTGAATTTCAAAAAGACTAATGCACAATTTTTTAATTAAGATATCTTTTGTGCTATCTTCTTAAAATAGTACAGCAGAAAGCAGTAAATTTACTTAAATTTCTAATGATCATTTTCAAATATACTGAAACTTTTATTTGAGCGGACCTGTTATGTGCTACTAACATATGTCAGTACTTATACTTTATATCTCGCTCAGTGTTAATATCCTAAGGTTATGTATAATACAAGTTTCACATACCTGCCCCCGATATGTATTGCAATCCAATGTGATAACGCTAATGAAAAGTGGTATGTTTCCTCTTTGGTTATTTGACAAGGAACAGAACAAGAAGTGTGTGAGGTGCCTCTTAGCCATCTGCTAGCTCCCTTGATTACTAAATGTGCTCCATGAGTGCTTGAAGACAGAGCCTTGCAGAGGCATTGGGTCTGCCAAGCTTCTACTTAACCGTTCTTGAACTTATGCCAGTTTTAGCTTTCTGTCCTAAGTTTAATGCCTTTGTCAGGCACACAAAAAGTAAAATCACTTCCAGTATTTCAACTGAAGAGCATCCCTACCCAGGAAGTCAGAAGGACATTTTATATTCATGTTATGAGTGTGCAGTGGGAATAGAGAAGAGTTAACCCTGGTTCTGACATACAGATCGGAGTTACTCTTAGCTAGAAAGCACTTTTCTCCTATTTTATATTTCACACCCCTATACTAAATTGTCATTGATGTTTCTCAAAATCTTAAATCTTCCTAGGAATTCTATGAGCTTTTAGAAGAAACTAAAGCAGGATTCTTTTTTTTTTCCTTTCAGGAACAAACACCCATAGATTTACAAATATTCACCTACACATGTCTTCTGAATGGCCAGCCATGCTGAAGACTTTGTTCTTTTTTTTTTAATTTTTATTTTTTTATATTGGAGTATAGTTGATTTACAATGTTGTGTTAGTTTCAGGTATACAGCAAACTGCTTCAGTTATACATATACATATATCTATTCTTTTCCAAATTCTTTTCCCATTAGGTTATTACTGATTATTGAGTAGAGTTCCCTAAGCTATACAGTATATCCTTGTTGGTTATCTATTTTAAATATAGTAGTGTGTATATGTCAATCCCAAACTCCTAATTTATCCCTCCCCCCCACCTTTCCCCTTTGGTAACCATAAATTTATTTTCTATGTCTGTGAGATAAAGGCTGTATATGACAAACCCACAGCTAACATCACGCTCAACTGTGAAAAGCTGAAAGCATTTCCTCTAAGATTAGGAACAAGACAAGGATGTCCACCCTCGCCACTTTTCTTCAACATAGTTTTGGAAGTTCTAGCCATGGCAATCAGGGGAGAAAAAGTAATAAAAGGGATCCAAATTGGAAAAGACAAAGTAAAACTCTCATTGTTTGCAGAGACATGATACTATACATAGAAAATCCTAAAGATGCTACTAGAAAACTAGTAGAGCTCATCAGTGAATTCAGTAAGGTTGCAGGATACAAAGTTAATACACAGAAATCCCTTGCATTCCTATACACTAACAACAAAAGATCAGAAAGAGAAATTAAGGAAACAATCCCATTTACCATCACATCAAAAGGAATAAAGTATCTGGGAATAAACCTACCTAAGGAGGCAAAAGACCTGTACTCCATAAACTATAAGATGCTGATGAAAGAAATCGAAGATGACATAAATAGATGGAAAGATATGCTATGTTCTTGAATTAGAAGAATCAATATCGTCAAAATGACTATACTACTCAAGACAATCTACAGATTCAATGCAATCCCTATCAAATTAATTACAAATGGCATTTTTCACAGAACTAGAACAAAAATTTTTTAAATTTGTATGGAGACACAAAAGACCCTGAATAGCCAAAGCCATTTTGAGAAAGAAAAACAGAGCTGGAGGAATCGGGCTCCCCAACTTCAGACTATACTACAAAGCTACAGTTGTCAAAACAGTATGGTACTGGCACAAAACAGAAATATAGATCAATGGAACAAAATAGAAAGCCCAGAAATAAATCCACGCACCCATGGTCAATTAATCTATGACAAAGGAGGCAGGAATAAACAATGGAGAAAAGAAAGTCTTTCCAATAACTGGTGCTGGGAAAACTGGACAGCTACATGTAAAAGAATGAAATTAGAACACTCCCTAACACCATACACACACAAAAAACTCAAAATGGATTAAATACCTAAATGTAAGATCGGATACTACAAACTCTTAGAGGAAAAACACAGGCAAAACACTCTTTGACATAAATTGCAGCAATATCTTTTTGGATCCACCTCCTAAAGTAATGAAAATAAAATCAAAAATAAACAAATGGGACCTAATTAAACTCAAAAGCTTTTACACAGCAAAGGAAACCATAAACAAAACAAAAAGACTTGTTTTTAATGTGTGTGTGCTTGTGTGTATCATCTAGGCATGCATATCAAATATACATTCTTTTATTTTAATAAATTTATTTATTCTATTTATTTATTTTTGGCTGCATTGGGTCTTCGTTGCTGCATGCGGGCTTTCTCTAGTTGCGGTGAGCAGGGTCTACTCTTCCTTGCGGTGTGCGGGCTTCTCTTGCTGTGGAGCACAGGCTCTAGGTGCACGGGCTTCAGTAGTTGTGGATCGCGGGCACTAGAGTGCAGGCTCAGTAGTTGTGGTGCATGGGCTTAGCTGCTCCATGGCATGTGGGATCTTCCCAGACGAGGGCTTGAACCCATGTCCCCTGCATTGGCAGGCACATTTCTAACTGCTGCACCACCAGGGAAGCCCCCACTTGAGGCTTTCTTTCCATGAAAAACATTCTGAAACAAGTGTGACATACCTGCTATTTTCAGACAAACAATTTTCAAGTAGTGTAGCTCGCCGCCCATATCCACGGCAAGAAAAATGTCAGGTAGGATGGCAATAGGTTTGTTTTTAATTTTTAACATCTTTATTGCAGTATAATGGCTTTACAGTGTTGTGTTAGTTTCTGCTGTATAACAAAGTGAATCAGCTATATGCATACGTATATCACCATATCCCCTCCCTCTTGCGTCTCCCTCCCACCCTCCTTATCCATCCCCTAGGTGGTCGCAAAGCACCCAGCTGATCTCCCTGTGCTATGCAGCTGCTTCCCACTAGCTATCTATTTTATATTTGGTAGCATATATATGTCAATGCTACACTCTCACTTCATCCCAGCTTACACTTCCCCCTCCCTGTGTCCTCAAGTCCATTCTCTATGCCTGTGTCATTATTCCTGTTCTGCCCTTAGGTTCATCAGAAGCATTTTTTTTCTTTTTTTAGATTCCATGTACATGTGTTAGCATATGGTATTTGTTTTTCTCTTTCTGACTTACTTCACTCTGTATGACAGACTCTAGGTCCATCCACATCACTACAAATAACACAATTTCATTTCTTTTTATGGCGAGTAATATTCCATTGTATATATGTGCCACATCTTCTTTATCCATTCATCTGTCGATGGACACTTCGGTTGCTTCCATGTCCTGGCTATTGTAAATAGTGCTTCAATGAACATTGTGGTACATGACTCTTTTTGAATTATGGTTTTCTCAGGGTATATGCTCAGCAGTGGGATTGCTGGGTCTTATAGTAGTTCTATTTTTAGTTTTTTAAGGAACCTCCATACTGTTCTCCATAGTGGCTGTATCAATTTACATTCCCATGAACAGAGCAAGATGATACCCTTTTCTCCACACCCTCTGCAGCATTTATTGTTTGTAGATTCTCCACACCATTCTGACTGGTGTGAGGTCATATGTCATTGTAGTTTTGATTTGCATTTCTCTAATGATTAGTGATGTTGAGCATCTTTTCACGTGTTTGTTGGCAATCTGTATATCTTCTTTGGAGAAATGTCTATTTAGGTCTTCTGCCCATTTTTGGATTGGGTTGTTTGTTTTGGGATATTGAGCTGCATGAGCTGCTTGTATATTTTGGAGATTAATGCTTTGTCAGTTGCTTCATTGGCAAATATTTTCTCCCATTCTGAGGGTTGTCTTTTCATCTTGTTAATGGCTTCCTTTGCTGTACAAAAGCTTTTAAGTTTCATTGGGTCCCATTTGTTTATTTTATTTTTTTCCATTTCTCTAAGAGGTGGGTCAAAAAGGATCTTGCTGTGATTGATGTCATAGAGTGTTCTGCCTATGTTTTCCTCTAAGAGTTTTCTTATAGTGTGTGGCCTTACATTTAGGTCTTTAATCCATTTTGAGTTTATTTTTGTGTATGGTGTTAGGGAGTGTTCTAATTTCATTCTTCTACATGTAGCTGTCCAGTTTTCCCAGCACCACTTATTAAACAGGCTGTCTTTTCTCCATTGTATTCTCTTGCCTCCTTTATCAAAGATAAGGTGACCATATATGCGTGGATTTATCTCTGGGCTTTCTATCCTGTTCCATTGATCTATATATCTGTTTTTGTGCCAGTACCATACTGTCTTGATTACTGTAGCTTTGTAGTATAGTCTGAAGTCAGGGAGCCTGATTCCTCCAGCTCCGTTTTTCTTTCTCAAGATTGCTTTGGCTATTTGGGGTCTTTTGTGTTTCCATACAAATTGTGAAAGTTTTTGTTCTAGTTCTGTTAAAAAATGCCATTGTTAGTTTGATAGGGATTGCCTTGAATCTGTAGATTGCTTTGGGTATATAGTCATTTTCACAATGTTGATTCTTCCAATCCAAGAACATGGTATATCTCTACATCTGTTTGTCTCATCTTTAATTTCTTTCATCAGTGTCTTATAGTTTTCTGCATACCAGTCTTTTGTCTCCTTAGGTATGTTTATTCCAAAGTATTTTATTCTTTATGTTGCAATGGTAAATGGGACTGTTTCCTTAATTTCCCTTTCAGATTTTTAATCATTATCAACAATCACTTTGAACATGAGTGGTGTAAATGTACCAATTAAGACAAAGATTCTCGAAGTGGATAAAAAAAAAAAAATGACCCAACTATACACTGTTTTTAAGATATCCACTTTAAATATAAACACACATAGATTATAAGTGAATAGATGGAGAGAGATATACTATGCCAACACCAATCAAAATAAAGTAGGAGTAAACTATATTAATTTCAGGAAGACTAGATTTCAGACCCAGGAAAGTTATCAGGGATAAGTAAGGACATTACATAATGATAAAAGGGTTAATTCTTCAAAGAGACATAATCCTTAATGTGTATGCACCTAACAATAGAGCACCCAAATACAGTACATGAGGCAAAACTGATAGAATTTCAGGGAGAAATACATGAATCCACTATCATAATTGGAGACCTCAACACCCTTCTATCAGAAATGGACAGATCCAGGGGACAGAAAATCAATAATGAAGTCAGCAACATCATCAATCAACAGGATATGAGGGACAACTGTAGCCTACAATTGGAACAACTGGACATACGTATGCAGAAAATGAATCTAGACACAGACCTTAAACCTTTCGCAAAAAAACTCAAAATGAATCACAGACTTAAATGTAAATTGTAAATTATACATCTCCTAGTAGATAACATAGAAAATCTGTATGTCCTTAGGTTTGCCAATGACTTTTTAGGTACAACACCAAAGGCATGAACCATGAAAGAAAGAATTAATAAACTGGACTTCATTAAAATTTTAAATTTCTGCTTTTTGAAAGACAATGTCAAGAGAACAAGAAAACAATCCACAGACTGGGAGAAAACATTTGCAAAAGGTATACCTGATAAAGAGTGTTATCCAAAATATACAAAGAACTTTTAAAACTCAACCATAAGAAAAAACCTGATTAAAATACAGGTCAAATAACTTAACAGACACCTCATCCAAGAAGATACACAGATGGCAAAGAAGCAGATGAACATCATATGTCATCAGGGAAATGTAAATTAAAGCAGCAATGAGATACCACTGTACACCTGTTAGAGTGGCCAAAATCCAGAACACTGGCAATGCCAAGTGCTGGTAAGAATGCAGAGCAACATCAACTCTCATTTATTGCTGGTGAGAATGCTAAGTGGTATAGTGACTTTGGAAGACAGTTTGGTGATTTCTTAGAAAATTAAAAATAATACTCTTACCATTTGATCCAGTGATTGTCCTCCTTGGTATTTACCCAAAGGTGTTGAAAACTTATGTTGACACACAAACCTGCACATGAATGTCTATAGCAGTTTTATTTATAATTTCTAAAACTTAGAAGCAATCAAGATATCCTTCAGTAGGTGAATAGAAAAACAACTATTGTACATCAAGACAATGGAATATTATTTACTGCTAAAAAAAATCAGCTATCAAGCCATGAAAAGACATGCAGGGAACTTAAATGCATATTACCAAGTGAAAGAAACCAATCTGAAAAGGCTGCTTTCTATATGATTCCAACTCCATGACATTTTAGGAAAGGCAATATTATGGAGACATTAAAAAGATCAGGGTTGCCAGAGTCAGGAAGGAAGGAAGGAAACAGGTGGAGCACAAAGGGTTTTTAGGGCAGTGAAATTACTGTGTATCATGCTGTAACAGTGAATACATGTCATTAGAATTTGGTCCAAACTCATAGAACGTATAACACCAAGAATGAACCCTAATGTAAATTACAGACTGGGTGATAACGATGTCATTGTAGGTTCATCAGTTGTAACTGATGCACCTTTCTGCTGGGGGATATTGATAATGGAGGAGGCTATGCATTTGTAGGGGCAGGGCTTACATGGGAAATATCTCTACCTTCTGCTCAATTTTGCTATGATCCTAAAACTGCTTTAAAAAATAAAGAATGAAGAATATAATGGTGGCTTTATGTAACCATTAGGTTTGGGGGCAAATTTCAAAGGCATCACTGAAAATGATGTATCAGTGATACATCTATCAAAATAAGATGTACCTATCATTTTGTTTCTGCTGACCTCCTCCTCGTTTCTTCATTGTATCTGCTTCCTGGATAAACACTATCTGCCCAAGAAAAGAAGAAAAAGAGAGAGAGAGAGATGGAAGGAAGGAAGTAGGGGAGAAGGAGGGAGGGAGGGAGAAAGAGAGGAAAAGAGAGAAATGTACTGCCAGTTTTTTAAAATTACCTTGTGATTCTATTCTTATTCTTGTTTGTAATGTCAAACCATAACACACAAACAAGATGCACTGTATAAATGAAAAAACATCAGTGCTTAACCAATTTAAGTTTTGGCAGACTTACTAATAAAAGTAGATAAACAACCGAAGCCCAGGCTATTAGAAAGAAAAATAAGTTTGGAGATTAGAGAAGCTGGTTCAATAATAAAGAACAAGAAGTGTCTACAATTTAAATTGGATGTTTTTCTTATTGTTGACAGTTTAGTCCCACAAGACTTTTCATTATCTGGTCCCAGTATAGGAGGAAGGAGCAAAGTGGGCTCTAAAATGCCAGTGGGACATGCAAGAGCTACAGAGGTCAAATACCAGAGATGCCAGCCTTTATTTACCTGCAGTACTTAGGAATTTTTCCTTTTTGAGGCGAGAGCATTCTGGCCTCATTCTCTCCTTCTCAGTGCTCAATCTCATGCACTTAGATATATTCCCAGGGGCTCTTTTATTCTTTGAAACAGAAACCTTTGCAGTCGTTTTTCCTAATTTATTTTCAGTTTATTTTCTTTAACCTTGAACTTATTTAAGGAGTCGTAGCTTCTTAAAAGTATATTGCAAAAGGAGAAGCAAAATCTGCAGAAAACAAACCTATGAGGACCCCAAAAAATCTCACTACTTTCCTTTATGATGCTTCTATTTAAAACACATTTGTATGTCTAGGTCTTGGTAAATTTATAAATATAAATATAAAAATAAATGTAAATGTCTTTCAATATAGAGAATGATTATATTGACCTCTATAATTAAACAGCAGACTAAATATCCTGAAAATCTCCAATTACCAAACACCAAGAAATATTGGGATACAACTATAAACACCCCTTTAAATGCACAGAGGAGCTCTTAAGAGTTAGGGAACTTGCTGGTGGCCTTAAAACTGAGAATGTAAATGAAAATAAGATACCTCCTAATCTACTCTCAGTGAAGATGGTCTGGGAAAAAAATCTGATCTCACTGCCAGTTTGAAAAAAGAAAACAAAAAGACACCTGACTGCCTGGCCTGGAATTCAGATGGAATATTTGTCTCCTCCAGAAATCATAATAAAAGTCCTCTCTTCACACAATTAAAGATGTAAATGTACAGCAGTAGAATGGCCCAAAGAGTCCCAAGAAAAGAGCTGAAGAGGGGTCCAAGTTTGGTAACAGTCTAGAGTTCCTGGCCAAAAAGAAAAAAAAAAAATTTACATAACAACTTGAGCCTCATAGCATTTCTTTAAATCTAAAAATACAACTCAATTTTTAAAAACATAATGAAATTAGCCACATGAATGAGACTGTACAGATAAAAATGTCAGAAAGAATTTCAGATGGTTGACTTGCTAAATATCAAACCTTAAATAAATATGTTTAAAATGCTTTAAGAAAAGGTAAAACCAAAAAACATAAGAATGTTTTAAACATCATGAAAATAATAATAATGATAAATAATAATAATAGAAAAGAGCCTAGAAAGACAAAGAGATGGAGATGAAATGAGGCTGAGAAACAGGGAAAGAATCATGTCTAAATTAGAAGTAGATTCCAGAGAAAAGAACAGAGAATGGGGGAGAAAAAACATACAAAAAGAACATCTGAGAAATTCCCAGTATTCGTGAAAGACATAAATTTACAAATTCAGAGAGCCTAACAAATTGGAGTCAAGATAAATAATAAATCCACACTTTGATACATAATAGTGAAACAAAAGAGCACAGAGTCAAAAAGTTATCAAAAGCAACTGGAAACCACAGAATAAAGTTTACAATTTTTATAACACTTTTATCTTTAGATGCATGATATTAAAGATTTACATTTAGTACTATATAAAGTCACTTGAAATAAATCCTTTCTCTGTTATGTTACCATAAATAAATAAATAAATAAAAGCAGCTGGAAGGAAAAGAGAGATTATCTAGAAAGGGATATCATTTAGTCACACACCAGACTAATCAATGACAACAACAATAAAGAAAGTGGGCAAATGTGGTCAATTTCCTGAGAAGAAATATTTATCAATTTATGATTTGTAAACATCAAACTGTAATTCAACAATAAAGATGAGATAAAGGTACGTCCAAAAATATTAAAAAAAAAAATAAGAGCTTACCACCAAGAGTTTCTCATGATGCAACTTGTAAAAATATCAAGAGGAAGAGAAATTATAATCTAAGGAAGGTCTACAGTTCAAGAAAATGATCAAGAATGAGTTTAAATTGATACTGCTGTATAAAATAATACTAATGAAATTTACTGATTTTGGAATTAACATTTGTGAAATTAAAACCTTGATTAATAATATCTAAGATTGGACTTCCCTGGTGGTGCAGTGGTTAAGAATCCTCCTGCCAATGAAGGTGACACGGGTTCGAGCCCTGGTCCAAGAAGATCCCACATGCTGCGGAGCAACTAAGCCCATGCGCCACAACTACTGAGCCTGTGCTCTAGAGCCCACGAGCCATAACTAATGAGCCCATGTGCCGCAACTACTGAGGCCTGCGTGCCTAGAGCCTGTGCTCCACAACAAGAGAAGCCACGGCAATGAGAAGTCCATGCACCACAACGAAGAGTAGCCCTTGCTTGTCGCAACTAGAGGAAGGCCGTGCACAGCAACAAAGACCCAATGTAGCCAAAAAATAAATAAATTAATAAATTAAAAAAATATATATCTAAGGTAAAAGTCTTGTCCAGAATGAATACAGTCTTACATCACTGAATTATTAGGAAGAAATGAAATATTATTTGTTTGGCTCTTGTTACATTTGCCTACTAATATACAAGCAGTCGAGAAATCACAAAAAAGAAGCAGTGAAGAAGAACGGTATTTAGAAAACACAAAAATTAATGGTGGAAATAAATCCAAACATATTTTTAGAACAATAACTCTAAATGTAATATATGAGTCTGTTAAAAAGATTATCAGGTAAGATTAAAGGATTAAGCTATTAACAAGCCAAACATCAAAACTACAATGCCTAAGAAAAGATAGATATTTTAAATAAATAAATAAATAAAAGAACATACTAGGAAAATACAAAGCAAAGTAAAGGTGAGGTGGCTATGTTAATAACAGATTAAACAAACTAAGAAAAAACATGTTACTAGTTATAACTGGGCTCATTACATTTTGATTAAAAAAAAAAGAAACTTACTAAGAAGTCATAGTACTTCTAAGCTTCTGGCACCTAATATGTAGTCTCAAAACATATGAAGCAAAAAAAAAATTCAACAAAATAACCATCATAATGGAAGATTTATCGTATTTCTTTCAGTAACTAATAGAATGACAGATCAAAATTGATAGGATATAAAACATTTAAGCAACACCACTAATAAACCTGGGTTAAGAGCATATAAAGAGGCTATAGAAAAGAAGTTTGTTACCTTTCTTTTGGTTAGTAGTTATCTAGTATACCTTTTTCTGTCTGTTTATTTTGACCTTACTGTGTCCTTATATTTTAAGTATGTCTCTTGTAACCAGCACAAAACTAATTTTTTTTGAAGAATATATTCTTACAATCTCTACCTTTTAATTGGCAAGGTTATATTTATTTTGCATAATGGCATTTTTAGGCTTTTTTAAAAAACATATTCCTTTCTTTTATTTTTCCTGTTTTCTTTTGCTTCCTTTATTTCTACATTTCTTTTCTGTCTTGGGATGGAGGGCTAAGTGTTCTTTCTCTCTTTTGAATTCTTCATTCTTTTATTTTCTCACATCTTTTATAAAGTTACCATTCCCATTTTTATTCTTTTAATTCAAACCTTTGAAATTTTACCATACTTGCTAACAAATTATGGAGTCCCTCTGTATTCTAACCTCTTTCAGAACAAATCAAATTATAGCACTCTAATTTCATTACACCTCTGGCTTAGATACTCTTTTACACCACATTCTCTCTGTCTCTGTCTTTCTCTGCACACTTAAGTTGAATGCTCTCTTGGGCTTTTCTTCTCTTTATTTCCCAGTGGAAGCTTTTCTCAAATGTCTACTGAGTCTTGGCTGCTGGTACCTACTTAAGAGAGATGCATGAAGAGCTCTGTGTATATGAGCAGGCCTTGCCATTAATGAGCTTCCCTACAGTACGAAAATAAAACACTTATGACCTCATACATTTCAGTATCTGCAGGTTTTTACTCTGAGATCTTTGAACTGTCCAAAAACAAACAAACAAACAAACAAACAAACCTACAATTGATAGAATGAAACGGCACGGAAGACTCTATTCAAGACTATTACAATAAGGGGAAGAGATTGAACTCAACTCCTGTGAAACAAAAGATGAGAGAGTTTTAAGCATGGGGTAAGCTACTGGCAAACTACTGGAGTATGTTGGGAAGAGGCTAATCAATGTGATTAGCCCACCTTTGTTTCCTAATGGGCTCCCATGGAAGTCAGCTTCTGACCCTCCCACAGAGACTGGGAGAGAGGGCCACTATCTTTTTTGATAATTACATTTCAAAGGGAGGGATCCCAGGTCCTTGAAAATGACATTCCTGAGTTGTTGAAGATTTACATCTCAAAAGGGCAGAGAAATAATTTATAATTATAAAATTTTCTAAAGTAAATGCTCTAGTGGGGGTGGAGTCAAGATGGTATTCTAGAAGGATGCAGAATTTACGTCTTCTCACAACTGGGGCACCTACCAGGCATCTGTGGGGGACCACAGACACCTAAGGGAACAGGAGGAACCCCCAGTGACTGGGTAGGAAGTGGGGCATGGGGAGGGTGAAGGGGGAGGAGAAGTGGAGGTGGGATGGGATCAGTGCCCCTGAAGGGTGTCTGGGGGAGGGGAAGGGATCCCACACCCAAAGGGGGAAATTGGAGAACCACTGAGAGGGCAGAGGATCAAAAGGGAGCATGGCCAGCTTTCCCCTGCCCACTTGGACCCCTAGGAACCTGTTGAGATCCTGGACCTGATCCTCTGCCCACCTAGGCCCCCTCCAGCCATGTGGGTCCTGAGGGAGTGGGAGGGATGGAAGGGGAGCAAAAGTAAAGGCCGGACCTACGGGACCAGCACCCCTGAGGGGCGGTGGTGGGAGGGAAGGAGTTCCTACACCCAGCAGGACCCACCCATGGTTAGGGGTCCAGCAGCAATGAGAGAGAACCTGGGAGAGACCCTGGGGGAGGGGCATGAAGGAACAGAAGGGAATGGGGCCAGTGCTTTCCCTGTCCACTTAGGCACCGGGAAGCCTGTTGGGCTCCCGGGCCTAATCCTCTGCTCTCGGAGCCCCCCTTCTGCTGCGCACAACCCAAGCCCCACCCCTACAGCCCCACCCAGGACCCTAACTCCAAACTCTGGAACCCCACACTCCAGAGGCCCTCCTTTCGACACGCGGCCTCTCCCCTTCTGTGCACAGGTCCTAAGCAGCGGCCCCGCCCCATGCTCAAAGGTCACCCCCCTACCCGCCTAGGTCCCACCCCACCCTAAACCCCACCCCTGCCTAAGTTCCACCCCCTGCCTAAACTCTGCCCCCATAAACAAGGCTTTTTTTTTTTTTCTTGTTCTATTCTCTTTTCCTCTTTCTTTTAGATTGGGGTTCTGTTTTACCTTCTTGATTCACTGTTCTTGATTGTTTTATATTTTTATTTTTGCTAATCTTTTATTTTTCTAATTTTATTTTATTCTTTATACTTTGTTAGTGATCTCTCCTTTTGGCTTTTTGCCACCCACCCCCTTTTTTTTGCCTTTCTCCTGCTGTGGTTTTATTTTACCTTATTGAAGTTGTTTCAATTATAGTTTTAATTTTCCTAATATACATTTTATCTTTCTAATTTTATTTTGTTTTTTATTCTTTGATATTGTACTGCTACTTTTTTTTTTTCTTACTGTGCCACAAAGCTTGCGGGATCTTGGTTCGCAGGCCAGAGGTCAGGCCCAAGCTCCTGTGGTGGGAGCTCCAAGTCCAAACCTCTGGTCTAACAGAGAACCTCAGACCCCAGGGAATATAAATCAGAGTGAGGCCTCCCAGAGGTCCTCATCTCAGCACCCAGACCCAGATCTATCTAACACCTGCAAACTCCAGTGCTGGACGTCTCAGGCCAAACAACCAGTAAGACAGGAAAACAGCACCACCCATTAAAAAAAAAAAATGAAATGACAAAAAAATATGCTACAGACGAAAGAGCAAAGTAAAAACCTACAAGACCAAATAAATGAAGATTAAATAGGCAACCTACCTGAAAAAGAACTCAGAGTAATGATAGTAAAGATGATCCAAAATCTCAGAAACAGAATGGAGAAAATACAAGAAACATTTAACAAGAATCTAGAAGAACTAAAGAGCAAACAAACAGTGAGGAACACCACAATTACTGAAATTAAAAATACTTTAGAAGGAATCAATAACAGAATAACTGAAGCAGAAGAACGGATAAGTGAGCTGGAAGATAAAATGGTGGAAATAACTGCCAAGGGGAAGAATAAAGAAAAAGGAATGAAAAGAATTGAGGACAGTCTCAGAGACCTCTGGGAGAACATTAAATGCACCAACATTCAAATTACAGGGGTCCTAGAAGAAGAAGAGAAAAAAAGAAGGGTCTGACAAAATATTTGAAGACATTATAGTCAAAAACTTCCCTAACTTAGAAAAGGAAATAGTCTATCAAGTCCAGGAAGCACAGACAGTACCATACAGGATAAACCCAAAGAGAAACACTGCAAGACACATATTAAGTATCAAACTATCAAAAATTAAATACAAAGAAAAAATATTAAAAGCAGAAAGGGAAAAGCAACAAATAACATATAAAGGAATCCCCATAAGGTTAACAGCTAATCTTCAGCAGAAATTCTGCAAGCCAGAAGGGAGTGGCAGGACATACTTAAAGTGATGAAAGGGAAAAACCTACAACCAACATTACTCTACCCAGCAAGGATATCATTCAGATTCGATGGAGAAATTAAAACCTTTACAGATAAGCAAAAGTTAAGAGGATTCAGCACCACCAAACCAGCTTTACAAGAAATGCTAAAGGAACTTCTCTAGGCAGGAAACACAAGAGAGGGAAAAGACCTACAATAACAAACCCAAAACAATTAAGAAAATAGTAACAGGAACATAAATATCGATAATTACCTTAAATGTAAATGGATTAAATGCTCCAACAAAAAGACTTGGACTGGCTGAATGGATACAAAAACAAGACCAGTACATATGCTGTCTACAAGAGACCCACTTCAGACCTAGGGACACATAAAGACTGAAAGTGAGGGGATGGAAAAAGATATTCCATGCAAATGGAAATCAAAAGAAAGCTGGAGTAGCAATTCTCATATCAGATAAAACAGACTTTAAAATAAAGACTATTACAAAGACAAAGAAGGACACTACATAATGACCAGGGATCAATCCAAGAAGAAGATATAACAATTGTAAGTATTTGTGTACCCAACATAGGAGCACCTCAATACATAAAGAAAATGCTAACAGTCATAAAAGGGGAAGTCGACAGTAACACAATCATAGTAGGGGACTTTAACACCCCACTTTCACCAATGGACAGCTCATCCAAAATGAAATAAATAAGGAAACACAAGCTTTTTAAATGACTCATTTCACAAGATGGACTTAATTGATATTTATAGGACATTCCATCCAAAAACAATAGAATACACTTTCTTCTCAAGTGCTCATGGAACATTCTCCAGATTAGATCATATCTTGGGTCACAAATCAAGCCTTGGTAAATTTAAGAAAATTGAAATCATATCAAGTATCTTTTCTGACCACAACACTATGAGACTAGATATCAATTACAGGAAAAAAATCTGTAAAAAATACAAAAACTTGGAGACTAAACAATACACTACTAAATAACCAAGAGATCACTGAAGAAATCAAAGAGGAAATCAAAAAATACCTAGAAGCAAATGACAATGAAAACACGACGACCCAAAACCTATGGGATGTAGCAAAAGCAGTTCTAAGAGGAAAGTTTATAGGAATACAATCCTACCTCCAGAAACAAGAAACATCTCAAATAAACACCCTAACCTTACACCTAAAGCAATTAGAGAAAGAAGAACAAAAAAAACCCCAAAGTTAGCAGAAGGAAAGAAATCATAAAGATCAGATCAGAAATAAATGAAAAAGAAATGAAGGAAACAATAGCAAAGATCAATAAATCTAAAGGTTGGTTCTTTGAGAAGATAAACAAAATTGATAAACCATTAGCCAGAGTCACCAAGAATAAAAGGAAGAAGACTCAAATCAACAGAATTAGAAATGAAAAGGAAGTAACAATTGACACAGCAGAAATAGAAAGGATCGTGAGAGATTACTACAAACAACTGTGTGCCAATAAAATGGACAAATTCTTAGAAAAGCACAACCTCCTGAGACTGAATCAGGCAGAAATAGAAAATATAAACAGACCAATCACAAGTAATGAAATTGAAACTGTGGTTTAAAATCTTCCAACAAAAAAACCCCGAGGACCAGATGGCTTCACAGGCAAATTCTATGAAACATTTAGAGAAGAGCTAACACCTAACCTTCTCAAACTCTTCCAAAATATAGCAGAGGGAGGAACACTCCCAAGCTCAGTCTACAAGGCCACCATCATCCTGATACCAAAACCAGACAAAGATGCTGCAAAAAAAAAACTACAGGCCAATATCACTGATGAAGATAGATGCAGAAATCCTCAGCAAAATACTAGCAAACAGAATCCAGCAGCACATTAAAAGGATCATGCACCATGATCAAGTGGGGTTTATCCCAGGAATGCAAGGATTCTTCAATATACACAAATCAATCAATATGATACACCATATTAACAAACTGAAGGATAAAAACCATATGATCATCTCAATAGGTGCAGGAAAAGCTTCTGACAAAATTCAACACCCATTTATGATAAAAACCCTTCAGAAAGTAGGCATAGAGGGAGTTTACCTCAACATAATAAAGGCCATATATGACGAACCCAAAGCCAACATCGTTCTCAGTGGTGAAATATTGAAACCATTTCCTCTAAGATCAGGAACAAGACAAGGTTGTCCACTTCCACGACTATTATTCGCCTTAGTTTTGGAAGTTTTACCCACAGCAATCAGAGAAGAAAAAGAAATAAAAGGAATCCAAATCAGAAAAGAAGAAGTAAAATTGTCACTGTTTGCAAATGACATGATACTATACATAGAGAATCCTAAAGATGCTACCAGAAAACTACTAGAGCTAATCAATGAAGTTGGTAAAGTAGCAGGGTACAAAATTAATGCACAGAAATCTCTTGCATTCCCATACAATAATGATGAAAAATCTGAAAGAGAAATTAAGGAAACAGTCCCTTTTACCACTGCAACAAAAAGAATAAAATACCTAGGAATAAACTTACCTAAGGAGACAAAAGACCTATATGCAGAAAACTATAAGACACTGATGAAAGAAATTAAAGATGAGACAAACAGATGGAGAGATATACCATGTTCTTGGATTGGAAGAATCAACATTGTGAAAATGACTATACTACCCAAAGCAATCTACAGATTCAAGGCAATCCCTATCAAACTACCAATGACATTTTTCAAAAAACTAGAACAAAAAATTTCACAATTTGTACGGAAACACAAAAGACCCCAAATAACCAAAACCATCTTGAGAAAGAAAAATGGAGCTGGAGGAATCAGGCTCCCAGACTATACTACAAAGCTACAGTAATCAAGACAGTATGGTACTGGCACCAAACCAGATATATAGATCAATGGAACAGGATAGAAAGCCCAGAGATAAACCCACACACATATGGTCACCTTACTTTTGATAAAGGAGGCAAGAGAATACAGTGGAGAAAAGACAGCCTCTTCAATAAGTGGTGCTGGGAAAACTGGACAGCTATATGTAAAAGAATGAAATTAGAACACTTAACGTCATACACAAAAATAAACTCAAAATGGATTAAAGACCTAAATGTAAGGCCAGACAGTATAAAACTCTTAGAGGAAAACCTGGGCAGAACACTCTATGACATAAATCACAGCAAGATCCTTTTTGATCCTTTTTGATCCTTTTTGACCCACCTCCTAGAGAAATGGAAATAAAACCAAAAATAAACAAATGGGACCTAATGAAACCTAAAAGCTTTTGCAGAGCAAAGGAAACCATAAACAAGACAAAATGACAACCCTCAGAATGGGAGAAAATATATGCAAACGAGGCAATTGACAAAGCATTAATCTCCAAAATATACAAGCAGCTCACTCAGCTCAATATCCAAAAAAAACAAAACAACCCAATCCAGAAATGGGCAGAAGACCTAAATAGACATTTCTCCAAAGAAGATATACAACTTGCCAACAAACATATGAAAAGATGATCAACATCACTAATCATTAGAGAAATGCAAATGAGGTATCACTTCACAGTGGTCAGAATGGGCATCATGAAAAAATCTACAAACAATAAATGCTGGAGAGAGTGTGGAGAAAAGGGAACCCTCTTGCACTGTTGGTGGAAATGTAAATTGATACAGCCACTATGGAGAACAGTATGGAGGTTCCTTAAAAAACTGAAAGTAGAACTACCATATGACCCAGCAATCCCACTACTGGGCATATACCTTGAGAAAACCATAGTTCAAAAAGTGTCATGTACCACAATGTTCATTGCAGGACTATTTTCAAAAGCCAGGACAGGGAAGCAACCTACGTGTCCACTGACATACGAATGGATAAAGATGTGGCACATATATACAATGGAAATATTACTCAGGCATATAAAGAAACAAAATTGAGTTATTTTTAGTGAGGTGGATGGACCTAGAGTCTGTCATACAGAGTGAAGTAAGTCAGAAAGAGAAAAACAAATACCGTATGCTAACACATATCTATGGAATCTTAAAAAAAGAAATGGTTTTGATGAACCTAGGGGCAGGACAGGAATAAAGACACAGACGTAGAGAATGGACTTGAGGACACGGGGAGGGGGAAGGGTAAACTGGGACGAAGTGAGAGAATAGCACTGACGTATATACACTACCAAATGTAAAATAGCTAGTGGGAAGCAGCTGCATGGCACAGGGAGATCAGCACAGTGCTTTGCGACCACCTAGAGGGGTGGGATAAGGAGGGTGGGAGGGAGACGCAAGAGGGAGGAGATATGGGGATATACATATGCATATAGCTGATTCACTTTGTTATACAGCAGAAACTAACACAGCATTGTAAAGCTATTATACTCCAACAAAGATTTTAAAAAAACAAAACAAAACAGTAAATGCTCTAAAAAAAGGGCAGTCAGGGTCCTATACAGGTATACCTTAGAGATATGGAAGGTTTGGTTTCTGACCACCGCAATAAAGTCAATATTGCAATAAAATGAGTCACACAAATTTTGTGGCTTCCCAGTACATATTAAAGTTATATTTACACTATACTGTTGTCTATTGTGTACTGTAACAATAGCATTATGTCTTAAAATTCAAAGTATATACCTTAATTTAAAATACTTTATTGCTGAAATATGCTAACCATCATCTGAGCCTTCAGCTAGCTGTAATTCTTTTTGCTGGTGGAGGGTCTTGCCTCCATGTTGATGTCTGCTGACTGATCAGGGTGGTGGTTGCTGAAGGTTGGGGTGGCTCTGGCAATTTCTTAAAATAAGACAAAAATGAAGTGTGCTCCATCAAACAATTTCTCTGTAGCATGCAATGCTGTTTGAAACAATTTTACCCACAGAGCTTCTTTCAAAATCGGAGTCAATCATCTCAAATCCTGCCACTGCTTTATCAAACAAGTTTATGTAATATTCTAAATACTTTGTTGTTATTTCAACAATCTGCACAGTATCTTCACCAGCAGTATATCCATCTCAAGAAATCACTTTCTTTGCTCATGAATAAGAAGCAATTCCCCATATGTTCAGATTTTATCATGAGACTGCAACAATTCAGTCACATCTTCAGGCTCCACTTCTAATTCTAGTTCTCTTGCTATTTCCACCACATCTGCAGTTACTTCCTCCAATGAAGTCTTGAACCCCTCAAAGTCATCCTGGTTGAGGGTTGGAATCAACTTCTTTCAAACTCCTGTGAATGTTGATATTTTGACTTTTTCCCATAAAAATCACAAGATCTAGGTGAATCATTTCCAGGTTTTCAATTGCCTTTGCCCAGGTCCATAAAAGGAATCACTATCTATGGCAGCTATAGCCTTATGAAATGTATTTCATAAATAGTAAGACTTAAAAGTTGAAATTGTTCCTTGATCCAAGGCTGCAGAATGGATGCTGTATTAGCAGGCATGAAAACAACATGAATCTTGTTGTACATCTCCATCAGAGCTCTTGGTTAACCAGGTGCATTATCAATGAGTGGTAATATTTTTAAAGGAATCTTTTTTTTTTCTAAGCAGTAGGTCTCAACACGAGGCTTAAAATATTCAGTAAACATGTTGTAAATAGATGTGCTGTCATCCAGGCTTTGTTGTTCCATTTATAGAGCACAAGCAAAGTAGATTTAGCATAATTCTTAAGAGCCCTAAGACTTTAGGAATGGTCAATGAGCACTGGCTTCAATTTGAAGTCATCAGCTGCATTAACTCCTAATAAGAGAGTTAGGCTGTCCTTTGAAGTTTTCAATCCAGGCATTGACTTCTCTCTAGTTATGAATGTCCTAGATGGCATCTTCCTCCAAGAAAAGGCTTTTGTCTACATTAAAATTATGTTGTCTATTATCTTAGCCAGATTGTCATTCGTTATCTTAGCTAGATCTTCTGGACAAGTTGCTGTAGCTTCTACATCAGCATTTGTTGCTTCACCTTACACTTTGATATTATGGAGACTGTTTCTTTCCTTTTCTTTCCTCATGAACCAACCTCTGTTAGCTTCACGATTTTCTTCTGCAGCTTCCTCACTTCTCTCAGCCTTCATAGAATTGAATAGAGTTAGGGCCTTGCTCTGGATTAGGTTTGACTTAAGGGGATGGTGTGGCTGGTTTGATCTCCTATCCATACCACTCACACTTTTTCCATAACAGCAAGAAGGCTGTTTCACTTTCTTCTCATTTGTGTGTTCAATGGAGTAGCACTTTTAATTTCCTTCAATAACTTTTCCTTTGCATTCACAATTTGGCTAACTGTTTGGTGCAAGAGGCCTAGCTTTTGGTCTATCTTGGCTTTCAACATGTCTTCCTCACTAAGCTTAATCATTTCTAGCTTTTGAAAGAGACATGCAATTCTTCCTTTCACTTGAACACTTAGAGGCTATTGTAGGGTTATTAATTGGCTTAATTTCAGTATTGTTGTGTCTCAGAGAATAGGGAGGTCCAGGGAGAGGGAGAGAGATGGGGGAAGGCTAGTCAGTGAAGCAGTCAAAATGTACACATTTATCGATTAATTGTGTCCCATCTCATATGTGTATGGTTTGTGGTGCCCAAAACAATTACAGCAATGAGATTGAAGATCAGTGATCACAGATCAAAACACATATAATAATAATAATAATAATAGGAAAGTTTAAAATATTGCAAGAATTACTAAAATGTGACACAGACACAAGGTGAGAAAATGCTATTGGAAAAAATGGTGCCAATAGACTTCTAGGATACAGGGTTGCCACAAACCTTCAATTTGTAAAAACCACAAACTCTGCAAAGCACAATAAAACAAGGTATGCCTGTAATGAGGAAGAAATCTGTCTAAAGTTTAGTCAAGGTAAGGGAAACATTACTGTTTCCTTGGTCAGAGCTTCAAAACAAAATCTTACACACACCCAATTATTGGCCTTCTGAGAATCACCAAGTGAGGAAGTGTAGGGATCTCATAGTTTATAAGCATACTTCCCCACAATATCCCCCAGAGTCAGCCCTGCCCATTATCACATCCTCCTCTCTGACTTATGCTGCACAGTCCAAGAAATCCTTCACTTTAATTACTCCAGTGAAAAGTCTCTGATCTGCAGTGATTGGGGAGGGGTAATATTCTGGTTACATGCTATTGAGAGACATTTCACCATATTTTTCTATCTCAGGCCTCATTCTGGCCTTCAGTATTCCCTGAGACTCTCTGGGGGCTCTAATGGGTGGACTTTCTCATCATTATGGCTTTATAGGAGTATTTTGACTTTAGCCATTTCTGCTATTCTTATGACTACTCCACTGTCTATCTTATATCTTTCCCAAACTGGTTGGAATCTCTTTTCCTCTGCTGTCTCATTTGTCATTTTCCTAGTCCTACTTACATATGACTTTTTGTGTTTATAACTTTTTCCTTGCTTCATTTTATTTTAATAATTCATGTGAGCATGATGATAAATACCTGTAATCAACTTACTCTGATAAACTGTAAGTTTAAGCTCTTAATTTCCAACTCTCATTCAGGTGAAATCACTTTCCAGCCTGTAACATGACTATAGATGGCCAGAAGTGGGAAGAGTTGCATTGCACCGGCAATTCTTACTTTCCTGTGGAAATGCGGACCAAGTGGGTGAGCAGGCACGTTGAATGCTGGCAGAATGTACCGAAAGGTTGTTCTTGCTGGTAGTGGGGAATATATAACAGGTCTGAGGACACTCTCTTCAACTTGCCTTTTAGAAAAAATTCTTCCAAGTGATATTTCTTCATTTTGCTTTATAGAGTATTAAAAAAAGATAAAACCAGGGCTATAAAAAGATATTAGAAGAGAGGGAATCAAGAGTTTGAATTATTAATGTTTTCAATAAAAAAACTTGAATATGCCTCAGATGACAAATAAAAATCCTGAAATAATTTTTTTTAAAAAGCTTGGAGAGGAAAAACAACAGAGATATGACTGAAGAAGTAAGATTTCCAAAAGAGCCCACAAGTGAGACAGAAGCGGAACATTTAAAAGAAATGTTCATGAGATGACAAAGAGAACTATTGCCACAAATCAAATGCATTCCAGGCCAATTAGTATAAGGTACATGCTGGCACAACATTTGAATATCAAGTATAAATTTGTAAAATCCTAAAGGCTTCTAGGCAGAGAAAAAATACATGTTATTACCTAAAAATAAACACAAATTGGACTGGCTTCAAAATTCAGACCTAAACTCTAGACTCAATAATGTTAAAATGAGAAAACAGGATACAGAAATTATTTTGTAATGTGATCCCAAATACGTAAGACAAAAATTTGGAAAAATAAGAGCGTTTGGAGAAATTATGACAAAATACTAGTATTAGTTGCCTCTGATTGGTGACAATTTTATTAACATACATTCTGATATTTTATAATTTTTCCTACTTTCCAAATGTTCTAGAATGCTCATGCACTACATTAATAATTAGGAAAAATGCAGTTTAAAAGCAAAGACTAAGAAAGGAAAACATTTTTCCCACTACCATTCTTCCAGGCTAAATATGTCAAATTGTGATCATAAAATTCTGAAGCCCTTTCTTGAATTCACTCATTCTTAAGCTCTGGCTATTCCTTAAAGGCTTGAGTAAGCCTGTGACATTTCAACCTAGCATTAGATGAATTTCAAAATCTTACCATAAGCTCCCACAGTCCTAATACTTTAAAAAATCTTTGGAACACTTGGAGTCATAAAAGCAAACTTTCCATAAAAAAAGAAAAAACAAAAAAACACTATTTTTCTTGAGAACTAAAACTTAGACTTTCTGCAGATGCAATGATTTCTCAAAACAAAACACCCTCATAGGTGCAAATCCAAGGTGTAAATCCAAAACACCCTCATAGGTGTAAATCCAAGTCCTAGGTCCAGCTTGTGTTGTTTCTGCTTGGGTTAGAGTGGGGATAAAGAACCATTTCCCTGGCACTGCTGGGTTTGTGGGGTTTTGTGTGTGTGTGTGTGTGTGTGTGTGTGTTTTTATTGGGGTAGAGTTCATTTACAATGTTGTGTTAGTTTCAGGTGTACAACAAAGTGAATCAGTTATACATATACATATACATATATCCACTCTTTTTTAGATTCTTTTCACATGTAGGCCATTACAGAGTATTGAGTAGAGTTCCCTGTGCTACATAGTAGGTCCTTATTAGTTATTTATTTTGTATATAGTAGTGTGTATATGTCAATCCCAATCTTTCAATTTATCTCCCCCTTACCCCATGGTAACCGTAAGTTTATTTTCTACAACTGTAACTCTATTTCTCTTTCCAAAGAAGACATACAGATGGCCAAGAGGCATATGAAAAGATGCTCAACATCACTAATTGTTAGAAAAATGCAAATCAAAATTACAATGAGGTATCACCTCACACCAGTTGAATGGCCATCATCAAAAAATCTACAAACAATAAATGCTGGAGAGGGTGTGGAGAAAAGGGAGGCCTCCTACACTGTTGGTGGAAATGTAAACTGGTGCAGCCATTATGGCGAACAGTATAGACGTTCCTTAAAAAGCTAAAAATAGAGCTACCATATGATCCAGCAATCCCACTATTGGGCATATACCCTGAGAAAACCATAATTCAAAAAGATACATGGCTTTGTGTTTTTGAAGGCTAGTGTAAAACTCACACAAATTATTTACCATATTACACAATTTATAGATATAAAAAGAATGGCAGTCTTTTAAGGTGGAGGTTGCAAAATCACAAGTAAACAACTCAACTTTGTTCGGCTTGCGTGTTTTTTAAATAAATTAGTGGTCAAAATTTAAAAATCAAGAGACTGTCCTCCCCTTCCTCCCCCCAAATCCTGCTTTTGAAGCCTTCTCTTAAAAAACCGGTAGGTCTGGAAATACTGGTCAGCAATTTGCTGGTGGTTAGTTTTGCTGCTCCTCTGTTCTCCAGGCTTCCAAAAGCCTAACCTACCCACTTAAGTTAACTGACTGGCTCCATTAGGCATTTGAATCGGTGAACTCTGTTTCTAAATGATGATGTTAATTCTACTTGACAGCTATAATTATTCAGTGAAAAATGGATTCACATGGAGGCTACCTGTTGTGGTGTTTCTGTGAAAAACTGCTGCTGGCTTTTGAGTCAGACATCCTGGCTCGTGTATCAGTTAAGATGACTTTGGATATAGATCAAATGGCTTCAACAAAGTTAAATGAATTTCTCCTCAAACTAAGGAGGTTGAAATGAGTTGAAATGTCTCCAAGGTTGGTGGATTCAGGAGCATAACATACCCTCGGAGATCTAGAAACTTTCTCTCTGCCCTGTCATTCTCAGAGAACCGGTCTTGTTCTCATGCTGGCTCCCCTCAACAATACAAAGTCATTGCCATAGCAGTTATCACATGCAGAGACAATACACAGCAGAAGAAACAGCAACAGCTCTTTTTAAGAATAAAAAATCTTTCTAAAATCCCCCCTAGCGAATCTTCCTTAATATCACATTAACCAGAACTACACCCTATGTCTAAACACTAAACCCAACACAGGCAAGGAGAGTTGGGGTACTAATGATAGGCTTAGAAGATTCACATTAGCCCTGAGCTAGAAATTGAACTACCTTTCCTTAGCTCGTGGTAGGTAGCACTGGGGAAAGGTGGCATCAGAGTAAATCCTAGGTCACCCACAAGAAAGGAACAGTGGAGAGGGGCAATTGCTTTGACATGTAACTAACAGTGCCTGCTACAAATTAAAAGCAGTTCTCTAGCTTTGTAATGACTTTGGATATATTACTTAAACTTTTCTAACTTAAAGTTCCTTTTTTTTTTTTTAAATTCTTCTTTTTATTTGGCCTCTCCACGCTGCATGAGGGATCTTAGTTCCCTGACCAGGGATTAAACTCGAGCCCCCTGCAGTGTAAGCTTGGACTCCTAACCACTGGACCACCAGGGAAGTCCCTAACTTAAAGCTCTTCATCTGTAAATTAGGAATAACAATAAACAATACCCTTTTCATAGGCTTATCACAATAATAAATATTCTAACATGTATGAAAGTGTACTTCATGTGTTGACTTTTTTCAAAATGCCAGATATATTTCACAAAATGGAAAATAGTAAAATATAGTTACAAGGATTTTAGAAATTTAAAATAAAATCAAGCTGACTGAAGTTTTTAAAAAGCTTTTGCAAAATCCTATTTTATCTTAATCTCACTTAATTATCTCAATGGATGAGAAATGCCATTCAAAATTGGAAAGGAGATGATTGTTGGTTTATGAAGTTTAGTTTTTTTCTCTACAGTTATCTTTTATTAAAGAGAAAAGCGGACATAGTCAATACCTTATCACACAGCTGAAGTTTGCCTCAAATCAGTATATACCCCCTTTTCTCCCCTGGCATTTGGAAAAATGGGAATACTTGGTTGTTTGATGTTCTACCAGAAAGGATACTTTGTGGCGAGGTACAATATAAAGCAGGTGCTACAACATGCTCTACTGAGCAGGATGACAAGTGATGGTTTCCCCAGAGTCATAGCAAAAGACAGATTTAGTGAATCTTGCTCTGTGATGGAGAATCCACACACCAGGGCTGCAGATTAAACTCTGCCTGCTGAAGTGAGAGTATTTGCATTTGTGCTCTCAAGAGAGCTTTCATCAAGTGGCAAGAGAGAATAAAACTTTGAAGTCTGCATATAATACAGTCACCACCTGATGGTCCCTATCAAGAGGATGACAAAATCAAATTAAGACCTTGGAAAACAACAGTTGTAAGAATTCAAATCCCTCTGGTCTCTAGGACATTACTATTCCTCCCTAGAGAAAAAAATACAGAAACACTGCAAGGTGATCCAAATATTAACTGGGCATTTTGGCAGGTTCCAAATGTTCTTTGCATTTAAGTGTTTGCAGAATTATTCTCCTTGGAGATCATCTATCAAAGCGTATCACTTGCTGACTCTGTTGGTCACTTGTGGCCTTAGTGATGACAGAGTACTCATATCAGGCCTTGAAAGAAAAGATAAAATCGCCAAAAATGGCTTCAGCTTCTACTTAGTCAACTGTGTTTCAACAGATTTAAAAAGAAAAAAAAAAAAAAAAGGAAAGGAAGATGGTGCCTTAGTGAGAAGACTGAAGTTCTAATCCTAGTTCCTTCCCCATGTAACATATGCCATGTGACCGTAAGCAAAGTCTTCTAATTTCTACGGCTTGGTTTCTTTAGCTGTAAAATGAAAATAATAATATCTACACTTTCTATATAACTCCTTTTCCAAATAACTTTTGTAAACTTTAAAGCTCTGCATGACAATAACTTTTAAAAAAATACTAGGGCTATATAATTTTATAAGTGACTTCCACTAAATCTACAAAGAACAAAGATCCAGAGTACAGAAAAAGATAAAAATGTGTGGACTAATATACTATTGTAATAAACAAGACAGTTTAAGACAGGAAAAGGATAGGTCAATTTTGTATATGAATGTAAGTTCAAAAGTCTTAAATGAAATATTGTCAATGTGATTTCAGACTGTAAAAACACATTCATCAAGACCAATAAGAATTCATTTCAGACATGCAAAGATGTTTTAACATTAGAAAAAATGTAGTAAGGTAATCACCACATTAACAGATGAAAGGAGAAAAATACAATACTATCATTCCAGTATTTACAGAATAAAAGATGTTTGATAAATCCAAAAGGCATTCATAATAATAAAAATAAGTTCTAAGTAAACTAGGAAGAAAAGAGAGCTTCATGAGCTTAATAAAAGTTATTGACCCAAACCTATAGCAAACATGAGACTAAATAGTGAGCTATTGAAAGTGTTCCATTTAAGGTCAGGAACAAGATAAAGATATCTGTTATGCCTATTTCTAACCAAAATTGAGCTGTTGAACTGAACTAGTGCAATAGGATACAAAATATATATTTTAAAAGTACGGGAAGATTAAAAAGCAAAGGAAGAAAAAAAAATCTGACATTATTTAGAGAATGATATGCTTATGTATGCGGAATATTCTGAGAATCCACAGGTTCTAGTAGAATCAACTGGAGAGTTTAGCAAGATGAATATATGAAAACCAACTTCATTCCTAGTTTGGTTTTTAAGAAATAAAATGTAATTTAAGAAAATTATACAATTTTATTAGAGAATATAATAGATCTAATAAAAAATAAGAGATATATCATGATCCTGGATAGAATGGTTCAATATCATAAAGATGTCAGTCTTCCCCAAATTAAACTATAAATTCAATAAAATTAAACTAAATTCCAAATAGATTTTTAATGGGAATATTCTAAAATTATTATGAAACTAATACTATCGATAATGGTCAAGACATGTACACCTGTAATAATAAAATAATAAACATTATTCTTATTCTTTTGGGGGGGCTGAAACATTTGACAGTAAGTGTAGAGATCATGACCCTTCACCCCTAAATACTTCTCTTACCAAACCACAGAGCAAGTTTTAAAAATTTAACATTAACATGTTATTATGTAATATAGTTCATGTTTAAATGTCACTGATGGTCCTCACAGTGTCTTTTGTCTCCATTAACATGAAAGAGTTCCTCCCTTTTCTTCATCTTTCATAACCTTGCTGATTTAAAGAGTACACACCCAATGTTTTGTAGGAGATCCCTCAATTTGGGTTTTTCTCATTGTTTCTTCATTATTCAATTCAGCTTATACATTTTTATCAGAAACATTACATAGGTGATATTGTATCTTTCTCAAATATATCAGAAGGAACTTGATATCAGCTTATTCTATTCTTTTTTTTTTTTTAAGTATTTATTGAATTTGTTACAATATTGCTTCTGGTTTATGTTTTGGATTTTGGGCCACGAGGTGTGTGGGATCTTAGCTCCCCGACCAAGGATCAAACCCACATCCCCTGCATTGGAAGGCGAAGTCTTAACCACTGGACTGCCAGGGAAGTCCCAGCTTATTCTATTCTTGTTTATTTTAACCTGATCATCTATTTACAGTTCTTTCTGCCAGATTTCTTTGCTTCAAAGGTATTTTATAATCCCTTTATAATTAGTGAGTAATCTGTGGGAAGATAATTTGAAATTATGTAAATATCTTATTTGTCAATGAACTTTAACTCTTGGTTTTAGTATCCAGCAATGATATTTGTCTGTGTCAATTTTTACTATGATTTTTGTAAAATGATGGTTTTCTAAATCTGTCATCCTTTCTACCTTTATTATATTTTTGTTACTCATATTTTGGTATCAGTATAGTTTATTTTCCCAAAGTGTGATAATCCATCATGGCTATTATTTATTTTTAATGCTTAAATTGTTCTGGATTTCACAATGGAAATCCCATCAAACTGGTTCCTATTTATTTTGCTTCCTCTTTTTTTTTAGTACTTTCTGGATGATGTTCCAGGCTCATCTCATACTTTCCCTGAATCAGTCCTAGGAGGCCTGATTCCTTTTAGTAAGGAAACCAAAATCCAGAAGCTAGGAATTCTCATTGTTTTGGGCTGTTATTGCTTCTAGGTTCAAAAATATGTTTCATACCAAAGGGGAAAAATCTAACAATAATTAAAACAAATTTTTAAAGCAAATTAACATTAAAATCTGGTTCCACATGGAGTTGTCAAGGAAGATGATGAAATGTTACACTGCTGGTGGAACTGTAAATTACTGTAGAAAACAATCTGTCAATATGTAGTTAGGTTTAAGATATTCATACCTGTCAACCAGCAATTCCTGTTTTTAGGCATTCTCTGTATAGATGCTCTTGCATGAGTACAAAAAGAAGCATGTCCAGGAATGATCACCTCACGTTACTGATCATAGCCAAAAAACAGGATGTAACAAATAAACTCTGGTATATTCATAAAATGAAACCCTTTTAAGCAGTTGAAATTTATGGATTAGAAATACATATTTCAACATGCGACTGAAACATAAAATGCTGAAAAGAAAAAATTAGTTATGCAAAATATATCTACAATATAATATTGTAATTTGTCTAAAACAGCAATACTATTTATGGCTTATGTGTATATTTGTATGTATTTCAACTGGAAAAAACATGAATTAGAATGACAAGAGCCAACTTCAGGTTAATGGTTGCTCTTGCAGAAAGAAAAGTGGAAGGGATTGGATGAAGCTTTATCTCTTAAGTTTTATTTCTTTAAAATTAAAAACAGAATACATAATTTACAGATTTATCAAAATATTTTATAATTGATAAAAATTTAAGTAATTATATATTTTTAATATGGGTTTTTTGTTCTGGCAATTTGGACAGTTAGAGGGACTACTGAGAAAAAAATCAGTGGGACAACAATTAGAGAAACAGAAATCCAGAAACTGAAGTGTGTTAAATCTGACTGTTTCAACCTATTTTCTTTTTGAAGAATGTGGACTTTTCCTCCCCTGTTTTGCAGTAAGATATAAAAATTTGGAAGCCAGTGTCTTCCTGTGATGAGAAATGATATCTGTAACATGTTGTTTAATCATTTTAAGTTTCTATGAAAGTAATTTTACATTACCATGAAATGCATATATACATCCCAGACTAGGAAATATTTAGAAAATAGAATGTTCTAGAAAAGGATGGTCATTTCAACTGTTAGAAGAGTTTGAGGAGGCAAAATTAAGAACCAATTGTCCAGGAGAAATTAGCAATGTGGACAAAGAATCAAATGTGGCAGATCTAAAGTTGAGGCTATGGTGGAGGCTATGGAACTACTTACTGATAGGAACGGTGTGTGCAAGAGAGAGTGGTACTCATTGAGCAACAGTGCAGTTACCTTCATAGGCCACAATTATGAGATAATAAGATAATTTTCTCTTTTAGAAGAAAAAGACGAGAGAGGAAAGGGTGACTTGTCCTACAATAGTGTGTGGGCAGAAGGGCATAGTAATAAAAAGCAGCAAAATTCAAAATGATACAGGGCTTTGAGGGGCAGGTGTACAAAATAATATAAACAACATTAATTAAATCATGCTTCAGCTCTAGATCTAACCCCAGTTCTAATTATTTAGTGACCTTTGATAAAACATTTTCCTTCTCTTGAACCTCAGCTTTCTCATCCGTAAATAAGGAGGATGTAACTCAATTATCCTAAGGATTTTCTACCTTAGCACTTATGATACTATTAAATTCGAATCATTTAATCAATAGATACCATATTTATCGAGTGCCTGCAATGAGGTGCTCTTCCAGTTGCTTTATGTATGTCATCTTGTACCACTTTCATGAAGTAGTTATTACCAGCTTCTTGCAGAGGGCCCAAAAGGTTATCATGATTTGATAATTTGGTCAAGGTCACTGAGCTCATTGTTGAGGGAGCTGGTATCTGAGGCTAGATCTGAGTTCTGATGTCTATGCTGTTTCTAATATTCCACCTAGGCTAGAGACACTGATTAAGCAGGATGACAGAGAATGCCTGAGCCAGGAGGTGGCTAGAAAAGAATAAAAATGTAAAAGTTCTTAACTAAAATATTTTTCCACATAGAGAGTCATTTGGGAAAACAATGTATTTTTTTCAAAATGCAAAAAAACCCAAATCATTATGGGAATTGTTCCATATTTATTATATTGATACTTGAGTGTGGATCATGTTCATAAAAACAGCATTTAGCTGAGAGATTAGAAATTTCTCTGAAATGTGATTGTATAGAGAAGGAAGGAGAAAAAACATGAGAGGTTGGAGGGGTGGGAGGAATGGGGGATTGGGATTGACATATATACACTGTTGATATGATATACAAAATAGATAACTAATCAGAACCCACTGCATAGCACAGGGAACTCTGATACTCTGTGGTGACCTAAATGGGAAGGAAATCCAAAAAAGAGGGGATAGATGTATACTTATAGCTGATTCACTTTGCTGTACAGTAGAAACTAACACAACATTGTAAAGCAACTATACTCCAATAAAAATTAATAAAGAAAAAAAAAAAAAAACATGAGGGTTGGGGTACGGAGATGCATAAACTTATGTAAACTAGGAGGTTTCCAATAACCCCAAAGCAGCAGAAAGGCACTTGACAGCCTATAGGACAGGGAAGAAGAAACTTAGGGTGGGAGATGAGCTCAAAAAGAGGAATAAGGTTAATAACAAAAAATGGCACTACTTAGAATGTATTTCTAAAATTCTGGCAGAATCTAGTGCTCTTAAATATGGAATTAGTACATCAAGATCATTTGAAAACTACATTTCCCCAATTCAGCTTATTCTCCTCTTACTTGCACTCATCCATTCTCCTGTTTATTAAGTAGATATTTCTGATATTTCCAGACTAATATTGTCTCTCCACCTACATTTCACTTTTGTAATCAATGAGGTTGGGGTAGGAGTAGGGTCCGGAAAGAAAAGAGAGAAAGAGAAAGAGAATGAAGAAGCAGACCTTAGATAAGATAAAAATGCTCAGTTACTAACTCATCTCCTCCTTTTCCTTCTACAGTATCAGTCCATTATGATGTTTGCTGAATTTATCAACATGTGAGATTTCAGAATCAACCCTCCTAATCAACCACCCAATGCCTGGAGTCTGTTCTAACTACCTTGATGATGTTTAGTAAATACTGTCAAAGAGAGAAATGGCCTTCTTCATTTTCCTATTCTCTTGCTTATTTTACTTTCTAGTTTGTAAAAAAAAAAAAAAAATTATTGTGGTTACATTATAGAAAGGATGGATATGGTCAATAATATTGTTCCCTTAATTTAGCGTCCCAAGAAAATATTACCCTTACACACACACACACACACACACACACAATGTTAGCCTTTATTTAAAAAAAAAGAAAGGCAAGGGAGTTTTTGTTTGTTTGTTTGTTTTTAAATTTAGGCCAAAAGCACTGTAGTCTCAACTATCTTAATATTTCAAGTCAAAGGTGATTTGGATCAGAACTAAGGGAAATATTTTTTTCAAGAAGCCTGATTTAGACATGCCCTCTAAAAGATTCTAATAGCCATGTTTAAATTATTAGAGGCCTTGGTGAGTCAGTCTTTTTCTGTTTCTGGATCATTTACATTTATCAGTTTATTTATTTGTTTGATGGTTTTCATATTCTAGCTACTGGGTTCAAGTACCAACATCACACTTCTAAATTATATTTCAATCCATGCTTCATATAAATGACCTGGTAGAAGGATGCAATAAAAGTGTGCTTTGTAATACTGAGGCCACTCATGCCATTAGAGAAAGCACTGTGTCAGCACTTTCATTTCCATTATACACCCTAGTTGTTCAGAAATTATACACAGAGTCATAAAAATTTGCTTGGCTGTGAGGTATTAGCTCAGCCCACAAATAAACAATTAGATAAAAACCATAAAATGGCTAAGACAATTGATTAACAGTAAAGTTTGGGCCAACTGCATATGTGACCTGGGTTCAATGTCATTTAGGGAGCTCTTTCTGCTATAACCAGAAAAAAGCTACTACACGAGGATTCCCAGGCTAGAGGAAAAATATCTAGGCACAGATACTGATGCCTGAGGCTGGCTATTTATTGAGTGGGGTTTGTATATTTCTTTGCCTTAATTGAGAAATGTAAAGAATTAAGGTGAAAATAAAATCACTTTTTTTAATATATTTTGGTATATCAGGAGAATTTTTGACCGAAGATCAGGGAAATTGCCTTGAAAATTCTTCCATATATAAAAATGTCCATCTTATAGATCAAGGAGTGAAAGGTTCAGAATTCCAAAGGACAGGCATCAAGCAGTAAGCTTTTCCTTTAAATCAATGTTTTTCTATTTTATATTTAGGGTAATATTAAGTAATAATCTAGGTACTACTGTTTTAGTCAGTTTGACTACAACAAAACATAGAATGGGTGGCTTAAACAACAGATATTCATTTCTCACAGTTCTGGAGATGGGAAGTCTGAGATTGGGTGCTGACATGGTTGGGTTCTGGTGTGGGCCCTCTCCTTGGCTTGCAGATGACCTACTTTTCTTTGTCCTCATAGGGCAGAGAGAGGGAGGGCTCTGACCTCTTATCCTCTTCTTAGAAGGACACTAATCCCATCGTGAGTGTCCCACCCTCATCACCTTATCTAAACCTAATTACCTCCTAAAGGTTTCACTTCTAAATACCATCACATTGGGTGTTATGATTTCAACATATACATTTTGAGGGGACACAAACATTCAGTCCATAACAGATGGTTAGATTTTCTCTTTAAGTTGATCTTTTTAAAAGGAACAAATGAAGATTCCAGAAGTCCATTATTTTAGTGATCAATTACCTTGCACAAGACCTGGTTGCTGTTCCTTCTCAAAAGATCATCTTATACCCAGGATGATTGACAGTGATAATGCCAGTACAGTTGAACTATTATATTTTATTTCTCATTTGGATCACTGAATGGTGACCCTCTATTATTCACCCCCCCCACCAAAAAAAAAGGAAAGGCATTATAAAGTACAAATAGGAAAAAAGGAAAAAAAATCTCATATTATATAAACACTATGGAACGTTATATGCCCTGTTATATTCTTGAAGCCAGACTGTCAGGATTTTAATTTCTATTCTGCAACTTACTAGTCATAGGATGTCAGTGGAAATTCAATTAACTATCAAGTTAAGAAGAAAAAAAAGAGGAAATTTTATTTGAGCCTAACTGAGGATCATAACCTGGGAAGCAGATTCTCATCCCTATCACTGGTTAACCCCAATAATTGCTCCACTTCCAACAGGCTGCAAACAGAGATGAACCTAATTAACTCATTGACAGAGGATGAAGAGTGCCAGTAACCAAGCAAGTCCTTGGCAAAGTGAAGATGACCCAGACAGAAATACACCGTAGCACATGTCTTGGGAATAAAAAGAGAGAAGTGGAATCAAGGCCCATGACACCCTAAACACCTAAAGCCAAGGGATCTGCTGTAGAAGCTGAGCTGATTAAACCACCTCTCTCTATCACGGTGCCGTGAAGCTTTCATCGCTAATGCCTGCACAATGAGACCACCAGTTTCACAAAAGGCCTGGATCCCTCCCATCACCTCTACTACCTCACCTTCCCATTTAGTGTCCTGGGAAATAGGCAGAAGACTGTAGCTTGTGCATATCAATAACTGCCTATAAGCACATAAGGAAGTCATATTTTAAATGGATGTGAGAGAGGGAAAAGGACAAGGTGAGTACGAGCTACTTAGGGAGCAATTTTTGCTCTCTAAAACTTCCATGAAGTGATCTAAATTAGGGAGACGCATGCATAATAATAGAAAAGTGGGATCCATGTCAGAAACAATGACAAATTTCAGCTAAATCTACAGAACATGAGATGAAGTTAAAGAAAAAAACAACTATCTCTTGTTACCTAAGAATGATCTGCATAACAAATGACTAAAGCAAACAGTGGTGGAATCCTGTCCACATCTTTGACAGACAGGGTAGGTTGAGAGGTGAGGCCACCTGTGGGACAATCAGGAGACCCATTTGAAACCAACTGATCTCTAGAAAAGTTCTGTTTGTCGCACTGAACAGAAAGCCTCCTGCTCTGTAAAAGGGACCCTGCAGGGACTGGCTTCTGACAAGAGCAGCCATTGCAGGCCCCAAACAGGGCTCCTGATGGTTTTGGGAAACATGAAACAGAAACTCTTCATTGCAGAGGCACAATTTCCAATTCCTGCTCTCATTTTCTCCTCACTCTTCTCAGGCTGCCATATCTCTGAATTTGCATAGTAAGTGTTTCCAATCCAGATGAAAGCTGGGGGCAAAGTAATACATTTACTGCAATTTAAGATAGGTATCCTCACCAATTCCCCCCAAAATACCTTATTTCTATTTCAACTTATTTATCCTTATCAATGAGATTAACACTAGCACAGTAAGTAGAATTTTTAAAAATCCTCGAAAAGATAATATGTTTCAAAGAAATCAGAACAAACACATCCTCTGAAATACAGTTCAAAGAAGAAAATGGAATTTTCAAATGTTTACTTTGTATTTTTAACAAGATTTTGAGATAGTCGATCTATGAAACTAGAATAGTCCTATGCAAAAAAAGAAAGAGGTGAGGAAAACAATTTCTTCAACAAGTATTTATTGTATACTGCCATGTTGCAGGGACTGAGCTAGGCTCTGAGGACCCTGTTGTGAATGAAGAAGACACACTTCCTGTCCTTAACAAAGTTTGCATTTAAGTGGTAAACTACTCGTCTCATCCCACTTAATTAAAATTAATCACAAGTGTGCATAGCGCTATGGTGGGGAACCATACCACAAGTAACACACATAACAGGAGGCTGCTGACCTGATTTGTGGAACTGAGGAAGGCTTCCCTGAACAAGTGACATTTAAACTGAGAAGGAAAACATGAGTTGGAATTAGCCAGGCAAGACTTGGGGAAGACACGAAGCAGGCAGAATAAAAATCATATAAGAATCATTAGAAATGAGAAAAAATAATATGTTCAAAGAACCAAGAGGCCAAACCGAAAGATTGAGGGAGGAAAGATACAGGTTAGGCTGGAGGTCCTAGAAGCAAGGGCTAGCTCATCCAGAGTCTAGGGAGCTATGTTGAGGATTTTGAATTTTATCCTAAGAATAATGGAAAACTGAAGAATTATGAGCAAGAAAATGACATGACCAAATTTGGTTTTTGAATATCACTCTGGCAACTCTGTGGGGATTAGGCTGGCAGAGGCTAGAAGGAGATGTAGAGAGACAAGATAGGAAGGCATTCAAGCAATAAAGATGAGAGCTCGTTCTAGGAGAGAGGCATCTAGATAGATTGTGAAGTCATTGGAAATCTGAAATAATTGATGGAAATGAAAAGCACTATTGCTGATTAAAATCTGAAAAAAGTTACTTCAATTTTAAGTTGTCATGACATTCTCTTAGAATTCAGAGGAAAAGACAAAAAGGACAAATATGATGAAATAAATACCAGGAGGACAGGCCTATGAAGTCACACATTAAGGAATCTAAGAGATGAGAATGGCCAAATGGAACAGAAAAAAAACAGAAAGTGATCAATGAAATAAAATTAAATGGTATGTGAATAAAGAAATGAGCTATCAAGTTACGGAAGCACACAGAGGAACCCTAAATACATATTGCTAAGTGAAAGAAGCCAGTCTGCAAAAGGTACCTACTATATGATTCTAACAATATGACATTCTGGAAAAGTCAAAACTAAAGAGACAGTAAAATAGTGTTTTTCAGGGGTTCAGAGAGAGGGGTACAGATGAATCGGTGGAGCAGGGGGCAATCTTAGGGCTGCAAAACTGTTCGCTAAGATACTACAATGGCGGATACATGTCACTCTACACTTGTCAAAACCCCTAGAACTGCACAATATAAAGAATGAACCCTAATGTAAAATATGGACTTTAGTTAATAATAATGTATCATTAAAAGTTAAATAATTGTAACAAATGTAGGGCACTAATGAAAGATGTTAATAGGTGAAACTGTGTGTGGGGAAAGGAGGGGTGTGTGGGGGGTATGTAATATGGGAACTCCATACTTTCTGTGCAATTTTTCTATAAACCTAAAACTACCCTTTAAAAATCTAATAAAAAAAGAAATAAGACAACTTTCCAAAGCCAAAGAAAGCCCAGAATTTAAAGACGAAAATGTTTACCAAGTATCTGACAAAATTGCTTGGCTCTGAGTTTATGACACCAAAAGAAAGTAAAGCCAGACTGAAAAATGAGGTGTTCGGTAGTAATAAAGTCAGTGAAAGGAGAAGCAGAAGAAGGGCATAGAAGGAGAGCAGAAAAAAAATGGATCATATAGGTTACCCTTTAAAATAGGCAAAACACCAGGGGGAAAATATCCAAAGTATCTTAGGGGAGAAAGTGGAGCCCATGCCAGCCACCAGTCAGAGCAAAGTGATACAGAAAGGCAGCATTTCCTTGGGTCTGGTCTATATGGGGCAGGAGACATAAATCTAGATGAAAATTAAATAGTAAACTAAATCTGTTGGACAAAAGCAAATGGTTAGGTTAGACAAAAATAAAATGAAGAGAGATGATACTTGGAAGACAGGAGTATGTTACAGAAGCGAGGATCCCCACAAACGGCTGATCACCATGGGTAGACACAGATCTGTTGTACGGTACAATCAGACTGGTTAGAATTGTCAACCACCTTTTGGGGCTCAAGAGTAAAACTAACAAACCCTTACCCCTTCCTGACTTCTTAAAAGATCATTTCCAAAAAATCCCTTTTGCTGGAGCAGAAAAATATTTTTGACTATCCATCCTCTGTTTTATTCTGGGTTAAACAGTTATCCGTCAGACAGAGGTTGAGCTATGCCACTCAGTCCTAGGAATAAGCCTTTTCTCTATTACTTCATCCAAGGCCAAATATTTCTCAGGCCGTTGAGTACTTTGTACAGTATGTTCTCACGCTGTCCTAGTGTATTTCCACAGTTCAAAGGACTGGAATATTCAGGGTCCTAGAATCTTTTTGCAATATATTGGCTGGATCAATAAAACCAAGCTTTTGTGAATATCGAACTTAACAAAATTGTACAATGTGAGACAGTATTGGTGATAGAGACTAAGTCCGACCTTCCCATCACAAGGTTCTAAAAA
This sequence comes from Balaenoptera musculus, assembly GCF_009873245.2. Taxonomy (NCBI): domain Eukaryota; kingdom Metazoa; phylum Chordata; class Mammalia; order Artiodactyla; family Balaenopteridae; genus Balaenoptera; species Balaenoptera musculus. The sequence goes on from NC_045787.1 coordinate 95,759,900, forward strand.
CCATTTTATGTATGAGAAAAGCTGGGATGCTAAAATACACCCAGAAAATCTGAGATGAGTGGATTGTTCTCTGGGACTCTCTATGTAAAAAATCACCCTCCATACATAAATGCTAACAGTTATGCTAGACAATTTTTATATTACAGAGGAAGAGAGGTAGGCATAACAAGCAAATTCATTTACCAAGTTTACAACTTTACTTCAGATGTTGACTAAGAAGTTAAACTTGTGTAGACCTAGTTTTTCTTGGCTGGGTAGTCATTTCTCATTTTGAGGAAGGAAGAAAACACTTCTAAGTATCATAGTCATCTTATATTCCTAACAGGGATTCTGCATCAGTCGGTATTTCCATAAAGACAATTTTAAGGCAGAAACAGGATCTGACTAAACTGAATGAATGAATATATTTTACAACAAACCTAAAATCGGATAGAGGTCAATTAATTCCCTAACAACTTTTCCTGCTTATGTATACTAGGCGAAGTTCAGTAGACATAACATTGATTTCTACATAAATTCCAATGATTATTTCTGTGAGACACAGAAAAAAATGAGAAGGATACAAGGGCATCTGTTCTACTACACATAACTTCTCTTTGATGAAGCAACCCCAAAAAGAATCATGAAGGGTGGGGGTGGAGTGATGCTCGAGTCTATCGTAGCTGTAGAGTAAGCAAGAGAGGAAGATGGTGACAGATCAAAGAAACTTTAGCTTAGGTGTTGAACCAAACAGGCTTTGAATCTCTGACACTTTACTAAACCTGGACAGTCTACCGCATCTTAGAAGTACTAACGGGTATAATACTGGCCTCAAAAAACTGTTTCAGAAGTTACACCAAGTGATTAAAATACAGGTGACAGTTGTCAATTCATTTCAGGGACACTGAAAAACTGCTAGTCCAATTTAAAAAAATAGATGGTTCAGAAAGCAACCCCTGTACATATAACAATTTAACATATAATAAATAAGGCATACAACTCCAAGTCAACTGCCTTGACTTTGGCCCAATTAGCTATGAGCAAAGGAGTAAGTCATGTGACACAAAGCATGATGATGTGTGATTCTAAAAGTGTCCAGTCTAGCCACCTCATTCACTGAGGTGTCTTGGAGAAGAGCTGCCTATACTGGCTTGTGACTGACTAATCCAATCAGTTCTCTTTTGCGATTCAATTTGAGATCTTCTTCTCAGTGCTTCTACTGCTCCCATTCCTCCTTCTACTATTGGTCAGTTGGGTTTCCATAATGGTATCAGAGAAAGGGAATAGTAATGCCTCTGCCGACTGGAGGATCAGATCACCATAGCATCCATCTTTTTTTTTTTTTTTCTTAAACATCTTTATTGGAGTATAATTGCTTTACAATGGTGTGTTAGTTTCTGCTTTATAACAAAGTGAATCAGTTATACATATACATATGTTCCCATATCTCTTCCCTCTTGCATCTCCCTCCCTCCCACCCTCCCTATCCCACCCCTCTAGGTGATCACAAAGCACCGAGCTGATCTCCCTGCATAGCATCAATCTTATTCTGATCATCATTTGGATGCCTATAAACCACGAGTAACAAAATATTCCTCTGTGATGAAACGCAAATCAAAACTACAGTGAGGTACTACCTCACTCCAGTCAGAATGGCCATGATGAGAAAGTCTACAAATAACAAATGCTGGAGAGGGTGTGGAGAAAAGGGAAGCCTCTTATACTGTTGGTGGGAATGTAAGTTGGTGCAGCCACTAAGGAGAACAGTATGGAGGTTCCTCAAAAAACTAAAAACAGAGTTGTCATATGATACAGCAATCCCACTCCTGGCATATACCCAGACAAAACTATAATTCAAAAAGATACATGCACCACAATGTTCATAGCAGCACTGTTCACAATAGCCAAGACATGGAAACAACCAAAATGTCCATTGACAAATGAATGGATAAAGAAAATGTGGTACATATATACAATGGAGTACTACTCAGCCATAAAAAAGAATGAAATAATGCCATTTGCACCAACATGGATGGGCCTAGAGATTATCATGCTAATTGAAGTAACTCAGAAAGAGAAAGACAAATATCATATGATATCACTTATGTGTGGAATCTAAAATATGACACAAATAAACTTATCTTCGAAACATACTCACAAACACAGAAAACAGACTTGTGGTTGCCAGGGGCGGTGGTGTGCAGGAGGGATGGATTGGGAGTTTGGGATTAGCAGATGCAAACTCTTATATGTAGGATGGAAAAACAACAAGGACTGTCTGTATAGCAAAGGGAAATATATTCAATATTCTATGATAAACCATAATGGAAAAGAATATAGAAAAAAGAATATATATGTATAACTGAATCACTTTGCTGTACAGCAGAAATTAACACAACATTGTAAATCAACTATAGATGAATAAAATAAATAAAAAATAAATAAAAAATTAAAAATAAACATTCCTCTATGAGACCTGACTATGAGGCTATTGAAAAGATTTTTTGCTTTCCTGCCTATATTTATAATAAGGTCCAATATAGATGAGAGCTTACAAGTTTATGTTACTTGAAACCACCTAATGTATTAGTGTAGAATTCCCCAAACTTGTTCACTCATAATTAAATAAAATTAAAAATTAAATACATTTAAATAAAGTTAAACATTTTCACTGCAAGACTTATGGTCTTTAAGAAGATGCACTGTGAGAGATGTGACTTTGTTACAGTAACATTTAAGTAGAGTCTGGTGTGTTGGATGGTTCAACAAAAGACCATAAGGGAAACTGACAAAGAGAGAAGTTTATTATTCACAGGTCCTGGAGGAAGTAAATGGCATGTCTCAAGGGGCCACACAGGGAGGTCAAGGAAGAGTGCAGACAGAGAGAATGACAGAACCTGGGGCACATGCTTTTATTAGCAAACATAGGGGAAACTTTGGGGTTTCTGGGTTAAGGCCAGATTGGTCAATTCAGACCAAAAACAACAGGGTTTTGATAAGCTTACAGGCGACTTATCTAAGGGGCACACAAGGAGAAGGTCCTGGAAGGCAAGGGAGACTGTCGCTCACAGGGACTCCTAGGGAAGTCATACCAAGAGCTTACATCTGCTTGTGACTCTGTAGGCTGTCATATAGAGCCTGCAATCTTAGGAGGAGATAGCGTCAGTTCGAGGCCCCTTCAGGGCCCCTGGCCACACAAAATAGATGGTGAGGCAGCAATATCATGGAGTAGTTAACTAAACTCTCAACATTGGATTTCCATTAGGTGAAGAGAGTGCGCAGTGTCTCACCACTTAAGTGACTACAGAATCCTTCCATGTAACATACTGCCATATTAATTTCTGGTATTTCCCATTTCAGGAAGCACTACATTTGAACACCCTCCACTGCTACATTAATTATAAGAACGTGAAACCAGACAAACCAGAGGAAAGTCTTCTCATTTATAATCAAAGAAGATAATTAAAATAGAGTCAGAAAAAATCTTCATCTGGGATTAAACAAGAAACTTCCTTTTGGTTTTCCTGCTTTGGGTAAGTTTATCATGTTTGAAAACAGTTCCTCATTTGGAGTGGCTAAGTGGTAATAGGAATCATCACATAACTTGCCCCTTGTGGTGATTAACCAATGAATGCAGTGATATAAAACAGATGCAAAGTCTGAACTCAGTGATATCTGTGTGCTATAGAATGTCCTTAAAGATATACAGTTTTATTTTAGGTGGCATGAAAGTGGCATTCACCACTGGGCGATTGACTGGCTAAAGGTTTCTTTGTTTTGTCTTGCTTTAATGAATAGTTAAGAATGGCCCTGATAAATATATCAAAACATTGGTACATATATGTATATATTTATATGTATATTGGTATATGTATGTACATATATGTATGTATATATGTGTGTGTATATATAGATATTGTTTACATTGTAATTGTGTAAAAAATTGCTACTAAAGTGTTTCAAAATACTTCATTTTCTTAAATAGATAAATACATCTCATAATTTTGTTCACTTGAGTCATGTGCTGAGGTATTCTCTCCCTGCTTTTTGGACAAAAAGAAAAGTCGTTTGAATTATTCTAAGTTAATAAGAATCCTATAAATCCAGGACAGGCTCAGGCTCTGAAAGAAGCAGCAATAACTGCTTTTAAATAAAAGGGGCAACTTTAAATTACCTAATATGGACATGTACTTTCCAGTTATACCTGAATACTTTAAAATAGAATTGTCATTCGTCCTTTAGTGTGCACGTTTTTGATCCTCCAAAGAACTGATGATTGACTCAGGATAAATGATCTATATCTGTAAATGACAATTTTCAGAATATTTCAGTAGTAAAACTAGGTAGCTCAGTGCTTTGTGACCACCGAGAGGGGTGGGATAGGGAGGGAGGGAGGGAGGGAGACGCAAGAGGGAAGAGATATGGGAACATATGTATATGTATAACTGATTCACTTTGTTATAAAGCAGAAACTAACACACCATTGTAAAGCAATTATACTCCAATAAAGATGTTAAAAAAATATATTAAAAAAATAAAAATAAAAATGAGTGAAAAAATAACTCTTCCATTAAATGAAAACAAATGCTACTATTTCTTTAGAGGATTACAACTCTCTGGTTCTCTAATTTTACCCATGTAAGAGTCTAACAAAATATTTATTCACAGATACAGGCTTAGGTAAAGAAGATTAACTGCCCTGTGTGTTAAAAGAACTCCCCAGGTTAAAAGTTTCATCATAAAAAAGCTGAACACATTTTTAAGCAACTTAAAGAACTTTCATATTGGTTGGTTTAACATACAGTAAATAAAATTTTACCTCCAGTCAAAACATATTCTTATAAAAGAAGTTGTGAACAAAATTGCAAAAAGCAAATCTATTCTCATTTTGTGCATTTTCTGTAAAACTAAAAGATATGTCTAATGTTCTAACTTAGCCAGTGAATTTTTTTAAAAAAAAGAAAAATAGCATGCATTCTAAGTCTTTATGAAATAATATTTCTAAAGGGTTGATTCATTTAAAAACTGTTTAATTCAAAATTTTGTGTTGACTTGGTAAAAATAAAAAAGATAGTGGCTGCAAAGATATAATGCACAAGATAATTAAGGAGATGATTTCATGTAGTTTATTGCAATAGGGAGAATGTCTACTAATGAGGAACATATCAAAGAAAAGGGAGAACAATTGGGGTTTTTAAAAAGTCATAAGGAAGGATGGGGGTGGCTATTATTTTGGAATACCAAGGGCAAAGTGGTCCTTTGTGGTTAGCAGTTTCTCAGAACACAAAATGGTAAGGAGGATTTCAGAGAAAAAGATGGAGGGATTTCTCAGCTGTTACTGTTTTCTGGGAATATGTGACTCAAGTAAATTTCAACATTGTCACTGTTATTTTTTAAACCTTTAAAACCAATGCTAGAATATTCATACGCACACAGACACACACACACGAACACACACACATACACACAGATCTCCAAATTCTTTAAGATAATATTTATTATTGCCATATTACAGTCTCATAGATAGATGTAGTTGGGAGTCATTGGGATGAGCATACCAGCCTATTATGTGGAAAAATTCAACTTGGGTGTGACAGAGTGAAAGGTTATTTTCTCATCTTCCTCAATATCCACAAAACTTCTACCTAAAGTGGACTAGCCATTTTCTAAAAATTTTTTTATCAGATTATGAATAAAAGAAAATGAGTAATTTTCATTTTTAATTAAGTGGAAAAAATTGTCATGAGATTTTTAAGGAGCTTTGGAATGACATGTTGGGTTGACTGGGCTGCTAGACAAGGGAGAACAGATGAGGGCCAGAGGAACAGGACTCTGTCCTGTGATTGTGCACGGATCTCGTGTGGGAAGTATAGGCTACTGGAAAAAAAATGCAAAGCAGGTGGGAAGCCAGAAACATGGTGGGCAGCAGTTCAGTTTTTCATGTGATCTTTCCCTATAAATGTAATTCAAGATTTCTGAAAAGTTTTTAACATCATGGCAACATGGAAGATACCATGATGATGCCATTGCCACAAGGCCAGTCTGTCCCAGCCTTCATCTCTCCTAGAAGGTGGATGCTAAGTAAGCTCAGGGGTTTAGAGAAATCGTATGTAGGGGAGCTAGACTCACAGCCTGTGAAATTGGGGATAGAATCAGAACCGCCTTTACTATGACCTCCAATATCAGTATCATCTGGGTTCCTGGCTGTCTTTCCTAGAGAGCTCTCCATGTAATCCTCTTCTGAGACCCTGTCTGACACCACTTCCTCTCTCTCTCTCTTTCTAAGCTATTTCTGCTGTTATATTGAGAAGAAACAGACTATGTATTCCGGATGGTTATGGTGGTAACTTTAGGCAGGCGTAGCAACCTATTTACCTTCATGCAGGGGTACAACCACTTATACAATTCTTTGTTCTCTGACTCCTTCCGTTAGAAGGTAAGCACAAAGAAGACAGAAATTCTTGTTTCCACTTTCTGTCAATTCTGAGGCAGAGAATAGTGGATATATAGGAGGCACTTAACTATTAGTTGAGTGAAATCAATGACACAAATCGAAGAGTAATTCTACTGGATCAACATGATAATTATAATGCAAACTCTCATCTCATCTCAAACTCAGACTCTGTTATTTATTCCCTTCCAAAAAAATTGAGTGAAGAAAATGGTATTTGTGGAAGAATAAAAACTATATATTCCACCAAACAGCACACACTCTAGTAAAATTATCTTAGTTCTTTGATGATTTAAATTTCCTCAGAGAATGTCCTAAGGAAAAAAGCATTCAAAATATCCAATACTGCTTTTTTAAAGAACATTTTCACTGTATAATTCAGAATGATCTCTACGAAGTTTCACATGGAAGTATCTCTGGGAAATTGTAAGTTCAAAAGTTTGGCTTCCTCTAAAGAACTAATGAGCTTTTCCTTGTCTGAATGTGATGATTACATATTCCATTATATAATCCGTTTTCCATGGCTTCTTGGGAGCTCAAAGGCAAATTTGAACACTCATAGTAAAAATGTTACAATATTTGTTTTCTTAAAGTTAATATATGAGAAAGTACTATCATTTACTACATATCTTTTGTCAGGCATGGTGCTAAGTTTAGAAAAATTGCCTCTTTAAATTTTGTATCCTGAATGAAAGGTTTCATGCTGACTAAAAAGTAAGATTATTCTTATTACAGATGAGAAAGGGAAGTTAGACGGCTTTTCCATGTTCACATAGCAGTAAATAGGGAAGCTATTATTCAAACTCAGATCTGTGTAATTGCCCCTACACTGTATTCAGCCAATGTATTCTCTTTCCCTAACCTTTATTCTATCTTACTTCTTTTCTTGCTCATCTTAGTTTTACTTATATTTTGCATTGTCTTGTGCTATTTATATTTTTCTTTAATCACAATTTTATTTTATATATTTTTGTTTAAGCTGCCTCCAATCCTCTGTAAAATAAAGTAGGGAGTAAACAAATATATAAAAAATATTAAAACAGCAATACAAAATAGTCCTTAATTAACTAACTAATGAGCAGCTAAGAACTTTGTACACTTTGCCTTGCCCTCTGTTATGAGCTGAATTGTGTCCCCAAAAATGACATGTTGAAGTCCTAAGCCCAGTACCTCAGGATGTGACCTTATTTAGAAATAAGGTCATTGCAGATGTGATTAGTTAAGATAGGTCATACTGGAGTATGGTGGGTTCCTATCCAATATGACTATTGTCCTTATAAGAAGAGAAGAGACACAGAGACAGACATGCACAGAAAGAAGACAGGTCAAGGGACACAGAGCGAGACTGTGTGTGACATAAAGGACATGTGTTGATAGAGTCTTGACTCTATATAATTTGTATAGAGCTGTGGGTCAGAGATCTATTCTCATATAAGGTCTGGCTATGGTCCGTTTGTATATTCAGTCTCACTATTAATGATTTAATAGTATTATTTCTTAGAATTCAAAACAAAGTAATTAATGCTATGATTAGCTGTATAAATCCAATAATAAGCACAACAGGATGTATTTTTTGCTATATTTTTCCCATTTACATTTCCATGCTTATGGTAAACTTTCTAAACTCTCCTCCTCTCTTTTCAAATTTCCAACTCCTAGTCCTTTGTCATCATAATTCAATCGCTGAGTTTCCTATTTTTCTTTGTTTCCTATTTTTCTGAGGTGCAATTAGAAAAGAACATCCACAGGTTCCCACTGCTTCCTCCCCCATCCTCCTGCATATGCAGCCAATGCATTCAACATTCCCTCCTGTTACTCTCAATCAATTGTCCATGCTCACATCTGAGGCCAGTCCTGCTACTCATGCCCTGAATTTCATTCTCTCACCTACTGAAGTATATCTCTCCAGCAATCCTCCCCCTTTGTCTCACCATGCATTTTCCATCTCTACTGTATCATTTCCAGCAGCATACTGACATGCTCTAACTTCTTGATCTTAAAACTGTCTTCTTTAGACCTTGTATTACCCTTCAGTAGCCCCACTTTTAAGATCCTCATTATAGCAAAATTTCATAAAGAATATTTTTCCCTGTTTCCTATATCTCACCATCCACACTTTCATGAAACCACATCTATCTGATTTTTACTAATCAGTGCTCATTTTCTGAGGTTCCATGGTTAAAAGGCCACTTGTGTTTTTGACATACAGATCAATAGAATGGTATAGAAATTCTTTCAGAATGTAAGCAGGAAAAAATATAAAACCAAATGCATTAAAAAATTAGGTTATCAACTTTTTTTCTCTCCATTTATTGATCTTTTTTTATTCTAATGTATACTTAAGGGCTAAAATTATATATCAAGTAGAAAATGTTGAACAGGGTGGATCTTTCTGATATTCCAGAAGAGACTGGAGTTCAATTTTTTAAATGTACTTTCTCTAAAATATGAGAAACATTTCCAACAAGTTTTCTAAGTGGAAAGCAGTAGAGCATGAAAAAACACCCAAAAGCATAGAGAAGGTAACAATTTATCATACTCCCTGGGGCTTGACATCTTATTATGATTCATTTTCCATGTAAATGGACTATAAAAAGATTAAGCTCTGGATGATAATTGTTATTCATTCAAACATCGTAAGAATTTTGTTCTTTAAATTCCGTCATCATACAGTCCCAAAGAGATTTACAGCTTGTTTGTCTTTAAAATAACTCGAACTTTATTTAAAACTGGATTCGGGGGATAGGTGACAAAGAGAATTATCTACACAAAGATTGAAGTACAGGTTCAGTAGTAAAGTACAAGTAAAGTAGAAGGTTACTTCTACTTCTTCCTGGCTCAGATCAGGACTTAGCACTTTGATATGCCATCTGAATGGAAAGGACGAGAAATTGAAGAAAATGTGTTGAGGCCTTCATCAGGAACACATTTTTTAAATTAACAGACTTTATTATTTATAGCAATTTTAGGTTTACAGAAAAAATTGATTGGAAAATACACCTAGTTTTCACACACACCCCTCTTGACCCCCATAGAGTTTCCCCTATTATTTACATCGTGAATTCGTGTGGTAAATTAGTTATAACTGATGAACTGTTACAGACACATTATATTTAACTAACGTCCATAGGTTACATTAAGGTTTACTCTCTGTGTTGTGAATTTCTTTCCATGGGTTTTAACAAATATATAATGTGTCCATCTTTACTATATCATACAGAACAGTTTTGCTGTCCTAAAAATTCCTAATTCTTCACCTATTCATCATCCATTCCTCCCTTCCACTGAAACCGTGGCAACAACTGATCTTTATACTGATTTTTCCCACAACGCCATATCATTGGAACTGTATAGTATGTTGTCTTTTCAGACCGGCTTCTTTGATTTAGCAATTTGCCTTTAAAGTCCCTCCATGTCTTTTTTTAATTGAAGTATAGTTGATTTTCAATATTATATTAGTTTCAGGTGTACAGCATAATGATTCAGTATTTTTACAGATTATACTCCATAAAAAGTTATTATAAGACAAAGGCTATAATTCTCTGTGCTTGTTGCTTACCTCTTTTATACATAATAGTTTATATCTCTTAATCCCATACCCCTATCTTGCCCCTTCCCTTCCCCCTCTCCTTTGATAACCACTTGTTTATTTTCTATATCTTTAAGTCTGTGTCTCTTTTGCATATACATTCCCTTGTATTATTTTTAAAATTCTGCATATAAGCAACATCATATAATATTTGTATTTCTCTGGCTTACTTCACTTAATATGATAATCTCTAGGTCCATCCATGTTGCTGCAAATGGTATTATTTCATTCTTTTTTTATGGCTGAGTAATATTCCGTTATATATATATATGTGTGTGTGTGTGTGTGTATATCACATCTTCTTTATCCATTCATCTGTTGATGGACCTTTAGGTTGCTTCCATGTCTTGGCTATTGTAAACAGTGTTGCAATGAACATTGGGATACATGTGTCTTTTCGAATTATGGTTTTCTCCAGACATATGTCCAGGAGTGGCATTGCAGGATTATAGGCCAACTCTAGTTTTACTTTTATGAGGAATCTCCGTACTGTTGTCCATAACGACTGCAACAATTTCCATTCCTACCAACAGTGTACAAGGGTTCCCTTTTTTCTGCATCCTCTCCAACATGTGTTATTTCTGGAGTTTTTGACAATAGCCATCTGACAGGTGTGAGGTGATATCTCACTGTTGATTTGATTTGCACTTCTCTAACAATTAGCAATGTTGACCATCGTTACATGTGCTTGTTGGCCATCTCTAAGTTATCTTTGGAAAAATGTCTACTTAGGTGTTCTGCCCATTTTTGTTGTTTTCTTTTAATTGAGTTGTATGTAAAGGTCTTCCATGTCTTTTCATTGCTTAAAATCTCATTTCGTTTTATTGCTATATAATATTCCATTGTCTGGATGTATAATAGTTTGTTTATCCATTCATCTAATGAAGGACATCTCACTTGATTCCAAATTTTGGCAATTGTAAATAAAGCTGCTATAAACATTCATGTGCAGTGTTTTGTGTGGACATATGTTTTCAACTCATTTAGGTAAACACCAAGGAGCATAATTGCTGGATTGTAAGTAAGAGTTTGTTTCATTTGTAAGAAACTGCCAAACTGTTTTCCAAAGTGGCTGTACCATTTTGCATTCCCACCAGCAATAAATGAAAGTTCCTATTGATCTGCACCCTTGCCAGCATTTGGTGTTATTGATATTTTGAATTTTAGCCATTCTACTAATGTATAGTAATATCTCGTTGTTTTAATTTGCAATTTCCTAATGATATTGCATATCTTTCTTTTTTGAATTTTATTTTATTTATTTTTTATACAGCAGGTTCTTATTAGTTATCCATTTTATACATATTAGTGTATACATGTCAATCCCAATCTCCCAATTCATCACACCACCACACCCCCCAACCGCCACTTTCCCCCCTTGGTGTCCATACGTTTGTTCTCTACATCTGTGTCTCTATTTCTGCCCTGCAAACCAGTTCATCTGTGCCATTTTTCTAGGTTCCACATATATGTGTTAATATACGATAGTTGTTTTTCTCTTTCTGTTTTTCTCTTACTTCACTCTGTAGGACAGTCTCTAGATCCATCCATGTCTCTACAAATGCCCCAATTTTGTTCATTTTTATGGCTGAGTAATATTCCATTGTATATATGTATCACTTCTTCTTTATCCATTCGTCTGTTGATGGGCATTTAGGTTGCTTCCATGACCTGGCTATTGTAAATAGTGCTGCAATGAACATTGGGGTGCATGTGTCTTTTTGAATTATGGTTTTCTCAGGGTATATGCCCAGTAGTGGGATTGCTGGGTCATATGGTAGTTCTATTTTTAGTTTTTTAAGGAACCTCCATACTGTTCTCCATAGTGGCTGTGTCAATTTACGTTCCCACCAACAGTGCAGGAGGGTTCCCTTTTCTCCACACACTCTCCAGCTTTTGTTGTTTGTAGATTTTCTGATGATGCCCATTCTAACTGGTGTGAGGTGATACCTCATTGTAGTTTTAATTTGCATTTCTCTAATAGTGATGTTGAGCAGCTTTTCATGTGCTTTTGGCCATCTGCATGTCTTCTTTGGAGAAATGTATATTTGGGCCTTCTGCCCATATTTTGACTGAGTTGTTTTTTTAATTTTGAGCTGCATGAGCTGTTTAAATATTTTGGAGATTAATCCTTTGTCCATTGATTCATTTGCAAATATTTTCTCCCATTCTGAGGGTTGTCTTTGCGTCTTGTTTATGGTTTCCTTTGCTGTTCAAAAGCTTTTAAGTTTCATTAGGTCCCATTTGTTTATTTTTGTTTTTTTTTCCAATACTTTAGGAGGTGGATCAAAAAAGATCTTGTGGTGATTTATGTCATAGGGTGTCTTCCTATGTTTTCCTCTAAGAGTTTTATAGTGTCCAGTCATAAATCCATTTTGAGTTTATTTTTGTGTATGGTGTTAGGGAGTGTTCTAATTTCATTCTTTTACATGTAGGTGTCCAGTTTTCCCAACACCACTTATTGAAGAGACTGTCTTTTCTCCGTTATATATCCTTGCCTCCTTTGTCATAGATCAGTTGACCATAGGTGTGTGGGTTTATCTCTGGGCTTTCTATCCTGTTCCATTGATCTATATTTCTGTTTTTGTGATAGTACCATATTGCCTTGATTACTGTAGCTTTGTAGTATAGTCTGAAGTCAGGGAGTCTTATTCTTCCAGCTCTGGTTTTTTCCCTCAAGACTGCTTTGGCTATTCGGGGTCTTTTGTGTCTCCATACAAATTTTAAGATTTTTTGTTCCTGTTCTGTAAAAAATGCCATTGGTAATTTGATAGGGATTGCATTGAATCTGTAGATTGCTTTGGGTAGTGTAGTCATTTTCACAATATTGATTCTTCCAATCCAAGAACATGGTATATCTCTCCATCTGTTTGTATCATCTTTAACTTCTTTCATCAGTATCTTATAGTTTTCTGCATACAGGTCTTTTGTCTCCCTAGGTAGGTTTATTCCTAGGTATTTTATTCTTTTTGTTGCAGTGGTGCATGGGAGTGTTTCCTTAATTTCTCTTTCTGATTTTTCATCATTAGTGTATAGGAATACAAGAAATTTCTGCCCATTAATTTTATATCCTGAAACTTTACCAACTTCATTGATTAGCTCTAGTAGTTTTCTGGTGGCATCTTTAGGATTCTCTATGTATAGTATCATGTCATCTGTAAACGGTGAAAGTTTTACTTCTTCTTTTCCAATCTGTATTCCTTTTATTTTTCTCCTCTGATTGCCGTGGCTAGGACTTCCAAAACTATGTTGAATAGTAGTGGTGAGAGTGGATATCCTTGTCTCGTTCCTGATCTTAGAGGAAAGGCTTTCAGTTTTTCACCATTGAGAATGATGCTTGCTGTGGGTTTGTTGTATATGGCCTTTATTATGTTGAGGTAGGTTCCCTCTATGCCCACTTGCTGGAGAGTTTCTATCATAAATGGGTGTTGAATTTTGTCAAAAGCTTTTTCTGCATCTATTGAGATGATCATATGGCTTTTATTCTTCAGTTTGTTAATATGGTGTATCACATTGATTGATTTGCCTATATTGAAGAATCCTTGCATCGCTGGGATAAATCCCACTTGATCATGGTGCATGATCCTTTTAATGTGTTGTTGGATTCTCTTTGCTAGTATTTTGTTGAGGCTTTTTGCATCTATATTCATGAGTGATATTGGTCTGTAATTTTCTTTTTTTGTAGTACCTTTGTCTGGTTTTGGTATCAGGGTGATGGTGGCCTCATAGAATGAGTTTGAGAGTGTTCCTTCCTCTGCAAATTTTTGAAGAGTTTGAGAAGTATAGGTGTTAGCTCTTCTCTAAATGTTTGATAGAATTCACCTGTGAAGCCATCTGGTCCTGGACTTTTGTTTGTTGGAAGATTTTTAATCACAGTTTCAATTTCACTACTTGTGATTGGTCTGTCTATATTTTCTATTTCTTCCTGGTTCAGTCTTGGAAGGTTATACCTTTCTAAGAATTTGTCCATTTCTTCTAGGTTGTCCATTTTATTGACATAGAGTTGCTTGTAGTAGTCTCTTAGGATTCTTTGTATTTCTGCAGTGTCTGCTGTAAGTTCTGTTTTTTCATTTCTAATTTTATTGATTTGAGTCCTCTCCCTCTTTTTCTTGATGAGTCTGGCTAATGGTTGATCAGTTTTGTTTATCTTCTCAAAGAACCAGCTTTTAGTTTTATTGATCTTTGCTATTGTTTTCTTTGTTTCTATTTCATTTATTTCTGCTCTGATCTTTATGATTTCTTTCCTTCTACTAACTTTTGGTTTTGTTTGTTCTTCTTTCTCTAGTTCCTTTAGGCATAAGGTTAGATTGTTTATTTGAGATTTATCTTGTTTCTTGAGGTAGCCTTGTATTGCTATAAACTTCCCTCTTAGAACTGCATTTGCTGCATCCCATAGGTTTTGCATCATCGGGTTTTCGTTAATTTGTCTCTAGGTATTTTTTGATTTCCTCTTTGATTTCTTCAGTGATCTCTTGGTTATTTAGTAACATATTGTTTAGCCTCCATGTGTTTGTGTTTTTACGTTTTTTTCCCTGTAATTGATGTCTAATCTCATAGCGTCATGGTGAGAAAAGATGCTTGATATGATTTCAATTTTCTTAAATTTACTGAGGCTTGATTTGTGACCCAAGATGTGATCTATCCTGGAGAATGTTCTGTGTGCCCTTGAGAAGAACGTGTAATCTGCTGTTTTTGGATGGAATGTCCTATAAATATCAATTTAATCTATCTGGTCTATTGTGTCATTTAAAGCTTGCGTTTCCTTATTAATTTTCTGTTTGGATGATCTGTCCATTGGTGTAAGTGAGGTGTTAAAGTTCCCCACTATTATTGTATTACTGTCAATTTCCTCTTCTATAGCTGTTAGCAGTTGCTTTATGTATTGAGGTGAGCCTATTTTGGGTGCATATATATTTATAATTGTTATATCTTCTTCTTGGTTTGATCCCTTGATCATTTTGCAGTGTCCTTCCTTGTCTCTTGTAACATTCTTTATTTTAAAGTCTATTTTATCTGATATTAGTGTTGCTACTCCAGCTTTCTTTTGATTTCCATTTGCATGGAATATCTTTTCCATCCCCTCACTTTCAGTCTGTATGTGTCCCTAGGTCTGAAGTGGGTCTCTTGTAGACTGCATATATATGGGTCTTGTTTTTGTATCCATTCAGCGAGCCTGTGTCTTTTCGTTGGAGCATTTAATCCATTCACGTTTAAGGTTATTATCAATATGTATGTTCCTATTAACATTTTCTTAATTGTTATTGGTTTGTTTTTGTAGGTCCTTTTCTTCTCTTGTGTTTCCCACTTAGAGAAGTTCCTTTAGCATTTGTTGTAGAGCTGGTTTGGTGGTGCTGAATTCTCTTAGCTTTTGCTTGTCTGTAAAGCTTTTGATTTCTCCTTCAAATCTGAATGAGATCCTTGCCGGGTAGAGTAACCTTGGTTGCAGGTTCTTCCCTTTCATCACTTTAAATATATCATGCCATCCCCTTCTGGCTTGTAGAGTTTCTGCTGAGAAATCTGCTGTTAACCTTATGGGAATTCCCTTGTATGTTGTCATTTTTCCCTTGTTGCTTTGAATAATTTTTCTTTGTCTTTAATTTTTGTCAATTTGATTACTATGTGTCTCTGCGTGTTTCTCCTTGGGTTTATCCTGTATGGGACTCTCTGTGCTTCCTGGACTTGGGTGGCTATTACCTTTCCCATGTTAGGGAAGTTTTCAAGTATAATCTCTTCAAATATTTTCTCGGTTTCTTTCTCTCTCTCTTCTCCTTCTGGGACCCCTATGATGCGAATGTTGTTGTGTTTACTGTTGGCCTAGAGGTCTCTTTGCCTGTCTTCATTTGTTTTCATTCTTTTTTCTTTATTCTGTTCCATGGCAGTGAATTCCACCATTCTGTCTTCCAGGTCACTTATCCGTTCTTCTGCCTCAGTTATTCTGCTATTGATTCCTCCTAGTGTATTTTTCATTTCAGTTATTGTATTGTTCATCTATGTTTGTTTGTTCTTTAATTCTTCTAGGTGTTTATTCTTTAATTCTTCTAGGTCTTTGTTAAATATTTCTTGCACATTCTCAAACTTTGCCTCCATTCTTTTTCTGAGGTCCTGGATCATCTTCACTATCATTATTCTGAATTCTTTTTCTGGAAGGTTGCCTATCTCCACTTCATTTAGTTGTTTTTCTGGGGTTTTATCTTATTCCTTCATCTAGTACATAGCCCTCTGCCTTTTCATCTTGTCTATCTTTCTGTGAACGTGGTTTTTGTTCAACAGGCTGCAGGATTGTAGATCTTCTTGCTTCTGCTGTCTGCCCTCTGGTGGATGAGGCTATCTCAGAGGCTTGTGCAAGTTTCCTGATGGGAGGGACTGGTGGTGGGTAGAGCTGGCTGTTGCTCTGGTGGGTAGAGCTCAGTAAAACTTTAATCCACTTGTCTGCTGATGGGTGGGGCTGGGTTCCCTCCCTGTTGGTTGTTTGGCCTGAGGCAACCCAACACTGGAGCCTACCCGGCTCTTTGGTGGGGCTAATGGCAGACTCTGGGAGGGCTCACACCAAGGAGTACTTTCCAGAACTTCTGCTGACGGTGTCCTTGTCCTCACAGTGAGCCACAGCCACCCCCTCCCTCTGCGGGACACCCTCCAACATTAGCAGGTAGGTATGGTACAGTCTCCTGTGGGGCCACTGCTCCTTCCCCTGGGTCCTGATGCGCACTCTACTTCGTGTGTGCCCTCCAAGAGTGGAGTCTCTGTTTCCCCGAGTCCTGTCGAAGTCCTGCAATCAAACCCTACTAGCCTTCAAAATCTGATTCTCTGGGAATTCCTCCTCCTGTTGCTGGACCCCCAGGTTGGGAAGCCTGACGTGGGGCTCAGAAGCTTCATTCCAGTGGGTGGACTTCTGTGGTATAAGTGTTCTCCAGTTTGTAAGTCACCCACCCAGCAGTTATGGGATTTGATTTTATTGTGATTGCGCCCCTCCTACCATCTCACTGCAGCTTCTCCTTTGCCTTTGGATGTGGGGTATCTTTTTTGCTGAGTTCCAGTGTCTTCCTGTCAATGATTGTTCAGCAGTTAGTTGTGATTTTGGTGCTCTCGCAAGAGGGAGTGAGAGCACATCCTTCTACTCCGCCATCTCGAACCTGAACTCTGCTCATCTTTTCATATGCTTATTTGCCATCTGTATATCTTCTTTGCTGAAAAACACCTTTTAAAAGAATACTCACTGTTTACTAGACATTGCATTATATGCCAGGAACATTTGTTAATATTACACAGAGGACAATAGATACTGAATTTACTACATAGTTGTTGCTTAAAAAAAAAAAAAAAGAGTCAATTTACCTCCTGAGAATGACGGCAGCATACCCAATGACAAAAGCTACTTTATTCATGGAAAATTCACCATGGAACAACTGTTAAATGATAAGAAAAGAATACTACATAAAATCCTGTCCTTTGCCTTCTTTCTTTTTTTTAAAATAAATTTATTTATTTATTTTATTTATTTATTTTTAGCTGCTCTGGGTCTTCGTTGCTGCGTGTGGGTTTTCTCTAGTTGCGGCAAGTGGGAGCTACTCTTTGTTGCGTGTGTGGGCTTCTCATTGTGGTGGCTTCTCTTGTTGCAGAGCACAGGCTCTAGGCACACAAACTTCAGTGGTTGCAGCACGTGGGCTCAGTAGTTGTGGTTCATGGGCTCTGGAGTGCAGGCTCAGTAGTTGTGGCACAAGGGCTTAGTTGCTCTGAGGCATGTGGTATCTTCCTGGACCAGGGCTTGAACCCATGTCCCCTTCATTGGCAGGCAGATGCTTAACCACTGCACCACCAGGGAAGCCCCCTTTGCCTTCTAAAATGGCTTGTCACACTCAAAAAAAAGGGGCATGTGCTACATATTTGTTAGAAGTATGGTATTTTCAACATGTGTATATAATATGATACAGAAAATTCACTCTTGGAATATACCCAACAAAAATACATACATATGTTCATCAAAGGCATGTAAAATAATGTTTATAACAGCATTATTAATAGCATTAGTAATCACCAAAAACTGGGAATTCCCTAAGTTTCTTACCAGAAGATTGAATAAATGATTTCTGATATATGTGTTCATATAGTGAAATACAAAAAAATGAAAGTGAGTGAACAAATTATTGCTAAAGCAACAGCCTGAATGGTTCTCACAAACATAATGTTCAAAGATAAAAGGCAGGCATAAAAGAACACGAACTACATACTTTGATTTGTGCAAGAACAGAAATGGTCCCTAATGATGGAAGTCAGGATAGTGGTTATCCTTGGTATTGGCAGACCCATGAGGGACTGGGCATGGGACTGGGAGGAGGCATGGGAGGGACGTGGGAGGTGACAGTAATGTTCTGTTTCTTCACAGGGAGCTCTATACAATGTTATGTTCACTTTGTTAAAATATTTGAGTTGTGCATTTGTGATTTGTGCATTTTTCTAAATATTTATATTTCAATAAAATGTTTACTTCAAAAAACAGAGGTGCTATAGTAAAATTTCCATCTTTCATCCTTATACCCTGTATAATGAAAAATCCACACATTAAATAAAAATAAACCTACCTCTGTAGCTTTTAATTGTTAATAAAATGCTGAAAAAGGAGTAAAGTCTTGAATCTAGCTTTTCTGTATACCCTTCTACTTGAAAAAAAATTTGATACTAAATATGGAAAATATACAAGCATAAACATGTATATTTGCCTACTACATAGTTTATATATATATGTATGTTATATCTTAACTATCTTTATTTTTATCTCTATTTAATCATCCTTTTGAATCCTAATATACCTATGTACACTCTCTCCCTTTTTCCTTTGTCTCTCTCTCTCTCTCTCACATACACACATACACACACACACACACACACACACACACACACAAACACGAATTTGGTTATCAGTTTGCAACCAAATCACAATGGATATTAAGGTTATATAAATATGTAATTTGCATCCTGGGGAGGATATTATAGAGAGGGATTCCTTAGGGATATAACTGTATATTTTCTTTGTCCTAGCCACGTTCTGAAAAGTGAACGACTCATCATATTGAAACTAACTGAATGATACTGGTTTAGATGGTGTGTAAGCAAAATACATAAAATGTGGTTATATAATTCTACAGCACTGATTTCTTACACAGCATCTTCAGTTTGGGGACCACTAGACATAAGTCATTTCACATTTTGGTACCACTGAAATCTGAGGCTATTCTCCTTTTGTAAATGTTTTAAGGAGTAATTATTTAACACATTTTAATATTCATTTTGTCTTACCAACACATTGAAACCTTCATTTATAAATACCACGCTCCTCCATTCAGCTGTTTTTACATCCTTCTCTAGTTCCTATATCACTAAGCTAAAAGAGAATGTATTCATGTGCTTCTGAAGCCAGGATAGCAGTCCTGGAGGTAAACATTTCATTTCCTAGAAAGGAAAAAGCAAAAGCCTGGAAGAAACCTGGGTAAGAAGGTGAGATCTAAGACCAGTGGGTGATAGTTTAACTGAATGTCATTATGTTTTGCTAAGAATTAAGTTGAATGAAACTGGAATGGATGGGCCAATAATAGTAGTAGGAAAAAAAGAAAGAATTTTTGTTGTGGTGGTTAATCTGAACAGTAGTTGATCACCAAGTTTCCCCAAATCAAGTGATTATTCAAAAATCTTTCTTGTTATAAAGCAGAAACTAACACACCATTGTAAAGCAATTATACTCCAATAAAGATGTTAAAAAAAAAAATCTTCTAAAAGTGAGGGCTTTATGTTACTTTTCCAAGTAAGGATACTGACCAACTGGGTCATTCTGTTTCCAGATCTGATCAGATTAGAATTTCTATGGCAAATATCACTGATACACCAAAAAAGATTGATAATTATTAATGGAATGAAACATGGGCTATAATAAAAATACTAGGAGCAAACATCTCATAATTCTCATTTCACAGCAAAAGTCTTTCAAATGTTTTAATATCACTGAATTTTAAAAATATTACTAATAAGATTTAAATCACGGTCATGATATTTCAAATATATTGAATATAAAAACTAAAGCTCACAGACATATGTAATCAAATCACACATATACTTGTCCACTTCTAAGAGCCACTTGTTAAAACCAGAAAGTAGAAAATATTTTCAAAAATTTCTCCTGTGTATCACTTAAATTGCAGGACTGACTTTCTAAATTCACTAAACATGCCAATCTGATGTGCAGGTTTTCTTTGTGCACTGAATCTACTGCCTTCAAGGCTTTTAGAAATGCATGGTTACCCACTAAACCAGCTTCAATAAACCAGTCCCCAGAGCTTTGCTTATCAGTGCGATATTCCAAATCTTCCTAAAACAGGCAAGCAAGAATTCATGCATGTGTGCACACAAACATGCACATACCTCTCACTCCGTATCTATGTATTTTTAAAAGATGCACCAGGTTGGATGTGCAGGACACTTAGAACAGACTGTTAATCACATCTTAAGTAGGAACATCATCATTCTTATTAAACTATGATATTTTTGATGTTTAAATGAGGGATGATACCCCAGTCTTACTATGTGTTGAACTTGTTGTAAGCATTTTCACATGCAGTGTGTCATTTCATCCTCTCAACAATTCTAGGAGGTTGCTATTATTTTATAGAAGAGGAAATTGTAGTATAGCAATGTTAAGTACCATCTAAATTTACACAGCTCATAAGTAAAGCCCTTTGGTACATGCAGGTTATTCAATAAATATTTGTGAAATAAATGAATAATGACACAAAAAAAGAAGAGGTGGGGAGGAAGGGAGGGAGGGTGGAAAGGAGAAGGAAAGGAGGGAAAGAAATAGAGAGAGAGAGAGAGAGAGAGACTGGCAAGAGGGAGAGAGAGAGAGAAAGGGACGGAGGGAAGAAGGAAGGAAGGGGCATGTACACTTGAACCGCAAATCTGCTACACAGTGTTAAAAGAATAGCTTCCTAAGCACTTAGTATCTACCTAAAGTTTTTCAGAGCAATTCAATGTTCGGTCAAATTCCGTTAAAATGGCATTCTGTTTTGTTCTGCTTTAGTTTGGTTTTCTTTTATCTCAGTGGTGCAAATACTCCGACACATTTTATATTTTACTCAGCTCCTCTAATTGCATGTTTTGCTTAAGCTAGATACTTAAAAAATATTGAAGAATATGTCAAGAAGACCAACCTGAGAAATTGTGAGAAGAGCCCTGGGGTAGGGCTGAATAAAGTTGTAACATGGGGAATGAAAGAGTCAAATATCCCTATAAGCACATCAGATCAAGTGCTTAATGAATGTTTCAGAATGGAATACTCCCAACCCAAATGTATTGAAAATAGAAAAATGCTAGGTTGAGTCTATATATAGAAGAGAGACTTTATATAAAAATATGATTTATACAAGACCAAATATGTTACCTAATTGAAAAAATTAGGCTCAAAAGACCAGAAAATACATTGCAAGAAATAATTTTGTTCAGGCAAGTGAATAGACTCGATGATACATGAGGTCTGATCTCCTTCGTCTCTAATTTCTGTTATTCTATGAGTCACTGTCACTTTTTCTCCAATAGCTCAAAAAAATGAATACAATAATCATTCTGTCACTTACTTCAGCAACGTAATTCACAGAGGAAAACTTACAGCTATCTAAGGACTTAGAGGGAAATATACTTTCAATATTATTGAGGAAAGACTATGTTATGTTTATTCTCCTTCAGTTTTCTCTTTTAGCACTTTTACATTTTTTACAAAGAAAAGGACAAAGAAATTCGTTCAGATTTGTATTTTGAATGACTGAATTAATTGGAGGCAATTTAGTTAGGCTGATCAGTGAAATTACACTAAAGGGAGATAGATTGCTTGTAACCTAACATACTATTTGTATATTACCATAATAGTATCTCTTAGGCTAGAACAGTGTTTTTCAAACTTTAGCATACAGCAGAATCACCTGGAAGGCTTGTATAAACACAGATCCTTGGGGCCCACCCTTAAAGTTTCTGATTGAGTAGGGCTAAGGTGGGTTCCCAGAATTTGCATTTCCAGAAGTTTTTCAAGTGATGCTAATGCTGATGGCCCCATTAAAATTTTGTTAACCACTGAGCCAGAAGTTCCTTGAGAGAAGAAAATAGGTCTATATTCTTTGGGAAAAAGAAAGATTTCCTACTGAAAGAGATTTCTTAATGTTGACTGACTAACTAGATCCATTTCCAAGAATCCTGAGCAGAATGAAGACATTATCTTTATTTCAACACTGAACATTATAGTATTGATAAACTTGTATCAAAATAAATATGAAAGTCAAGTTTGGATGGATAAATAAATTATATATTAATATTAGTATAAAAAGTAAGAAGAACATTTCTACCATGTTGGCAGGGAGATGTTGCTTGGTAAGAGGGAGTAGGTGGTGGTTTGGAGTTAGCAACCATACGATAAATCCATAGAATGAGATTCTATTTTTCACTGAACATTTATGGAGAAAGTATACTACCTTATTAAAGAGAAACATACAGAGTTAGGACAAAGCGTTTAAAGATAAATTTGATAGTTAAAAGAAAAATAAATGGGACAGTTCCAAGAAGGAAAATTGATGGTGATGGTGAGAAAATATTAAATTAGATGAAAATGGCTTGTTGGAATGCAGAACATGCTGGATTATTTAACAGGAGTTGGTCAATAGAATAGCAAATGCCTTGCCTGGTTATCTGACCATCAGCATGCCCAAGGGTCTCACTATGAATATAATTAAATAATTAGGCAATGAACTGTTAAACCTGACCATGCCCACATGTTTTAGGATCAATTTCAGGTCCCATGTGCTTGTTTATTCAATAAGAAGAAAAGTAGAAGATAACATCCTTGTAAATGTATTTAAGAAACAGAAGCAAAGGTACATCAATTATGAAACTTGTGACACAAAAGGTACAAAACGTCCTTGTATTAAAAATACAAAACTGGGACTTCCCTGGTGGTGCCATGGTTAAGAATCCACCTGCCAATGCAGGGGACATGGGTTCGAGCCCTGGTCCGGGAAGATCCCACATGCCGCAGAGCAACTAAGCCCATGTACCACAACTACTGAGCCTGTGTTCTAGAGCCCACGAGCCACAACTACTGAGCCCACGTACCACAACTGCTGAAGCCCGCGTGCCTAGAGCCTGTGCTCTGCAACAAAGAGAAGCCACCGCAATGAGAAGCCCGTGCACCACAACTAAGAGTAGCCCCTGCTTGCCGCAACTAGAGAAAGCCCGCACGCAGCAATGAAAGACCCAATGCAGCCAAAAACAAACAAAGAAATAAATTTATTAAAAAAAAAATATTCACAAGGACTGCTGGGCTCTAAATGATACTGGCCCTCAAAATGTCCAGGACTAAGTGTTCGAAAATAATTGAAAACAGCACAGACTTTAAAAATAAAAATACAAATACAAAATAAAAATACAAAACAAAGGAACAAACAAAACAGAAATGGAGTCATAGATACAGAGAACAAACTGGTGGTTACCAGACGGGAAGGTGGTGGGGAAAGAAAGAAATAGTTGAAGGGGATTAAGAGGTATAAACTTCCAGCTATAAGACAAATAAGATACAAAGGTGTAATGTATACACAGGTAATATAGTCAATAATATTGTAACAACTTTGTATGGTGACAGATGGTAGTGGTCTTATTGTGGTGATCATTTCATAATGTATAAAAATACCAAATCATTATGTCATACACCTAAAATTAATATTATGTTGTATGTTAATTATAACTCAATAAAAATAACAATATCTATAAAACACATAGAAAATAAATCATTCATACATATACTAACTAAAAAAAATTACAAAAAGGAAAGCAGGACAACTACCTAGACTAAAGAGAAACATCTCTTTTCAGCCAGAAAGTGTCCTATGTCTGAGAAAGGTTGGAAACTAGAAGAGCTTGAGGTCTGTGTGAGCAAAGATTTAATAGGTCTTCTTTCCCAATATATTTGCAGTTCTGGGTTCAGTGTTCACTACAGAATAGACTCCCCATAAATATAGTCTTTCATACGGGAATCTGATGAAATAAAATATTATAATGCTACATCCTCTATGAAACTTCCTTCTTGAAAATATTTAACCTGAATCTAATCAATCATTTACATCTAATTTTTGATTTACACAAAATGCAGGGTAAGGAACAAACTCAATGGCATCCAGAGGAAACAAACTGAGAAATCCAGAAGGCAGAACATTCTATAAGACAACTAGCTGAGTTTTGTCAAAAGTCAAAAGTCATTAAAAGAAAGTATTGTTTTAAATGAAAAGAAACTTCAGTGAAACAAAAATTAAATATAGTATGATATTCTTAATTGGATCTGATCCGATCCTTAATTTGATCTTATCAAGAGGTTTTGCATGAAACTGAATATGGGGTAAATGTTAGATGGTATTAGGAAATTATTGGTAGGTGTGATCAAGATATTGGGTGGCATCTACCAAGGTCCCACCAAAGTGTGGGTCTATCCCTGGACTCTCTATTCTCTTCCATCAATCTGTGTATTCCTGTACCAGTGCTACTTTTTTTTAAAAAACACTATTTAAAGTATTATAGTTATCAGAGTGACAAAAATCTAAAAATCCCCAAAGCGGCAAGTGCACTGGAGGCTCTCATATAGTGCTGGTAGGTATATAGATTGATTCAATTGCTTTAGAGAACAATTTGACGTTAGCATGTATGAGATTGTTCCCTTTTATAGCTGAGGAGTATTCTGTAGTATAAATACAGCATAGTTTGTTAATGGATTTACTTTTGGATGTTTATCTGGTTTGTTTCCAGTTTTTATATATTATGAATAAAGCTACTCTGAGAAAATAAATAAATAAATAAAGGTATTTTGTGGTATTTAACATAAAGTCCTTATTTATTAGTAACACCTTATTGAAGTACACAGAAATGAATGCCATGATTTTTATAATTTACTATAAAATTACTTCAGCAAAAAAATCGATGAAGCAAACATGCCAAATGTTAACAATTGTTAAATCCAGTGATGGGTGTATTGGTATTGATTATATAATTCACTTTTTTGAATGTTTGAAATTTTTATTAAAGAAATAAATTTATAGAAGAAAACAGTATTGGTGAAGTGAGGAAAGTATTTTTTCTAACCACAATCAATTTATAATTAACGTGTATATCCAACTAGAAGTCTCAAAATTCCTGATGTATGGAACGACGAACACTTTCTAAAGATATCACCTTGATACATTAATTTCATTTCTTCATGTAATATGATTCATTCTAAGATGGTATTTTTATTTATTTTGTGCAGTGATTACCCTCCCCGTCAATAAAGTCTTATAAGAAATAATAAAGGGAAGAAGGAAGTAAGTGAGAAAGAGATGGAGGGGAGGAAGGGAAGAAGGCAGGAAGAAAGGAGGGAGAAATAATACTTGATTGGATGTAGCTAAAATTTCCCATCAGTTAAAATCTCTCCATGGAGAAAGTGTTTTCGAATTGTCTACCTGAGAGACATAAGTAGGAAGTATTTATTCGCTGGATCCTGTAGTCCCCTATTTATTAAGGATTGGCTGAAAGTTGTTAACTCTCTCATACTTGTAAGTTCATGCCTGAGATAGAATAGCTGCCTAGGTCCCTGTGGGTGTTGCACACCATGCAGCTTTGGCAACATGGTGGCCCAGAAGATGTGGGGCAGAAGTCAAGACAGATCCCAGTTCAGTGAGCAGACTCACGCTGACCTGAGCCTGGAGACTGAGATCATTGATGGAACAACAGAGAAGAATCCATAAAGAGAAGACAGGTGCTGAGCCATCATTCCAATTATGGCAAAGAACTGAAGAAAGTGGGACATACACTAAAAGAAACACATCAAGTAAACCATTAGTAAGTAGGACAAATAGTCTTTGGGGAAAGGTGAATAAATAGGACCAGGTGAACTGAACCTACGCAATCCTCCTAGAAAGAAGATAAAGAAAGCCCTCTCTCATGGCATTCTGACTACTGCTTGTCCTTGTAGGGCTATCTGTGTGGTTCATCAGCCTCCTAATAAAGGACTTGCATTCTAATTCTCCTATTTCTATAGCACCGAGGCAGTGAGGTCTTCATGAAGAAAAGCAATCATATCTGACAATTCCATGACCTGGTGCTCAGAGTCTATCGCAGCAGGGCTACTAGATTCACTGACACAGTATATTTCCTTTGTGCATTGTCATCAGAAGAGCATGTCATCTCAGTCCTTCTAACGGACCTCTTTTATCATTTTGTATTCTCTTTATTGGCATCCAAGACTTTAGGTCCATTATCCCTCATCTCGTTTCATACTGTCATCCGACAGGCTCCTGCTAATCCTGTCATCTTGCTCACCCTTCATGGTTTGTGCTATTATAAAGCCTTTGCTCTTTGGCGCCACATGTCCAGGGCCAGAAATAAGACTCCTTTAAATATGTTTACACTATTTTGATTCCTGATGGTGACACCCTCTAGTTGCAATTTGGATAGGTTAACAACCCGAGGAGCATCAACTATTCTGGCATTCTTGGTCTAAAGTAATCCTCAAAAAAAAAAAAAGTGTCAAAGTGTTTCATTCCCCCATTTACATTCCTAGAAAAAGATTTCTGACTAATAGGAGGCAAATTGACCCACCTTGGTTGCTTTTTGCCATCCCTCACCTTCAAATCTTTACTTCAAGGTTACAAAGTATTTCTATAATTTGGAAAAAATAGAATAGAATGTGTAAATATAAACTCCCAATTAGTTGCTGATGAAATCATGTCCCCTCCCACCTTATATGCATTTTATTCAGCAAATAAAAAGGTTGAATTTGTAAATTGAGTTCACTGAAGCTTAAACCGGATTTGAGCTTGAAAAGCTCACAGCATTTGGTTTTGCTTATAAATAGTGCCTGACACTTCCCAAATTCAATTAGCTTCAATTATTGCAAAGTCATATTATAAGCAAAACTTGAGTCTATAAGCCTATTTTAAAGTGGCCTCAGTATATTTTAGTGTGTGAGATTTTATTTTTGCTTTATGTTTTAAATTATTATTGCATTTCAGGGAATAGATTAGTTCATTTTTTCAAATCATGAATATAGCATTATTGGAAATTTGGGTGACTGGAGATTTTTGTTTGATCCTTTTCTGATTTTGCACTCTTTAATTTCATTTCAGTGCTGAAATCAGGGAAACTATGATTCAGTTTTTCTTGCCTTATACAAGCTAGAAATGCCTTGATAAGTAGGCTTTACTTATTATCTGACAATTATTTCTGTGGACAGATTTTCTCATTTACTTTTTTCTCTTAAAGACTCACAACAGGTGTTTAGAATAAATATAGTAAGCAAATGTCATATAAACTAAAAGCCAGGATAAGACCTATTCATTGTTTGTGAAATGCTACTTTTTAAATATCTTTTTCCGAAATCTTGGTCTCTTGAGAGATCCTGATTACAAGAAAAGTAAAAAGGAGAGCAAAAAGAGGAACTAAAATCTTCTATCTTTTTTATTATAATAAGATAGGTATACAGTAGAGCATTTAGAAAAGAGAGATAGGCAGTAAAATAAAATAAATAGATAAAAATTTTATAATCTCAAAACCCAAAGATAACTTCTATTAACGATTTTATGGATACCCTTACTGACTCTTTTCTCTCTATGCATATGAGGTTTAAAAATATGAAAATTACTTAAAAGGTACCCAGCAGTGATAGTAGTTGTCATTGTTGTTATGGCTATATTTAATCAACTCCATACTGGATTAATCATTCAAACATTCATTCAACACAGACCTTTTCAGTATCTACTATGCTTCAGCTATTATTCTTGGAGATGAGGAAAAAGCAGTAGGAAAGGCAGGAGATGCTATCCTTCTGGAGTTTACATTCCAGTGGAAGGAGACATACCAGGGTGCGTGGGTGCGTGTGTGCGTGTGTGTGTGTGTGCACCCATGTAGATGACAGATAGACAGTCAGATAAGTGCTACATGCTATGAAATGATAAGTGCTATGAAGAATATAAAGCAG
The DNA here is from genome assembly GCF_009873245.2 of Balaenoptera musculus. Classification (NCBI taxonomy): domain Eukaryota; kingdom Metazoa; phylum Chordata; class Mammalia; order Artiodactyla; family Balaenopteridae; genus Balaenoptera; species Balaenoptera musculus. The sequence goes on from NC_045787.1 coordinate 95,787,941, forward strand.
TGCAGGAGAACAGAGAGGCTATAATAGTTGGTGGGGAGGGGTTGCAATTTAAAATAAGTCGGTTAGGGAAGCCTTGCTATCAAAGGGATGTTTGAAAAGACTTAAAGAATTTAAGGGTGACAATCACACAGAAATTTTGGGGAAGAGCATTTCAGGAAGCAAGTGATGCCACACATGTTTAGGAAGAAAGCCAGTGTGGCAGGAACAGCATTGGTAAGGAAGAAAAGAGTAGGAGACGGGATAGGGTATGATAAAGTAGGGTTTTATAGGCCACTAGAGCATTTGGAATTTGACAACTGAATGAAATGGTTTGCCATGCCAGAGTTTTGAGCAGAGGGGTGGCACGCTCTGGTTTATAATGGTCCAGTGATCATCTTGGATGTTGTGTTGAGAATAGCTTGTGTATGTGGGGTATGGGGAGAAAGCTTGAGGGAGAAACAAGGAAATTAGTAAGGAAGCTGTTAAAATAATCCAGGTGAGAGAAAATGATGGCTTGAACCAGGGTGATAGCTGTACAGATAGTAGAAATGCATTCGGACATATATAAGCGAAAGTATAATCCAGAATGACTCCAAGGCTTTGGGAGGAAGAAGTTACCACTGATGTTAAGTTTAAGGGGTCTATTATACAAACAAATATAGATACTGAGTAGGAAGTTGGATGGGTGAGTTTGGAGTTCAGTGGAGCCTTCTGAGTAGAGATGTACAATTGACAAGAATTAAATGATAATCAACTGGGTGAATATAGTAGAGAAAAAAAGAAGAGAAAAAAGGATTAAGGGCTGAGCACTAGCAAACTCCACAATCTGGAGGTTGTACATATAAGGAAAAATCTGCAAAGGAGACTAAAAAAATCAGTAAGCAAGTTAAGAGCAAAACCATGGTTGTTCAGTGACCTAGATGCCAAGAGAATACAGTACTTCATACAGAAAGTACTAATGAATTGTTTCCAGTACTACAAGAAGGTCAAGTAAAATGAGACCTGAGGTTAGACAACTGGATTTAGCAATCTTGCAGTCATTGGTAGGGCAACCATATGTCCAAGTTGTCTGAGGCAGTTCCGCTTTATGCCCAATGCCTCAGTGCAATAATCATTCCTGCTCCCATTCACTCTCAAAGATGCCCAGGCTTGGATATATGTTATATGGTCAACCAAGCTATTGATGACCTTATAAAAGTTGTTTTATGAATGATGTGGCAAAAATTTATTTAGAATGGTTTCAAATGATATCAGAAGGTGGGAATTAGAGAAATGAAGCAGACTTCCTTTAGAAGGGTTTTGCTGTCAAGTAGAACAAAGAAATGGGCTGGTAGGTTGAGGGGATTGTGATATCAATAGAGGGTTATTTCACAGGATAATAGAGGATTATTATTATTTTTTATAGCATTTTTTGCTAAGCTGATAGGAATGATCTGGTAGAGATGAGAAAAAATAGGATGCAGAAGAGAAAGAAATGCTGGAGTACAAAGTGAGAAGGGCTGTATCTGGTGCGCAAGTGAAGTGGCTGGCCTCAGATAGGAACACAGAAAATTAATCCATACCAACAGGAAGAAAAGCAAAATATATAGAGGCAGGTAGGCAGAGTTGATGTGGTGGACACAAGTGGAAGATCTTTTCTGATTCTGCTTTTTTCAGTTTTCTCCTCATGAGCCATGGGGTGAGAGTGAGGAAGGCACTGGGAATGCCTGAGAAGACAGAATATAAGTATGAAGCCATCATCTAGGACAGCAGAGAGACACTGTCTAGGGAAACTGAGAAAGGTTTCTACACTTTAATAAAACCCATTTAAGATGAGTAATCATGAATTTAAAATGAAACAGTATCAGCACTGTTTTGTAGGTTTTGTTTTTCCAGATTGTTGCAGTTGGATTTCACAAGAATTGGATACTTGCTAGACAAATATCATTAAAGGGAAATGGGTAAGAAATTAAAGTTTTAAACAAGAAAGTGATTAAAATGAAGAGTTACGGATTTTAAGCCCTGTAAGCAAAGAACTCAATGGGTAAACTTCAACTGTACTTTGTGTGGTAAAGAAATTGATGAAATGGGGAAAAAAAGTGAGCTTGAAAAATTAGAGGTATCAGGCAGAAGAGTAAGGTGACCAAAATTAAGAATATCAAAAAGTTGCATCATAGGTTATATACTGTCTAGTTTATGACCATAGGAAAGGAGTAGCATTGGAGAGAGACAGGAGATAAAATCTTCAAGGTTTGAGGGGATGTGACCTGGGGGCTGGTAGATGATTGAGGGTTCTTGGATTGTATGGTCTGGTGACATGATATTCAGAACTGAAGGTTTTTTGGAAGAAGGGAGGCAGGATAGTCTGGAAATGGTATTGAGGAACAAGGAGGATATGTGTTTTACTTCAGGTCCAAGAGCATGATAGATGTGTGAAGAAAAAAGAGCCACCACTTGAGAGGACATCAGGAGAAGAGTTAACTTAGGAAAAGGCGTTTTTTTATTAGAGCAAGAAGAGAGGAGAACATTGAGATTATAGAGGTGTTGACTAATGACTGATGTTTGCTTTTAAACAGTACAGTAGAAAAATGGAAAGAATTTGAGAAAGGAAGGAGATGAAGATCAGAAAAAAAGGATATTCAGAGCCTTAAACAGAGTAGAATCCAAAATATAATGAAGTTCCTAGAAGTCTTGAGCATCTTGCAACCACTAACATAAGCAGTATCCTATGGACATGATTAGTGAGTCCTGTTGGTCTCAAGGGAGGGAGTACACTTGTTAAGAATTAGAGGTAGTAGGTGACTGGATAATTGCTCTTGGTTAGTTCTATGTCATGAACTATTTTTAAGTCATCAAATATACTATGACATCACTGTATTGGATGAACTCTATTCTACTGTGTAGATACAAAATAATTCATTAGTTAATTCAGTGAGCATTTATTAAGTGCCTAACAGGTGCTAGTCATGATATATGTTAGGGATACAGCAAAGTAAGTTAGATATAGTCTTTGTCTTTGTCTTTGTCAGTCTTCATTGAACTCAAAATACAACAGAGAAAAACATGGCGTGAGAAGGGGAATGAGCATTCGTAAGTTACTATGGATGCTCAGGAGAATGGGCATGGGAATGAAGGTGGTGAGAGATGAATGAAGCAAAGTTTATGAGGCAAAGAGATAAGAATGTTGGATTGAATGGAAAAAAATGAACAGCACTTCAGGGAAAACAAAAAGACAAAGTTTAAGAGGACAGTGGATAGTGAACAGTAGCATAAAACAGAAGCAATGAACATATGCAGAACACACAGCCTTGTAAATCTTGGTAAGAGGTGTTTGTCTTTTGTTTTCTTTTCACTTCACAACTATTAGACACAGGTAGTTGTTCCTTTTTCTCTATTATACATAGCATGGTTGTTGTTTATAACAATTGTCTGTCTCTTAGATAAATCTTAGTGTCAGACATATCATTTTCTCTTGGATACTCGCCCTAGAATTGGAATTGGTAAGGCGAACAACAGGAATATTTTAATTTAATTTTTAAATCCTGCCAAATTATACTTCATCAATAAAGCCTCCTCCTCCTCAATTTTCCCCAAAATTTGTTTTATCATTTTTTTAATTCTATATGATAGATGAAACATAAGGTCTCATTTTATTTCATGATTTGTGACACTGAGAACTTTTTTTTCACTTAAATTGGCTAATTATATTTCCTCTTCTCTTAATAATCTAGTACATGTCCTTTGACCATTTTTATTAGGATTTTTGTCTTTGATTGATTTTAAATATTTTTTATTAGCACAATTGGCTCTCTACTTTTCACTAAGATTTTACCAGTTTATCTTTTTCTTGACTTTTGATGTTTTTGCTATACAAAAATATGTTCATTTCATTTCTTTTTATTATAATTAAATTTTTATTAGTCTTTTCATTTATAATTATATATTTTATGTTATACTTAGAAAGGTTTTTCCCATTTTAACATTTATGATATTTTCTAGTATAACTATTATTTCTTTGCTTTTATTTTTCTACTGTTTATTTTTTATTTATAATTTTTATACAACTAGAATGGACAAATGGAGTCTGAGGAAGAAATAATCAAAGATGTCTCTAGGAATTAAACCTATGGATTAAGAGGCTAAATAGGCCATTTCTCAACAGAAAACATGTGGAAGGTGTTAAGCCCATGTTGGAAGTGGCTTTGTTTGAGAGTCTAGGAAGTTACTTATGTATTTGCCTGGACTTTCAATTTACACCTTCTAAAAAAGGATAAATGAATCTAACTGCCTTTTAAGATTGTTGTGACAGTGTTTGTAAAGTGCATAACAAATGTTAACTATTGTTTCCATCACTATTTCAGCAGGACTGAATACATGTCCCTGGGATGAGTAGAAAAACTATTAAAAAGGAAATGAGCATACAGAGTTATTTTAGCATTTCAAACATTCAATTTTTGGAATTTGTTCTATTAAAAAAATCTTGACAAAAATGTATGACTTTGTTAGATAAAAGCTTGATTGACTAAGGAATCAGGGTGCTCTCAAAAAAATACGTTCGGAAAGAAGCTCAGCTAAGATATCAGTTATATAAACTCACAGCACAAGTCGCTTCTAGGATTATCCAAGCAGATTCCTGGTACAAGTCAGTGTAAATTATAAAGGAAATAATTTCTCCCCTGCCCTCCATTAAAAGTAGGCTGGGGATGTGCCCCAGAAAATGGCTGTGATAACTCATAGCGGACTGTAATCTAATATATTTAAGGTAAGTGGTTCGAAAGGAGATAAAATTAAAATTCATAAAGCCTTTCCCAAAAGGCATCAAGTTGGTAATTGTAGTTACTAGTTCGTATCCAGATTTTTTATGTGGACTCTTGTAGCTCTATTCTATCAACATATTTGAAAGTACAATAGCCCTCATTTCCATACTGTAGCCTTCATTTCCATATTGTTCCATGTTTACTCAGACTCAAGAAGTGAATACCTTTAGGCAACACATGGACAAGATGCATTCAAATAATAATGGAATGTCAGCATCTCATCACCATGATCAATATAAACTGGAACCTATGGAAAGAAAAAAACGTTGTGCTTGATTAAACATTGACATTAATATTTTAGTATTAGAAATTTCAAAATGTCCTTTCTCTCCTTGAGTTCATTAAACCCTCAGAGAAGCTTTACAGACTCAATATCTTATTCCATGTTGGTTTTTCATCTATGAATCTCAAAGAGTAAAAATGAGATTTAATGACTTTTGAGATCATGGTACTTTTCACAACTATAGTATTATACAAAAGATCTACTTCACTGACTTCACTTTGACATGTCATTTGACCCTGAACTTACAAAATTTAAATGCCACAGAGTTCTTTTTTTTTTTATTGAAGTATGGTACAAATACAAAAATTGCATAGATCATAAAGAGAAAGCTCAATGTATTATCACAAGTTGAGCACACCTGTGAAAGCCCACCCAATTCAAGAAACAGAACTTACCAGGACCTCGGAACATCACTTTCTCTAAACAGAAAAATAAAAGAATCCTTTTTTCCTTCCTCCCTTCCTGCCTCTCCTTCTTTCTTCTGTTATTTTTATTTTTTAACTTATTTTTTAAATAAATTTTTAAAGGCTACTTTACATTTACAGTTACTACAAAATATTGGCTAAATTCACCATGTTGTACAATACATCCTTGTAGCATATCTTACACCAAATAGTTTGTACCTCCTATGCCCCGACCCCTATATTGTCCCTCATTGCTCCCCACTGATAACCACTAGTTTGTTCTCTATACCTGTGAGTCTGCTTCTTTTTTGTTATATTAACTAGTTTGTTCTATTTTTTAGGTTCCACATGTAAGTGATATCATACAGTATTTGTCTTTCGCTGTCTGACTTATTTCACTTAGCATATTGCCCTCCAAAACCATTCATGTTGCTGCAAATGGCAAAATTTCCTTCTTTTTTATGGCTGAGTAGTACTCCATTGTATATAAATACACCACATCTCCTTTATCCATTCATCTGTTGATGGATGTTTAGGTTCTGACCATATCTTGACAATTGTAAATAATGCTGCTATGAACACTGGGGTGCATGTATCTTTTCAAATTCATGTTTTTATTTTTTTTCAGATATATACCTAGGACTGGAATTGCTGGATCACATGATAGTTCTATTTTTAGTTTTTTTAGAAACCTACTACTGTTTTCTATAGTGGCTGCACCAATTTACATTCCCACCAACAGTGTAGCAGGGTTCCCTTTTCCCCATATCCTCTTCAACATTTGCTATTTGTGGTCTTTTCAGTGACAGCCATTCTGATGGGTGTGAGGTGATATCTCATGTGGTTTTGATTTGCATTTCCCTGATGATTAGTGATGTTGAGCATCTTTTCATGCACCTGCATTTCCTCTTTGGAAAAATGTCTATTAATTTCTTCTGCCCTGTTTTTAATTAGGTTGTTTGTTTTTTTGATGTTGATTTATAAGAGCTATTTATATGAATCAGTAATTTAAAAACTCCCAACAAACAAAAGAAAACTATAAGAAACTATAAGAAACTGAGAAAAGAAATTGAAGACACAAACAGATGGAAAGATATGCCATGTTCTTGGATTTGAACAATCAATTTGTTAAAATGACCACACTATACAAGGCAATCAACAGATTCAAAGCAATCCCTATCAAAACACCAAGGACATTTTTCACAGAACTAGAACAAATAATTTCAAAATTTGTATGGAAACACAAAAGACCCTAAATAGCCAAAACAGTCTTGAGAAAAAAGAACAGAGCTGGAAGAATCACACTCCCTGCCTTCAGACTATACTACTAAGCTGCTAAGTTGCAATCATCAAAACAGTATAATACTGGCACAAAAACAGACACATAGATCAATGTAACCAGATAGAGAGCCCAGAAATAAACCCACATACTTATGGTCAATTAATCTATGACAAAGGAGGCAAGAATAGACAATGGAGAAAAGATAGTCTCTTCAGTAAGTAGTGCTGGGAAAACTGGACAGCTACATGTAAAAGAATGAAATTAGAACATTCTCTAATACCAGATACAAAAATAAACTCAAAATGATTTAAAGACCTAAATGTAAGACTGGATACTATAAAACTACTGGAGGAAAACATAGGCAGAACACTCTCAGACATAAACTGCAGTAATATTTTTTTGGATCCATCTCCTAAAGGAAATAAAAACAAAAATAAACAAATAGGACCTAATTAAACTTAAAAGCTTTTGCACAGCAAAGGAAACCAACAACAAAACAAAAAGACTGAATGGAGGAAAATATTTGTGAATGATATGACTGATAAGGGATAAATAGTTCTTCTATTATTTTTAATCTGTAATTAGTTTAATCTAAATTAAACTATAATTTTCATGTCCATTGAATCTGGACACATACTCTTAAACCTCAGGGAAAAAATCTTGAAATTTTTGAGTTGGGGGAACTAATTATGTTTTCTATAAAATCCTAAACCCTGGCTTAAAATATTGTTCAATTGAATGGATTTTTTAGGACGCATAAAATTCTCCACCATTGGAATTCATTCAAATAAACTTATCTCTACATTATTAAGCAGTGTTTCCTTGAGCTTATAATTGTCTGTAACTTCCAGTAAATAATCCTAATATAATATTTCACAACAACACAAAATTATTTAATTTGTACTTCAACAGCAGATTTTTAAACATTTTTTTTCTTTTTTTCTTTTTTTTTAGTTTGAATCTCAAAATCCTAGTTCTTAGGTGAGGATCAATTCCTGAGTTCTTTGACAGATCTTGGGTGGAGTTTGTTTTCATCCCATCTGACTGCTGATCTGCTTCATTTATCTTCTCGAATATTTTACTTCATAAATAATTAATCTTAAATATAAAAATACTTCATATTACACATTAATTTTTAAGTCCCCAATTAGTGAGTTACAATTTTAGTTAAAGCTCATCTGTTTTCAATATAGGCAGTCACGGAGGTAAATGTTTGTGCATTTGATTAAAAACTGTATTTGACTTATGCAAATAACTTTTTAAATTATTTTTTTTAATTTTAAGAAATTTCTAATTGAAAAGTTTCAGACGCAGCTAAAGCTCCACTCCTTATCATTTCTCCCTTTCTACCAATTGGTACCCATACCCTTAAAGTCGTTCTCTAAATTGTCCCAATGTGGGCTTCCCTGGTTGAGAATCTGCCTGCCAATGCAGGGGACACGGGTTCGAGCCCTGGTCTGGGAAGATCCCACATGCCGCGGAGCAACTAGCCCCGTGAGCCACAACTACTGAGCCTGCGCGTCTGGAGCCTGTGCTCCGCAACAAGAGAGGCCGCGAGAGTGAGAGGCCCGTGCACCGCGATGAAGAGTGGCCCCCGCTCATCGCAACTAGAGAAAGCCCACGCACAGAAACGAATACCCAACACAGCCAAAAATAAATTAATTAATTAAAAAAAAATTGTCCCAATGTATTTTTATATTTTTTTCAGTATTTATAGTCATCAGTAAGATACTGATTATATCATACTATATGTATCCTTTTACAGCTTGATTTTTTATTTAGCATACATTTGGCAATTATTTTTATGTAATAAATTCATTTTTATATCTACAACATTTCATCAAGTAAATAAACCACAGTTCCTCTACTCCCCTATTATTAGGAAATGAAGTTCTTTCCATTTCTTTGCTAATATAACAGTGCTCGAATGACCATCTTTATAACTATTTCCTTATACATATGAAAGTTTATGTTGGGAGAATTCAAAAGTGCTGTCTTTAACTTTACTCAGAATTCCAAATTATTTTCCAGAGTAGTTACATTAATTTTACTTAAAATAACAATATGCAACAATTTTCCGTTCTTAAAACCTTAGCAATAGTTGACATTTTTAAACATCTTGTTATCAAACATATGACTGAGAAATGTATAGTTCCACAACACTGAACAAGAGTAGTCATACAACGCGTTGTAGGTCCAAAAAAAAAGAAAACTCTACATGCCTTAAACTGTCAAATCCAAGACTGTGATTTGAAAGTTTTTAAAAGCTGGTGTTATTAGGCCAATCACCAACACACAGAGGTTTTTCTTTTTGTATTTATAACACAGCATGCTAGCTAAGTGCTCTGGAAATACTAATGAGTATGAATAGATATTTTCCTTTAGGAGTATGAATATTTATGAGTACAAATTTATTTGCAGCATTATAGATTAGTGGGGAAAATGGTCTATCTTTTAAGCAAGGCTACTACTCTCTTATTTTATAAAGAAAATCACAAATATCAGAAAAACATCCCACCATACTTTGGCCCCAACCTAAATATTTATTTGAGTCTTTTCCCATCTTTTGCCCCCTCCTTTAGGTACTGTAACAAAGATATGCAACCTCTTATCCAATTCTTTCATCTACATGCTGCATCCCAATTATTTCCTTCTTTTTTCTCAAAAACTTCATATCATCAATCACATGGCCTCTCCCTGTTCTTTTTCCTTCTCTTCTTTCATGGGTCTTTCCATCGGCATTTCATCTAGGATCAAAACTTTATTACTACCCCATGTTTCCCACCATTGCACTATTACTCTTTACCTTTACTGCTGTGTTCCTTAAAAGAGTAGACTGCCTCTTTAATACTCATTCACTGCTGCTCATCTACTTACTGATAAGTGATGTCTGCCAGCAGGCTCCAGTGTAAAGGGTCTCCCAAGGCCTTTGCTTTATTCAATTCCATTTGACATATTTCAACCCCTATCTCACTAAGGTTTATGTAGCATTTGACCTATTGATTTATCACTCTATTAAATAAATTATCATCTATTGGTTTATATCTGATAACAAATTAAACAGTTTTTTCAGAACGTTTCATACAGAAAGTTGTGCTTCTTTAATCATAAGTATTTATTTATTTATATGGTCTGGCTTCTTTCACTCACCATAATTGTTTATTTTTTTAAACAGCTTTATTGGAGTATAATTGCATTACCTTGTTGTGTTAGTTTCTGCTGTATAACAAAGTGAATCAGCTATACGTATACATATATCCCCATATCCCCTCCCTCTTGTGTCTCCCTCCCACCCTCCCTATCCTACCCCTATAGGTGGTCACAAAGCACTGAGCTGCTCTTCCTGGGCTATGCGACTGCTTCCCACTAGCTATCTATTTTATATTTGGTAGTGTATATATGTCCATGCCACTCTCTCACTTCGTCCCAACTTACCCTTCCCCCTCCCCGTGTCCTCAAGTCCATTCTCTATGTCTGCGTCTTTATTCCTGTCCTGTCACTAGGTTTTTAAGAAACTGTTTTTTTTTTAGATTCAATATATATGTGTTAGCATAAGGTATTTGTTCTTCTCTTTCTGACTTACTTCACTCTGTATGACAGGCTCTAGGTCCATCCACCTCACTACAAATAATTCAATTTCATTTCTTTATATGGCTGAGCAATATTCCATTGTATACATGTGCCACATCTTCCTTATCCATTCATCTGTTGATGGACACTTAGGTGGCTTCGATGTCCTGGCTAGTATAGATAGAGCTGCAATGAACATAGTGGTACATGACTCTTTTTGAATTATGGTTTTCTCAGGGTATATGCCCAGTAGTGGGATTGCTGGGTTGTATGGTACTTCTATTTTTAGTTTTTTAAGGAACCTCCATAATGTTCTCCATAGTGGCTGTATCAATTTACATTCCCACCAACAGTGCAAGAGGGTTCGCTTTTCTCCACACCCTCTCCAGCATTTATTGTTTTGTAAATTTTTTGATAATGGCCATTGTGACCCCTGTGAGGTCTCATACAAAACCCTCATTGTAGTTTTGATTTGCATTTCTCTAATGATTCGTGATGTTGAGCAGCTTTTCATGTGTTTGTTGGTAATCTGTATATCTTCTTTGGAGAAATGTCTATTTAGGTCTTCTGCCCATTTTTAGAATGGGTTGTTTGTTTTTTTGATATTGAGCTGCATGAGCTGCTTGTATATTTTGGAGATTAATGCTTTGTCAGTTGCTTCATTTGCAAATATTTTCTCCCATTCTGAGGGTTGTATTTTTGTCTTGCTTATGGTTTCCTTTGCTGTGCAAAAGCTTTTAAGTTTCATTAGGTCCCATTTGCTTATTGTTGGTTTTATTTCCATTTCTCTAGGAGGTGGGTCAAAGAGGATCTTGCTGTGATTTATGTCATAGTGTGTTCTGCCTATGTTTTCCTCTAAGAGTTTTATAGTGTCTGGCCTTACATTTAGGTCTTTAATCCATTTTGGGTTAATTTTTGTGTATGGCGTTAGGGAGTGTTCTAATATCATTCTTTTACATGTAGCTGTCCAGTTTTCCCAGCACCACTTATTGAAGATGCTGTCTTTTCTCCATTGTATATTTTTGCCTCCTTTATCAAAGGTAAGGTGACCATATGTGTGTGGGTTTATCTCTGGGCTTTCCATCATGTTCCATTGATATATATTTCTGTTTCTGTTCCAGTACCATACTGTCTTGATTACTGTAGCTTAGTAGTATAGTCGGAAGTCAGGGAGCCTGATTCCTCCAGCTCCATTTTTCTTTCTCAAGATTGTTTTGGTTATTCGGGGTCGTTTGTGTTTCCATACAAATTGTGAAATTTTTTGTTCTAGTTTTGTGAAAAATGTCATTGGTAGTTTGATAGGGATTGCTTTGAATCTGTAGATTGCTTTGGGTAGTATAGTCATTTTCACAATGTTGATTCTTCCAATCCAAGAACATGGTATATCTCTCCATCTGTTTGTATCATATTTAATTTCTTTCATCAATGTCTTACAGTTTTCTGCATACAGGTCTTTTGTCTCCTTAGGTAGGTTTATTCCTAGATATTTTATTCTTTTTGTTGCAATGGTAAACGGGAGTGTTTTCTTAATTTCACTTTCAGATTTTTCACCATTAGTGTATAGGAATGCAAGAGATTTCTGTGCATTAATTTTGTATCCTGCTACTTTGCCAAATTCATTGATTAGCTCTAGTAGTTTTGTGGTAGCATCTTTAGGATTCTCTATGTATAATATCATGTCATCTGCAAACAGTGACAGCTTTACTTCTTCTTTTCCGATTTGGATTCCTTTTATTTCTTTTTCTTCTCTGATTGCTGTGGCTAAAACTTCCAAATCTAAGTTGAATAATAGTGGTGGGAGTGGGCAACACTGTCTTGTTCCTGATCTTAGAGGAAATGGTTTCAGTATTTCACCACTGAGAACGATGTTGGCTTTGGTTTGTCATATATGGCCTTTATTATGTTGAGGTAAAGTCCCTCTATGCCTACTTTATGGAGAGTTTTTATCATAAATGGGTGTTGAATTTTGTCAAAAGTTTTCCTGCATCTATGGAGATGATCATATGGTTTTTATCCTTCTGTTTGTTAATCTGATATATCACATTGATTGATTTACGTATATTGAAAAATTCTTGCATTCCTGGGATAAACCCCACTTGATCATGGTGCATGATTCTTTTAATGTGCTGCTGGATTCTGTTTGCTAGCATTCTGCTGAGGATTTCTGCATCTATGTTCATCAGTGATATTGGCCTGTAGTTTGCTTTTTTTGTGGCATCTTTGTCTGGTTTTGGTAGCAGGGTGATGGTGGCCTCATAGAATGAGTTTGGGAGCATTCCTCCCTCTGCTATATTTTGGAAGAGTTTGAGAAGGATAGGTGTTAGCTCTTCTCTAAATGTTTCATAGAATTTGCCTGTGAAGCCATCTGGTCCTTGGTTTTGTTTTTTGGAAGATTTTAAACCACAGTTTCAATTTCAGTGCTTGTGATTGGTCTGTTTATATTTTCTATTTCTGCCTGGTTCAGTCTCGGGAGGTTGTCCTTTTCTAAGAATTTGTCCATTTCTTCCAGGTTGCCCATTTTATTGGCATATAGTTATTTGTAGTAATCTCTCATGATCCTTTCTATTTGTGCAGTGTCAGTTGTTACTTCTCCTTTTTCATTTCTAATTTTGTTGATTTGAGTCTCCTCTCTTTCTTTCTTGATGAGTCTGACTAATGGTTTATCAATTTTGTTTATCTTCTCAAAGAACCAGCGTTTAGTTTTATTTATCTTTGCTATCATGTCCTTCATTTCTGTTTCATTTATTTCTGATCTGATCTTTATGATTTCTTTCCTTCTGGTAACTTTGGGGTCTTTCTGTTCTTCTTCCTCTAATTGCTTTAGGTGTAAGGTTAGGTTGTGTATTTAAGATTTTTCTTGTTTCTTGAGGTAGGATTGTATTGCTATAAATTCCCCTCTTAGAACTGCTTTTGCTGCATCCCGTAGGCTTTGGGTCATCATGTTTCATTGTCATTTGTCTCTAGGTATGTTTTGATTTCCTCTTTGATTTCTTCAGTGATCTCTTGGTGGGTTAGTAGTGTACTGTTTAGTAGGCTCCATGTGTTTGTATTTTTTTACAGTTTTTTTCCTGTAATTGATACCTAGTATCATAGCATTATGGTTGGAAAATATACTTGATACAATTTCAATTTTCTTAAATTTACCAAGGCTTGATTTGTGACCCAAGATATGATCTCTCCTGGAGAATGTTCCATGAGCAGTTGAGAAGGAAGTGTATTCTGTTGTTTTTGTATGGAATGTCCTATAAATATCAATTAAATCTATCTTGTTTCATGTATCATTTAAAGCGTTTCCTTATTTATTTTCATTCTCGATGATCTGTCCATTGGTGAAAGTGGGGTGTTAAAGTCCCCTACTATGATTGTGTTACTGTCGATTTCCCCTTTTATGGCTGTTAGCATTTTCCTTATGTATTGAGGTGCTCCTATGTTGGGTGCATAAATATTTATAATTGTTATATCCACTTCTTGGATTGATCCCTTGATCATTATGTTGTGTCCTTCTCTATCTCTTGTAATAGTCTTTATTTTAAAGTCTATTTTGTCTGATATGAGAATTGCTACTCCAGCTTTCTTTTGATTTCCATTTGCGTGGAATATCTTTTTCCATCCCCTCACTTGCAGTCTGTTTGTGTTCCTAGGTCTGAAGTGGGTCTCTTGTAGACAGCATATGTACAGGTCTGGTTTTTTTATCCATTCAGCCAGTCTATGTCTTTTGATTGGTGCATTTAATTCATTTACATTTAAGGTAATTATCAATATTTATATTCCTATTACTATTTTCTTAATTGTTTCGGGTTTGTTATTGTAGCTCTTTTCCATCTCTTGTGTTTCCTTCCTAGAGAAGTTCCTTTAGCATTTGTTGTAGAGCTGGTTTGGTGGTGCTGAATTCTCTTAGCTTTTGCTTGTCTGTAAAGGTTTTAATTTCTCCATCGAATCTGAATGAGATCCTTGCTGGGTAGTGTAATCTTGGTTGTAGGTTTTTCCCTTTCATCACTTTAAGTATGTCATGCCACTCCCTTGTGGCTTGCAGAGTTTCTGCTGAAAGTTCAGCTGTTAACATTATGGGGATTCCCTTGTATGTTATTTGTTGCTTTTCCCTTACTGTTTTAATATTTTTTCTTTGTATTTAATTTTTGATAGTTTGCTTAATATGTGTCTTGGCATGTTTCTCCTTGGATTTATCCTGAATGGAACTCTCTGTGCTTCCTGGATTTGATGGACTATTTCCTTTCCCATATTAGGGAAGTTTTCAACTATAATCTGTTCAAATATTTTCTCAGTCCCTTTCTTTTTCTCTTCTTTTTCTGGGACCCCTATAATTTGAATGTTGGTGCATTTAATATTGTCCCAGAGGTCTCTGAGATTGTCTTCAATTCTTTTCATTCTTTTTTCTTTATTCTGCTCTGTGGTAGTTATTTCCACTATTTTATCTTCCAGGTCACTTATCTGTTCTTCTGCCTCAGTTATTCTGTTCTTGCTTCCTTCCAGATAACTTTTAATTTCATTTATTGCATTGTTCATCATTTTTTGTTTGCTCTTTAGTTCTTCTAGGTCCTTTTAAACGTTTCTTGTATTTTCTCCATTCTATTTACAAGACTTTGGATCATCTTTACCATCATTACTCTGAATTCTTTTTCAGGTAGACTGCCTATTTCCTCTTCATTTGTTTGGTCTGGTGGGTTTTTACCTTGCTCCTTCATCTGCTGTGTGTTTCTCTGTCTTCTCATTTTACTTAACTTACTGTGTTTGGGGTCTCCTTCTTGCAGGCTGCAGGTTCGTAGTTCCCGTTGTTTCTGGTGTCTGCCCCCAGTGGGTAAGGTTGGTTCACTGAGTTGTGTAGGCTTCCTGGTGGAGGGGACTGGTGACTGTGTTCTGTTGGATGAGGCTGGATCTTGTCATTCTGGTGGGCAGGACCACATCTGGTGGGTGTGTTCTGGGGTGTTTGTGAACTTACTATGATTTTAGGCAGCCTTTCTGCTGATGGGTTGGCTTGTGTTCCTGTCTTGCTAGTTGTTTGGCATGGGGTGTCCAGCTGTCCCACAATGGAGCTTCCTGCTCGTTAAGTGGAGCTGGGTATTATCATTGAGATGGAGGTCTCTGGGAGAGCTCTCGCTGATTGATATTACATGGGGCTGGGAGGTCTCTGGTGGTCCAGTGTCCTGAACTCAGCTCTCCCACCTCAGAGGCCCAGGCCTGATACCTGACTGGAGCACCAAGACCCATCAGCCACACGGCTCAGAAGAAAAGGGAGAAAAAAAGAAAGAAAGAAAAAATAATAATAAATAAAATAAAGTTATTAAAATAAAAAATAATTTTAATATATTATTAAAATAAATAATAGAAAGTAATAAAAAAAATAAGAGAGCAACCAAACCAATAAGCACATCCACCAATGATAACAAGCACTAAAAACTAAACTACGATAAACATATAAATCAGTAACTAGTGTGTCGCATACAGCAAACCCCAAGTCTACAGTTGCTCCCAAAGTCCACTGCCTCAATTTTGGGATGATTTGTTGCCTATTCAGGTATTCCACAGATGCAGGGTACATCAAGTTGATTGTGGAGATTTAATCCACTGCTCCTGAGGCTGCTGGGAGAGATCTCCCTTTCTCTTCTTTGTTCACACAGCTCCTGGGGTTCAGCTTTGGATTTGGCCCTGCCTCTGTATGTAGGTCACCCTCTGGTGTCTGTTCTTTGCCCAGATAGGAGGCAGTTAAAGGAGCGGCTGATTAGGGGCCTTTGGCTCACTCACGCTGGGGGGAGGGAGGGGTACACAATGTGGGGTGAGCCTGCAGTGGCAGAGGCCAGCATGATGTTGCAACAGCCTGAGGCACACTGTGTATTCTTCTGGGGAAGTTGTCCCTGGATCACGGGACCCTGGCAGTGGCAGGCTGCACAGGCTCCTGGGAGGGGAGGTGTGGATAGTGACCTGTGCTTGCACACAGGCTTCTTGGTGGCTGCAGCAGCAGCCTTAGCTTTTCATGCCCGTCTCTGGTGTCCGGGCTGATAGCCGTGGCTTGGGCCCATCTCTGAAGCTAGTTTATGCAGTGCTCTGAATCTCCTCTCCTTGCGCACCCCGAAACAATGGTCTCTTGACTCTTAGGCAGTTCCAGAATTTTTCCCGGATTCCCTCCCGGCTAGCTGTGGTGCACCAGCCCCCTTCAGGCTGTGTTCACGCAGCCAACCCCAGTCCTCTCCCTGGGATCTGACCTCCGAAGCCCAAGCCTCAGCTCCCAGTCCCCATCCGCCATGGCAGATGAGCTGGCAAGCCTCTCAGGCTGGTGAGTGCTGGTTGGCACTGATCCTCTTTGCGGGAATCTCTCCGCTTTGCCCTCTGCACCTCTGTTGCTGCACTCTCCTCCGTGGCTCAGAAGCTTCCCCCCCGCCACCCCTCGTCTCCACCAGTGAAGGGGCTTCCTAGTGTGTGGGAACTTTTCCTCCTTCACAGCTCCCTCCCCGAGGGGCAGGTCCTGTCCCTTTTCTTTTGTCTCTGTTTTTTCTTTTTTCTTTTGCCCTACCTAGGTACGTGGGGAGTTTCTTGCCCTTGGGAAATCTGAGGTCTTCTGCCAGCATTCAGTAGCTGTTCTTTAGGAGGTGTTCCACATGCAGATGTATTTTTGATGTATTTGTGGGGAGGAAGGTGATCGCCACGTCTTACTCCTCCACCATCTTGAAGGTGCTCCAGAAAGTTGCTTTTTAATCACCTATAATACAGTCATGTGGAGGTAACTACATTTAGTGTGTGTGTGACTCTTTTTTTGCTTTCAGTTATGTTAACTGTAATTACCTATAATATATTGATGTACACTGCCTTTTCACTCAATATTTTGAAATTGACATTAAGTCAACTTTGAAATTTATTTTAAAAGGTAACATTATTTAATGTTATGTAAGCATGTTACTTAATTTAACAACTCTCATTTTTCCAACATAATTATCTTACTGAATGTAAATAACACTGTAATTAATATACATATAAATAAATCCTTGTGAACGTCTCTCATTATTACTAGGAAACATATCTGGCAATAAAATCATGAGGTAAAGGATAGGTTTTTAAAACATTTATTTTTAATTTCACTATATGAAATTTAGAAAATAAAAAGTACAAAGAATTTATTTAAACATGCCTAGTTTAAAGTGATTTTTGAATGCACATATCATTTCTAAAGATATTTAAATTAATAACATATATGCTAATTTCTTGACAAACATTGTAGGTAAAGAATGGAAAAATATTGATAATTTCATAGAATATGAAGTATTTTGCAAAATATTTTTCTTTTTAGTGGACAAGTACATTTCTCTCATATGTTCATAATTAGACTAGTCCTGCTCCAATCACAGACTGTTTTGACTCTTATGTTTTAAACTTTGGCACTGTATTTCCTATTAGAACCTTTTTTCAAAATAATAGTTATTCTAACAGATGAACTATTGTAAACATAAAGCAATATTGAGCAAAATTAACCTTTTTGTTTTTAATTTAACTTACCAAAATGATTTCAAATTTAATGAAGGATGTATCGTATTATAATACTGAGTCTTCAACGTTGATATATACTTAATTTTCTTCTTTTTTATTCTTACTAAGTTTTCATTTTTTGTCATATTTATTTTGGTATCATTTATTCCTCTTTTCTTTTTGAAATACATATAATTTAGTTTTGCTAAATTGTGAATGGAATTTTTCTTTTCAATAATTTCCCAGAGGGTTATTACTATTTTAACTAAGTCTGAAATATCTGTATTTATGTTGTCTCTTCTATACTAGACACATAATTCTTAAGTGGTTAATTCTTAATTATATTTAAATAGTATTTGAAATAATGTATTTTTCTCATCTTCTACAACTTGTATACCTCTGTTACTGCTTCCTGACTTATTGCTTTCTTTATAACTTCTAAGACAATATTAAATAATAATTTTGATAGCAGATATACTTGGCTTATTACTGCTATTAATGGAAATGATGAGTTTTGGATCATTGTACATGATAGTGACAGTATTTTGGAATAAATATAATTTATTATATTAAAGGATACCCATCATTCCTAATTTATTAAGACTTTTTAAAGAATCAGAAATAGTTCAAGTGTCTTTTAAACATTCATTAATAAAGTCAGTGTAGTAATATAACCAATAACTGATTTATATTAAAATATTCTCAAAAAAAAATATTCTCAAACCAACATTGGTTTAATAGATAAAAACTTACATTCTGGATTCCCAGATATTGAAAGACAATAGTGGCCTCCAAGATACTCATCTTTCAATAATCTCTTCAAAAACAATACAAATCGGGGGCTTCCCTGGTGGCACAGTGGTTGAGAGTCTGCCTGCTAATGCAGGGGATATGGGTTTGAGCCCTGGTCCAGGAGAATCCCACATGCCACAGAGCAACTAAGCCCATGCACCACAACTACTGAGGCTGTGTTCTACAGCCCATGAGCCACAACTGCTGAAGCCCTTGTGCCTAGAGCCAGTGCTCCGCAGAGAGAAGCCGCCATGAGGAGGAGCCTGCGCACGGCAACAAAGAGTAGCCCCCGCTTGCTGCAACTAGAGAAAGCCTGTGTGCAGCAGTGAAGACCCAACGCAGCCAAAAATAAATAAATTTATAAAAATATAATAATAATAAATTTAAAAACAAAAAAATACAAATCAAGAAAAAAAATTCTATACAAAAAGCATACCTTCAGCATAACTGAATATAGAAAATGTCTGAACATCAAAATAAAATAACTAAAAAGAGAAAAATCTGTACATCCTAGATGTGCATGATCTTACATCTTCCTTCTCCACCTTGTCCCTGCTTGTGGCAAAAGCTGATTCTAACATATATACACTACTATATATAAAATAGATAATCAGCAAGGACCTACTGTATACATAGGGACCTATACTCAATACTCTGTCATAACCTATATGGGAAAAGAGTCTGAAAAAGAATGGATATATGTATATGTATAACAGAATCACTTAGCTGTACACCTGAAACTAATACAACATTGTAAATCAACTATACTCTAATACAAAATAAAAATTAAATTAAAAAAATAAATTGATAAATCTCTATCCAGATTAACCATGAAAGAAGAGAAAAGATGTATATTAATAGTATCAGCATTGAGAGAGGTGACATCACTACAGGTTCTGGTCATGGTCCTAATGTGGAATAGGGGAGAAAAATATGAATTGTGGAAAAGTAAGGAGAAGCCTTTGGGGTTGGACTAAAATTGGAGCTATCAGTATGAAGTCACAGTTAAATTTCTCAGCTCTGTCCCTGGAAAGGCCCTAGAAGCAATGACATGCAAGTACCAATGAGCCCACATAGCACCCAGATCTTGGCTCAAGGTAAGTATTTAAAAGGCTGTTGCAGAGTTTTACAATGACTGACAAACAGATTGCATAGAAAAAAGAATAACATAACTGAGACAAGACTGATTAATAGAACACATTATTTGGACATGTTCATTAAGCATAGAAACCAACCCGTATAGTTTTTAGAAACCCCCTCCACCCCCGCAGTTCTTAGCACTAGATTCCCAACCATGACCACTGGGTCACTGACTTAGTAAAAAAATTTAAAATATTACAAAAATGTCCACAGCCACCTCTCATAATTAAATCCCCAAAATAAATTTGCAAGACTGAATAAAGGCCACAGTGTTCTGTAACTTCTGAATGAGATTCACATTTTCTTTTATTTTTTAAACAAATGTTCATCTTATCCATTTAATCTGTTCATGGTGATAAACTTATGTATATGTCAGTTTGCCTTTGCATTTATCACGTCTGTCTGTTCCCAGGAGACAAGAGCCATGTTGTTAAATTGATCCATCTACTACTCAGCACAACAGATAATTTAATGAATTTTGCATTCATGATAATGAGAGCTTAAAAACACTACTAAATTGGAAGTTTACAGATTTGCCTCCTCTTGCTTCTGATGGTCATTGCATTGATGGTGATGAACAGATGGTATGTGGAGAATTGTAAGCTATTTCCCAGAGATGATACTCTTTCTCAGTTTACCTCAGCCTCAAACATCATGTAACCTTATGGCTTTTTTCTAATGATACATCGCACCAAGCATTCCATTAAATTCTACTAGCTTTTAAAAATCTTATCAACAAAATATAATAGTGATCAAAAACAAAATGTTAAAAACATAATTATCATATAAATTCATGGTGAGCATGTGTCAAAGTTTTGTTTGACTCATTAATGATGGGCCAACAGAATGACAAAAATGGTTCAAGAGAGAATACAAAAAGACAGACATATAATAAGTGAAAAAAATTTGGAAAAAAGAGTTTAGATTTTTAAAAATGATTAATAAAATCATAACCTTGGAAATTATCTTCTCTATAAGACAAATCAATAGCATCACCACTGTACAAAAATAGCTTGCAGATTATCTATTTTCTCCAAGTTAATCTCTAACTTTAAAGAATCTGGGTCCTGATTAATAGTAAACAGTAAGTCAAATAAGTCACATTCCCTTAGAAATTCAGATGACCTAGTTTGATAGTTAGCACTCTAGTATGACATTGAAAGAACATAAAGTCCTTTATGCCTTATTTCCAGGTTTTAGTTAAGTTTCTTTAACAAAATGTTAAGTTTATTTTTAGTATTAAATACAACATATATTAATGAACTGTATAATATACAACAAAATACTTCTCTAAATTCTCATAAAATCAAATTACTTTCTTTTTTTCATTTTGGCCACACCACTCCCTAACCACTGGACTGCCAGGGAATTCCCTCAAATTACTTTCTAATAGTTTAATTTTGCAAACTATATTTCTAACCTTTATACCCATAGGTGCCGGACATGGGAAGTATACAGTAAAAAGGCACAATTTTCTAGTTCCAAATACATGCATACAATACACACACGTACTCACATATATGCAAACACATACTGGTATGAATATAAGTTTCCACTTTTGGGGGGATACTTTATAACCTTAATCTAGTCAAGGAAGTGAAACAGTAAAAGTGAAGCTGAGAATAATATCTGATGTTATTGATGTCCATTTGGCAGTGTAATATACAATACCTCTTTGATGAGTGTGCAGGTACCACTAGATGGTTCCCAATTTCTTATATTCAGTAGACTTACTGAAAAATTAGAATTTACACTTGGTCCACAGTTTTAGAAAATACTTCTAGAAACAGTGCTTTTGCATTTTAAATGCTCTGTAGCTGAATTACTTGATATTTACAGCTATTTTTAATATAAAGAAGATTGATTTTTCCAATTGCTCTTGATGTTTCTGAAATGCTATCCCCACACTACTTTTCTAATATTATTTGTAGCTATGTTCTGTTTTCCTGAACACATTTGAATGTACATGTTTTTCCTCAATGATGTAAATTCATTTGTTATGATAGTAGCTGCATGTATGGGTCACCGGCATGATTTGGTTCATTTATTTCCTTGATAGCTTAGATTTATGTTTGCATTTATTCGGAAAGAGAACACATGATTCCAAAACTGTTACAAGGAGGAATATGTTCAATGTTTAGGATACTAATCTTGAGCGAATTCCATTAAATTACTGTCATAATAAATCACTTGCTGCTTTTTGAACCTGATCAGAACTAAACAGTGCAGCTATTGAGCAATTTCAAGTTTCAGACATTTCAGGACATTGGAAATGGTGTCCCGCTTTTCTGTTTAGTCAGGTGATATGAAAATGCATTAACATCCATAAGATATATTTAATACATGAATAAAGAATATGTTCAAAGCCTTAACTTATTTTTCATTAGCTCTCAGAAAACTAAGAAGCTTTAAGTCATCTTATTGCTGATCAGACTTTTAGAAAAAAGACCTCTCTCTTAGTTATTACATGTTTTGTTAGCTAGGCACCATTTGATCCTTTTTTTTGTGACCTACCAAAACTACATTTATAATAAAACACTCTTAAATGTAAAGTGTCTATATAGACTTTCTAACACAACAGTACTAATCTGCAAAGACTTTGAAATCACATCTACTCTGTTTTCAGCAATTGAGCTATTACTGACTGACATTACAAGACTCTATATACAAGAGTGTATAGATAGTGAACTATATGCATCCAAAGAACATTTACAAAACTGGAATTTACTTTAGGCTGCAATTAAAGCATTCATTATTTAAAAAGTCAGAAATAATACACATCACTTCTGAATCCACCTATCTGCAAAACCTGACATTAATGCTAGATGGAGAAGTTTTTTAATTCAATCTCTTGGAAACATAAACATATAAAATGCTAGAGGTAGGTTACTTAATATATAAGCCACTATCCTCCATGTGACTATTTAAATTTAAATCAATTAAAATTAAATAGCATTAAAAATTGAGTTCTTCAGTCACACTAGCCACATTTGAAGTATGCACTAGCTACATATGTCTAGTAGCTGTAATATTGTACAGGAAGGTGATATGAAATATGCAAATGCAGAGCATTTCATCATTGCTGAATGTTTTATTATACAGTGCTGGGCTAGAGCAGTCAGTATTCACTTCTCTATTAGACTGACTCTAATAATGTGTAGACTAATTTTTATTCCGATTTTACCTATATCAGGTGAATGTTTGAACAGAGCCATAATCTATGTTTACAAGATAAATATATTCATTTTTATCAGTTTAGTAGAAAAAAGCCTTACTACTTTTTTGCATGTTTTTCCTGGCAAGAACTGAAAATGATATATTAAAATTTCCTACTAATTGGCTTCCTGTTAATTTCCACTTGCATGTTTAACAGTCTTTCCTTAAATGTTATATCACCAATTTATTTACTGCATGGAGGCTGAAAGCTATAATATCTTATGATTGACTTGTAACTTTCATTAATCGAAAAAATCATCCTTGCCCTATCTCTCTTTAAAAAAAAATTCCAAAATGAGTATGATGCTATCCTTGGTTGAGAAAAATGATATATAGCAAAAAAAGAAAAATTGGAAAACAATGTTTTATTTTCTTTTATTTCCTGTTGTGTCTTGGTTAGAATCCAGTTTTTAACTCTACTAGTGTATAGGGGGAAAAATGTGTGCTTAATACTCCACGCAACTGTGCCAGCTTAATTTCTCCCTGCTTCCACACCTGCGACCAGGGTTTAAATTAAATTGTATGATTCACTATTTCCCAAACATATACTGAGCTTCCTGTCTATCTGCTTTTTATCCTTTCCAGAATTTCCACCTCATTCCACTCCATCTTTAAAATTACTCCAGATCTTAACATTCCTAATATACATTGAGTCACTTTTATTCCTGTAATTCACTTATTTATTCTCCTACCCCATTAACTTCTTGAGAGTGGGAGTTTATAGATTACTGGTCTATATATAAGTATATATTAGATGCTTAGTATATATTAGGCAGATTTAATTAACTTACAAAATGTCAATCAACAATGAAATATGGCTGTTATCTTTCAAAACAGGAAACTTAAGGAAGATACTAGGAACTTTTTTACTTGACAAAAACTTAGAAAAATATACAAAGAATACTAGAAATAATATAACAGTTTTTATACCTGCTAATCAACCCAAAATTAAAGAATGTTATTCCTTTGCCATATTTGCTCCAGATCTTTTGTTTTTAAACAAATCATATATATTCAATTGGATTACCTTTTACACCTTCTCCAGACTCATTTTCCTTCATTCTTCCCCTTTTAAGGTTAACTATTATACCAAAAACTCTCTTTTAGAAGTGATTTGTCCATGTGTACATACAATTATTTATGTTAATACTTTTCAAGATTTTAGTTCTAAATGAATGGCTTTGCTTACCATTTAGAACACTGAAACATCAAAGAATACTTCTTAAACAAGTAGCTTATTATTTTTGCTATATTTTGTTTCTGAACTCTTTTAAAATTAAGTTAAAGGAGAAAATCACATGCCTTTGTGAGAGCTTTTTTTTTTTTTTTTTTAAATCCTTTTCACTGACTTCACAGATAAATAAACACCGGCTGCCAATTTCACTTGCAGGATAATTGATCCAAATTATCTAATCCAAAGCTCTTTGAAAAATGAAAACTTCAGTCGATCCTTAGAAATGTCATTGATTAAAGGTCCAGGTCTAACTGGACCTGGACTGTGCCCTTGAAATCTGCATGGAGTGTTCCTTTAAAAACCTCATGACTGAATCAGTATATTAGGAGCGCAATTATAGAGGATATTTTAATGGCAGAACACTGTGCTAGGTGTTGGGAATAGAATAAGACAACGGAGATACTGGTGAATAATACATGACCTTGTGTAATTAAATCTAGAAGAGTGTTCTGCAAACTATAAATACTATTGGATTTGTGAGTAATAAAAGATCAATGAGACCTGAAGTAACAGAAAAATATCTAATGAGAGAGAGTGATTTGCAGAGTGAATAGGACTTGCACATGTTACAGCAAGAAGAGCATTCCTGGCAATGGAATGCCCTAACTGTAGTGCTGGGTGGGTATTGGAGAAGAGTGGAAATAAGTATGGATTGAAACACAAGGGAGACTATAATAGAATTCAACATAAACTCTATTTGGTCTTTAAAAGTCCTTGACTTTTATGATTCCCTTCTTTCTGGTCACGACCTTGATTAACCAATAATGATAAGCTCTTAACACATCTGTATCCTTCTCTTTCACTTTTTAAGAAAAAGGCTTACAAAATTATAAGGATATTTTAATGTTGGGTGATAGAACTAACCTGAATCCAAACTGTAGATGAAAATAATCTTTAGGGGTGGGTTTCCTTACAACCACTCCACCAGATGTGTTAGAGGAACACTCACAAATTTATTAGGAAGAGAAATGAGGCGTAGAGAAATAAAGTAGTTCAGCCATCAGCAAACAGTGCTTCTGGGACAGAGTGGAAGAGAATCCTAAGGTTGGAAGAAACATTCAGAGGTCATCAACTGCCATTCTCATCTGACTGCTGTGTTATTCAGTGCCCCCCAGAGGAGAATTTTCTATGTCCTTTTTCACTAACCTCTCAAAAGTTTATAAGTCGATGTTAGTTATCTCTTCCAGAACTGCTCCTGTCTGACTTCGGCCCACTTAGAGTGAACTTCTCTCCAACATACGTGTTTCCAAGTATTTTTAATTGCTTGTACATAAAGCACAGTGCTGCTAGTTTTATTCATTTCCAATGCAAATTTTAAAACCATGTCCGCTACAAAGTGAGGAGGCTTTAATAATAGCTCTTTTTTAGACCTTAAGAAATGAAATAAGGTATCATAAAGTTACCACACACAGAATCTGAATTTAAGTGGCTTATCTTACATACTTTGTTTCTCTTCAGGGTAGTGTGTTCATGCGTCTCCCATGCTCCATGCTGTAAAGCAGTTGAGTTGATAAGAAAAATACACGTCACCCCAGTAGGAGTCACAGACCATCACTCTATTGGTCTACTCCAGATTTCTGTACCACCTCACCTCCAACACTAAAGAGTGTGTTTCAGGTCCTCTTGGGGTTAGGGGGTGGTGGGGAAGTATGATACCACTATGACAAGTTTCAGAAGCTTTCAGAACCACATTTCACACAATTGCAAAACAAGCATTTTCCAACATGATGTACTTCTGTTCACATGTTAAGTATGATGGCAGCATGACATGGTCATAGGTTGCTGAAGTCAATAATTCAATGAGAGATCTATGAAAGAGAACTCTTCTAGATCACCTTCTAAAGAGGACTTTTTTAATTGAGTAGGAAAAAAAATCATAAGATTTCCTTTCCTGGGTTTTCCTCTAATAAGCATACATTTAATGTCACTGGAGCTATTTAATGGGAAAAAGAAATAAGTCACCTTATAATTATATGCATACACTTTGATAACCACTGGTTAACACTACTTTGTACAAATATCAACTAGATGCCATTTTCTTTCACCTTCAAAGGGACATCACTCAAGCAATTTCCCCCTCTTGTGTTCGTATTTTCCCTTGCTGCTGGATCACTGCACGGAAAGACACCAGCTCCCAGCTACTTCAGGGTTTGCCTCAGTTGCAGAAAGCTGCCTTACCCAATCAAGCACATGCTTCTCCCAGTGGGCACACATCCAAAGACCAATTGTGCCAGGTTATTAATACCTGGTTGTTTAAGCCCAATGTAGGACACCCCTGACACTCTTATTATGTTCATAGTGCTCTATAGGACTGCCCAAGACTTTTTTGAGCCTGCATCACAATTCAAATGCATCACAGTTCAAATCCATCCTCTACTCCACCTTGCTTTCTTCTTTTCCCTCCACAGATGTGAATCCCTAATAAATATCCAGAATGCCAAAGTCCATCTCAGTGTCTGCTTATGTAAAATGCCATGCTCTGGTGTTCTTGTCAAAGTCACAATATGGTCTTCACGCTGCTAAATCCAATGGCCAATTTTCAGTTCTCATCTACTTGGACTAGTAATTGGCCTTTGGCCTCTCTCATGCCCTAAATTCTTCAGTCTATTCTCACATAACAACCAGAGCAATCCTTTTAAAATATAAGAAAATTCATCTCCCTCCTCTACTCAGGACTCTCCCATGTTTGCCAGCTCAATCTAAGTAGGAGTCAGAGTCTTTACAATTTCCTCCAAGGTTCAGTATGATAACTCCTTCACCCCCTAACCCTCTGACTGTATCCCCTACTACTCTTCCTCTTGTTCATTTTGCTTCAGCCACGTTAGTCTTATCACTGTTCCTTCATCTATTGTTCTATGATGCCCATCACGCCCCTATATATTGGCATATCCTAAATATGACTAGCCCCTTCATTTCCTTCAATACTGTAACGTTGCCTTTGCAGAGAGATCTCATCTAACTACATTAATTATACCATCCCCTCCTGCCCTCCCTGCTTTCCTGTTTCTTGTACCTTTTTTTTTTCCCATAGCATTTTTTACCATCTGACTCATAACATGTTGATTTGGTTGTTTGTCTCCTCCCACTAAACAGTAAGTTCCATAAAGTAAGAGACCTTGTTTGTTCACTATTATAATTACAGGATCCAAAATAATTCAATAAATTCAACAAATTTAACAAATAATCATTGAATGAGCGACTTAAGTAATGAATCAACTTCTGAGAGTGCAATGCATCTTCTTGGGAATAATAACAGTGCTACTTTGGGTGTAAAACATAGAGTAGTCTAATATTTTACAATATGCTATAAATCCACAACAATGTCATATACCTCTGAGGTGAATATATCTAGAACACTCACCTATTGTTTATTTGATATCCCTCCTGGGTAAATGCCTTTTCAAAGCTGTGGCAATTGGAAGAAGTACCAAACATCCTTTGGTTTTGGAACATTTCTAAGTTCCAGGGCTGTTCTGAATGCGGTCATTATATATGGAAATGACAGTAAAGTTTTAAAACTAGATTTCTGTTTTAAGAATAGGTTAGGAGGTTCAGTCACTATGATAACCATTCTGACACATATTAGTTTGCAAGGAAGATAGACTAGAATGGGATGTTCTTCTCAAAATACAATATAGTTTTAAAGAAATTCTTGTTGAACTAAATAAGCAAAGACCTTATGCCAACATTAGTGTAAATGCCACTAAATCAAGAAGGATAAGTAGTATTTAATCAGCCAGACTCTGTGACTAATGGATTGACCTGGTCAAGGCCTGTAAGGATCCAGACGTGCTTGCCAATCTGCACTACCTTATCTAAATTTAGGGTGCAGATGTCGTAACAACAAAAAGACATGGTGACTACACTGACCTTGTGTAGCAAGGTGGTTCAGTTATAGTTGTCTCCGAGGATAAAAAATAAAGAAAAGAAAAAACAAGAAACAAATTTAGGATTCCCAGTTAAATGATGGTCATGCTGGCAGAAAAATGAACATCTGGCTACTTCTACCAATTCTTCATCAGAAGAGCACTTATGCTTGGGGTATGCACCTGCATTATGAACACATGATTTCTTATCTATGCAAATGTAAAGGGGAAATATAAGACTTTTTCATTAGTAATGAATAAAGCAGTAAGAACAATTTATTTGAGGAAAAATTACATAAAAGTCGTTATGGTTGGGACAACCTCTTTTCAAACCTAAAGGAGAACCAATTTTTTTTTTTTTTTTTAATTTTCAGTAAATAAGTACTTACTACTGACAAATGTAAAGTTTTCTATTTTAAATTAAAAACTACATGGAGAAATATACAGTTTAAGATGCCCCGATTTTACAGTTAATACTAACAGTACATTTGTAATTATATATTTAATTTTGCCTTTAACTTTAATATTTTAAATTTAAAAAATTAAAGCCTTCAACTTTGATCAGAACTCTCGTCTCCTAAAAGGGCTCAGTATTCTAACTATGAAAGTAAAGATTAGTGGAGTTTTAAAATGATTGCTTAGAAAAAGGATTTTTCACTGAAGTTACGAGTAATTTTACAGAATTAAGAGCTATTAATAATATTTATAATAGTAAAATATTAATAGCTAACATTTATTAAGTGCTATGTGCCAGCCAGTATTTTAAATTTTTTCCATGTATTTTCCTCTTTTATTTTCACTACCTCCTCCTCAGGAGTGAATTACTATTTTGATAACCATTTACAGATGAGGAAACTGAGTCTGAAAATTCAAATACTCTGGGCAAGGACACAGAACTAGTGGGTGATGGGGCCAGAATCCTAACCCAGGTACTCTGACCTCACAGCCCATGTTTTCAATCCCACAGTGTTAACACAAACTACTAGCTTAGGGAATAAGAGGTTGAAGTACAGAGCTCCAGCAGTAAGTCTGTCTTGATGGTGCCAGGAGAGGCAGTTGTAAATTGCAAAATCCAGGCAATCTTCTGGTCATTTTCTCTCCCCAATGGCAAATAAACAGCTTGACTAGTAGTTTTGACAGAGCATATCAGTTGATTTGGCATCAGCAGACAAAGTCATTGTCTAGCTACCATATACTAGAGGGAGGTTCTTGGCCAGAGTCCCTGTCAGCATTGTTTCACAACACTGTGAATCACATACTCCCTGCAGAGGTTCAAGCCACAATAGAGTACATTAGACCCAGTCTTCACAGCTCAGCGGATTTAAGGAAAATTTAGAGGATAGTACCATGCCCTCTACATCATCTTATTGCCATTTCAACAGATTCACTCTTAGGCAATGACCTTAGGTGTTTGGGTACCCAAAGAAATTCTTCAATGTCCTAGGAAAGTAAGTAAGTTACTGGTAATAAAGCTTTTCTAAATCAAGTTCACATGCATGTTTGTTACAAATTAGGTGATGTTAGCAAATGGTATAGAATGGTTAGGTGACAAAAGGACTAGATTTACAAAAACTATTATACCTCTCTAACACACACACACACACACACACACACACACACACTACATCAAACATTTTTTAGCCTCTACATTCTCACATCTTTTCTTTCGGATTTAACTATCAGCTCTATGTGAATAACCCTCAAATAATTTCTAATCCTATAAACTTAGTTGGCCTGAGCAACTCAAACTCTTGAAAGGAGACTGCTATGTTGACATCTTTCTAAGGTCCCTTGGGATATAGTTAAATGGAGACATTTGCTGTTGAATTTTAATAATGATGTTCATAAATGAGGTAAATAGCAGCAACGTGTCCCAGTCTACCTGGATCTCTAAGTTGAGAGACCAGGTTTACTGTCCAGGCTGACCTAATCTAGGAATTGGACTGGTTGAATGTATAAATTTGAGTCAAAGATCATTAGATGGCAAGGAAACTAGGTCCTGGGGATCCTGAAGAGGCCATGAGAGGAGAAGCTAGGGAAATAACAGTCTAAAGAGAGGAATATATCGACAGCTGGGATCGTAAGAATGCTAATGAACAATCCTATGTGTTTTATGCCTTAAAGGAGCATTATATATTGTGTAGCAAATTACCCCGGAATTTAGCAGCTTACAGAATGTATTTAGTATCTCATAGTTTCTATGGGTCAGGAGTCAGGGCACAGTGCAGCTGGTTTAAGGTCCTCATGATGATGTGGCAGTCAAGCTGTCAGCAGGGGCTACCCTCATCTCAAGGCTCGCCTGGGGCTGAAGGATCTGATTCCAAACCCACTCTCTTGGGCCTCTCCTGAGGTCAGCCTCACAACATGGCAGCTGGCCTCCCGATGGTGAGATGTCTATAAGGGAAAGGGAGAGAGAGCACACCCAAGACCTGAGCTGCATATTGTCTCTTTGTAAGCTAATCTTAGAAGTGAAGTCCCATCACTTTGTCACATTCTATTCAGTAGAAGCAAGGTCCAGCTGACACTGAGGAAGGAGACTACACAAGGACTACACGGGGGAGTGACTACCAGGAGAAAAGATCAGTTGGGTGCTACTTTACATGCTGCCTATCAAAAAGGGTAACAGAAAACCTAGAACAAGTGATACCCAGCCAGAAAAAGTCTAGCTTCATCTAGATTTTATCTAAATACTTGTCTTTACATTCCAGTGTGCCTTAAAGGCACCTGGGGAGCATGTTAACCCCTTAACCTTTTAGGTCTCACCACGAGAAATTTCAATTCAAGAGGCCTAAGGTAGGGCTGGGTGCACCCCGTATTTTTATCACTCCCTCTTAGAGATTAGAACATAAATGATGTGCAGACCACAACTTGGGGAACATTGATTTAGGTAAACATTTTTTTCATGTCCTAAGCACTGAAGTGATTATAGTCCTCACTCCCCAAACACACACTCACTGAAATGTTTTTAAAAAGAAAAATACTAGACTTTAAAATATGTATAAACGATTCTAACAAAATTCCATTTTTTTTTCTTACAAAAGCAATTTCAAAAATCTTTTGGAAATGTCACTTGAAAACATTTGCTGCCTCAGTTTGGGTGAAGTCCTCTATTTGTCACTGCCTGCAGTTAGTCTGAGTTTGCTTACTAGTCATCCCTAGTGAATTAGATTGTCACTTAGTGGGAAAAGTAGTCTGATGTTTCTGGGGATTGAATTCTCATGTTATCCAGTACTAGATGGATGGATTGTTTCAGATTACCCAAATTCTGTTTCTTCATTTTAAAGGTGTGAGTAATAACATCTACATCAGTATGACTCTGTTGTGAATTCAATGGGTTAGCCAATAGAAGTGGACCAATTAGTACAAAGTAGGTACCCAATTTGCAGCATCCAACAATAAATCTTGAACTCAAGAAATGGTAACTTTTGTCATGATTGCAGCAGATGCTTTGTGGTTATAGATGGTTATATTTCTCTTCTGGTGAATTTTATGTTCCCATTTGGGTATGGCAAGGTCATTACTGTTATATTGTTATGTGTTGTTTTGTTTACTTACTGTTTTGTATATACTATTCAGCTTTAAATTTTTCAAAAGCATCCTTTAACCTGAATTTACCTGATTATCAAAGTCATGAACTAATTGGTATCTGTTGAATCTCTTCTTTTTATATAAAACTAATAACTCAGCATGTTTTCACTGCCCTTTGATGACATGTCTATTTTTTAACCTTTGTTAGTATGGGGTTTGGAGTTTGGCATATGTGTTTTTGTTGTTATTTCCTGTTTTTGAAATTACTTTGACACTACTATTTCTTGTCATGGCCATACATACAATAATTATTTGGGCAATTCTATGTTTAAATAGCTTCAGAGCTCATCTCCATCCTATTTTTTTTTTTTTTTTTTCTTTAGACATCTTTATTGAAGTATAATTGCCTTACAATAGTGTGTTAGCTTCTGCTTTATAACAAAGTGAATCAGTTATACATATACAATAGGTTCCCATTTCTCTTCCCTCTTGCATCTCCCTCCCTCCCACCCTCCCCATCCCACCCCTCTAGGTGGTCACAAAGCACCGAGCTGATCTCCCTGTGCTATGCGGCTGCTTCCCACTAGCTATCTATTTTACATTTGGTAGTGTATATATGTCCATGACACTCTCTTACCCTGTCCCATCTCACCCCACCCCCTCCCCATATCCTCAAGTCCATTCTCTAATAGGTCTGTGTCTTTATTCCCGTCTTGCCACTAGGTTCTTCATGGCCTTTTTTTTTTTTTTTTTTTTTTTTTCCTTAGATTCCGTATATATGTGTTAGCATACTGTATTTGTTTTTCTCTTTCTGACTTACTTCACTCTGTATGACAGACTCTAACTCCATCCACCTCATTACAAATACCTCCATTTCATTTCTTTTTATGGCTGAGTAATATTCCATTGTATATATGTGCCACATCTTCTTTATCCATTCATCTGTCGATGGACATTTAGGTTGCTTCCATGTCCTGGCTATTGTAAATAGAGCTGCAATGAACATTGTGGTACATGACACTTTTTGACCTATGGTTTTCTCAGGGTATATACCCAGTAGTGGGATTGCTGGGTCGTATGGTAGTTCTATTTGTAGTTTTTTAAGGAACCTCCATACTGTTCTCCATAGTGGCTGTATCAATTTACATTCCCACCAACAGTGCAAGAGTGTTCCCTTTCCTCCACACCCTCTCCAGCATTTATTGTTTCTAGATTTTTTGATGATGGCCATTCTGACCGGTGTGAGATGATATCTCATTGTAGTTTTGATTTGCATTTCTCTAATGATTAATGATGTTGAGCATTCTTTCATGTGTCTGTAGGCCATCTGTATATCTTCTTTGGAGAAATGTCTATTTAGGTCTTCTGCCCATTTTTGGATTGGGTTGTTGGTTTTTTTGTTATTGAGCTGCATGAGCTGCTTGTAAATCTTGGAGATTAATCCTTTGTCAGTTGCTTCATTTGCAAATATTTTCTCCCATTCTGATGGTTGTCTTTTGGTCTTGTTTATGGTTTCCTTTGCTGTGCAAAAGCTTTTAAGTTTCATTAGGTCCCATTTGTTTATTTGTGTTCTTATTTCCATTTCTCTGGGAGCTGGGTCAAAAAGAATCTTGCTGTGATGTATGTCATAGAGTGTTCTGCCTATGTTTTCCTCTAAGAGTTTGATAGTGTCTGGCCTTACACTTAGGTCTTTAATCCATTTTGAGTTTATTTTTGTGCATGGTGTCAGGGAGTGTTCTAATTTCATACTTTTACATGTAGCTGTCCAATTTTCCCAGCACCACTTATTGAAGAGGCTGTCTTTTCTCCACTGTATATGCTTGCCTCCTTTATCAAAGATAAGGTGACCATATGTGTGTGTGTTTATCTCTGGGCTTTCTATCCTGTTCCATTGATCTATATTTCTGTTTTTGTGCCAGTACCAAACTGTCTTGATTACTGAAGCTTTGTAGTATAGTCTGAAGTCAGGGAGCCTGATTCCCCCAGCTCCATTTTTCGTTCTCAAGATTGCTTTGGCTATTCGGGGTCTTTTGTGTTTCCATACAAATTGTGAAATTTTTTGTTCTAGTTCTGTGAAAAATGCCAGTGGTAGTTTGATAGGGATTGCATTGAATCTGTAGATTGCTTTGGGTAGTAGAGTCATTTTCACAATGTTGATTCTTCCAATCCAGGAACATGGTATATCTCTCCATCTATTTGTATCGTCTTTAATTTCTTTCATCAGTGTCTTATAATTTTCTGCATACAGGTCTTTTGTCTCCTTAGGTAGGTTTATTCCTAGATATCTTATTCTTTTTGTTGCAATGGTAAACGGGAGTGTTTTCTTAATTTCACTTTCAGATTTTTCGTCATTAGTGTATAGAAATGCAAGCGATTTCTGTGCATTAATTTTGTATCCTGCTACTTTACCAAATTCATTGATTAGCTCTAGGAGTTTTCTGGTAGCATCTTTAGGATTCTCTATGTATAGTATCATGTCATCTGCAAATAGTGACAGCTTTACTTCTTCTTTTCCGATTTGGATTCCTTTTATTTCTTTGTCTTCTCTGATTGCTGTGGCTAACACTTCCAAAACTATGTTGAATAATAGTGGTGCATCTCCATCCTATTAATCAAAACATTCACTATTCTTGAGCTTTACCTGACTGTAGAATGTATGTATATATATATATATATATATTTTTTCAAGAACATGTTGGTAATGTGTTTTTAATGCTTTCTTCCCCCTACAAAATGTTGCATTCAGAAAAATAATTTCAGTATAAACTTTACAAATTGTAAAATTTTCTCTTGAAAGTTTGTAGTTATTTC
Source organism: Balaenoptera musculus (assembly GCF_009873245.2). Taxonomy (NCBI): domain Eukaryota; kingdom Metazoa; phylum Chordata; class Mammalia; order Artiodactyla; family Balaenopteridae; genus Balaenoptera; species Balaenoptera musculus. The sequence goes on from NC_045787.1 coordinate 95,822,315, forward strand.
TCCAATGTTGTGTCATATTTGTTGCTAAAGAGTAAAACTCTGAATTCTTTCTGACTTATTTGTTAGGGAAACCATATTTTTAGCACAGATGCTTGCAAAAAATTTTTTTTGATCTTTGTAATTAATTGTTTTGCCAGAATGTGTCTAGACTCATTGACCTCTCTTCAGATATACTTGCATTGTTATAAGCCATTTTAATGTGCTCTTACTGATTCTTTTTCTTTGTTGTAAAGCAGGGGTCATAAACTCCAATAACTCCAGTGTCTAGATAAGTAATGTAAACAGTGAAGTGGATCCTAAGAGAAAATGCAGGCCCCACCTAAAGGGAGCAGCTGCCACTCAAACTTAAGAAATAGTTGCCATTTGGAAATGGAGACTAAGTATGCCCAGTCTAATTTTTCAAGAGAAGATATGAAATCACACAATCTAAATGTTAGATTAACTTTTTTTTTTTATGAGTGACATTGTATGGGCCAAATAAAATATATCTGCCAGCCCTATTTGGTTATAGACTATCATTTGACAACACTTAGTTATCAGCAATTAATCTTTCCTTGACTCATCCATTAGGAAATATTAATCGAGTGACTAGGAATCCAGTCATGATCTAGGAACTAGGTATACAGTAGTTTCTCTTGTAGTGAACACTATTGATTTGAATTTTTTCCTCATTGTAGTTTTTCTGAACTTTTTAAGAAAAGTCTTTGATGGGATGCCATTATCTGCACTTCGCATTTTCATCTACTTTCTTAGTTATGTGTCTTTTATTTCTATTTTAAATAGAAATCCACATCCTGGATTCATTGTCTGCAATATCAGATCCCTTCTTTACCCACTATGATAAGGAGTTTATTTATACTACAATTTAAATTCTCCTTGCAATTTTCCTTTATTTTGCACAATCACTTTTAAAAAATTTTTTGCTTCTGCTGAGTAGAGGCCGTATCATCATGCATTATACTGAAAATCAGTTTAGGATTATATTCCATATCTCTTGTGCTATAATATTTGTTTGCAGGTTCCATGCTGGTTAGTTTGTTTTTGTTTGTTTTTTTTTTTTAATTTAAAATTCTTTCTGTTATTTGAATGAGAAATTCTCTCTTGATCCAATGTTTGCCCAAAGGGAAGTGGACCTTAGATCTATATTTAGATTTTAGATCTATACTCTTATTCTGGTTAAAAGCTTCACTTAGAGTTGAGAAGTAGAACAGGCTTATAAGCAAGGTTCCCAGCCTAATGTTCAATTTTCAGTATGAATTCTCTACTGTGGTTGTGATCACTGAGAACAGGATGAGAAATGAAGAGCCATCTGGAGCTCACATTACTACTAAAGTTCGTCCAGGCTTCAATCTGCCTATAGTGCCTCATTTATAGGCTCTATGATCCTATAATCTGTGTGATAAAATGTGCTACCAGCAGCCTCTGTGCCCCGCCCCTTTCCAACATGCTCAACTTCCTGCCTAGATTAGTTATTCTGAATAGAACAGGAAAAATGAAGGACAGAGATAAGTAATGTCTCCTCAGTGTATGATCAGTATCCATCAGATCAAATTTTAGTTTTTGAGTTTTTTGAGCAGTTCTAAATATTTGTGAGAATTAATATTTAATAACTTTTATTCTTGTTTAAGGTTTTCCCAGTATCAGAGAGAAATTTTACTCATTTTGCAGAAACATAAGAAACATACTCAGTCTTGCCATTATCATATCAATCCATTGAGCTCTGTATATATATGCTATATTGTGGAACTTTAGTGTTTAACTTTTCTATATTGTGATATATTTTATTATTCATCATTCTAGAGATTATTTTATCATTAATCTTCACTATGCATCACTTATCACCACTGATGTTTAAAATAACTAAAATAGGAATATAGAAAACATGATGGAATAGCCCAAAGGGTAATATAATGTTCTTCTCAATTTTCTTACTTGTCAAAAGTTTTATACCCTCTTTCAAGAAGGTATAAAAGAAGACTGAAGATACCCTTTGTATTTTGTTTTTTATTTTTATTGAACACAAATGAGAATTCAGAATTTTTGAATTTCCACCCAAAATACCAAAGGAAGAAAACTGACAAAGGGAGATGTTTCACAACTCAAAGAGTAGTACTCTAGACTTTAATAATGAGAATGAAATTGCTTATATAAGTGAAATCTGAGATGAATTTTCTTAAAACTTAAGAACTTCTAAGTGGACAATGTCTTTCTAATAACATAAAGAAAAAATATATTCCCTACTAGTTAGTCATAAAGCAAGTAGGACCTGGACCTAAGCATGCACGTAATATTTCACAGCAAGAACCCAGTTGATCCTATTTTCCTAAAAGTATACATGACAGTATTCTTTCACCTTTTATCTGTTTGTACACCACAGTTCTCTTGATACAAAAAATGTTGTTATGTTTAGATTATTAACAATTCTAGTTATTTTTATTATCTCTTTAATCTTACTTCTGTAAATTTTTCATAAAATGACAGATAATTTAAAAAAAGGTTTATTGGACCCAGATGGTAAATGCAATAACCATATTCCTGGTTTCCTAAAGGCTTAGCAAATATTATATGCTGCTAAGTGTTTATAGTTATAGTGTATATTTGGTGGCTGTGTTTGGTTATGGTTGTCATGATTCTCTTCATCATCAATATAAAATCATTTAAGCCATGAATGGGTCACTGATAATTTCTTTCAATTAAAATATACCTTCAATATAATGGCAAGAGGCACTTTGTTCATCTTTACTTAAGGTGGTGATGTGAAATTTCCTCTTTATTTCCAAGCATACATTGGTGGGAAAATAAGAGATAGGAAGGTCTAAATGGAAAGCTGCTAACTGAAGGCATTTTAAATTAGAAGTCTGTGTATTTATTTGTGTTAAAATGTAGGAAAAAAATCAGAGAAAATGAAAGAATTCTAGATACCAAAAAAGACAAAGGAAAATAAAACAAAATTGGAAATAAAAAGAAAAATCAATGGAGAAAATGAGAAAGGCAGTTCAGAGAAAAAGAGCTAAAGAATTGGAAGGCCCTTTCGAAAGAATGAGATTATCCAGTTCAAACATTTTATCACTCAGGTACTCATCAGCCACATATTTACTCAGCATTGCATCTAAATGTGCCAAGAACTATGCTGGGAACACTAAGATAGAATCCTGTCTTCCAAGGGTTTATAATGCAGTGGGCATGATCAACAAATAAACAGTCCCCCTGCCCAAAGTTTCACAGTAAGTCTTCTGCTTCCTGCACAACTGCATCTCAACTGACATATTCGGGTGGACTAAAAGTTCTGCTGCCAACATGAATGGAGTATCCAGATGGGATGAACAGAGAAAAAGTAAAAGTACAATAGAAAGTCAAAAGTGGAAAAGTAGAATTCTACAGCTTGTCAGGAAAATAGCATGCTACCACATTTTTCACCCCCTAAAAAACCCCACTAAACATTTTATAGTTCTACTTAGGAATAGGTGTGAAATATTACAGGTGACAGAGAAGGAAGGAATTAATCATGGTTGGTAGAGATCTTAGGGGAGTTAATCAAAGTAGGCTTCACACAAGAGGTGACATAAGAATTGTCTTTTTAAAATATAAGATCCCCAGGTGTATAAGAAGGAAAAGGACATTCTAAAGACAGAAAAGAAATGCACAGGGCTTGGGAGGAAAGAAAGCTGTTGTATTCAGGAAGCATAAAGTCACCAGATTTCCCTAAAGCACACAGGATGTAAAATTCTGGTGGCAGATAACACTGCCAAGAAACTGGCCACACTAGGCAGTGTCCACACAGGGAGCTATACACCGCTCAGAAGGCAATGGGGAGCTATTTATGCAATAAGTGCCATTAATACTTTCTCTCAATTTTATCATTTATAAAATGGAGGTAAAGTACAATTTAAAATTGATTTTATTATGTTCTGGATTCTGTTTTTGCTGATAACCAAAGGGGTGAGGGTGCAAGCTAGGTAAACTTAACCTGGCCGATGGAAAACAACTTGGTTTCTTCTGGTTAAAACAGACTGTTTCGGGCTTACTTTTTTGGTCAGTTCAAAGCTCAAATTCAAAACCAAGACTGCTTCACCTTCTCAAAGCATCTTTCCTCTCTTTCCTCTTTTTCAAAATGCTTCAGGTACAGATAGAAGAAGAGAGAGCTCATCTCCTCTTAAAGACCCAGGATGAGGGCTCTCTGGTTCATGTGCAATCCTTATTTGTGGGGATTGATGAAGGCATTGTTTCTCAAATGTCTTGATCTCAGGATCCTTTCACATTAAAACTATTAAGAAACCCAAACAAACTAGTCAACATAACAAAAAAGGAAACAGACTTACAGATATAGAGAACAAATTAGTGGTTACCAGTGGGGAGAGGGATGGGGAAGATGGGCAATATAGGGGTAGGCGATTAAGAGGTACAAACTATTATGCATAAGATAAGCTACAAGGGTGTACTGTACAACACAGGGAATACAGCCAATATTTTATAATAACTATAAATGGAGTGTAACCTTTAAAAATTGTGATCACTATATTGTACACCTGTAACTTATATAATATTGTATATCAATTATACTTCAATTAAAAAAAATAATAAACCCAAAAAGTTTTTGTTTACCTGGGATGCATTATTTATATGTTTATGTGGGTCATCTCTTTCAATTTACCACGTTAGTAATCAAAACAGAAAAATGTTAAATGCACATTAATTTTAAAATAACAATAAAAATTCATCATATATTAACACAAATAATATTCTTATAAAAAATAAAATTTTCAAAAAAATCTGTGGTAAGGATGGCATTTCTTTACATTTTACAAATCTAATGTCTGGCTATCTGACTTAATAGAAGATACTTGGATTTTCATAAATACTTCAATCAATCTGCTGAGATATGTTTAGTTGAAATATTTGAAGAAAATCCTGCCTCATACACATATTTATTAGAAAAGAAAGGAGTATTCTAATAGCCTTTTCATATAACAGTGGATATTGTTTGAAACTACAACAAAATCCAACTCAACAAGTGAAAGCATCTTAAAAGTAAATAGTACCTAAGTAATCTGAAACCATATCAATGAATTATTTGTGCTCTTTTTATACTCAAGTTTACCTCCCAATCTGAATAGCTCTTCCACTCATGCATGATTTTGTAACATCTCTTGGAAAATACTGGTTGAATAGTTATGCAGATCTTCCATATGGTTGACACATTTCATTCTACAAAGTCCCAAAACGTTTATTAATATCACCACTGATCTCATGAGAAATGTCTATCAAGCTTAAGGTAACAGAAGTTTTTCAAATGTATTAGTTTTCTATTGTTGCCATAATAAATTACCACTAGTTTATGACCTCACAGTTTTGTTGTTCAGAAGTCCACTTGGACTTAGCTGGTTCTTAGCTCTGGGTCTCACAAGTGTAAAATCAAGGCACTGGCAAGCCTGGTCTTTTATTTGGAGGCTCTGGGGGAGAATCTGCTGCCAGGGTCATTCAGGTCAAGGTGCTGGCAGAACTTAGTTCCCTGTGCTTATAGGCTATGATCCCTGGTTCCTCAGAGCCCTGTCAGCCAGGAAGGAGCTTCCTGCATGGCCAGCCATGCTGCTCTTTCCATCTTCAAACATGAAATGGCATGTTACATACTCATACTCTGAATCTCTCTGACCTCCTCTTCTGCCACATTTCTTTTGCTTCTTGGTAGAAAAATTTCCCTGCTTGAAAGGCTTGTGTAATTAGATTGACCCCACCAGGAAGATCCAGGATAATCTCCCTATCTTAAGGCCAATAACTTTAATTATACTTGCAATGTCCCTTTTGTCATGTAAAACAAAATATTCATGGAGTTTAGGTTTGGTGCCACCATCCAGATTTATGTTAATGCACCAGCAGTTTTGACCTTTATTGCTTTTGCACCATGATGCAAACATCAAAATATATCTTAGAATTATATAAAAATAGTCTGACCTTGTAGATTGCCCAAAAGGATCTCAGGGATTCCCAGTTCTGCAAACCATATTTTGGTAACTGCTGAGCTCCAAAACCCACATTTTTTTTTTGAAAAACCATATGTTTAGCTGTAGTAAAAATTAACCATGAAATCTAAGTGGCTTCATATATGAAAGGCTACTTCTCACTCATAACAAATCCACTCCTGGGTTGGGAGATTCACCTGGAGAGCTCTTCTCCATGTAGTGATGAAGTGTTCTTTGCCTGTCTTTCAATTATCTATTGTGTTGTTGTACTGTCTCTCATGGCTCTGTGATTAACTGGGCTCTGTTGGAGTGTTATTACTTGAGATTTCTTATACAGAAGCAATCTGAAATCATCTGAGGTTACAGATATCTCTAAGGTATCAGTTGGGTTAGGCATCCAACCTGGCTCTCTCATATCACTGGATGTGACTGGCAGCTCAGCTGAGGCTGTTGACCTGAATGCCTGCATGAAGCTTCCTCCTGTGGTTGAGGCTTCTCAAAACAATGAGTTTGGAGATTCCCAGAGGGTGTGTCCCAAGAGCAAGTGTTTCAAGAGACAGGAAGAAAAATGTGCCTGCCCCTGAAGGCCTAGGTATGAAAACTGGCACAATGTTATTTCTATCACATTATGTTGGTCAGAGCATTCACAGAACCTGACCTGATTCAACGGGATGGTGGTATAATCCCCACTGTATGATGGGAGGAGTATCAGAAAATTTTGGCCATTTGTATTCCATTACTGCTTGACTGAATCTTGAGAATTAGTAATGTCCACCACACTGTTCTACTGATACCCACTGGGAGACAGTCCCTCTGGTCTTGTCCCTGGATACTCTACTGCTAAATTTGTCTATCTGGTCATCAAAATTGTATCTGCTTTTGAAGTTTGTAGTCCCTTACAGATTCCACGATTATGAAGCTTTGAAACCGCCTTGTCTTAAACACCAGGCTTCTTCTTACCCACCAGTCCTTTCAGTACCGTAGCTTCTTGCTTCCAGGGCATTACGATACTTGTAAATCTCCTACAAGCCATCAGCAACTAAGTATGTCAGAAGAGATACTCAGGCCATGTTGACCACCACCTTCTACCAAAGTTGCTCTACAGCATTTAAACAATTTGGGATAAGGTATCTCTTTAATGAGCTATAATTTTCTTGGCCTATACATTGGGAGAACATAACAACTCCCTGTCTTCTGGAATCTTCCCCTCCAAACCTTACTAGATATTTGTTACCCCTACCCTTGTGATTTGACTTAGGAGTTCGAAAAAATGCAAGAGCACTAATGTCCAACCACTTGCGTTTCTCCCACTTTCTTTTTCTTTGGCTTTACCTCTCAGCTCCAGAAGGTCTTTCTACTTCCCTATCTTGTCTTTTAGGAATATCCCTTAAATCCATTCTTCTGTGCTATAGGGAATAGTAAAAATAATCCAGTTTCCCCAGAACTACTTCTTGATAGATGAAATGAAATTAGAAGGGGAAAAAAATGCTTTTCTGTCTCAACTAAACCTGGGTTGCAAGGATATTTTCTCACTATGATAAAACTCAGCATTGCCCTATTTATTGCAGTTGGCAAACTACAGTATGCAAGCCAAATCCAGTCCCTGGGCCAAACTGGGTCTGTTTTTGAACGGTCCATGAGCTAAGAATAGATTTTACATTTACAAGATGTTGCTAAAGCTATTATATATAGGATGGATAAACAACAAGGTCCTACTGTATAGCACAGGGAATTATACTCAATATCCTGTGATAAACCATAATGGAAAATAATATGAAAAATAATTATATGTATAACTCAATCACTTTGCTGTATAGCAGAAATTAACACAACAGTGTAAATCAACTATACTTCAATAAAATTTTTAAAATAAATAAATAAAAGATGTTGCTAAAAAACGGGATGGTGGTATAATCCCCACTGTATGATGACCAAAGAAACCAAAAGCCAAAGAAGAATATGAGACAAAGATGATATTTGGCTCAAAAAGCTTAATGGGTCTTCCACAGATAAAGTTTACCAATCCCTGTTCTATATGGCATCTTCTATCCTCCAGAAGTGATGAATGACTTGGTTTAAATGCTTGGAAAAACACAGTGAAGCTTGGTAAATCAGTTTAACATTTTTTTAAAATCCCCATTTCAAGTATAAGATCTATTTCAATATCTGGCACATACTGAGTGTTCAATAAATGTTAATTTCCTTTCTAGCCTTCTTCTTTTCGATGAGGATTATGAGAAAGAATAAAAGTATGCAATTTAACTCTCCAAAAAGATTAAAGCATTGATGTTTTAGATACTTAAAAGGCATTTGTTTAAATGGAAATGAAATGTTTAAAAGGAATTTGGGGGAAAAGAGAACATGGTAAATTTTTTTACAGACAAGTTGAACTTCTAATGGTGCCAGGGAGCCATTTGGAAATATGGAAGTATTTTGAAAAAAAAAGAAGATTGGGTGTTGAGTAGATAAATGGGCTTCTCGTTTGGGAAAGTATGTGACAATTGGAACTACTGGAGTATAAGAATCAAATTATTAAAAAGGAAATCAGAAACAAGGAAGTCCAAATACTGGAGACCATGAGCAGTTGAAGAGTAGTCAAGAGATAGAAAGCAGAAGTCAGAGAAAGACCAGTCAGAGAGGCAGCAATACAATCAAGAACAAGTTTTGTTGGATGTCAAGGTAATAATTAACAAGGAAACTCATACCCAAAGAATATAAGCAATTTCCCCAAGACTCTCCAGCTAGATAATCATAGAGTCATTATTCCAAATGTCAAAACTAGTGCTTTCCCCACTACTAAATCCTGAAACATTTTCCCCTGACAACTTACATTAATTTCCTATTGTTACCGTAACATATTAAGCGTAGTGTATTCTCTTATAATTCTAGAGGTCAGAAGTCTGAAACGGGTCTCACTGGGCTAAAATCAACATATCAGTAGGGCTGGTTTACCTCTGGAGGCTTTAGAGTAGAACTTATTTCTTTGTTTTTTCCAGATTCTAGAAACTGCCCACACTCCTTGGCTTCTTTCATTTTCAAAGCCAGCAATGGCCAGTCAAGTCTGGCTTACATGGCATCACTCTGACATGGAAACGTCTGCTTCTCTCTTCCACATTTTAAGGACACTTATGAGTACACTGGGCTAACCTAGATTATCCGAAATAATCTCCCTATTTTAAGGGCAGCTGATTAGCAACCTAAATTCCATCTGCAACCTTAATTCCCCTTTGCCATATAACCTCACATATTCACAGGATGCAGAACAAGTATATAAACATCTCTGAGGGCCATTATTCTCCCTACTACACCACTCCACTTCAAATGCATCCCATCCTTTAGTCATTCCATCTCAAAACCTGGGGGCCACTTTTGTTTCAATTCTACTTTAATCAGCTGCTAATGATAAGGCTTCTTTCATTCATTTATTCATGATTTAACAAGTACATATAGAGTGATGTCAGGTTCAAAGTATTATTTGTGATTTTATAAAAGGAATAAGTTATAATGTTTGTCTTCAAGGATGTTGTCCTTCCTTTATGTTCATGTCTGAAATAAAATAACATCTTGTTCTTCCTGTTTGCTCCTTTATCACCTTTTCTTTCTAATTTTGCATACATCTATCAGCTATAGTTATCTGAATGTTCAGCCCAGTATCGTTTTCATATACTTGCCCCTTTACTTCAATATTTACAGTGTTCTCTACCAAGGGTTTAATGCCACACGTGCCCACTGTTCAAAAGCTGTCTGATCTGAGATAGACCTTACAGCTTTTTCCATCTTCCCTGATGCTCATTCTTCTCCCAAATGTGTATATGAACCCCAATATATCTTCTTTCTCTTACCTTTTCTTGTATCCAGATACCTCTCCCAGAAACTTCCTCCTGATTTCCAAGTGACCAACAGAGGTAGAAAAACTGATTCATAGTTCTGCTTCCCTGTTCAGAGTCTGTACAGAGGCTTCTCGTAACCTATCAAACTTTTCCAACACCCAATCCCAAAAGCCCAAGCCCATATTCTATTATCAGGACCTTCTTTGCCTATGAATTGTCTCCATGACTCCTATGGAGTCACCTTCTATTGCAGGTAATCCATCTCGATACCTTCCGATCATATCATGCTCACCCAACACTGAAGGCTTTTGTTCTTGCTCCTATTCCTGCCTGGAGTAGCTTCTGACTCCTCTGCCCTGTCACAACCGTCTTTGTATCTCATGCCCAGGGTTCTTCTGCAAACCCTCCTTCAATATTTTCTGCCTAATAATTATGTAGTTTTCACTGTTTCAGCTTCCATTCCATAGAATTTATTGTCATTATCACCAGCATATTACAAGACACCAACCAGTTAGAAAACTAGCCGTAAGTTTTAAAACAGCTGGTCAGTGGTTAAGAACAGGGACGAAAAGGAAGATGTTTGGCATTAAGTATATACAACAAATACACATCACAACTCAAGTCTCAGAAAGTAAGCAAAAATTAGAATCAATGAACATGTTGGTTTGATAGTTTTGATAACTAACACTACTCTCTATTATGTAGTCCTCTAATCATTAAGCATATATAACCTTAAGCATACCAACCATATATTTGGTTTTTCCAAAGTAATTCATGCCTTTTACACATATACTAAATTTGAAATTTTATACAAGTTGGGCACATATTAATGTCAATCATACATTTAATTGAATTGAATAGAATTGAACATTTTATTGGTAGTTTTATAAATGTAGTATCTCATGGTAGAACAATTTTCTAAAATAATGCAAATTTCATACTTGAGCCAAATCACAGCCAAGCCATATTTGTGTCCAAAACCAATTTTTACTGATGAGGCAACTCCCAGCCAAAGCCAATTTACATCCCAAAGTACTTTTTATTGATGAGACATTTAAAAACTGCACCAAGAAATTTGCCACCTTAGGAGAACAAAACAAGGCACTAGTAAATATTGAGGAAACAAATTGAATTAACGAAGCCAATGCCTACTTTAATAAACTGACAAGCAAGACAGGAAGAAAAAAGTATCAACTCCAAGAACTAAATTAAAGTGTACAGAACAAGTGGGCCATTCTCTCTTCTTTATGGTTCTGTGGCCCAGTTCTACCCAATGACATCATGCTTAATTTCTTGAAAAAGTCAATCACCATCATATTTGCTTAATTCTCAGAATCAAATGATTGGACAACACTTCTAATCCTGATATCTTAGACCACTGATGACCTTCCTGAATCCTGCTCTTAAAGGAAAGTCATAAATACATTCACCTAAAAGAGGAACATGTGGGGCAACAAGACGTTCTCTGGGGGACTGCACCTTGTGGCTGTCCTTTTACTTCTCCCAAGTATCAACAATGGTATCATTTCAAAAGCACTTGAGGGCTTGGTCTGGAATAATGCAATCTCTCTACAGAAAAACATTCTTATATCCCAACATGTGAGCAGAATAAAAAAAATGTCACAGTACCTCATGCTGTGCAGGGATGCTGAGTCATTGCGGAGGTAATGGCACCTTGGTGTAAGCAACAACATGTTCCTCAGCCTGAGATCTAAAACAAAACAAAACGGACAGCTCAAAGGAAGTTGTTGTACACGTAATCACTCTTCCGGTGTTTAGAGAGTGCCTATGGGGCACACAGGTGAGAGGCACCAGCAAACACACCAGTTTTCAAAGGATGAGACTTCTCTAATTCCCCACAGCGTAAAAAATTACTGTACATACACATGAATCCTGTGCCAGACAATTAAAACAGGAACTCATATATATTGCATAAACATCATTATCTTATAGAAATACATTGTGTATCATAAATCACAGTATTTAAGATGTACTAAAATAAAATGCAAAGAATGACAAGATGTTTCCATTGTAAATGACTTTTTAAAACTTATATAACTTGGAAAATATCTTATGTTGATAAATCACAAGCTCCTTTGGAAATACTTTTATATTCTGCATATTATGGAGCATTTCATTTGGAGATGCCAAATTTTCATAACTGGTAGCCACATCGTTGTGCAGACATTTTCTCTGCAGCACCTTTTCAGAACTCTCCTTTAATTCCTTCCCAAAATAAGAACCCTCAAAACTCAAAAGAACTGAGAGAGAGAAAAAAATTGAAGGAAGGAAGAGGGTCTTTGAGGATAAGTATTTTAAATTGGTTGCTTTATTTACATGCAATAATTATTTTAACACATGACAAACATAATCAACCAGCCTACCTTGAAATTTTCTATTTATGTAAAGCACCATGTTCATGTGAGTAGTTTCTAATATTTCCTATTCAAGCCTCCTACTTATCCCTAACAAAAAATCAAACATCAATAGAGAATGTGAGGCTTGACACTGATTACCAGAAAATGTAGGAAAGAGGAAATTATTACCTAGGAATCACCTCAAAAAAATCCTGTACTGTGCATTAAGTTAACTCCAAAAGTGCATTAAGTGAAATCCCTCCACTATGTGAGAACCATGATAGCTTGGAAGTGATTACCCACTTAACCCGAGATCACCCAAAATGATTCTGGCACCACATAAGAAAAATGATGCTAAGATTTCCACTTTGGTGGGGTTTTTTTTGTTTGTTTGTTTGTTTTTAATTAATTTGTATTGGAGTATATTTGCTTTACAATGTTGTGTTAGTTTCTGCTGTATAGAAAAGTGAATCAGCTACATGTATACATATATCCCCTCTTTTTTTTTGATTTCCTTCCCATTTAAGTCACCAGAGAGCACTGAGCAGAGTTTCCTGTGCTATACAGTAGGTTTTCATTAGTTATCTATTTTATACATAGTAGTGTATATATGTCAATCTCACTCTCCCACTTCATCCCAGCTCCCTTTCACCCTGGTAGCCATACTTCCCTTCTCTACGTCTGTGTCTCTATTCTGCTTTGCAAATAAGTTCACCTGTATCATTCTTCTAGTTTTTTGCTAAGATAAATTGTCTTTCTTCCCTGGTTCAAGCCAAGGGCCCACAGAGCCATATTTGCTGGCCCCCACCTATGTGAATTATGGTAAAATCAAAGATGAGTATGCAAAAGGGGATCTAAGAGGTTAAAGAGTAGTGATACATTAATCTAAAGTACAAAATGTTAGCTAGAAGGCTTGTCTGGCTATCTCTAATTCCCCTGAAGTTAAAGGGGACGAATGAAGATTGTTTTAGCGGTTACACTTCAAAGATGACTTGGATAGCTGACCTTAAAATGTTGGTGAATTCTGTTTCATTCTTTGCTTTCTACTTGTTATTATTAGTGAAAACCCTTAAAAAGGAAACACAATAAACTCAAAACTGTGTTCATTCCTATTTAGTTACTGTATGGGAAGGAGAAGATTCTATATTATTTGGCTTTAGACTGCAAGAGAAAGATAGTTATGAAAAGAAAGAGCTGTAGTTTTTCTACAGCAATGGATTAGAGAAACAGGGTCAATTCCTATGGTAGACAACAAAAAGGTCTAAGAAGTACCCCAGGAAGCCATCCCTAAACCCAGAAGTGATTTTGGAGGAGTATTTTCAGAAAGACTCTTAGGTAAATCCAGATATATCTCAGTAGAGCTTGAACATGGGGAAAGGTTGTGAAGATCACAAGATGAAAGATGAAGGAAGAAGACCTGAAGTATCACATATGGTCAGCACCTGACCACCATTCCCCTAGCAAGAGACAACAGTTCTTAAGAGGTGATCACATCAATGAAAACCGAACTCTGCATCAGAGTCAGATATTTAAAATACTGACGTCAAGGCCTTGACTTGAATCATAACTTCTGGGGAAGAGATTTCATAATCTCTGTCTTTTAAAAGACTCTCAAATGATCTTGGTAATCAGCTACTTTAGAAACTACTATTTTATATGTAACTCTCACTTAGACTAGTATGACTTTTTTGGAAGAGTTTGAGAAAAACTGACTTGATTCAAAGGATTCTTCTTTGAATGTTTTGTAGAATTCAATAGTGATGCCATCTGGTCCTGGGGTTTTCTTTATTTATGGGAAGGTTTTTAGATACTGATACAATCTCCATACTAGTTATGGATCTGTTTAGGTGCTGTCTTTCTTCATGATTTAATTTTGGCCTGTTGTACATTTCTAGGAATTTATCCATTTGTTCTGGGTTATCCAATTTGTTGGCATAAAATCTCTTATAATCCTTTTTATTTCTGTGTTGTCAGTTCTAATGTCTCTTCTTTCATTTCTGATTTTAAGTCTTCTCTTTGTTTCTTACTCTAGCTCAAGGTTTATTAAATTTGTGTATCTTTAAAAAAAAACAACTCAATTTCAATGATTTTTTTCTCTTATTTTTCTATTTTCTATTTCATTTATTTGCCTTTCTGTTTTTTTAAAAAAATTTTGCTTTGTGTCTCATGTTCTAGGTTTAATGAGGTTGTGATTTAATCTTTTCCTGTTTAACTTTGGTATCATGTGTATTTTAAAGGAAATGTTATACATACACAAAATTTGATTTTGTCATATTTATTATTGTATAAGGCACTATATGGTCAGTGAAAAACAATGTGGGAGAAAAGAATAGCTGTGAACTTTGAAATACTAATTATATGATAGTGCTTATTTTTTAAAAGACATTCAATTTGTTTGAAAGATATGTTACTTTTTCTAGGATTTTTCTACTCTGAACTAAAAAGAATTTCTGCTATAAACCCATATCAAGACCCCTAGGGAGAATAAAAATACTCTTAAAATTTGCAATAAAATTAATGACACCCTAAACATCACCACATAATGGTAAGGCTATTACAAATGGATACAGTCTCTATGACTCTGTTTTTTTTCTAGTTATATATATATATATTTTTTCAGATTATTTTCCATTATAGGTTATATTATAACATATTAAATATAATTTCTTATATATACAGTAAATCCTTGTTGCTTATCTATTTTATATATAGTAGTTTGTATCTGTTAATCCCATACTCCTAATTTGTTCCTTCACCTCTCTCTCTCCTCTTTGGTAATCATAAGTTTGTTTTTTAAGTCTGTGAGTCTGTTTCTGTTTTGTACACAGATTCACTTGTATTATTTTTTAGATTCCACATATAAGTGATATAGTATTTGTCTTTGTCTTACTTCACTAAGTATAATATTCTCTAAGTCCATCCATGTTGCTGCAAATGGCAATATTTCGATCTCTTTTATGGTTGAAATATATATATATCATATATCATATATATATATATATATCTCACATATTCTTAAGCCAATTGTCTGTTGATGGGCCCTTTGGCTGTTTCAATGTCTTTGCTATTATAAATAGTGCTGCTATGAACATTGGGGTGCATGTATTATTTTTCAAATTAGACGTTTTGTATTTTCTGGATATATACCCAAGAGTTTGATTGCCGGATCACATAGTAACTCTATTTTTTTTTTAAGGAACCTCCATATTGTTTTCCATAGTGGCTACACCATTTTATATTCTGACCAACAGTGTATAAGGGTGAGCCTTTATCACCAGAAGAGAAAAAGGCAGTGATGAAAATTGGAGGGCATTTTAGAAAAATTGCTGAAAGTTACATGTGTAACTCCCATTGGATTCATGGTGTCTATGCGTTTATTAGATACGTTGGAAAAAGCAAAAAATAAAATGAAGTTAAATATCTTTATATGTGGAAATGTCTTCTGGCTTCATATAATTTTAACTTTAGTGATTTAGTAATTCATAAATATTGGTGAAACTAATCAGGGAGTCTATGAAGACACCAACCATTTATTTAAATATTGTATTAAACATAAAGATTCAGACATGTATGTTCAAATGTTCGCCCTAGCACTTATTAGCTGTGTGACCTTCAAGCAGTGATTTAACCTCTTTAAGTTTCAATATCTGTATCTACAAATATATCTAGGAATACAGTAGTTATGAAAAATGAAGCTGATAAAAGTGATGTAAAGTTTATATATTAAAAACCTAGC
Organism: Balaenoptera musculus; assembly: GCF_009873245.2. Lineage (NCBI taxonomy): Eukaryota > Metazoa > Chordata > Mammalia > Artiodactyla > Balaenopteridae > Balaenoptera > Balaenoptera musculus. The sequence goes on from NC_045787.1 coordinate 95,838,195, forward strand.
ACAATATCTATTATGAGGCAGACAAACAATAAATGAAGTGCTTTTCATTATTATTGCATGAAAAACATTATATATGATCAAAGTCTATCCTAATTGAACTGTAATGGCATATCATATACACACTGTCACTGAGAAGTACTCTTTGAACAGTGACAATTACAGTACAATTCAGAACTTTCAAATAGACACTAATCAAATAAATCCTATTAAATAACATTGGAGGGCATTTTAAACTGTCTTGAAATTTGCAAAAATACTACCCTTATTGACATCTTATTTGCCATGTAAAACTTTCACAGCCCCATGCATTCTTACATGCACTTAGATGTTGACCATAAAATAAATGTTGACTTGGCTCATCTAAGACATAACAAGCATGAAAGAGTTAAAACTAATTAAAGGATAAATCATGTAAATAAAAGATATAAATCATAAATTGCCATTGTGTTTCAGAATTACTTATAAGTGGCACCAAATAAAGAAGTTTTAAATAGAACAAATAAATGTCAAATGTTAGATACATATTTATGCTACTGTGTAAGAAAGTATAATATATCCAGATACTACATAATGCATCATATATGGTAACAGAAAAAAAAATTTTCTTGTTGAAGATAGAGAAGTACATATGCTCAGTATACTTCTTGGAGTATCACAAACCAGTAGAGAATTTATTGATTATTGAGGGAAAATAAAGTGAGATTCTCATTTAACATAACACATGATTTCCAAATAGATAAGAGTTATAAATAAACAAAAGAAGCAAAGAAACAAAATAAAACAATAAAAACCCCATAAAATACAGGGATAATATATAAATAAATAACCCTATGAACTTAAACTTTTAATGAACTTGATGGTATAATGATTGAACTTACAAAATAAAATGCATTGGTAAAACTAACAAAAGACAATTCGTATAACATAGAACAATTTGCCATACATTTCCTTACCCTGGCTAATATTTTTAATATGTAAAGAGTTTCCATGTACTCAGCCATAAAAAGGAATGAAATTGGGTCATTTGCAGAGATGGGGATGAACCTAGAAACTGTCATACAGAGTGAAGTAAGTCAGAAAGAGAAAAACAAATATCATATATTAATGCATATATGTGGAATCTAGAAAAATGGTATTGATGGTCTTATTTGCAAAGCAGAAATAGAGACACAGATGTAGAGAACAAACATATGGATACCAAGGGGGATGGTGGGATGAATTAGGAGATTGGGATTGATATATATACACTATTGATACTATGTATAAAATAGATAACTAATGAGAACCTACTGTATAGCACAGGGAACTCTACTCAATGTTCTATGATGACTTAAATGGGAAGGAAATCCAAAAAAGAGGGGATATATGTATACATATAGCTGATTCACTTCGCTGTACAGTAGAAACTAACACAACATTGTAAAGCAACTATACTCCAATAAAAAAAGTTTCCACAAATATATAACAAAATTATCATATTATATCTTCTTACACAACATTAGAAATCATCCCAGCTATTTCCTTCATCTGTAAAATGGGGATTATAGGAGTATCCCATTATTCAAAAGGTTGTTGTGAGGATCAAGTAAATCAATACATACAAAACACTCAGAATAGTGTCTGGTGTTCAATAAGTGTTAGAAAAAAATCTTGTGAATATGTTCACACAGAAAACCCACAGAAGTCAAAGTGCTGGTAAATGCAAACTGTTTAGCCAGAGTACTAAAAAATATTTTAATTCAAATAATATAAAATGACTGTGCCATGAAATTCACATTTTAAAATAATAATGTTTAATATAATAAAGGTACTATGCAACAGATATTCTCAGCCATTTTTGCTGGGAGTATGAATTAAATACAATCATTCTGAAAAGCAATTTGATAATATTTATCAACAAGTTTTAAAAGATATACAAACATATTAGATAACAAAATCATTATGTTAAAATGCAGATAAGATATATGCCCAAGTTATTTCATAATTACATTTATCTATAATAAGGAATTATTTAGATGCTTAATAATAGAAAAAATGTTGCCTATAGGGAAATGATTGCTTATATAATGGACAGTGTGCTTTTGTCAGTATCATATTAAGGGACAAATTTAAGACATGAAAAAGTACCATTATTTACATTTATATACTTTTCTCCATTCACTCAACTACTATTTATCATACTTATTGAATATATATTATGTAGCAGAATTGTGTATAACTGAAGGACAGCACTAAAGAAAGTTAACAGACCTTATTCTTAATACATAAAGAATATGTAAAATTTAATTTTTGTTCACCTTTTTTTGTATTTCCTACTTTTTTTAGTGAGGAGGAATGACTTCTAAAACTTTTTATTTTTTAACATTTATAACTAACACAGTATCACTATACGAGGCTATTAAAAGCAAAACTTTAAGCTTAGAGATATCTGACTCAGACTATGGCTCTATGCATTGTTTATGAGATCAGCTACTCAATTTGTAAATCAATAAGTGAAAGCTGAGTTGTTTTGAGCGTTTCCTTGGGCTTTGCTATTGCACTGGTGTGTAACTAGAAGTGTTTAAAAACACTGATTTAAAACCCTGAGTTTTCAGAGTAAACAAAAAATCAGTCTTAAAAGATATATGTTAGCTTGCCACCACACAGTCTGAACTGGAATTACACAAATCTGAAGAAAAGTAAACATACAGATTTGTCTTTTAAAGATCAGATTACACCCCAAAAAACAATCATCATTTGTTGATTCTCACTGCAAGTAAAAATGAGTGCATACATTCCTACTTGGAGAAGGATAACATGAATGGATTTAGATCATCATAGGGTCCTAGTATGTCCTGTCAATGAACAGGCAACCTCCAGAAACAGACTGGCTTTAGTTTGAAAAGGGAAACAAGGCAAAGAAAAATTTAATGTGACACATGCTACTATCATTCAGCAAAATGTTGTCAAGAGCTGTCTCATAGAGAATAACAGAAGGTTGTGGGTTCAAAAGGGATATTTAATCAAAATAAATGGCACTCTAAAGTTAGCAGGTAGGATTCTTAAGAGATGTTTTGTCAAAGTTCAAATGCTTTTGGTCTCATTTTAAATGTGGTACAACTTGAGGTTTGCCCAGCCTGTTACAGAAAAGCAGTCTATGAAGAAAGGTGATCTAGCCCTCTGCCATTTATCACAGTGACTTGAACTACAAGCTGGTGTTTTCCAATGAGGTTTAGAAAAGGAATTTGAATGGCACCTGTGCAAAGTCCACAGCCAATGAAAGGCAAGCAGGGGGAAAAGAACTCTGGGAAGCAGAATATGTGAAAGATCCTACATCCAAACAGGGTATAGGTGTCATGGAAGATTTTTACATAGGAGAATGGCATGTTTAGATTAGCATTTTAGAAAGATTATTTCGAATGGAATGTAAAAGAATGGACTGAAGTGATCAGTAGAGGGGTCAGAGGGAAGGGGTAAGAGATATCAGGTGATGACTGCCCAGGCTAGGGTTGGAACAGTGCAATTGGAAAGAAGTAGACAGAGTTGGGTGAGTTTAAGGGCATAGGAAAAGCAGCCCTTAGTGACTGATTGAACTTGGGAGATGTAACAGAGAGAGAGAAGAATCAAACTTGATTCCTGGATTTTCTTGGACAAATGAGAATGTTGTCACTCACTGAGACTGGTAACATAAAGGACAGGACAGTTTGGTCACAAGTGGACAAGAGGAAAATGATAGTTAAATATGCAAAAGGTGGAGGTATCCAATAGGAAAGTAGGTATAAAGGTTTGGAACTCAACAGAGAGTTCTGACCCAAAGAGCAATTTTTGTCACGGGTATGAAGAGGACCATCTAGAAAGAGAAAAGAAAAGAATCTGATGGGAATATCAAGGGAGCTAAGAAGGAGAAATCACAGAAATAGGAAAAAACGTGATGATGGCAGTGCCACAGAGGTCAAAGAAATAGTGTTTTAAGAAGAAGAAATGGTTATCAATGTTAACTATTATGCAGAAGATTACACTGGAACTAAAGAATTCTTTAGGTTCAGAATATAAAAGTCACTGGTGACTCACTGAGAGTTATATCAGTGAAACAGTGAGTGAAATAAGGGAGATAAATCAAGGGTAGAAATTACTCTTCTAAAAACTTGGATAATAAAAAATATGAAAAGATATGTAGTCTGAAGGATGACTCAGTTTATTTAAAGTAAGATAAAGACTTGAACATGTCACTAGATAGAGAAGTTGGACATGTAGGAGGAAAAGTCATAATTCACAAAGAATCTATAAGAGACAAGATTCAGAGCACATGTGTACAGATGAGTCTTATTAATTTACTAACAGTGTTATCATTGTAGTAATTTATACATTAACCGTGATTTCTGAAAGTGAGATGTCTCACATCTTATAGAAATACATGAAGTAGATTCATCAAGATGGCAGAGTAAGAGGATAAATTTCCCCCCAAAATCACATCAAAAATATATCTACATGTGGAACAATTCTCACTGAAAACTAACTGGAAACTGGCAGAAGGACTTTTCTGTACAACCAAGGCTATAAGAAAGATACACATATAATCAACTGTGTAGGAAGGCAAGAAAAGCAATCGAGTTGGGACCCATGCCCCAGGAAGGGACCCAGAGGAAAAGGGAGAATACATGGGCAGACACTCACCCTGCGGAGTGAGTGGTAAAAACCATAGCTTGGGCATCCCAGTCCTGGGGTCCTACGCAGGAGAGACGAGCTCACTTTGCTGGTTGGAGGACCTCAGGGGTTAACAGGAAGACTGAAGGAAGCCTGGACTCCACTGCTGAGGAGGAGCACAGAGATGCTGGTTTGCCCCCAGGCAGGGTAGAGAGAGTTCTGCTCTATTGGCTGCCAGGTTTCCCACAACACAAGTCAAGCAAACAATCTAGCCTCACTCCCTCCACATCACAGAGCAGAACTGGATATAGGGCAGCCATGACCAGGAGAATACTTGACCGTGGGACACAGAGGTGACCTGGTCTGAAGAAGAGCCTGGGAGGGTGGCGACAACCACCGTTGGCATAAATCAAGCAGTGCATTAGAAACAGCCCAGATCTCTAACAGCAGCCACTCCCCCACAGCTCACACCCACTGATACATGCCTAGAGTCCTTGCTGGTACCCACGGCCCTGAAATGTAGCTCCACAACAGGGCAGGGGTGACAGAGGCTGGAGGCAGTGATCAGCTGTAGGAGACAAAGGGGACTTGCACCCGAGCCTGAGTCTGAGTGGAATGAGGAAAACCAATTGCAGGCACCTACACAGGTACCTCACTGAAGACAGCTTGGACCTCTGTCTGGAGCCAACACAGGCCAACAGCCCACACGGGCCCCACTTGCTTCTGCATAACCCCCCTCCCCTGCAATGCCTTGCTGAGGCAAGGGTCACAGTGTAGGGAAAGGAGAAAACACACACTTAAGAAAATCAGAGCCAGCTCAGGCCCAACCCTCAGGGCTACTGTTTTAGCAACTTGGAATCAGAACCCATTCCTGACAGGGTGGTGATGGCCACTGAGCAGAGGGGAAGCCCTGCCTCACAACCAGCTGAAGTCTAGCCTATCCATCTCCAGCCCCACTGACTACCAAGGTGAGAGTTGCCAGCACACCATGAGGAAAGACATAACTTGTGCCCATGTCAAATTCAGCTCTCCCACCAATGGCACTGGGGACAAGCAGTCTGTATAGGGACACTCGCACACACACAGACACACAATAACCCTTTCAAGACTGCAATAGAGGCAAAAAGAATTAAGCGAAATGAAAAGGCAGAGGAACTGGTCTCAACTTAAAGAGCAAGAGAAAACTCCTAATACATAAATAATAAAACAGAAATAAAAATCTACCAGATTAAGAATTCAAAGCATTGGTAATAAATATGTGAACTGAATTAGGGAAAAGAAGAGATGTACACAGTGAATATTTAACTAGAATGAACTAGAAAATATAAAAAACACCCAATCCAATAAGAAAAATTTAATACCTGAATAAAAAACACACTAGAAGGAATGAACAGCAGGCTAAGTGATACAGAAGAATGCATAAGTGATGTGAAAGACAGAATAATAGAAATCACCTAATCAGAAGATTAAAAAAATTAAAAAAGATGAAAACAGAATAAGAGATCTCTCAGATAACATTAAGAATACCAACATTTGTATTATAGAGGTCCCAGAAGGATAACAGAGAGAGAAGAGAATCTAAAATATATTTGAGAAAAGTATGCCTGAAAACTTCCCAAGCCTGAAGAAGGAAACAGATATCTAGGTACAGGAGGCACAGAGCATCTTAAACAAGATGAACCTAAACAGACCCATGCCAAGACATATCATAATTAAAATGGCAAATTTAAAGATAGAAAGAGAATTCTAAAGGCAGCAAGATAAAAACAAAGGGTCATATACAAAGGAATTCCCAAAAAGCTATCAGCTTATTTCTCTGCAGAAAAACTGCAGGCCAGAAGGGGGTGGTATGATATATTCAAGGTGCTGAAAGGGAATACCTGAAATCGAGGATACTCTATCTAATATGATTATCTTTTAGAATAAAGGAGAGATAAATGACTTCTCAGGCAAACAAAAACTAAAAAAAGTTCCTCAATACAAAACCAACCCTAAAAGAAATTTTAAAGGGTCCTGTCTAAGTGGAAAAGAAGTAAGAGTCAATAGGAAAGGTAAAATCCCACCAGGAAAGGCAAATATATAGTAAGAGCTGAGAATCAACCTCTTTAAAAAGCCAGTACAAAGATTAAAAAAAACAAAAATTGTACAAGCAACTATAACTACAATAAACAGCAAAAGGATAACCATGGAGACGTATAATATGACATCAGGAACACAAGATGTGGGGGAGGGGAGAAAAATGTAGATCTTCTAGAATGTGTTTGAACTAAATGACTACCAGTTTCAAACAAGAAGATACAGCTATAGGCCAACATATATGACCCCAATGGTAACCACAAATAAAAACCTACAATAGATACACAAGACAGGAACACAAGCATACTACTAAATAAAATCATCAAATGAAAGGGAAGAAACAAAAAGAAAAAGAGAGGAAGAGAGGAGAACTACAAAAACAACCAGAAAATAAGTAATAAATGGCAATAAATACATACTTATCAATAATTACTCTAATTATCAATGAACTAAATGCTCCAATCAAAAGACATAGTGTGGCTGACTGGGAAAAAAAGACACATGTATATCCTGCCTACAAGAGACTCACTTCAGAGCTAAGCACACACATAGACTAAAAGTGAGAAGATAGAAAAAGATATTTCATGCAAATGGAAACTATAAGAAAGCTTGGGTATCAATATCATATCAGATAAAAGAGAATTTGAAACAAAGGCAATAACAAAGATAAAGATGGGCATTATATAATGATAAAGGGATCAGTACAAGAAGAGGTTATTACACTCATTGACGTATATGCACCCAATACAGAAGCACCTAAATATAAAAGCAAACACTGGCACATAAAGGAAGTAACTGACAGTAGTACAGTAATATTAGGGAATTTTAACATCCCACCTGCATTAGATCATTCAGACAGAACATCAGTAAGGCAACAGTGATCTTAAATGACACAATATAAATGTTGGACTTAACAGATATCTACAGGACATTCCATACAAAAACAGCAGAATACATTCTTTTCAAGTGCATATGAAACTTTTTCCAGGATAGATCACATGCTAGGCCACAAAACAAGTCTCAACAAATGTAATAGGATAGACATTATGTTAAGCATTTTTGTCTGTCCACAAAGGTATGAAACTAGAAATCAACTACAGAAAGAAAAATGGGGAAAGATCAAACACATGGAGACTAAACAACACACTACTAAAAAAAGAAAAAAAAGAAAGCAAGGGGTCAGTGAAGAAATCAAAGAGGAAATCAGAAAATACCTTGAGACAAATGAAAATAGAAACACAACACTTCCAAAATCTTTGAGATGCAACAAAAACTGTTCTAAGAGGAAAGTTTATAGTGGTAAAGTCCTCACTCAAAAAGCAACAACATCAAACAACCTGACCTACCACCTAAAGGAGTTAGAAATAATAAAGATCAGAGAGGAAGTTTAAAAAAATAGAATTAAAAAAACAACAGAAAAGATGAATGAAACCAAGAGCTCTTTTTTTTGGAAAGATAAACAAAATTGATGTACCTTTGATTGATGTACCTCAAGTTCAACTTATTCCAGGGACCCTTAGATGGCTCAATATTCATAAACCAATCAGTGTTATATATACCACATTAACAAAAGGAAGGATAAAAATCATATGATCATATAAATAGAAAAAGAAAAAGCATTTGAAAAATTCAACATCCATTCATGATAAAAACTCCCATTAAAATGTGTATGGAGGGAACAAATCTCAACATAATAAATGCCACTTTTGACATACCCACATCTAACATCATCCTCAACACTGAAAAGCTGAAGGCCTTTCCTCTAAATTGAGGAAAAAGACAAGATTCCCACTCTTGCCACTTCCATTTAACAGAGTATTGGAGTCCTAGCCACAGAAATCAGACAAGAAAAAGAAAGAAATAAAAGACATTCAAATTGGAAATGGAGAAGTAAAACTGTCACTGTTTGCAGATGACATGATACTGTATATGGAAAACCCTAAAGTCTCTACTAAAAACTTATTAGAACTAATAAATGAATTCAACAAAGTTGCAGGATACAAGATGAACATACATAAATTTGTTGCTTTTCTATACACTAATAATGAACTATCAGAGAATGCAAGAAAATAATCCCATTTAAGATGGCATGAAAAGGAATAAAATGCCTAGGAATGAACTTAACCACAAAGGTGAAAGATCTATACTCTACAAACAATAAAACACTGATGAAAGAAATTGAAGATGATACAAAGAAATGGAAAGATATCCCATGCACTTGGATTGGAAGAATTAATATTATGAAAATGGCCAAACTTCCCAAAGTAATCGAAAGATTTAATACAATCACTATCAAAATGCCTATGACATTTTTCACAGAACTGGAAAAAATAATCCTAAAAATTCATATGGAATCACAAAATATCCTAAATTGCCGAAGTGATATTGGGATTAAAAACAAAAAACAAAAAACAAACAAACAAACAAAAAACGCTAGAGGAATAACCCTCCCTGACTTCAGACTACACTACAAAGCTACAATAATCCAAACAGCATGGTACTGGCACAAAAACAGACACATAGATCAAAGGAAGAGAATAGAGAACCCAGAAATAAACCCATGCACCTATGGTCAATTAATCTACGACAAAGGAGGCAGGAATATATAATGGAAAAAAAGACATTCTCTTCAACAAATAGTACTGGGAAAAATGGACAGCTACATGTAAAACAATGAGATTAGAACATTCTCTCACACCATATACAAAGGTAAACTCAAAATGGTTTAAAGACCTAAATGTAAGACCTGAAATCATAAAACTCCTAGTTGAGAACATAGGCAGAACACTCTTCAATATAAATTGTAGCAATATTTTTTTGATCTGTCAAAAAAAAAAATTAAAGCAAAAATAAACAAATGCAAACTAATTAAACTTAAAGGGTTAATACCCAAAATATATAAGCAGCTCATGTAACTCAATATAAAAAAAAAATCAAAATAAAACAAGCAACCCAATCAAAAAAATGGACAGAAGAAGATCTGAACAGTTATTTTTCCAAAGAAGACATACAGATGGCCAACAGGTCCATGAAAATATGTTCAAATCATCAGAGAAATGCAAATCAAAACAACGAGATATCATTTCACACCTGTCAGAATGCCTATCATCAAAAAGACTACAAGTAAAAAATGTTGGAGAGGATGCACAGAAAAGGGAACCCTCCTACACTGTTGGTGGGAAAGTAAATTGGTACAGCCACTACGGAAAAAAGTATAGAGGTTCCTCAAAAAACTAAAAATAGAACTACCATATAATTTAGCAATTCTACTCCTGGGTATATATCCAGAAAAAATAATAACATTCATTTGAAAACATACATGCACCCCAATGTTCATAGCAGCATTATTTCTAAAAGCCAAGATGTGGAAGCAACCCAAGTGTCCATAAACAAAAGAATGGATACAGAAGAAGTGAGATACACACACACACACATAATTGAATATTACTCAGCCATAAAAAGAATGAGATTCAGCAATTTGTAGCAACATCAATTGACCCAGAGAATATTATGCTTAGTGTAGTGTCAGACACAGAAAGACAAATGCTGTATGGTACCACTTATATGTTGAATCTAAAAAATTAAACAAATGTATATAGCAAAACAAAACAGACTCATAGATATAGAAAACAAACTAGTGGTTACCAGTGGGGAGAGAGAAGGGTAGAGGGGCAAGACAGGGGTATGGGATTTTAAGAGGTACTAACTACTAGGTATAATATAGATAAGCAGCAAAGATATATTGTATAGTACTGGAAATTATAGCCATTATCTTATAATAACTTTTAATGGAGTATAATCTGTAAAAACACTAAAAAAAAAAAAAAAAAAAAAAAAAAAAAAAAAAAAACACTAAATCCCTATGCTGTACACCTGAAACTAATATATTATTATAAATCAATTATACTTCAATAAAAAGAAACACACAAAGCAAAAATATTTCAATTGCTAACAATATGGTAAAGCCCTCTAATTCTTGTAAGAAGCTTTTCCTTTCTACATTCTTTGTGATCATGAGAGAAGGTGCTGTCAGCAGTCTTCTTTATCCTGATGAGAATTTCAGAAAGCCAAAAAAAGCAATGTATATCTAGAGAGTGAACAGCAACAGATGGTTTAGAGATCTAACAAGTTTGGAATCAAGTTTTAAAAATAGATTCTGCGCTATTGATTAGGAACACTGACCTAGAGAAAATAGCAGCTGAGTACTTTATTGGGGTAAATGTGTTTCAAATCAAGAAAGACAATAGCAATTGTGAAGTAAAAGAAAATATCAGCTTATTGATGTATTTGCTTAGCTATTACTGATGAGCATTCCAATAACCTATCATTTGCCTTACAAAATGCCCCAAAACATAGTGGCTTAAAATTACAACACTCAATTATTTGGGTCAAAAATCTGCAAGGTGGGCAAGGCTCCAATAGAGACAGTTCATCTCCACTCCATGTGGAATGAGCTAGGGTAGCTGGACTAGGGTAGAGGGACACCTTCAAAGATAGCACTTTGGCTTGGCTGCTAATGGAAACTCATTTAGAACTGGGATCTGGGGCCACAGTTCCTCTCCATAGGAGCCTCTCCAATGAGATTGTTTTGGTTTCCTCACACCTGTGTTCCAAAAGTGACTGTTCTGAGAGATACGAAATGGACACTTTCCACGTCTATGGCCTGAGTCTGGAAACTGACACAAAATCACTTAGCAATATTTTATTGGCCAATACAATCACAGAGTCTGCTCATACTTAAGGGGAAGAAACACAGACCTCCATTTCTTGATGAGAGAAGTATCAAACAGTTTACAACCGTCTTTAATCTACCCCTGTATACATATCTTTTAAGTTCTCTAATAGTAGGAGATATGGAGGTTTTCATTCCTCTGCACTACTACCATTTAGTAAGCTATCATTTGTCTGAGCAATACATTTAGTGAATATATTAATTTATTTGAGATCATCATATGTATGTTTGCCTTTGAAATGGGTGTGGGGGTGGGTACTATTTTAAAACAAATCTACCAAAGGATCATTTAGGAGGTACAGATTTCTGAAGAACTCTACCAGATGTTCAGTCTAATGAATATTTCCCCCAGGAAATCCTGATGTGTCTATAGCCCCTCTGTGTGCACATCAGGCTTCATTTGCAGCTTCTTGGTCCCATCTCCAGCATAACTGTTAATTTTAGTGATGCTGCCCGTAGAGCTGATGTCTATTAAGGCCAGCCAATTACATTACTTTGTTTTTGTTTTGTTTTGTTTTGTTTACACTAATATGTTCTATTTTATTTATTAGTATATAGTATATAATACATATGTATGTGTTTATATACATAAAATATAATACACATGTTCACATAATATATAACACATAACATGTATAAGGATTATGATTAATATATTTTATAACAAGATTATGTAACAATAATGATGAAATATTATTTTTAATAGATCTTTATTAGAGTATAATTACTTCACAATACTGTGTTTGTTTCTGTTGTACAACAAAGTGAATCAGCCATATGCATATATATATCCCCATATCCCCTCCCTCTTGAGCCTCCCTCCCACCCTCCCTATCCCACCCCTCTAGGTCATCGCAAAGCACCGAGCTGATCTCCCTGTGCTACGCTGCTGCTTCCCACTAGCTAACTATTTTACATTTGGTAGTGTATATATGTCGATGCTACTCTCACTTTGCCCCAGCTTCCCCCTACCCACCCCATGTCCTCAAGTCCATTCTCTATGTCTGCGATTTTATTCCTGCCCTGCCACTAGGTTCATCAGTACCATTCTTTTTTTTAGATTCCATATATTTGTGTTAGCATATGATGTTTGTTTTTTTTCTTTCTGACTTACTTCACTCTGTATGACAGACTCTAGGTTCATCCACCTCACTACAAATAACTCATTTTCGTTTCTTTTTATGGCTGAGTAATATTCCATTGTATACATTGCTATATCTTCTTTATCCATTCATCTGTTGATGGACATTTAGGTTGCTTCCATGACCTGGCTATTGTAAATAGTGCTGCAATGAACATTGTGGTACATGTCTCTTTTTGAATTATGGTTTTCTCAGGGTATATGCCCAGTAGTGGGATTGCTGGGTCATATAGTAGTTCTATATTTAGTTTTCTAAGGAACCTCCATACTGTTCTCCATAGTGGCTGTATCAATTTACATTCCCACCAATAGTGCAGGAGGATTCCCTTTTCACCACACCCTTTCCAGCATTTATTGTTTCTAGATTTTTTGATAGTGGACATTCTGACCAGTGTGAGGTGATACCACATTGTAGTTTTGATTTGCATTTCTCTAATAATTAGTGATGTTGAGCATCTTTTCATGTGCCTCTTGGCCATCTGTATGTCTTCCTTGGTGAAATGTCTATTTAGGTCTTCAGCCCATTTATTAATTGGCTTGTTTGTTTTTTTGATATTGAGGAGCATGAGCTCTTTGTATATTTTGGAGATTAATCCTTTGTCCGTTGTTTCATTTGCAAATATTTTCTCCCATTCTGAGAGTTGTCTTTTTGTCTTGTTTATAGTTTCCTTTGCTGTGCAAAAGCTTTTAAGTTTAATTAGGTCCCATTTGTTTATTTTTGTTTTTATTTTCATTACTCTAGGAGGTGGGTCAAAAAAGATCTTGCTGTGGTTTATGTCAAAGGGTGTTTTTCCTATGTTTTCCTCTAAGAGTTTTATAGTGTCTGGTCTTACATTTAGGTCTTTAATCCATTTGGAGTTTATTTTTGTGTATGGTGTTAGGGAGTGTTCTAATTTCATTCTTTTACATGTAGCTGTCCAGTTTTCCCAGCACCACTTATTGAAGAAGCTGTCTTTTCTCCACTGCATGTTCTTGCCTCCTTTGTCATAAATTAGGTGGCCATATGTGCATGGGTTTATCTCTGGGCTTTCTATCCTGTACCATTGATCTATATTTCTGTTTTGGTGCCAGTACCATATTGTCTTGATTACTGTAGCTTTGTAGTATAGTTTGAAGTTGGGGAGCCTGATTCCTCCAGCTCCGTTTTTCTTTCTCAAGATTGCTTTGGCTATTCAGGGTCTCTGTGTTTCCATACGAATTGTAAAATTTTTTGTTCTAATTCTGTGAAGAATGACATTGGTAGTTTGATAGGGATTGCACTGAATCTGTAGATTGCTTTGGGCAGAACAGTCATTTTCACAATATTGATTCTTCCAATCCAAGAACATGGTATATTTCTCCACCTGTTTATGTCATCTTTGATTTCTTTCATCAGTGTTTTATAGTTTTTTGAGTACAAGTCTTTCACCTCCTTAGGTAGGTTTATTCCTAGATATTTTATTCTTTTTGTTGCAATGGTAAATGGGATTGTTTCCTTAATTTCTCTTTCAGATTTTTCATCATTAGTGTATAGAATGCCAGCCATTTCTGCACATTAATTTTGTATCCTGCAACCTTACCAGCTTCATTGATTAGCTCTAGTAGTTTTCTGGTGGCATCTTTAGGATTTTCTATGTATAGTATCATGTTATCTGCAAACAGTGACAGCTTTACTTCTTCTTTTCCAATTTGTATTCCTTTTATTTCTTTTTCTTCTCTGATTGCCATGGCTAGGATTTCCAAAACGATATTGAATAAGTGTGGTGAGAGTGGACATCATTGTCTTGTTCCTGATCTTGGTGGAAATGTTTTCAGTTTTTCACCATTGAGTATGATGTTGGCTGTGGGTTTGTCATGTATGGCCTTTATTATGTTGAGGTAGGTTCCCTCTATGCCCACCTGCTGGAGAGTTTTTATCATAAATGGGTGTTGAATTTTGTCAAAAGCTTTTTCTGCATCTATGGAGATGATCATATAGTTTTTATTCTTTGTTAATATGGTGTATCACATTGATTTGCAAATATTGAAGAATCCTTGCATCCCTGGGATAAATCCCACTTGATCATGGTGTATGATCCTTTTAATGTGCTGTAGGATTCTGTTTGCTAGTATTTTGTTGAGGATTTTTGCATCTATGTTCCTCAGTGATACTGGTCTATAATTTTCTTTTTTCATTATATCTTTTTCTGGTTTTGGTATCAGGGTGATGGTCGCTTCGTAGAATGAATTTGGGAGTGTTCCTCCCTCTGCAATTTTTTGGAAGAGTTTGAGAAGGATTGGTGTTAGCTCTTCTCTAAATGTTTGATAGAATTCGCCTGTGAAGCCATCTGGTCCTGGACTTTTGTTCGCTGGAAGATTTTTAATCACAGTTTCAGTTTCATTACTTGTGATAGGTCTGTTTATATTTTCTAATTCTTCCTGGTTCAGTCTTGGAAAATTGTACCTTTCCAGGAATTTGTCCATTTCTTTGTGGTTGTCCATTTTACTGGCATATAGTTTTTTGTTGTAGTCTCTTATAATATTTTGTATTTCTACGGTGTCAGTTGTGATTTCTCCTTTTTCATTTCTAATTTTATTGATTTGCGTCCTCTCCCTTTTTTTCTAGATGAGTCTTGCTAAGGGGTTGTCAATTTTGTTTATCTTCTCAAAGAACCAGCTTTTAGTTTTATTCACCTTTGCTATTGTTTTCTTCATTTCTATTTCATTTATTTCTGCTCGGATCTTTATGATTTCTTTTCTTCTACTGACTTTGGGTAATTGTATTAGAATATTTAACCACACAGAGCATCTTGGTGTTTTGACAGGTAGATTGTACTCCATAAATAAAAGTTTTTATTCAAAGTGGTAAATGTGTTTCCAGATTTTCCTAGGAGATGGAAGTTAGCCTATGACCCTTTACTATTATTTTTTAGGATTCACATTCTGCATTTTCTAAATGTTTTCGAAGTCTCAAAGCAGGAAACAATAAATTCTTTACCAAGTATTTGTTTAGCAGAATCAGCAAATCCACCTCCTCCCAATGGCGGAAGGATGCAGATCCTGGTCATGTTTTTATTATCTTGCTCTAATGAACTGAGTCCAAATTTCTAAAATGTGAGTTGTCTGTTTTAAACTTTGGTCCCTGAGATTTGTTAATTCTAAACTGGTGCCAGGGTCTGTTTTCCTATCAGCAAAACAGGGGAAACCATATGTGTAAATTCTTCAAGATCTCCCAAGCCAATCTGTTAGAAAAATGAAAACTATTATTGTGACAGGACTTAGCCCATAATTTATTTGTTGTGCCATGGTAATCTCCTT
Source organism: Balaenoptera musculus (assembly GCF_009873245.2). NCBI lineage: Eukaryota > Metazoa > Chordata > Mammalia > Artiodactyla > Balaenopteridae > Balaenoptera > Balaenoptera musculus. The sequence continues at coordinate 95,854,043 of NC_045787.1, forward strand.
ATTTATTCTGATTGAAGGCAATCACAAGCCTGCTCAACACTCAGAGGGAGTGGAAGTAAGCCAAATCTAGTCTGAACACTGAGAACAGAAAACACAGGCACCCGGGTGATTTCAGAGTAAATGCCTGAGTGTGCAAGGTGACATAGGATGCTGACCTCGAGTGTGCAGACAAATTTGATTCTAGTACTCGAATCCAATAACTGAGACTTCATCCTACCCCAAAGAAAGGAGTTTAACATCATCTACTGTAATGAGCCGAGGTCAGTTAACACTATTAAAAATGGCGTGGGTTATAAAAATGAATAAGGTAAAGGAACATTTTCTATACTCTTTCTATCTCTTTCACCCTTCCCCCACTTCATCACTCCAAACAAGAGACCTCACTGAGCTGTGAATGAAGGTCTTCAATTGCTAGAAAGCTGATATACAAATGAATGCTTCTTGTTAATTGTTTCCAATGGTATGCTACCGAAATCAGTCAAAAATGCATATTCATGTATTTTCTTTGATCTTTTCTTTGTTTAATTCAAAGTTTATCAAATTCAACAGCTCAAATTTTGTGACCTATTTCATGTTATTTTAGGATAACCTCTTAAGGACATATGTACAAATTTGGAGACCAAAATAACTTTAATGGATGGAGGCTATTGAAAAAGTGACCTGTTAAAACATTTAAGCTAATTATGACTTGGCATGAAGCAACTGTTTTCCTTCTTAGCTGAGTTTGGGGCAACTAAGGAGCAGTCACACCACTATTCTAACCGCATACTCACAGATTGTATTGTAATCTCTCTTTTTATAATTTCTACAAGTACTCAATTTTTCTTTAAAAATCTCATTTTATAATATGAAAAGTTACGCCTGTGGAAGTAAGACAACTCTTGGGAATTAGTACAGTGTTATTATCATAATGCAGGTAAAGCAGTGAAAAGATATAGCCAGGGAGAATCCTGCAGGCATTTAAGTTGTTAGAAATTGGACCTATTGGGCTGTACCCCACAGGCATACAAGGCCTGTACTTGCCTAGTTTTAAGACCTAAGAAAGAGCTTGGAGTCAGCAACAGAGAAATCAGGGGTTTAGGATGGGGGAGCTTACATGTTTGAAGCAAGGTCCTGGAGGTACACCCCACCATGTGTGGCAGACGGCAGGCAGGCAGGACATGGCTGCAGTCTTTGCTAAGGAAGGGGGGCGGGGGGAAATTGCCAGATTGCCAGTTATAGGGGGAGTTGATGTCAGGTTGACTCATTGTTACCAGGGAAACTAGTAAAGGGGCATGCTCCCCACCACCCCTGTGATAAGAACAATCACTAGCTGGGCCTGGGGCAAGCGTGCAGGAAGGTCAGTCATGTGAGTAGGGTGTAGGTGAAGCAGGCACTGGTCGAGCTGGGGACGTACAGAGAGCAAGAGAACAGCCACCTTGAGTGGCCTGACCATATAGGACCTATCTTGGTTGAGAAAATATTTTGAAGAGTATCTTTGTGCTGTTTTATCTTTTAATGAGCCTTTCTGCTTGGGAGTCAACTGTGATCCTCTCCATAAATGCTAGAAAGGCATCTGATGACATAAACTGTCCACCCTGCATTTGACACAGATTATAAAATAGATCCATATTTCATTCTTTTCTTCCCTTTCTCCATCTATTTACCTAAAATGTATTTTTAAATTAGAAATTACTATAATTGAAATTACTAAAGTAGAAGATGCCAGCTGTCCTACTAGTTCTTTCATAGTGTTCTCTATATCCTGTTAATGCAATTACAGAATTCAGTCACAAAGCTTCACCCAACTGCCACGGAGGGTAGGAAATATAGTGTCTTATGTAGCTTAGAGTACAGGAGGGAAGCACAAGAGATTTGAACAGTCTTCATCACAAAAGCCTATAAAATACACTTTAATGTAGTATGATAACAAAAGGATGTATTTCAAGATCACTGAGACGTAACTCTTCTCTGAAACCTAAATTTTCCTCCCTTTCAGACTAAAAGTTTTTATAAAAGTAGCTCTGCACCTAATGCCTTTATTTACTCTCAGTTCTCACCTGCAACATACCTCATGCCAAGGAAAATCACTCTTGTCCATCAACCAGCTGCAGCTATTTTAATGATTGAGCCATTTAACCTCAGACCATCATTTGCCTCGTCCCAGGGCTTAGAAGAACCTTGTGATATCTCCGCATCCTAGATCAAGCTCACTCTCCAGGCTCAGTAGCTGGGGCTCAACTCCTTACCTTTGTAACTGAGTACAGCTAACAGCCAATCCCAGTGGCTTCTCTCCTGCAATCCTCATATCCTTTAGGTGACCACTGCTTGAAATTTTGCACCGATGCAATTACTTTTGACTTAATAAGTTAAGAGTTCTCTGAGCACAGTCCTTGACCCCTGACTCCCTCCATCCAAATGTCTGAACTTCGGGAGAACCTTTCTACTAACTATTGCCACTACACTCCTTGTGAAATGTTCTCACTATCTACTCGCTCCTCCATGTCACCCATAATCTGGAGGGAGCAAACATCCTAAGAAACAGAACCCAAAGGATTCTGGTGAGTTTACAGTGTTGATGGCTAGTTAAGGAAAGCACTAATTAAGGGACTCTGAGGCTGAGTTAAATGGAACCAGATCCAAAATGAGAAACTAAAACAGATTCCCTAGGGCTATAGAGAATTAAGAAAGGGTTCTCAAATTCAAGATAAAAGAAACATAAAGTCGTTTGATAGGATAGTGAAAATAACAAATACCTCAGACACTGTTAAACCAGCACCAAGATTCTCAGTTGTCAGCACTTATTTTTTACAGCTGCATTAAGGAGAAAAGAGAAAAAAATTTTTTAAAATTTTAAAGGACTTATTTTCAGTCTTACCCCCTATCACCTTACTTGATTACATAACCAGTTTATTCTTGAATTTCAACTTGTTGAAATAAAACCTAAAGCAGTTTTATTTTTTTCAAACATCTGCCCCAGCTATATCACATCCAATCCCTTTTCCTATAGGATAGTGACTTTGTTAATACGTATTAAATATTTCATGCTCTCTCTTTTCCTGGCCACTCATAATCTCAATCCATTTTTACTGAGATTCAGTTCTTTGAGTCAGTTCTTTTTAAGTCGTGATCTTACTTTCAATTAAATAAAAACAACAAACCTTTTCTGTGTCTCTTTCCTCATTCTCCACCACCACAGAGACTACAGAGAATGAACAGGCAGTTCCCCAGTGACAAAGAGAGAAAGGCAAGGTTTCCTTTCACACACACCCTCTGTCTGGTGTTGGGGCAAATCAGGATAGGGGAGACAGAGCTTCGCTGTGTAAAGACCCAGGGTTGCTTTGTAATACCCTCTCTGTTCTTAGTTCTTGTGAGGGTTGTCTTTCTGTGACAGTATACAAATGCCAGCTTCTGCTTGAGGTGTGTTGTATTTGTGGGTTCTTAGAAGTGCACCCCAGATACACCCCAGGTGTGAAATGTGGCTTGGGTTTGACCTTCTCCCATATTCAGTCTTGGCCCCTGGTACTACAACCCATGGGGATCTCACAGCAGCCTTAGGAACCTGGGGTACACAGAGGAGAAACAGAACACCGTGAGGATCCTTTAGAGGGTCCACTTAACCTAATTTCAAAACCATATATTTTCTCTGTAAATGTTCACGGGTAATGATTCATCAAAATTAGATGCTTAGAAACCTAAACCAAACAAAACCATCACCAGACCCTCTATTTATGCTTAGAACAGCACAGATCCAGTTCCAGAATGAAAAATTTGAGAAGATGAATGGCTGAACTGCTCTCCCCAAGAAGGCTGGGAATTGTCACGATTTGGGAAAGAGGATGATTTCTGATGAAAGCATGAAATTGATGAGATTCCAGGAAATCTGAAGTTTGCCACTCTGACTAGATGTTTAGGAGAATGCAGGGAAAAGACGTGGGAGATGTAAGCTTTCTCTGGAGAGCCTCAAAAATCCTGAATAAGGGAACATGATAACCCCTAAAATTTCTGCAGCCATACTCATGATAAATGCTTTATGATAGCTGTTCAGTGAAAGAAAAAATAAAGGCTAATGGGTTAGGAACAAACATCAACAACAAAAGTTCAAGATACACACTTTCCCTTGATCAGCACACTGCAATAAAGAAAAAGTAAACAAACAAACAAAAATCAGCACAAAATTTTGCTATTGTCATTTCATTGACGTGGAAATAGAGCCAGAGTTATTTTCTTTTTAAAATAACACAGAGTTGCTAATGGAACCAAGAATAAACTACCATGTGGTATCCATTAGAGTAACTTCTTTAATCTTATTTAAAAAGTGATAATTAAACCTAAACAGCATATAGTGAACCCTTGTGCTCTAAAAAGGTTTCAAAGTCCACCATGTAAGTCTCCAAATACATTTTCCATCATCTGGTCAGTTACTGTTTCAAAATAGTGTTTTACTATATACCTTTACATTCAGATAATAGACGGGCAAAAACACTATCATATTGGAAAACAGTAGAATATACAATCTAAATTGGTTTGAATACGTCACGAGTTTGTACACTCAAATGAGAAAATATCAGATAATTTTGGGTGAGCTATCTGAAACTCTTTTCAAATATATTGTCTCACTCCCTTGTACACTACCCATTTTTCTTTTGCTTGTGATGGTCTTTAGTGAAGTAAAGAAAACTCTCATGGTAATTCTATAGCTGAAGAAGCTAGTATCATATGGAAACTTGATTTTCTATTGTTGTCAGAGTGGTAAGCACAAATATTTGAAAATGTTCAACTTGTTTTGAAACAAGCCTCCCTCCTACCCTCTGCCATCAGCTTAAAGAAAAACAGACTTTGAATTAATTGCTTAAGACATGCTATCTATTTCTGAAATAAGCAGAAAGATCCAGTCTCAGAATTCATTTAAATCATCTGATTTACTGCCACAGAAAATAAGAGAACTCAGTATTATGGCTTTTCTTAAACATCGAAAGTCTGTGGTTAAGACTGTCAGGCTTTGCTGTGCTCAGTCCCGCTATTAAATCCTTATAACTCTATATGCAAATGCCATGCTTATAAGGGATCTTCACTTGTGATCTAATATTTTCATTTTAAAATGAGCTAGCTAAAGGTTCTCTGAGTCCATTTTTCCTATCTCTTATTCTCATTCACATTATTATGTTAACATTATTCTATTTATTAGAACACCTTTCAGTTAAGGATATTAAAGAGCTTTGACAAGCATGAAAAAATTCTCCCCTAAAAAGTAAGTTGGCACAAAGCTAAGATAGAATGACAGGTGGGTAAGATGAAAAACAGTGTAGAGGTTAAGTTCCCCTGCTCAAAGACAATACACGAGATAGTCAGTGTCTGTTCTTTATCCAAAAGTTTAACCCTTTGCAAATGAAGGACCCAAGTGTCCAAGTGACACTTACTATTCAGACAAATTGCTTGCAAGGGTAAACTTTGAAGTACGAGAAGTTTCTGAAAAGGCAATTTGACAAGCACCTAAGCTTGACAACCTCTTAAGTGCAGTTAATGAATGGTCCTCATAAGTGTGCATTTTTAAGATAGTTATTGGCATATATACAGGGCTGAGAATCCTTAGAATGATCACTCCAGTCTTGGTAGGCAAGAAATTAGGAAAAAGCCCACACAGTGTAAGTTTGCCCAATCCATAGGTATGTCATTTTTCTTCTTCTAGTGTGTCTGGTATGTGTCAGACATCAAAGAAAGATGCATATGAGAGAACCATCTAGTATGCCTCTATAATATCCTTCAACTGAATCTAACAAACATATATGCCTCAATTATGAAATAAGTATGTCACATCAATGACATAATTATTTTATGTGTGTCTTTAAGTTTCAGTGGCAGAATGTTAATCAATAGATGAGTGGTTAAATAAGTTTATGGTTCATTGACATTTGGAATGCTCAGAAATACGTTAGGCAGATCTAAGTTCACAGACATGAGGCTTTCCTATATATATATATATATATATATATATATATATATACACATACATACACACACATATATATATTCATATTTTAAATTATAGAACATTATGTTACGATCTTATTGATTGCAGAAAACACCTATGCTCTATATGAGTGCATGCTTGTATGATAAATAAAAAATAAGGATACAAGCTCAAGTGTTAACATCACTTGCTTCTACAGAGGGAAGTGGGACAGGCAAGCAAAGGAGTTTCAGCTTTTATTGTCTGTATATGTATTATTTTAATGCTTAGAAATTGTGCATGTATTTATGTTTTATTTGAACAATTTATATATGACTGGAAAGGCACCATAGCACAGTGGTTAAGAATACAGGGTCTGGAGCCATATTGCTTGTGTTCAAACCCAGATTACCACTATCTGTATAAGCTTGTGTAATACATTCTCTGTGCCTGTTTATCCATATATAAAAGATGAACAACAATGACTCTTACCTTACAGAGGGTTATAATGAGAATTAAACAAATTAGTATAAGCTATTTGTTTAGAGCCATCCTCAACAAAAAGAAAGGATTTTAAAATATTGGCTATTATTATTATCTTCATATTAGATGATTTTGAGGGTGATGATGATGATAAAAAATAGGGTGTCAGAGAAGAATCTTGTATGATTAAGGCAGAAATACAATTAAACCAAAAGGAGATGATGTTGGTGGCCTCAAACTTAAACTACTGCAACATCTAATCTCAAAAGACAGTAGAGCAATGAATTTGGAACTCTGAGAAACAAAGTGAATTCCAAGAACTATATAACCTGACAGGCTGTCATTCAAATATTAGGAAAACACATAGTAATTCTGAAATAATCAAGAAAATATAGCACTGTAAACATTACTTATTATTTGTTAATAAAGTCTGTCTAGGATGCAGAACAGTACAGAGATTAAGATAGAAAATACCACATGTTTAACGCTCAGTTCCATTCTATGTCAAATCTTCATGTTTTGTCATTTGTCCCCACTTCTGCTCCTTCTCTTAAAAATACAGTTGAAGCTATTTCCTTTTCTGTTCTCCCTTTCCACTCACCCCCGCTCATGTCTGGGCGTGTACACTTGCCTGAATTTGGTGTTTAAAGTTCCCATGCATGCGCCAGTAACTTAATTAGAAATGTTTTCTTAAACAATATAATAAGTTTCTGCATGTTTTAAACTATATGTAAAAAGAAACTTAAAATGGGATTTTTCTTGCTTCAGTTTCTATGAAGGCCTTAATATGATAGATACCCAATATAACAGTGAGGATGTATATCAAAAGACACATTTTCAATGTAGGTTTTCAAAAATTAATTCTATCATTCTTAGGCCCTTCTTAGGTACTCTCACTTAGACTAAGAAAATAAAAATTCAACAGATTGGAGAAGAAAAAATAAATTTTTGAAAAGATTCTTTGGAGAGAGTTGCTTCCATAGCATAATCCCCCCTTCAAGGGGATGGGGTGCTGCTTCCTTCAGCATGATCTTAGAAAGAAGAGGCTTTGAAAAGACCATGTGAAAAGAGATGTTTCCCTTGAGTCTGAAGTCTCATTTAACTGTGGGCTGACACATACCTGATCTGAAGACAGGAGGCAGCAGGGCAGAGAGAAGAGGGCAGTATCAAGTAACCCACTGGTAGGTGAAGAAGTTGGGGTGGACATTTTCCACAGACTAGGATGGCAAACCTGTGAAGGGTCTGAGACTTTAGCCTATTTTCGAGCTAGCAAGTTATGCTGCCCTTATTTCCTGGATACTGACAGGAGACATGAGACTACTGAGTCAGAGACAAAAAGATGATTTACTAGTCACAGAAAAGAGTAGTAGCTAGAGAATCAGTATTTGCACTAGTTCCCCAAGCTCCAATTCCCACAGGGCGATACAAGAGAACTAGGACACACTTTCACAAGCACTGGGCTGTATCAAGAGAGGAGCCCTGAACTTAAAGAACACTGGGCTTTTATAATGAGCAGTAGTCTGTATGATATCTTCCCCAGAGCGAGATATTATTTTTATTATACTGAACAACAAACAAACTTCCCTTTGCCCTGGAGTTAGAAATTCTCTGTCTTCCAAGACAGCTCCCTATACAAACATTCCTGAAAAGGTAGTCTGGAACAAAGGCAGACAGTGCCTCGGCTCAGAAGACATACAGGAACACAAAAGACCCATGGAGAATTTTCTCCCAAAACAGATATGAACTACTGAGAGACAGAGCCACCCTACAGCAAGTTTATGTCCAGCTGAAGGAAGACAACCTGAAAGGGGTGGGTAATCAACCCTGGAAAACGAGAAGCCGAGGACGGAAGCCATTAGCAAAAAAGAAGGCATAATCTCATTCACAGGTGTTGCAGCCTGAGAGACCCAGCAAAGAAGGGATTACAACTTATTTAAGACACCAGGAAAAAGATGGCATTTAAATTGAGAATGATTTGATCAATCAGAGTTCAGACTGAAGGTATTCAGTTGGAAGGGAATATAAAGAGTCAAAAATGCGAATCAAGGTATGATTCAGGGAACAGAAAGGAGTCCAATGTTACTGAAAGAAAACTTCAAGAATTTATTTTGGTTAACATTTTAAATGTTCATTTCTCAAAATACTACATTCTTGCTCCTCTCTCTGGGTATATAGTAACTTGCAAATGGCCAGCAATGCTGCCTTCAATTGATAATATATGAGGGAGGAGGAATAGGGTCTGTAAAGAACTAACCTGAATACAATCCACTCTACAAAGATATTTAAATTTCCATCGGCTAAAAGAAAACGTCTTTCATATAAACCTACTTGGAGTTTCAATAAACGAAAATACAAGACCAACAAAGATAAAGAATTTGAAAGCAAAGTCTTCGTAACAGCTAAGCAAAATATAGATTCTCTTTATTATTGCTTTATGTTCTAGAAGAATTTAATTGGGATTTTTTTTTTTAGCTTTCTGTCCCATTTTCATAACTATACAAATGCAACTTATTTTCATGAATGATAACAGATTCCAATCTAACATAACATGTCTTGCTCTGACATTTACACACACACAGCTGTGGGAACAGATAAATCTCGCACAATGTTTATTTTCTAAGTGTGTGAAAGGAAATGGGACACTCCTGCTTAATAAAACTCATATAGCACTATAAATCTAAAAATGTTATAAAACTGTCCCTGAGATGGAAAAAAGTGATAGCATAATTTGAAATGTCCATTATACTATTTAACATTATGTTGTATTAGTGTCTTATGCAACATGATATATAGCCGCTTAGAATCAGGTAACATTGAATTGCATTTTCTTCGATTCACATATGTGGAAAATGAGAAAAGGGCTCCTAATATATGCATAACATTAAAAATTGCTATTAAAAATTCACATGAAGAATGAAATGACTGAGCTCTTATCATGCAGTCCAAGAAAGTCTTGATTATCATATATGCCTTAAAATATAACTATTAGATATTTCCAGTGATAACCTGCCCCCGAGATACTTTCCAAATCTGAGGATTACATTAAACAGCCAACTACTTCCTCCGTTATGTTTTTCATCCTTTCTACACCCAATTTCCATCTTTTCCAATTACACTCTTCCTGTTGCACACACAGCTAGCTACCTTGACCTAGAGAACGATAAGTATTAAGTGAGGAACACACTGATTAGATGAACAGAGGATAGTATTATCCAACAACAACAACACAAAATAGGATTAAAACAAATTTTTTTTTGTAATTAAAATACAGTTTCTCTCCAGGCTTACTTAGCAGCGCTTCACAGCACATGCACTAATATCCCTGAGAGCACATCACTTACAGATCAGTTGTTCTTGGTGGAGGATGAGAGTGGGAGGCAGTCTTACCCCCAGGCACAACTGGTAATATCTGGAAACATTTTTGATCATCATGATGTTAGGTGGGATTACTACTGGCACTTGGTGGGTGCTGACCGAAAGAAAAAAGGCAGAGTATACGTGCTGTGAATTTCAGTTTTATTCAGGGACTTTACTGAGGACTATAGCTTGGGAAACAGCCTCTCAGAACCCCTGAAAGAACTGTTCTGAAGAGTACGGGGAGAAGCCAGTAAATGTAGGATTTTTGGCTAGGGAATAAGGGCAGTAAAGCTTATACCTTGGTAAAAGATTACCGCTAGTCTAAAAGAACCCATATCTCAAGCTAATGATTTTAGTGCTTTCCTACATATAGGAAGCTGCGAGAATTTGGGTTCATTAAAATTCTTCCTGAGATATACATCTAACCATCTGCGGGGACTGTTCTTCCAAAGCACAGAGTGCCTCATCCTGTTTTTTTTTTTGTCCTGAATTCCTTCCACGGTGCACTGTTGGTCAGCGAGTGCAGTGGCTAATGACTTAAACCTTGCAGAAGTGGAGCGTGGGCAACATTCTTTGCTTTACAGGGGTAAAGCCCGGGAATGATGCTTAACGTCCGCAATGCACAGGACAGCACCAACAACGAAGAATTATCCAACCCCATATGTCAATAATGCTGAGGTGGAGAAGACCTGCCCTAGAAAAAACACTTCACCCCACATCACTCCCAACTATCTTTCTCCATGTCTTTTCTCTGAGCAGATTTTTTGCTTCCTGTATTAGAACTTTTCCTTTAAAGCACCAGTTGCCTATGAGTCAACTAACTTAAATCAACTCTTCTAACTCCTATGACTTGTTCTTAAATTCACAAACTGTATTTCCTCACCTATTATCTCCAGTTTAATATAGTGTGCAAGGCACTGGTGGCCTCTCTACCTTCTAACCATATAACCAGAATTTGTGGTCTGTGGATACTCACCTATTTCTCGAATATTTCTTGAACAACAACAACAACAAAATCCCTGGGAAAGTGATAACATCTGTGGCTACCCATTCTTTGAGCCTAGGTACGCCCTTTGTTCCTGAGGATGCTATTAAAAGTCTCTTGGCATGTTAGCTAAACCATCAGACAAAATTAGTGATATACCTTTGTGGAGTTAAACCATGCTCATCTCAACCAAACTATGCTTAATGAATAGAAATAATCAGGAATCTAACAATGGGACATTCGTGTTCAAGGAGTTTCACCAGTGTTTATTCTGGGAAGAAATACAACAGTTAATTTACTCGTATTTCTCCTGACCTTTTTTTTTCTTCCTGCATCTGTCTGGATGCCTAAAATGGTTTATTATTGCTGTCATTTACCTGATATAGTGAACACTGTGCTGTGCAGCCCAGCTTCCCCTTTAGAATTCACAGGTTTGTTCCCTCCACTGCTGGGAGTGCTCTCATCTAAGTTCTGTCCTGAACTTGAGGATCGTCACCTTGGCCAAGGTCATACCCCCTCTCCTGAGCATCCTGTGTAAAGTGAATGATCAAGGGTACAAGGACCCAACCCCAAATCTGGACATTATGTGTGGGCAACCCAGGCGTCAGGCTCCTCATGGGGTAGGATGCGGCTTTGGTGTTACTGCGAAGGAGCCCAACTTCTTCCTCTGCATAATCTAGCTTCCTTCCCTTCCTGGGACATTCCCTAGTAAACTTTCTGTATATTAATGCACATTTCAGAATCTCAGGGAACTGACCCGCAGCCTCAGAATTGTTAGATCATCTTGTTCTTATACTGTAAGGAGCATATATTTTGTACAACAATAATACCTATTATATATAAAAATAGGTAATGCTCATGACAGTAAAGATGAAATTGGGATTTAGACCTTCATTGTTAAGTAAAATGTGTTCAACACAAATGAGTGCTTTGTTTTCCTTCTATGTGCCAAGGATTTCAATAGAAGGCTATATTTATTTCACTTCGTAACACAGATTCAGTGTGCTGATGATTATTTGCTTGTTGAGTACAAGTGTGGAAGGGTGCAATTTTGCTAACAATTCTTTCTCTCCTTCCTTCTTTTTTTTTTTTTTTTTCTTGACAGAGCCTGGATTGATGGACTAACTGAACTGATTTATAGGTCTCGCTGTGAGAGATAAGCCTCAGTTTGATTATCAAGACTGTCTCAGGTGGAAAACTGAAATCACTGTGCATTCAATTAGTTATTGAATCTTGACACACCAGGTGCAGGGGTCACTCTACAAAGTGGTTGCTTTTCAGTAAGAAAACACATTCAGAAAGGGGTTTAGAGAAACTTGGCACTGTTGAGCCACTTTGTGATAGATTACCCGAAATGGCCCATGTTCAACATCAGAACAGGGCTGCTTTGACAGTAGGTAAGAGGATAAATCAATGCATGTGGCAGCGCTATAAACAAATCAATATAAAAAAGGAAGAAAAATTGGGCTTTCAAGAAAGTCTCAGATGCACTCTTTGGATTTAGATAAAACAGCCTTGGTATTGTGAGGCCCCCCACATTTAGGGATAGAAATAGGCCAGGGTTAAATAATGCAGGGCCTTCTCCCCACAGCACTGCCCTGGCCTTATCATCGTGAATTTGACTGCTGATTAGAAATTAGCAGGGGAGAGGAGGAAATACACATAAAAATTCAAACTTTTACATAAATGTTGATTAAGGGAAGGAATCGCCTAGGTCCTTGGTTTATAATTAGAAGAATGAACTAGCCTTACCAGCCAACATACATCCAACTTACTCTCTGGACAAATTCTCAAGTCAGGGAAGGTGTATTATAAAATGTGAGTCCCTCTAGCTACTTCAGTCACCTTGCTCACACTTCTGCCAGATGAAAACATAGGAGACAGGGTGGGGAGAGGACAGCAGTGGCTGGTGCTGCTGAGTCACTCTTCTCATTCATTCACCCCCTTCTAGGAAAACAGGTGAAAGTTAGACAAGTCACTTGGTGACACTAGTTTCAATTGTGTGCTCTACAATTACAACCACTCTGCATGCCTGGCCTGCTCCTGGAACTCAATCAACCCCTTGATGGGTTCTGAGGGTCTTAGAAAAACCTGTCATTATCAAGATCCTTCTCCTCTGATCTTAACCCTCTTTGTTCACATACTAAGTCACTGATCTTCTCCCCTTCCTTCATTCTCCTATATCAAGACAGAGTAATTTTACTTGAGACATTGTCCTCAATAGTCACAAATCCTTACTGGGAAATCTTTAGACCTCATCCACACAGATGTGATTCACACAAAACCATGGCATTACCATCCTCACATTCTTCCCAAGAATAGTAGTTATCCTTGGCTTTAATTACCCTGGGGGAAAAGAAACATGTTTAAAAATATCACCTCTGGCTTACTTCTAACAGATCATCCTGTCTCTCAGTGATGTAAAAATTTATCCACATTTGCACAGTTTTTCCTCTCTAGACCACAGTGTCCAGAAATACACTTGTTGTAAAATATAGGTGCTGTACAATTGGTTTTCTCCATTCTCCCAGACCAAAATCACCAAGTGGATTTGACTCTTTGCCTGTAAATATGCCCCTTTTCAATACTTTAGGTTTTTAAAAATTTACTTCTGGGCTTCCCTGGTGGCGCAGTGGTTGAGAATCTGCCTGCTAATGCAGGGGACACGGGTTCGCGCCCTGGTCTGGGAAGATCCCACATGCCACGGAGCAACTAGGCCCATGAGCCACAACTACTGAGCCTGTGCGTCTGGAGCTTGTGCTCCGCAACAAGAGAGGCCGTGACAGTGAGAGGGCCGCACACCGCGATGAAGAGTGGCCCCTGCTCGCCACAACTAGAGAAAGCCCTCACACGGAAACGAAGACCCAACACAGCCAAAAATAGATAAATAAATAAATAAATAAGCTTTCATTAAAAAAAAAAAAAATTTACTTCTGAGGTTAAGGAATTTGACCAAGATTTACTTTGTGAAAAAGGCCTACTTTCTCACTTGCTCCATTTTATTCTGTTAAACTTGCACCCTCACTACTCCTGTGACATCAAATGTGGGATGTGAGACAAAGAAGCTGAGATAATTTTAATGCATTAGAGCTATCTCCTTGAAACCTTACACTAAAATATTTATGTCCACAACCACCTGTGCTATACTCTAATTTAGTGTATTATTGAAGTCCAAACCAAGGAAATTAACATAATTGTATGAAAAAAACTTTAAGGAAAAAAGTCTCACTTTTGATCTTGAAGGGGAGCAGAACTTGTCACCCCAAAATATGTCACTTTGACATGAGGATTATTTTGAGCTAAAGGCAATCAAAACCCAGCAAATTCAGGAAAAGCTCTTTACCTTCCCCTCAACTGCCTATACCAGGGGCCTATACCAGGAAGAGAACTATTACCAGAGACACCCTTTGACCTAAGCAACTTATCTGCATAACAGGGTAACCTTTGTTTTCTTAACATCACCTCTGCCCTCCCGTGAATGGCCTTTCTTGCGTTTGTATCCCCAGACCCCTACCCTTTTCTTAGCTCATGATGTTATATAAGCCTCAATTACCTGGCTGCCTTTTTAGTCTTCATATCTTTATAGGCTCCTGCATGTACGTAATTTTGTTATTTTCTCCTGTTTATCTCTCTATGTCAATTTAATTATTAGACTAGACAAAGAAACTAGAAAGAAAGAAGGGAAAATGTTTCCACCCCTACAATCTCTACTTTCATGACTTAGATAATACTGTGAACAATAACAACAGAAAAGGACAAAGAGACTCACCCATCATCCAGTTACACAAGGGTAATGTTGCAACCCACCAAGAATGCACCCTGAGAGGAATTCAGAATGAAAAACAGGGTGAACTACTCTGTGCTTTGTTTAAATGCACCTTTAGATAGATGCATATCTCAGGAAGAATTTCAATGACTGCAGATTCTTGCATCTTCCCATTCATAGGAAAGCACTAAAATCATTAACCTGAGATATCTATTCTTTGAGATTAGCAGTAATCTTTTACCAAGATGTGTGTTTGACTACCATATTTCCTAGCCAAAAGATGAATATATATATATATATATACCGGTTCTTCCCCCACCTTTTCATAGCATTTCCTCAGAGCTGTCTTCTGGGCTATAGTCCTCAGTAAGACCCTGAATAAAATTTAAACTCACAACTCTTATGCTGTGTGTCTTCCTGCAAGTCAACAATACTCTGCTCCCCCAGCTCATATATTTATTCACTTTTATTGTGTCAGAAAAACCTGGTAAAATATCTTGACATTCGATTTCAGACCTAAGGCAAAACGTTTCATGGTCTGCAACCTCAAATTATTTCCAGACTTTTTGAGATGCTGTTCTCTGTAAATGTTCACACATATAAGTGCAAATAGCGTTTTTTAGAGCAAATATTACTTCTCCAAACTGGCTTCTTAAATTTTTTTGTGTGTACCTACCTCATTTAAAATGCACATTTTGTAGGACTTTTGAAGTCAAACTTGTAAGATAGAACACATGAAGGTAACTATCACGTTTATTAGTATAAGTAAAAATTAAATAATGACAAACTGGTGACATTGAATTCTGACCAGAAACAGAGATAAAACAAACTTTGGATCTAGTTTGGCTTTCAGATATGATGACTGATTTTATCAGTTTGCCCAGGATTGTCCTTGTTTTCTGATTTCACATTCTGGGAACCCCTCAGTTCTGGGGAAAACCTCAGTTCTGGACCATTGCTCACCTGATTTCCAGAAGAGCTCACAAAACAGCAAAAACAATTTACAGCAGAGGTTCTTAATCATCTACCTTGAGAGCAACAAAAGAAAAACACCAATATGGATAAGCAGACAAACAATTTAAGGCCTACAGTAGTAAAATATGTTGTAGAGTTTGATTATTCAGAAATGTTTATAGTGTCCAAGGATCTCAGGTTTCAAGTTGGAAATCACTGATTGTGTAATATGTGTTTATAAGTGGATACTGTTTCAATCAGCAGCATGTATATGTATAGTCAAGAAAAAGGCAAGAAGAAAGAATAAAAAAATTCACAAATTTAAGCAGCTATGGTTCTAAACAGTTGCACGAACACAAAATGAATATGACATTTGGGGCAGCAGTGAGACCAACAATGATTTAAAAATAGAAATAGCCATTTAGTTTAAAAAATGAGACCTGTGTAATATGCAAGCTAAATGAACAATTTTAATCTTAAATTAAATCTTAGAAATGGAAGGTCTTAAACATTTCTGAATGTAATATAACTATGGCCTACTAGCTAAGGTCTGCCAGCATTTTCAGAATGAATTCTCTCTTTGAAAAAAGAATGTAAAATGTTTATGGCTCCAGGTGAAAGGCAGCAAAATCTACCACCCCAAAATATGCCTTTTTGGCATATTGATTATTTTGAGTTGGTTATTTTTAAGAAACAATAGATACAGGTGAAGCTCTGAAAAGGCAGTAGAAGTTACCCTTTCAGGAGACATTTACATTTATAAGGGAAATCTCCATTTGTAAGGGTGTCTTCCTCTTGGTACTAGGAAGAGAAGGTTGACTATAGATCTGTAGAAACTCTTATTAATGCAGAAGGCAATGACTTAAATCTACATAACAACCTTACCCCTGTTCACTGTGCTTTACCTGGTAACCTCCCATGACCGAATCCCCAATGCCAGCAACTTCTTTTGTCTTTAGCTTAAGATGGTGTTTAAGGTGGTATCTTGGACCATTTCAGGGAGTTGCTCAGTTTTCCTGGGTATCTCCCATGTCTACAGGAACTATACATGTTATTAAACTTCTATTTGTTTTTCTCCTTTTGTTACAGGGAATTGGGGGGGGGGTGGTCTCAGTCAAGAACCTAAAAGGGTAGAGGAAAAATTATTTTTCTTCCCCCACACAGGCATAGAGTGGGGCATTAAGGATGCATCCCAAAGATCTACATCTAGAAGCAATGGAATATAATTTTGATAGGGTTTGAAGGAAGATTTGGTCCAGTTTTCAATAACAGCTGAAACCGAGTCCCCGCAAAAAACGAGTTCCCCTGCCGAGTTTACAATTAACCTCTCTATCTAAAACTTTATTCCCTTTCTTTTCCTGCCCCTGTTCCCCTCAGTATTAATGAGTATCAAAGAAAAGGGGGAACTGAAACTGACTGGGATCCTGTGGGGCCTTCCTGGGTACAAAAGCCCCTCAGGACTCCCATTTCTTGTTTGTAGAAAAGGCTTTTGTTTCCTAGGCCTTCTCTGCGTTCCAAAGAGCAGACTCAAGCGATTACTAATTAGGGAAGTGAGGGAAGGCTGAAACAAAGGAAAAACAATCAAAAAACTATATTTCATGTCAATCCCAATCTCCCAATTTATCCCTCTCTAACCCCTTATCCCCTGGTAACCATAAGTTTGTTTTCTACATCTGTGACTCTACTTCTGGTTTGTAAATAGGTAACTACTAAGAAACTGCTGTATAGCACAGGGAACTCTACTCAATACTCTGTAATGGCCTATATGGGAAAAGAATCTAAAAAAAAAGTGGATATATGTATGTGTATAACTGATTCAGTTTGCTGTACACCTGAAACTAACACAACATTGTAAATCAACTAGATTAAAAAAAAAAAAAAAAAAAAAAGAAACTATACTTCAGCAGTAAAACCAAGTCCTAGTTACTCCTCAAGGGATATCTGATGCATATGTTTAGTTGTTCTGCAGAAAATAACTCCACTCAGGTGAAGGATAATGACTACATGCTGACCACAAGCACGTAGACCCCAGACTGGTTGAAACCAGAAGGATGATGACTGAGATTCCTGAAACATCACCCTATTACCTCACTGCCAAACAATCAGAATGAAGTCCATGACTGCAACCCTTGCCCCAAATGTTGCCTTTAAAAACCCTTTCCTAAATGCCATCAGGGAGCTCCAGTCTTCTGAGCAAGAGCTGCCCTTTCTTCCCTGCTCAGTGCCCTGCAAATAAACACTGTGCTTTCCTTCACCCACAACCTGTTGTCAAAGTTCAGTTCAGTAACATAGTTTTGGCTGGATGTCTATGGCAAATTCTCATGGTTTACTCTGAGCTCACACAGATATCAATTAACAGAGACCTGCTCTAACTACTCAACAATGTCCATACACACTTCTCATGTTTCCCTAGTTTGATCTCCTATGTCTAAGTGAACATTTCATATGTTTTCCAGTTTTCTCAAACTTCCTGCAGATTCCTGACATCCACCTTACAAAATAAATTTTGCTTTATTTTTCCCGGAAAAAGCTGATGCATTCTGTAAATTCTCAGCCACCTAATTAACAGTTTCCTGCATTCACACCTATCCTTTCTCATTCTTTCTTCTTACAGTGAAGTTTACTCCTTTCTGAGACAGACTGCTCAACAAAACCTGGGGGATTCATCACCACCCAAGCCCCAGGGAACTCACGCTACTCATTTTCCCTCTCACACCCTACTGCCTCCTCCCATTAGCAGTTTACCTTCATTTCATTGTACCTCCTTTCTTTTTTATTTTCTTGCCAACAATTTTGCTATTGTACCGTCTTTTATTTTGTTTCTTTTTTAATTATTTGAAATGTACCCTTTGCTCACTAGTCTAATATAAATCTATTTTATTGTAATACAAACCTATCAGATTATATTCTTCACAGTGAAGCTTTATCTGCATCTCACAAATTTTTACATGTAATATTTCTTAATTAAAATATTTTTCTAATTTTCATTAAGATTTCTCTTTTAATGTGTGTGACCATGGCTGTTTAGAAGTATGCTTCTAAATATTCAAATCAATGTGTTTCCTTTTCTGTTTTTGTTATTGATTTCCAACTTAACAGACATCAAAAACATATCTAAATTGTTCATATTTATACAGACACTTATTTTAAAGGCATTTGCATTGAAGAAGCAAAAAAGAATTGTAGGCACGGACCATTAATGAGAAAATATTTCAACTTAAAGGAAAATGACTAGTGTGAGTTCCCTAAATCTGAATGTCCTTCATTGATTCATTGTGGAAGGCAAAATAATCCCCCTCCCAAGATGTCCATGTCCTAATTCCAGAATTTGAGACTATACTACAACACACGGCAAAAGATACTCTGTATATGCCATTAAATTAAAGACAGTGAGATAGAGAGAGTAGCCTGGATTATCCATAGCAATCCTGTGATTAGAGCAGCCAATCGAATCACATGAACCCTTAAAACAGAGAACATTTCCAAGCTGTGGTCAGAAACAGAGATGTGAAATGTGACAAAGGAGGAAAGGTCAAAGAGATGCAATGCTGCTGTCTTTGGAGATGCAGAAAAGGGACCACAAGTCAAGGAAAGTGGGCAGCCTCTAGAAACTACAAACGGCAAAGAGACAGATTTCCCCTAGAGCCTCCTGAAAGAAACACAGCTCTTATGACTCCTTGATGTTTACTCAGCAAGACACTCATCAAACTTCTGATCTTCAGAGCCATAAGAAAACAAAATTCTACAGTTTTAAGTCACCAGGTTTGCAGTGGTTTGTTACATCATCAATAGAAAATGAATATGTTTATCTTATCTTTACAGCTTTGATATAATTTATCACGTCTTCTGTGAAATCCTCTCTCCTCATAATTTTATGATTTCACGTTCCTCTGGTTCCTTCCCTCGTTAGGGTAGACTTTCTTCACTGCACTTTGAAAATGGTTCTTCTTTTGCCTATCCAATTAATGTTGGTGCAACTCTGGTAATTTTTCTCTATCCTAGTAAATTTTCCACCTAACTCTTTTCCTTGGTTGTATCCTTTATGTCAGTGCTTCTCAATCAGGGGCAATTTTGACCTCCAGGGGACAGTTGACAATGTCTGGAGACATTTTTAGTTGTCACAGCTTTAGCGTTTGTGACACCTAGAGAGAAAAGGCCAGCGATGCTAAGCACCTACAATGCACAGGACAGCTCCCCACAACAACGAATCATTCTGTACAGAATGTCAGTAGTGCCAAGGCTGAGAAACCCTAATCTATACCCATTGATTATGACTAATGACTGCCAAATTCCCGTTTTAACTTAGATCTTCACCCAGAGCTTTAAACAAATATATACAGCCAACTGCTCTACATCTAGAATTGAAATAATAATCTCCTCTCCGAATTTGCTAAAGTTTTCACTATTAAAATAAATAGCAACATCATTTTGCCAGTTTCCCAAAATGGTATTTGGGGTATCATTTGTGTCTCCTTTAAATTCTATCATTTCACAAATCCCATTACTTTTCTTTCCCTGAAACTCCATGTAAACTTTGACTTCTCAGAGGCTTCTCATTAATGACAGGGCAAAATCCTCATTTTTTTGTAGAATAAAATACTTTCAAGGATCTTATTCTAGTTTATCTTTTCAGCTTCTTATGCCTTACCATTTCTCCTCTTACAGGCATGGAATAAATATTAGTACTATCAACTTAGTAATATCCTCAAGAAATCTTAAATCTAACAAGAGATTTAGGACAAACTTACTGATCCCTAGCATCAAAGACTTACTCAAGTTTAAAAAGATAACTAGCTTTTGGGGTGTATTAGGATATTATGAAAGAATTTAGTGGAAAATGAGATTGGATGGTAATCTTCTTGCTGTCCTGGAATTGGGCCCAACAGGAGTCAGCACTCTCTCCTTCCTACATCTTATCAAAGGCAAACTAGCTGGTTAAGGGCATCTGTTTGTACAACCTGTACTCCTTGCCCTCATCACTATAAGAAGTAAGGAGGAAATTAGAGTGAGAGTGAAAGCTAATAAGCAGAATCAACTGTGGCTTCCCTTAGCTGGGGTTTAGATGCTTACCACTTCCCACCCCACCAAGAAAGGGGGGTGGATTGGAAAAGGATGAGGACGTTGGAGTTAGATCTTATATACTAGGAAACTGGGTAATGGAGAGCCTTTTGAAGGACATTCCAAAATATTTACACATGTGATCCAAGGAGTATTTAGATTCAGCTGCCCAAAAGAAATGGTGCAATTTCATGCTTGGTTTCAGGAGGAAAAGATTTTGTTTCTTGTCTCTGATGCACACTTCCTACTCCAATACCAGAAGAAGGAGGGAGAGGATGTAAAGAACTGTCCATCCCCAGGTCCCTCTAGCCAAGGTCAAGGTGGAGTGGGGAAGATGAGATCAGAGGTTTAAAGTGGACCTACTTGCGCTTTTAATTAAATGAAACTGACAGGAAAACTGTGTAATGGTTTAGTGATGATAAAGGATGACTTGATATGCATAAATACATATTATTTGAAAGAGAGATGGGAGAAAAATAATTCTATTTCAAGTTTAATATCACTTCAAGCTCAGAATGTTTAATAGATGACTTAATTTACAATTCTGATATTTAAAATATCTAGAAAAATCACCCTAGAGTACAGTTGGGGGAAAATGCCTGTAAGAATATCTATTCATGAAAAAATATTTGAGGTAGCTAATTTTTACTTTAATCTTTATATTTTTATTCTGCTGTTAAAGAATGTTATGCAGAGATGAACAAAAAAGATTCTTAATCCTATCACTCACAAAACCCAGGCTGACATTAAAATGTATATTGCATGTAAATTGTTAGAAAATACATATAAAAGGCTTTGATATGAAATGCAAATATCCTTTTATCCATTCCCACATCCAGTCTCCTCTGTACATTTTCTCAAAGGTAACCACATTTTTACAAACGTATCCTTCTGATAAAGTGTATACACTGGCATATATAGTATTTACTTGTTTATTTTTGATCAAAAGAATCCCATGATACCATATCAAAACATAGATTTTACTTCATTCATTCTCTTTAACAGCTGACATGTACAGTTATAATTGTTTTAATCACTTCCTAACTAATGGAGATTTAGTATACTCTAGCTTTTTACTATTATGGATAATGCTGCAAAGCATACCCTGTTTGTATATCTTGGCTTCTTTCATGAAATATAGAAGAGTTCCTGTTTCCCAATTTATGCGTCAACACTGAATATCATTAAGATTTTTAAATAGTTGGCTATTTTTAAATAGCCAATATGATGGGTTAAAATATTATCTATTTGTTATTTTGCCTTACATTACATTTACTTAATTATAAGTGAGAATAAGTTTTTAATATATTTATTAACATTTTTATTTTTTTATTCTGTGAAATAATCATGCATGTAACTTATCTATTTTTTCTTTTTTTTTAAATTTATTTATTTTATGTATTTATTTTTGGCTGCTTTGGGTCTTTGTTTCTGTGCGCAGGCTTTCTCTGGTTGTGGCGAGTGGGGGCTACTCTTCACTGGGGTGCACGGGCTTCCCTTGTGGTGGCTTCTCTTGTGGAGGAGCACGGGCTCCAGGTGCGCGGGCTTCAGTAGTTGTGGCTCGCAGGCTCAGTAGTTGTGGCTCACGGGCTCTAGAGCACAGGCTCAGTAGTTGTGGTGCACAGGCTTTGTTGCTCCGCGGCACGTGGGATCTTCCCGGACCAGGGCTTGAACCCATGTCCCCTGCATTGGCCGGCAGATGCTTAGCCACTGCACCACCAGGGAAGTCCTATCTATTTTTTCTATAAAATTTTTAATATTTTTCTCATTAACTTGCATGGAATCACTGTAGCAAGTAAATTTGCTTTTTGCCTGAAATTTGCAATATAGTAATTTTTCACAATGTATGATGTATTATTTAATGTTTTGTTGGTTATATTTATCATATAAAAGCAGTCAAATTACCTAATATTTTTCTTTATAGATTCTTAGTTTCCTGTATTGTTCAGAATAGCATACCTTACTCCAATAAATAAACGTATTCTTACTTTCTTCTAACAAGTTTATAAATTAAATCTTTACAATTAAAGCTTTATTTCATCTGAAAAATATTTTGGTGTATTGACAAAGACATATATACAATGAAGTGGCTGGTCATTTCTCAATCCTATGTATAGAATAATCCTAGTATTTTCTCACTTGCATGACATGTAACTTAATCATATATAGCATATCCATATTTATTAAGTCAGGAACAAGGCATCAATCCCCAATGTCATCACTGTTGTTTAGCCCTACTCTGCCACTGTTATTTGGCCCTTTTCTAGAAGAAACCGCTGATGTAACTTGACAAGATGCAGAAATAAGAAATATAAAAATTATAAAGGAGTAGAAAAAATGTTCACTTTCTCTCAGATAATTTGACTATAATACTAGAAACTTCCCTCATAAAATCAACTGAAAAACTATTCAAAATATAAGAATTTAGTAACTGGCATGGTAATAACATTAGTATTTTTTCAATTGCCTCATTCTCTAAAGTATTGTATTTGTTACCATTGAGTGAGGTTTTTTTTTTTTTTTTATTCATGGCATGAACCTTAACTGGCCATGGTATACTGACATATTTCTGTATCATTTAATTCAATTTGCTAATACAGGCATTCCTTTATCTGAATTAACCCAATTCTGAAAAGGCATTGAACATCAAATTTTTGAATAACAAGAGCCTTTGTTCTACTATTGTAAAATGTGAAGAATATTTTGTTCCCGGTCTATTTCAAAATCTTAACCAATTTTACCCAAATACCACTTAAACACCCCAAGCACTTCCATAATAACTTACTGAGAATTCCTTCACTGTATAATACATTCAAGACACTAATTACCCAATTATTCAATAATTAAACACATGAAGGGGTATATATGTGGGAGATAAATAAAAAATCTGTTAGAATGCAATGATAGAACTTTAGATACAAATCATGTTTTGAGTTGATAAGGGAACAATAAAGACTTTGAGACCTAGTGAATGTTCACCTGAATTTATTGCTAGGAAAGGCAGGAAAACTTTAATACAACACAGAGGGGTTAGGTCCTGTGGGATGAAGGTTTCAGGGAAAGAAACTGGTACAAGATTTTTTTTTAAAGGGATACATCCTAAATAATCTTAAATCATGTTAGGCCTGGAATATCAGTTAAGCTGTATGACTGGTTGAATCCAAATGGTCCACTTCAGTCATGCACTGCAAACAGTCACAATTTCACACCTAGGCTGCTTCTCTGCTTTTTGACCAGTTTACTAAGAAGAGCACTTCTATTTCTTATTTCTGATTGCTTATTGCTTTCTATGCTGCAATACCTCATGCCTCCAGGCTAGGCTTCTGTACAGTTGTCATCTCAGACTTTCTCACCTTTTATCCTATAATACATTCCATATTGTAAGTGAAAACTAAAATATTATAAGAATACCTAATGCATTGTAGGTTGAATTCAATTGGATATGGCATAGGTTCTGGGGTCCTGGGGGCTTCTTTTTTCCCCACCCCTCCCCTCTTTGATTTTCCTCCCATCTTTTGCTTATCTTATGTGTACATTTAAAATAATAACTCCTGATTTTTAAAGCTCAGCCAGGTTAAAAGGGCAAGGGTGACTGTAACAAAGGGGAGTCTCCCCATCATTGTTGCTATGACGTGTGCCTATGATGCTGTCTTAAAGCAAGAGCCTCCTTGAGCTTTTGGAGCAGGAGGCCATAGGTGGGAATATTTCAGAGGACAAATGTGATCTAGCAGCCAACCATGCAATAGTTCTGATGGGATTACTCATCAAATTTGTAGAGAGAGATTGAGCAAGATGGCAGAGTAAGAAGACTTGAAACTCACCTTCCTCATGAACAGATCAAAAATATATTTACATGTGGAACTCCTCTCACTGAAAACTAATGGAAACTGGCAGAAAGACTCCTGTAAACCAAGACTGTAATAAAGATCCACACATAATTCGGTAGCAGTCAGGTCAGAACCTGTGCTCCTATGAGGGAACCCAGAGGAGAAGGAACACTGGCAGAGACCTGCCCTGGGGAGTGAGGGGTTAGAGCCATAGGCTGGGTGCCCAGTACTAGGGGTCTACACTGGGGAGAGGAGCCCCCTTGACTGCTTGGCAGACTCCTGGGGCCAACAGGAAAGCTGTGAGAAGCCTGGGCTCTGCTCCTGAGGAGCATGTCCATGCTGGCTTGCTCCCAAAAAAGGCAGAGAGGGAGGTCTGAGGACAGCTCCAGGGGCTCCTATAACAGCTTCACTGTGTGTCCCAGCCCAAGCCAAGCGAATGTTCCAGCCCCATTTACTCCACATCACAGTGCAGCTCTGGATTTAGGGCTACCACAAACAGGGAGAAAGCTCAGCTGTGAAAAACAGAGGTGACTTGGTCCCTGAGCAGCATCTGAGTGGGGCAGCAGTGGCTATTGCTGACTCTTACTCAAGTGGCCCAGAACTCTGACAACAGACATCCAGTCTACCATAGCTCACCCCCCAAATACATGCCAAGCGTCCATGCAGGCCTCGCCTGCCCTAAGGTGCGGTTTCACAACAGGGTGGGGGCTATGGAGGCTGAGGGGAGCGATCTGCTGTGAGGAAAAAAAGGGACTTGAACCTGAGGCTGCATCTGCATGGAGTAAGGGAAACAATTACTGGTGCCTGCACAGGCAGCTCATTAGAGACAACTTGGACCTCTGTCTGTGGCCACCACAAGTCTAGAGCTCGCATGGGCACATCTTGTTTCAGAATGCCTCCAACTCTGGGGCAAAGATCCCAGTGCTGAGAAAGTGGAAAGCAAACACTCAAAGGGAACAGTCCCAGCTTGGGTCCAACCCTCAGGGCTTCTGCTCCAGCAACTTGAGATCAGATCCCAACACTAATAGGGAAGAGACAGCCACTGAGCAGAGTGGAAGCCCTATCTCACCCAGTCTTACCTCCTGCTGATGTGATAGGTGCTAGCACATCCTGAGGAAATACATGACTTGGGTCAACATGAAATTCAGATCTCCACAGTATGGAGCTTCCTCAAAAAACTAAAAACAGAGTTGCCATATGATCCAGCAATCCCACTCCTGAGCATATATCTGGACAAAACTATTATTCAAAAAGATACATTCACCCCTATGTTCATAGCAGCACTATTTACAATAGTCAAGACATGGAAACAACCTAAATGTCCATCAGCAGGTGAATGGATAATGAATATTTGTATATATATTCAATGGAATATTACTCGGCCATTAAAAAAATTAAATAATGCCATTTGCAGCTACATGGAAGAACCTAGAGATTATCATACTAAATGAAGTAAGTCAGAAAGAGAAAGACAAATACCATATGGTATCACCTATATGTGGAATCTAAAATATGACACAAATGAACTTATCTAAGAAACAGAAACAGACTCACAAACATAGAGAACAGACTTGTGGTTGCCAATGGGGAAGGGGTGCGGGGGAGGGTTGGAATGCGAGTTTGGGACTAGCAGATGCAAGTTATTATATATCAAATGGATAAACAACAAGGTCCTATTGCATAGCACAGGGACCTATATTCGATATCCTGTAATAAACCATAATGGAAAAAAATATGAAAAAGAGCTCAACATTGTAAATCAACTATACCTCAATTAAAAAAAGAAAAACAACAACTTCAGATCTCCCACCAAAGGCATTGGGCACACGCAGTCTCTATAGGAATGCTTGCACATAAGAACACCTCTTCAATACAGCAATAGGTAACTGTTTCATCTAAATTCATAGAGGAAAGGAAAATTAAGCAAAATGAAAAGGCAGAGGAATTGGTCTCAACTGAAAGAGCAATAGGAAAATCTTAATAAATAACAAAACAGAAATAAACAATTTACTAGATAAAGAATTCAAAGCATTAGTAATAAAAATGTTAACTGAATTAGGGAAAAGAATCCAGGTACCCAGTGCATATTTAACAAGGAATTAGAATATATAAAAAAGACCCAATCAGAAATGAAGAATTCAATAGATGAAATTAAAAACACATTAGAACAAATGAATAGCAGACTAAGTGATACAGAAGAACACACAAGTGATCTGGAAGATAGAATAATGGAAATCACCTAATGAGAACAGCAAAAATAAAAACAAATATAAAAAATGAAAACAGCTTAAGGGATCTCAGCAGAATACACAATCTTTTCAAGTATACATGGAATGGTCTCCTGGACAGATCACATGCTAGGCCATAGTACAAGTCTCACTAAATTTAAGAGGATGGAAATTATGTCAATAATTTTTTTCTGACCACAAAGGTATGCAACTAGAAATCAACTATAGAAAGAAAAATGGGAAAAGAACAAACACATGAAGAGTAAACAACATGCTGCTAAAAACCCAGTGGGTCAATGAAGAAATCAAAAGGAAATCAGAAATACCTTGATAAAAATGAAAATGGAAACACATCACTCCAAAATCTATAGAATTCAGCAAAAGCAGTTCTAAGAGGAAAGTTTATAGTGGTAAAGGCCTTCCTCAAGAAATAAGAAAAATCTCAAATAAACAACCTAACCTACCACCTAAAGGAATCAGAAAAATAAGAAGAAACAAAGCCCAAACTCAGCAGGAGGAAGGAAGCAATAAAGATCACAGAATGAATGAAATAGAGAACAAAACAAAAACCAGAAAAGATCAATGAAACCTAGAGTTGGTTTTTTTGAAAACATAAACAAAACTGATAAACTTTTAGCCAGGTTCACCAAGAAGGAAAAAGAGAAGACCCAAATAAACCAAATAAGAAATGAAAAAAGAGAAATAACTGATATCACAAACATACCAAAAACAAAAAAAAAATCATAAGAGACTACTACAATGAGGTATATGCCAACAAATTAGTCAACCTAGAAGAAATGGACAAATTTCAAGGTACATACAACCTGCTAAGACTGAATCATGAAGAAACAGGCAATTTAAACTAACCAGTCACCACTCATGAATTTGAATTTGTAATA
Organism: Balaenoptera musculus; assembly: GCF_009873245.2. Classification (NCBI taxonomy): domain Eukaryota; kingdom Metazoa; phylum Chordata; class Mammalia; order Artiodactyla; family Balaenopteridae; genus Balaenoptera; species Balaenoptera musculus. The sequence goes on from NC_045787.1 coordinate 95,881,529, forward strand.
AAAAAAACTCCCAGCAAACAAAAGTCCAGGACCAGATGGCTTCAAGGGGAATTTTACCAAATATATAAAGAAGAGCTAATACCTATTCTTCTCAAACTATTCGAAAAAATTGAAGAGGATGCAACACTCCCAAATTCATTCTATGAGGCCACCAATACCCTGATAACAAAACCAGACAAAGACACTAGAAAAAAAGAAAATTACAGGGACTTCCCTGGAAGTCCAGTGGTTAGACTTCGCCTTCCAATGCAGGGGGTGGGGGTTCAATCCTTGGTCAGGGAGCTAAGATCCCACATGCAGGGGGTGGGGGTTCAATTCTTGGTCAGGGAGCTAAGATCCCACATGCCTCATGGCCAAAAAACCAAAAAAACATAAAACAGAAGCAATATTGTAACAAATTCAATAAAGACTTTAAAAATTGTCCACATTAAAAGCTAATATCTTTCATGAATATAGAGAGAAAAATTCTTAGCAAAATATTAGCAAACTGAATTCAACAATATATAAAAAAGGATCATACACAATGATCAAGTGGGATTTATTCTAAGACCCCTTGAATAGTTCAATATTTGCATATCAATCAATGTGATACACCACATTAACAAAAGCAAGTGTAAAAATCACATGATCTACTCAAAAAAATGCAGAAAAAGCATTTGACAAAATTCAACATCCATTCATGATAAAATCTCTCATCAGAGTGGGTACAGAGGGAACATATCTCAACATAGTAAAGTCCATTTATAACAAACCCACAGCTACCATTATCATGAATGATGAGTAACAGAAAGTCTTTCCTCTAAAATGAGGAGAAAGACAAGGATGTTCACTTTCTCCACTTCTATTTAAGGTACTATTGGGAATTCTAGCCACAGCAATCAGACAAGAAAAAGAAATAAAAGTCATCCAACTTGGAAGGGAAAAGTAAAACTGTCACTATTTGCAGATGACATGATACTTTATATAAAAAACTCTATAATCCCCACCAAAAAATTATAACAACTAATAAATTCAGTAAAGTTGTAGGATATAAGATTAATATACAGAAATCTGTTGTTGTTCTATACACTAATAATGAACTATCTGAAAGAAAAGCAAAAAAAAAAAATCCCATTTGGGGCTTCCCTGGTGGTGCAGTGGTTGAGAGTCTGCCTGCTAATGCAGGGGACACGGGTTCGAGCCCTGGTCTGGGAAGATCCCACATGCCGCAGAGCGACAAGGCCCATGAGCCACAACTGCTGAGCCTGCGCGTCTGGAGCCTGTGCTCCGCAATGGGAGAGGCCGCGACAGTGAGAGGCCCGCGCACCGCGATGAAGAGTGGCCCCCGCTCGCCAGAACTGGAGAAAGCCCTCGCACAGAAACGAAGACCCAACAAACCCAAAAATTAAAAAAAAAAAAAAAAAAAAAAAATCCCATTTGAAATCACATCAAAAAGAATAAATATCTAAAAATAAACTTAACCAGAGAGGTGAAAGAAGTACACTCTGAAAATTATAAAACAATAATGAAGGAAACTGAAGCTGATACAAAGAAATGGAAAGATATCCCATGCTCTTGGATTGGAAGAATTAATGTTGTTAAAATGGCCATAATACCCAAAGCAATCTACAGATTTAATGCAATTCCTATCAAAATGCCCATGACATTTTCCATAGAACTAGAACAAATAATTTTACAGCTCAATGGATTTTTACAAACTAAACACATTCAAGAATCAATGTCCAAGCCTAGACACAAACTTTACACACACTCCAGATGAAGAAACTGAACCATTTGTACTCCCCCCTCTACCCAGAAGTACTCCTTGTCATTGCCCTCTTCCATCACTAAGTCTACAAGTGCAAGCCCTATTCAGACTTAGTAATTGAAATGAATTCTGCTCATTTCATCATGAATATTTGCTAAAGCGATCACTTCTGGCATAAAGATCTAAACAAAAATAAAAGAAACTAATTATAGGGAGATCTTGCATAAGAGTATTTCTGGCAAAGACCAAGCTCCTGAACTGGTTTGGCTGAATTGAAAGGTGAATGATTTGAAATAGTAGAGAGAGGTAGGCAGGCATCAGGCCATAGAGCACTTTATAGGCCAAGCAAAGATTTTGGAATATATTCTAACTACAAATTTTTTTTCTCTGAGCTTCATTTTAAGGGGAACATTTCCTCTGGCTCATTCTAGTTTTCACCGCATTGAGTGCAGGGGCCAGATATTGAGGAGATTTTTCATGACATGTCCCTTAACCTTTTTTTTTTCCCCACATGTGCATAGGACGGGATATATTCTGCATAGGAAGGGAATTGGAGCTGATTAAGCAATGAAGTTATTTGAAACCTTCTCTTTTATTCTTTGACTATGTCTTTTCAAAATATGTAGCAATGCATTCTCTTTTGTTTTATTATTTTTTTCTGATTTTTATTTATTTGGGTTTATTTTGTAGGTTTTGAGGGACAGAGATAGTGTTCTTATGCCTCATATCCCCCTCCTACCTCTGAAGATTCTAGCTACTCTTTGAATAAAAAGCAAAGATGTAAATCAAAACCATTTAAATAACTATTGCCTACCTGTGCCTTTTTCATCTGGTTAATTTCAAAACAAAAACTATATCTGAATGCATTTTTCTAAATACAAGACATGTGATTTACAGCTAAAATTGCCAAGAGGGGATTTTCTAGCCAATAAATATAGAAGTATGCCAAAACAGAAGTTGAGGTTAACTAGGTTATTTATTGGGCAAATTTCTGTAAATCATCTGAGTTAAGGAGAGGAAAAGCCTTGAGATAAGAAAAATGGATGCTGACCTTGGCATGAAAACACACAAAGGAACTTCAGGGGAGAAGCAAAAGCTCTGTCAAACTTCTTTTTTTGTTTGTATTTGTTTATATAAATCCAAGGAGAGAGAGAGCTCACAGTTTTCACTAGAATGCTCAATTCTAGTATTCTGTGCAACACTCAGTGTGAAAGGTAGCAAGACCTTGTGTGTGTAATGCATAAAAACAAAATTGTTTAAGGGAGGATGGTTATGGGAGACAAAATGATGTGAAACTCAATCTCTGCATTATTCTCTCAAGCTAGTAGTTCTAATAATTTATAGGAGAAAGGTAGAGAGTTGGACAGTTTGATTCATTTATTTTGTAATAAAATATAAATGCATGTGTCAACATTATGTAAGATACTGCAAATATATCCCTGACCATACCCCGTCCTTGGGCTTCTTTTCCCCGGTACCTGAACTCTCCTCAGTCTTAAATCATCTTCCCATATCTGATTCTCATCTAGGCTTAGAGAGATGGCCAGAGATGGGTAAACCCAGATTATGTCACAACATTTGCATGAAAACATAAAAAAGACTTTCTGTCAGCCAAAATGGCATTACTGAGAGTAGATTGACCCTCTCACCTGATACAACTGAAAAAACAGACAAAAAAATGAAACAATGGTTTTCAGACATGGGAAAGCACAGAAGACAAACAAGATAAGCCTCACACTAGCCCCGGTGTAATGCCTGGAGTGATTCTTAGCCTACAACACCAGAAGTGGAAACCCAAGAAGAACCCAATTGTCTCCTTTCATTGAGTGGCCTGGGTTAGAAGCGCAGAGAGGCCAAGTCAGCTAGAAACAGCAGGGCAGAGCGCAGAAAAGAGAGGGTTACACAGGCAAAGAGCTCTGGGGATCTGCAGAGGTCCTATCCCAAGTCAGCTGAGAACTGGTCAGCAGGATAAGTCATCAGACCAGCTGGCTCTAAAACACCCACACTTGAGGTACGTTCGCCCTGCCTCTCCACAGAGAGACCACAGACACAAGGGCCGATTTTCTTCATCTGCATTTAGATCTTTTAGTCCCTCTTTTTATTTTCCTATACAGCTAGCATTATTATGAAGATTCTTTTTTATTATTAGTTTATATTTTAAACTTGCTAGTTTTCAGAAGATACCTCCAACAACCAGTAGCCATCCGAGTCTCTAGAAACATGAAATTAGACCTGATCTTTTTCATCACTGCAGCACAGAGAATAGAAAATACGGGTAGACTTATCCACACAAAGCCAGTCATTTTTCTCATTTAGTAAAACTGTGTCCTTAAATACAGCAGTAAAAAATTAGCATCTGTATATCACCACTTTATTACTATTTTTTTGAAAAGCATTTACTCTGTATGTTCACTATTTAGCATCTCTTGTAAATGAAGAGTAGAGGGAGAAGTGTTTGGTTTTTTTTTTCATTTTAAGGGTGACTTAATGGAATAAACAGAAAAAAAGATCATAGAAAAAAAGATAAACTGAGATTTCTAACAACTGGCTTCCAGTAACACTTTTGCCAATTTATGTCACCTGAGTAAGTCATGTCTCGTTTCAATTTTCTCATTTGTAAAAATAAGCTGCTTAGAATAATCTCCAAGATGTTCCAGCTTCATAATACCATGAGCTTTAAACTATCTGAAACAATTTAGCAGAGACAAATGTAACTAACTGGTGTGAACTCTGAGTTTCCAATATTTAGATACTTTCACCAAATGGTCTAATTGTTTTTAAACTATTTTTATTATTTTGTTTTTTCTTTTAGATAATTTATTCATGTTAGACAAAGCATTATAACAACAACAACAAAAGAATGTCTACAACTTCTTCAAATTCAGACACTGAGATTAAGAAAGAATAAAGTTTAAAAGTTTAGGACATTTTACAAACTTACCATTCATTTTTTGTCTTTTTCTCAACCTCTGAATTGTCTAATTTTCTGAAAACCACATCAGTCAATTTTGTAAACAGAGAAAGGAAAACTTTTATTATGATTAGATAGTCATGCTTTCCCCAGGAGGTAATCTCAAAAGAATCTACTCTTGTGGAATTTTAAGTTCAAAGACATTTGGTTAATTTTCTGATAAACAGCCTCTATATTTCATGTTTTAATCATGATGCAGCTTTTATGTTTTAGTAATTATTCAGACAATTTCTAATGACAGAATCATAGGCTTGCATAATCTAGAGATAAATAAAAGGTTCTACAGATTAGCTTATTCACCACCCCAACAGGAAAATATTCAAATTTGTTCTGCCAATTTAAAATGTATGCAGGCATCAAGGTTTGCTTCATAAACTCTTCCATCCAATTCAACCCATGAAGCTTCCAGAACAGAGGTTTACAGCACTCTTTAGCCATAATAGTCCATTCACCATGCAGTCATCTGCATGTGAATAACAAGGTAATCTCTTGGACTCTATCCCATGATATCTGGCTTTTCCTCTTTAAATACCTTGAATCTGAGTCAATATTAGAAAGCCATGAGGTTTTCACTTGTAGTGGAAATGTCTTCTCAATAAAAAAACACAAATCCATCTAACTTCGAGGAATTTTTTTAGGAAAGTATTTTGCTTTGCTTTGTTTTAAAATTTGATGTTCTTTTAAGAGATTCTCCTACTCTATTCTCCTAATTTCTGTCCATCTTATTCTTTCATCAGTTAGCCGATTCTTCCTTGAAAGTCCTTCCCATTTACAATTTGCTTCTTAAAATATCAACTTAAGAAGGTAAACATGGCGTAAGTGGATGAGCCAGTCCATGTCTGGGGCTTCAGACTCTTTTCATCCATTTATATATAAAAGGCAGACCTCTCTTCAGGGCACCTCATGTGGGACCTTTCTACTCCCTTCCACTGGCATGCCTGCTCTTGCCATCACTGCTGAGACAGAGGCCAGCAGGGCTTGTTTTCAGACCCGAGGTTGGAAGGAGTCCCTACAAATGTATCTACTTCATTGGGCACTTGGGAAGGATAAATGAGATCATGTGCATATAAAATTTAGGATAGTAATTAGCATAAGTTCTCAGTAAATGGTAGCTGCTATTGTTGCTGCTGCTACTACTATTACTACTACTAACAGGTATGTTGTAGAGCAGGGGTCCCCACCCCCCAGGCCACGGATGCAGTACCGGTCTGCAGCCTGTTAGGAACCGGGCCGCACAACAGGAGGTGAGCTGCGGGCAAGCGAGCGAAGCTTCATCTGCCGCTCCCCATCTCTCCCCATCACTCTCATTATGGCCTGAACCATCCCCCGACCCCACCACATTCCATGGAAAAATTGTCTTCCACAAAACCAGTCCCTGGTGCCAAAAAAGTTGGGGACTGCTGTTGTAGAGTCCCCATGAGGTCAGAGATCATGTCCCCAATAGTGAACAGGACACAGAGCCTGATGCAGAGTGTGTGCTCCATAAATATATATTTAACTGAACAATATTCTAATCACTATTTCTTAAGTCATTATTATGGAGAGTCCATTCTATATTCAAAAAAACAAATCTACAACCAACAGTTTGGTGCCCAAATTATGAGTAAGTTGTAGACTACTTGTGTTATTTTTACACGTTTTCTTAATATTTTAACAGAATGTCAATATTAAAAAGTAATGCAGATATCAACATATGCATACATTCCATCAGTCACACAGAGGTTTTTTTTATAAGTTGGAATAAGTGGTACAGAGAATATGAATTTAGATGCTCCATTTTAATAAGATACAATAGCATTAAAAAGCAAGAAATTAAGAATAGACAAAAAGAAATACTTCTCTGCATACAGCTGGGTTAACCCATGGAACTAGTTCCCAGAGGAAATTATTGAAGCAAATAGTTTAGTGTGATTCCAAAAAGGATTAGGCATAATGAAGCAAAATTTTGAAAGCGACTTGCAAATTTATGCGTACAGATTTTCAAGGGAAAATGAGATTTGCCCATGGAAGTGTGCACTCTGGCATGCAGAGAAACCGGAGGTGAAAAATTATGGGTCTATCTCAAAAGCTAAGAGTTGATTTTATTTTTGTAAATGGGTTTCAATTAGTTAAATATTCCAAATTTGGTACTGCAAACAGATTAAGGCATTTATAGACAGGAATAGAAAACTGTCATCAGTTTGTAATCAAAGAACCAGAAATTTCAAATAATCATAATGCATTCTAATCTATTTTGGAAAGAAAGATTTGAAAAATGGCAAGCAAATAAGTCATGACTAGGTATTGAACACAAAGGAACATTCCACTCAGGGCAGAGTCAGCCCTATGCCCAGCATCTTCTATAGGACGACAGGGTCCACACTGATGGCCGATGTCCCTGACTATGGTAGAAATAATGGCATTTGGGGTAGGCAATGTATTATATACTTTACATAAATATTCTTATTAGTCTCTACAACCTTAAGAGGCAGCTGCAGTCCTTTTTTATTTTTATTATTTTTAACCAAATGAAGACGCTGAAACTTAAAGTTAAATTTTCTAACCTCACACAGGTAGTACAGAAAAAGTCAGAATAAAACTGAGTAGTCTGACCTCAGATTACTCACTTTACAATCTTGAGACCCTATATGAGCAATCATCAAAGGAAGTTATCCTTTGGTATAGTTTTATTTTTAATTATTTCCTTTCACATTATTTCTGAGAGAGTATAAATCCTGTTACAGATTATAAATTAACTAATATACAAACTTCCTACGTACATATGATCTCAAAAAACTCTTATCATCTGTGTACCTAAATATAAGATTGTTTTGTAGTAAAGGGACTTCAATCACATGAGCACATCACCCACTTTTTTTGTCAGTATATAGTTCTATGTTTCTCAGCACTGACAGAACAGTAAAGGTCAAGAAATGACCTAAGAATGTGGACTTTGTGATTTTTGGCCCTGGTGATCAACTTCTTTGCTGTTACTAAATTTTCAGAAGGAAAATAAAATATTTTTTGCCAAGGCTAGCTTCTTTGTCATGTCATTGTCCAGTTTTCATCTACACCAGAGAATTAAATGGAAAATTAGTTTAATAACTATGGTAGTATCTGTCTTTTACTATTTGCCAGGTTTTTAGGTATAGAACCTCAGATCCTCATAACAACATTAACTACATGTTTTAATATCCTCATTTTGTAAATATGGAAATATTTCAAGTTAAGTAATTTACCTATATACATACAGCCAGGGGTGTCTGAGCTGAAAATCAAACCAGGTCTGAGGGACTTAAAAACCAAATGTCTACCGTTATCCCAAACTGCTTCTTATCTACCATTTACGCTTGGTTTTCTGCCTCTAAATTGATACTGTATATATTTTGGACAAATGGAAATAACTCTGTCCATTTAAACACAAGAACCAACAAGAACATACTAAAAGCAAGATATGAACTTCACAAAGCACAACCAATGTTCTCACCATCATCATTAATGCTTAATTAAATATTAAACATTGATATTATTTATATAATATTGAGCTTAACTTACTCATTTCTTCAGGACTGCTAGGTGAGTTCACATCGAGTTTTTCCATTAGTCTAGTAATAACTACAAGGCAGGTATCAAATACCACGATCTTACAATGAAGTCCAAAAATAATTAGCAATTCATATATGATCACACCAGTTAGTTCAGGAGCAGAGCCCAACCATAAATTTGGGTACTCTGACTTCAAATTCAACGACTGAAATAACCCTGCCTTGTAATTCTTTTGTAAAATAGATTAATGGAGCTTGAGGCAACAAGAGCGAACATTTTAACTATGGGATTTAGGGTCAATAGATCTTGGTTCCAGCTTTGGCTCTGCTATATGCTAACTGTATGAACGTAGGAAAATCATCTTATCTCTCCAGGACTGTTTCCTCATCTGTGAAGTGGAAGTTAATAACAACTCTGAAACAGAACTGTTTTAAGAAGTAATTGCAAGATACCCCCAAATGGCTTTTGACAAACCACCAAGATTTCGTTGATAGTTTCTCTGATCCAAATTTAAAACAAATCTTTTTTGTTTTATAGAAGTTAAACAAAAATTTCTATAATTTAGGCTAATATTAGGTACAAGATATAAGAAAAAAATTAGCCTTTTAATATACTAATTCTTCCTTAAATCTTATAAACATTTTGCTATTTTATTTTATTTGTTTTCAATCTCCCCTCTGGCTTCCATCAATTTTGGCTAACTGAAATAATTTCCTTACTAGTTGTTACCATTAGAAACACAATCTCTTCTGTCAAAGCCAATGTTCTTTATTCCTTAGATTTGACTAAGAGTCAAGCTTCTGTCTGGATTCAGAATATAGCAAAATCATTTTTCAGATGGTGCTCACACCACAGCTTCTATGGTTACATATTTACTCTATTGTGCTGGCAGAGTGGAAAATAGATTTTAATCATAGAGTCTAATAGATATGACATCGAGGTTACATGGCAAGTAGATTTATATAGTAACTATGGGTTATTTAGTCTAAGCCTTCTGACACATCATCAAGCAGGAAGAAGCCTACAGCCACAGATTATCCTGACTTTCCCTCTTGAATTTTCACTAATCTTTGTCCCAGATCCACCATTTCATCATGGCATGCCCAGGGTGCACAATTCTGCTATGTCACCTTTGTTGTGTAAAAACTGTTAGGGTTTCCCCATTTCCATTAGAAGAAAAACAAATTTTTAGAAGTCCATTAGAAGTCCAAATTCTTTAGCACAACAAACAAAGTTCCTTATGACCTGGTCCTAAAACACCCTCTTCTCCCACAGTTAGCTATACAATTTATGCTGAAGCCAAATGTGAATATCTGTGTGGCCAGAACTTGCCCAGGATTTGCTCTTTGTTATCTGCACTCCTATCTGATAAGCCCCTCTCTGCCTGTGTATTAAAATTCTTTCCAATGTTCTAGGCAAGCTTAAGTATCCCTTCCTTCTGGAAGAGTCCACTGAAAAAATGACTCCCTTCTCAGAATACTAGCAATATTTTTAATAGTTATCTCATTGTTCCTTGAATTGTAACTATAGGTGAGTAGCCTTGTACACTCTTCTAGATTACGAATTCCTCGGAAGCTGAACTTTGCTTTACCTGTATCTGTACCTTCCTCAATACCAAATATGGTACCTGACCCATAGTAATTATTTAGTAACTCTTAAATCATTATCCAGTTATCCAGGCTATAAAAAAGAAAAATCCCTAGGATAGGAAGATAGCTACAATTACCTTTTCTGGAGAGTAAACACCAGTTGATATTATAAAGCAATAAGAAAAAACAAGAAGCAGCTTTTGTTCTTTATGATCTTTACATTTAGTCAGGCACCTGAATACAAATGCTTTTTCCAACAGTGACGTAATATATCCCAGAACCAGAGGAGCATCCTCTGGCTGCAAAGGAGTTACGTTTTCCCTAACCCACCTTTCCCATCATGCCACGCATGCTTCATTCAAATTCAACCACATTCTTGTAAGCAAAGACCATCAATGCATGGGCTGCAGGAGGTTGAAATGAATCCCATCCATCCTATATATTTTTTCAGTTCTCTATCTCATTCAAAGAAAATTCAGTAGCAGAGATGTTGCTTATACTTTTGAGGGTAGCAACACATCACTATTGTAGCAAAGACTAGCATAATAGCAAATAGCTCTTAGGTCACTTTGAAGGAAAGCTGGGGTTTCTAGCTGACAAAGAATATGATTTGCCTTTTGGTAATTTTTGTTTGTTTTTACACATCTATATTGTAGCTTAACTTGATGAATTTCTCAAAAATCATTTGAGACACTTATTGTTAAAATATCAATCATCGGGGGCAAGAACATGGTGGCAACAAGCTCCAGTATGTATACCAGGAGACTAATATATGCTTAACCAATCTGAACCCTTAAACTGTAAAACAAGGTACTTTGCTTAGATGATTTCTAAAGTCTCTGGTGATGATTTCTGTATCCCTATCACAACATATTATTGCTCAGTTAGAAAAAATTAAAAATTAAAATGATAGTGTCAAAAATTCCTACCACCTGTCAGGGACTATTAAAAGGTCTTTCTGTGTATTCACTCATGTAATCTTCACAATAAATGTATAAGGTAAATTCATCAAGATCCCATATCACAGATTAGGAAACTGAAGCATAGTGTAATTCATCCAGGTTCCCATAAGTGTTAGAATGCATAGTTTGGCTCCAAAGTAAAAAGTGCTCCAAAGCTTTGCCACTCAAAGTGTGGGCCACAACCCGGCAGCATCACATCTCCTAGAAGCTTGTTAGGTTTTTCTTCACTTTTCTACATTTGCATTAAAACATTATTTATATTTTTAAAGAAATATTGAAAATAAAATGCACACTCAATCTACTGCTATTAAACTACTAAAAGCTATTTTTATTACATCATCTCACTTCCTCAAAAATACTGGTAACCTTTCAAAAATATGACAGCTTATTTCTTTAAGGGAATCATATTTTGATCATGTGAACATATTTCTTCAAACCTATCATCATTTCTTGAGGGGCAGGTTGAGATAAACTTTCCAAGAGCAGACCAGAAATATCTCCATATATAAGGAGATTCATATACTAGATTTTATTAAATTTCTTCTGAGAACTTAAAATCAATGTTTTATTTGATATCATTAAAAAGAGGATCATATCAATCAAGTCTAAATTAGCTACTCTGCAAAGCATTAGTCAAGCTAATTCTCCCACAAGACAACATTTCAATTTCTAAATATATTTCTGTAAAGGTTATTTTCTGATTAGGTAACTTGTACTGAAATTCTATGTTTAAATTAATCTCTGCCAAATACTCTAGAATAAAATTATTCATAACTTTAATACATCTATTTATATCTGCCTTTATATGATTATCACTGTGCATTATATTTATAGCTACAGAATATTTCATTATCTCAAAAATAGTTTATACTGTTCAATATTTTCCAAAGGAAATATATCTAATGAACAAATCAAACAGGCATAATATTTTTTTTCTGAATGTTGCTAATAGCCTTGAATTAACTGCTTTAACAAATCTGAAAGATGCAGAACTTTACTTTGGAAGAGACATTTATCTAAGACCAGGGTACATAAAAATGATCTATTCAAATGTCCAGAGGTCACAAGCCTAAGCAATATCTTTAAATATCTTTGATGTACTTTGCTGACCTTGTGTATTTCAGCATGGAAGCTGCACAAATGGATGGAAGGAATAAAGTTTAAATGCCTAACTATAAAGTACTCAAAAGGTAAAAAAGAGCATCCTATTGAGCTTTAAAAGGAAAACAATGAGCATTTTTTTCACAGATATTCTCCACTGAATGAATGGGGCATTTAATTACCTGGTGAAAATGAACAAAATGTCCTCATTACCTTTAGCGGTCAATTTATATGACCTTCCCCTATTTCTTACCAAAGTTCTTTATTTCTAACTCTCCTTATCTGAAAGACAATACTGACAAAACTTAATGCCATCCCCTAAAGCATCTATGGATTTTTGAAGGACCCCAGCTGTCGATATGGATGATCATTAATATAGATAAATAAGTTTAAAATTAAAAAAGGGTAACAACCCAACTTTAAAAAGTGGGTTAAGGATATGAACAGGCTATTTACACACACACACACACCCTTACACAAATCTTAAAATAACCAACACAATTATTTAAAGAAAAGCACATCAAAATTTTGCAATATCAATTTTTCTCTCTCAGTTTAGAAAAAGTCAGAAAGTTTATCATAGAGAGTGTAAGCATGGGTGGAAAGGAGAAACTTCATACATTTTTGTTGGGAGTATAAATTTGTACTGTCTTTTTTGGAAGATACTTTAGTGGTGTCTAAGAAAATTTTAGGTGTGCATATTTTTTGAGCCAGCAATGTCACTCTAAAAATCCATTCTATAAGTACAAATAACATTGAACATGTTTGTTACACGTACAAATCATTGATGCTTGTAAGTAATATCAAAAAACTGGCATAAATGAGATAAATCTACATGTAATGATATATGATAAACTATTAATTAAATGTTTATTTAACTCGATGGGTCAATAGTACTGGGTTGGCCCTAAAGTTCATTCGGTTAGTGAATACGTTGTTCAATAAAGGTCTTCATGAAAATGAAGAATGTGTCTTTCTTTTTACTTCAAACGAAATGAACTTTTGGGCCAACCCAAAATATTAACTTTTGATCAATGTTATCATATAGAACTGTCATATGTATTATGTGTATTTACGGTATTTTAAGGTATGGTACCGAAAGAATATTAATTATATATTTAACCTGTGAAATTTCAAACAATAAATATATATATCCACATTTCATAAAGCAGAGCATAATTCTACTTTTATAATGACTAGAAGTTTATAGCTACTGGGTCTTTAATAAAATAACATGATATTGATGAGAACAATAATTTATTTGATGACAACTTCTTAATACCATAAACTTCAGTTTTGGCATTTCTCTGTAGCAGAGCATGTTCTTTTGCCAGTTAATTTCACAGTTTGGTTTCAAGGGATATATCAAACCAAAAAGAAAGTGTTAGCGGATCCAGAAATAATAACAAATATTTATACTGCTATTATTAAGGACCAGATTTTCCTCTACACACTTGACACCTACTGATTATATCATCTCTGTTTTACAATTATGGAAAATGAGTCACAAATAGGTTTAGTAACTAGCCAAAGTTCACAGATCTAGTGGCAGAATCCAAATTTGAATCCAGCCCGTTTGACTCTGTATACCATACTCTTCACCGCAGCATAAGATTTTCTCCTTAAAAACCTAAATAGCAAAGAGGTCTTATGATGACAGGAATGTGCAGGCATTATATAACGTTCGAAGTTTACTACATTAGGTGTGTCATTTCATACATATGTGTGTGTGCGCGAGCGTCTGTGCACACGTGTGTGTGTATGTACATTAGGGGTTAGGATTTCACTATACACACACATACATGCACACACACCGAGTGTGTATATGTGTGTATGTACATGTATGTGTGAGAGAGGGGAAGAAGGGAGCTAAATTGTAGTATGCTGTTGTGCTTTAGGAGAGGTCGTAGTTAGCTTTATTCCAACGCATTATCATCACAGACACCCACATACAACTTTTTTTTGCCACACACTAATATCAAGACAGTATGCTAAGTTACAGATGGCAATAAATGTGCTCACTACTTCCTTGCTATTTGGTAATGGGCATCACCTGGGAGCTTGTTAGCAATGTAGAATCTTAGGCACCACTCCAAACTAACTAAACCAGAATTTTAATTCAAACAAGATCCCAGTGTTGGGAGACCTTTCTCAATGGGAATCATGTCCTCTGAGCAGAGGCAATGACAACTTTTGTTTTCAAGGATATTTGTACAGCAGTCTCGGAAGACAAAGATGGTATCTCTCACCATAGCATAGGGGGTAAATATGTTTGCTTTTGAGGTTAATAAAGATAATGTCTCTCTCTGGGGCAAAGGTAGAGCAGGTTTGTTTGCAACTCTTCCAAAGACTAAGACTTCCTACACTGGAGGTTCCTCAGCTGCTATGCAAACCCACAGTATGCGTGGTCTCCCCATGGGCTACTCTGCTTTGCCCCATGAGTCTTGACGAGCAAGAGAAACCAGTGTAAACATAAACCTCGTGCTGCCTGCTGTGCCATGAATAATAAATTATTTTGTCTCTGGACCATGAACCTCATGTCTTCTGCCAGTACAAATGAAACTGTGGGAGCCTTATTTGCTTGAAGGTAAGGTAAAGTCTCAGACTCTCTACAGTTGTTGACGGCCAGGTGTTTTTGTACATAAAAGTTTGACAAGCACTCTGCTACTTCATTTCAAATCAGCAGCTAAATAAGCATGGGGGAGAAACACTTAAATGCAAACCTATACAGGCATCATTTAAAAGAAGGGTTCCACGTGTTTTGGAGTGCTGAAACAAGACTGAGGTGGCTGGTGACATAGTTGGATAGCTCAGCTCCTCCAAGACAGTTTTTCCAGGAACAAAAAAAACATGTCATTTTTTTTGTTGGAGTCGGGGAGGGTGGAGAAAAAGCTCTTAATTCAACCTTGCCAGCACAAGCATACATTCATAATTTAAAAAATAGATGACCCATAATTTCCTGGAATTGGGTACTTGGCATGTGATCTGAGGTTGGTATTGTGTATTAAGAGATTTCATACATGCACTGCATCTACCCCCCATCCACAAGAATAAACGACAATAGCCCTGGACACTTGTTTACAGCCTCCCAGTTAAGAAATACTTTACTTTGAAAGAAACATGCAAAAGAAAAAACTTTTTTCTTTCAGGCCCAGCTATTTAATCTTGTAGCAAAACACTATACTTTCATGTATGTGAGTTGTCTGAAAGAAGCATCAGGTGTCAAAACGCAATATGATGTTTTGGCCAAAGAACAACCATTTGATGAAGATAATTTATACAAGCCTCAGGCTCTTCCTCCACCACCATTTTTTAGCTTTATAATCACAGGCCCACTTGTGTTTTACATCTAGGCCTCTTAATTCAACAACTCTCATAAAATATGTTTCTTGATTTGTTTCACTTTTCTAGAGTTTAAATGCCATAAATAAATATGAGATTTATTTTAACAAAAATAAATATTTTAACAAAAAAATATTTTGCCTTAAATTGCATATATGGCCCTATTTTATACTAGTACAGTGGTTCTCAATTTTGGCTGCATTTTAAAAACACCTGTGGAGATTTTTAAAAGTCTGAGGACACCCAGGTCACACTCCAGACCAATTACCTCAGAATATTTTGAAATGGGACCCAAACATCAGTACTTTTTTAGGTTCCCTCAGTGATTCCAATGTACAACTCATTAAAAACTACAGAAATAGGATATATGAGCTTCAGGAGGGCAAGGATTTTTTTAAACTTAAAGATGGATTTATTCCTTTAGAACCTTCTGAAGTCATTTAACCTCAACACCGTGAAGTCCTATTTTGAGAAAAATGAACACATATAAATAGAAAATACCCAGGACCTATTTACTAGTACTGTACAAACAAAAGGATTTTATGAAGCTCTGAACTTGGTCAAAGTATATGTCCATTTGTAAATAAAAGTCTGATGCAAAGTTAAGGTAGAAAACTAAAGGATAAACCTTTATTTAAATCAATTCAATGACTTCAAAGAAAATAAATTTTCCCTGTGTAACTATGTGAATAGCATCAGATGACTAGTGTCTTAGTTGTTAGTCTACTCAGGCTGCTGCAACACAAAAACGTGAACTAGGAGGCTTAAACAACACATATTGATTTCTCACAGTTCTGGAGGCTGGAAGTCTGAAATTAGGGTACCAGCATGGTTGGGTTCTGCTGAGAATCCTCTGCCTGGTTTACAGATGACCATGTTTTTGCTGTGTCTTCACAGGTCAGAAGATACAAAGGAAGCAAGCTTTCTAGTGTCTCTTCTTGTAAGGACACTAATCCCACTGATGAGGGCTCCACCCTCATGACTTAATCACCCCCAAAGGCCACACCTCCTAATACCATCATACTGAAGGTTAGGATTTCAACATATGGACTTTGGAGGGACACAAACATTCAGTCCATAATAACCACCCACTGTAAGTAGACAGAACAACCCTATATATTTTTGTATTACCCACTTTTCTTGTCTCTTTATTTTTTTGTCAGTCATTATTTTAATTTTCTTCACACTTCTGTTGGTGTGCTATAATTTTTTGTGCTTCTATGGTATTTTAAATTTATTTTGGAATAAGGTAAGCTATGAATTAATGAAGAGAACTGAAAACTGATAATATGGAAAATTATTTAAATTTGAAGAAAACGTTTAAGAAAGACATTATTGACCCAAGGCCTGTATTACATTTAGGGTACTCTTTAATGTTACTAAGAATGACTAATTTTCCAAATTTCTTCCTTTACTCTCATTTCAAACTAATAGCTTTTTCCTCCTTGTATCCCTTTGCAGAGTGTGTCCCCTTAGATTCCTAGGACATAGCCTATGGACCTTAGAGAGATGGACCAATGGAAGGGAGACTGGAAGATAGACCTTCCCTCACGGATGCTCCAGAAGGTACGTCTAAATGGCTGGGATGCTGGAGTATTTGCTTCTGATGTCTCTTTTAAGTCAAAGATGTTGTGTTTCTCCTGAGGTTTTTTTCTTTCCCTAACTTCATCTGAATTTGATTCTTAGTAGAAGAAAGAAAAACAAACAATTGTCTGAAGGTCTGTGTATCAACTGAATGAAGTCAACCTGACAAGTCTAATACTTTGTAGGTGACTCCTTCATCTACCTTAAAAAGTGAGAGTAAAACATGCTTGCCCAAGAAAAGCAGCTGAAATTTAATGCAACTAAAATTCAAATGTACAGTCTGAAGTATTATATTTTAATATTATATTTTATTATGTCACATATATATTTTATTATATATATTGTATTACAAAGTTTAAATTATATTTTAATGTTCAAATTGGTGAGAGTTGTTTTAGAAGAACAAACCAGGAGGATTCCAGTTATAACCAGTGAGACCACCTACCCCTATTCTCTCCACTTCCCTTAGCTGGGCCAAATAATCCCCACACATCGACTCAGCTCAGACTCAGACTTCAAGGTGGATTCTCTTCCAAGCAAGGAGAGGATCCCAGGCCACTCTATAACAATAGTGCTGCCACAACCCCACGCTACTTTTGAGCCTAAGGTCTAGGCTAAGTAACTCTTTTTTGGCTCTATGCCCTTGGCTTAAATTTTCTCTCCACATCTCCTCTTGACAGGGGATTTGCATTCTGTTACTTTTGTCATGTTGCTGCAAATCCTCCCATGCCCAGAATCCTCTCTGTACTGGAGACCCCTCCCCAAGCTCAGTCACCGTGACCGACCTGCTTGCCAAGTTTACCTCGTGAGGTTTTCAAATATATTATGTGCAAATTTATGAATTTTCAAGGAAAGTATTTAGATCAAGGAAAATTGTATCTTCCTTTATTTTCCTTTTCCCATTCTGTTGTACTAGAAAATAGTAAGTAACTTTTTGGTAAATTCAGTTATTAACTATTTAAACTTCAACTGTCAAGGTTTTTCCCTCTCTGCTTTCTCCCTAAGGTGATATTTAAATTCCAGGGCCTTCTGCACTGACATGAATTGCGGTAGGGAGTATTTGGGAGGGGGGATGAATTCTTCTGTTATGCTATTTTAAAGAGTTCTTGATAGGGTTACATGAGATGAAGTATGTGAACCACTAGCATCGCTAGTCTGATGCATGAGAGATGCTACTGAAAGAGAAACTTATCTTTTTCTTAACTGCAGTTGTCATTCATTAGTATCTAAAGAAGCATTTTAAAAAAAAAAAATTCCATTTCTATATTCCTGATTCCGCATGTAAATGGGTAGCTGCATCATTACTTTTAACTTCTCGAGAAGTACTGAAAATTAATCTTTTGACAATCCTTCCTGACCCTTACTCAATCCTCCTGAAAGGAAGGACATCCCTAATGAGGATGTCTGGAAAGAACCTCACTTCCATTAGTTCATGTTTGTGGGTCAGGCAGTGACTGAGTTAGAGGTCACATCTTGGAGGAGGCTCTTCCCTTGGGTTTCTGTCCCCTCTCCTCCTCCCTATGTCATGGGTCACAGTCAGGTCACTTCTCTGCTTCCCAACCCCTGCTTGTAACCAGGCAGGTTTTCCCTCCTTTGGAGGGAATGACACCTTTCTGAAAAGGTACAGTCATTTCAACATGGAAGATGGTTCCAATAGCAGTACTCAATTCATCTTTACCGGTAATAATTATGATATATTTAGATCCTAGATTCGAATTGAGCTCTTTGTTCTGTTCAATATGATTTATCACCCCAAATTCTCTATCTCATTATGTGTTTCTTATTATTGTTGTTATTACCAATACTGTACCCTCATGATAATTCAGGAAGTGCATTACTTACTAAAAAATTAGAAGGGAAAGCATAAAGAGAATAGAGTACACCTAAGAAACACTAAAACTTATTTTTTTTTCCTGCTTTGCTGAGGGATGTCTCCTGTGAGAAGATGAAGCATATTTTCTAATTCTTCGACGTGACAAAGTTCTAAGATAAGTCAGGCTGTTCCTGTCCAAAATTCCTATAAGGGAAATTTATAGCCTGAGTAGTTTATCCTGAGAACAGATTTCAGATAAACTCCCAGGCACAGAGACAAAAGAGGAGAAAGAAAATGATGGCTGGGAAAATAGATGTCAGAGGATCACAGAGAGGAATGAAGCTGTCACAGAGATAGTGGGTGGTAGCCACAAAGGGTCAGTAAGGCTTGAGTATGAGTGTGGGGCACACAAGGAAAGAATCATACCCTCCAGAGACCAGGAAAGGGGTAATGTTGGCAACTCCACTTGGAAGGAGAGGCAATAAGTTAGAGACTTAGCTCTGTGGGGACACTGTATCAGAATACAAGGTATGGGAAAAGATGGGTATCCAGAGACCTAAACCTTAGACTCATCTTTGATGTTCATGAGTTCCATCTGTGTCTAAAGCATCATTTTTAAATCTTTAAACATAAGGAGATAGACACGATTATTTTTCAGGTTTTTTCCAGCTCTGACATTCAACAATTCTATGAAGAAGTTGGTACTATAAAATCTAAGTTGCTACCTTTGACAATAGAGTGAAAGAGAGCCTTTAAATCTAAATAATCTGTCGAGGTAAAATAAAGTGAGAGCAAACAGTGTACCAATGTGTCTCCTAAAATTCTCTTTCCTTGTGACAAGCAATGGCTGTTGTGAACTCAGGTCATCTATGTGAGTTGGGAAATGGTCAAAAAAGGAGAAAGGTCTAAGAGCTCCTCCAAGCCCCCCCCCCCCAAAAAAAAGAACTCCAAGATACGGTTTTAGAAAATAAGGTACACTTTTCTTTAAAGGAAAATATTGTCCATAAAAAGGGAATCTAGGCTTCTATTTAAAGGACAGCAAGAAAAAGAGGAGGGGCTGGAGGGTGGAGGTGCCATAATCGTTAATTAACACAACAGTATCAGTGAATATTTGTATGAGCTCCGGAAGCAACTATAAATCATGGAAAAGTGGTCAGTGGTCAGAGACAGCCAGGTTGTTTCTGAGGTAAATTTTTAACTCTCTCAGAAGTCTCAGAGTTTACAGAAACATTCACCAGATCATACTAGCAAAACAAAAATCTTCCACTCTAACTCCTGTTTCTCCTAGAATAGTTAAGAGCTGGAGCATATATTCACTTTTTCTAAGGTGACAAGATTCTTCCGCGAATATCAAGAGATGCTTATTCAGAAGTTCTGCCAGGAATATTTACAGACTGAGCAGTTTGCCCCTTAAAAAAAGAGAGAGACAGAGAGAGAAAGTTTCTCTGAACAGCAAAAGAAACTTTTGATTTGGCAGATCCTTGCTTCCTACATACTGATAGGTTTATCTTTAGAACCAAAAGCGATGCTATTCTAAAATTTGAAAGCTCTCAGGTTTAGTAGGCTGAGACTTTTCACTCCCGATGCTGAGAGCTAAGAGATGACACCTGCACATTATGTCCATGCTGAAATGCAAATTCTTGTTTGGTATCTACCTCTGGCCCATGCTATTTAATTTTGCAACACACGCACACACACACACACGAATAAAACCACAGACTGTTGCGTATCTGCTTCCTTTCCAGGCGTGAAACTCTAAGTGTCTCTGGCTAAAAAGCATTCAATTGTTACTTGCTTATGCATGAATTATAAAGCTACACATTGTAATTGCTCAGTAATTTAGTTACAAGGATAGGAAAAAATACTTTCAGCCTGGATTAGCTACTCCACTTGGTTGCAGAGATCCACCGTGTGCCATCTGTAGTGAGGATCAAGCAGGGCTCAAAGGGCTATCTCCACTCCCTTTTGAAAGCATTCCTTGTTCAGAAGTCCCTTTCCTACAACTTATATAAAAACAGACAGTTATTTAACTTGATTAAGGGTAGAATGTTTTTATGGCTATTATTTTGAGCTCATTGCCAACTTTCACAAACATGCTCATTTACCAGAGATAATTATGTGTGATTTTCTCCTTTAATGAAAGATAAATAATTTGGCAGTCTTGCCTCACATATTTTTCTACTTCAATACAATTCATTGTTTGGTGGGATGTCTTTATTCTTGTACTAGTTAGTGTGCAAAATGAGTTTTCTTTAAATCAATTGTGCTGCTTTTTCTGTGAGGCGCTGCTGTTCACACCAGGTTTATAAAAGACCATTAAAAGCTGATATTACATTAGGTTTTGCTTGTAATGATGTAGCTCTTTGTTTACAACTTGCATAATTCACAATAGGGGCAAAGCTTCATCAAATTGGGACAAAAGGAAAAGGAAGTACCTTTCTAGGAATCTAAATAGAATGAACAAGCTTTGACTGGCTCTAGTTTTCATTATATTTCGTTGCATTAATGCAGAAGACATGTTCCCAGGCTTCAATCTGGAAAAGCAATGATTTGTTGTTTTATTATATGAGATGGTGTGTGTGTGTGTGTGTGTGTGTGTGTGTGTGTATTTAATATTTTTAAGGTAAAGCCCATAGAGGAAAAATTCAGGAATATATGGCTCCAACTTATTTGATAGTCCCTATCATAAACTCCCAATTAAATCTGAATCTAGACTAGATTCTCCAGACTAAAGAAACATTTGCATTTAGTCTCACTAGATATTGAACTAAAAGACAAAAATAATTCTAAACTCCAATCCATTTCTCTCTATAACAGTGCTGTTCAAAAGAACTTACTGTGGTAGAAATATTGTGTGTGTGCCCTGTTCAATACAGTAGCCACCAGCCTCACATGGCTATTGAGCACACGAAATAAAGTGAGTGTTACCAAACAACTGAATTTCCAATATCATTGTTTTGATTTAAATTAATTTAAATTTAAACAGCAGTATGTTGCCAGTGACTACTGTATTATACAGCATAACTTTATACTCATCAGTAGAGTAGGAGAAAGTCTACCAGTTTGCTCAACTCCAAGGGTTAGGGTTAGGGTTAGTGTTAGGGTTGGTTAGGGTTAGGGTTAGGGTTGGTTAGGGTTAGGGTTAGGGTTGGTTCGAGTTAGGGTTAGGGTTAGCATGCATCCTTGGGGCATGGCTCCTGAAGTTGTACATGCACAGTCTGCAGCCTTACATGCTGCTCTGTGGAGGAGTTATATAATTAAATGGAAGGGGGAGGATGTCTCATATTCCTCCTCCATCAGGAAATGAGAACCAAGTTAATTTGGCAGACAGCTAACACCTAGAGAAACATTTAAACCTCGGACCCCACTCGACTATGAAACCCAAGTTATGTTTGGAACTCTTCACTATGACTACATCACCTTCTTAAACCACCTCCTCCTTTCAGTCTGTGTATTTAAACCACACTTGGGCTACAGTTTGGTTACTAAGAGTAGGGTGTGAGATAAGAGTGCTTCCCCAACCATCTGTTCCAAGTCAAAGGCAGAGATAGTTTTAAAATGCAAACCATACTCATATCCAACTTCATAATCAAGTCTCTACTTGGATGCCTAGTAGGCATGTCAGAATGCCTACTCTGACATGATAAAATGCCCAAAATACAATGTGATAGGATACTTAATTTCTCTTCAAATCCTTTCTTCTCCCAATCTTCTCCATTTCAGCGTATGCCATCACCATTCACCCAGCTTCACAGGCCCAAAACAAGGTTAGTTTTTCTCTCCATCTTCTCTCCACTTACATTCTCTATCTAATCCATCAGTGAGTATTGTTGGTTGTACCTTGAACACCTGTCTAGACTCTGATCCTTCTCCACTAACCACCATCTTCTCTTGCCCGATCTATAGCAACAACCTTCCTACTCTTTGCATCTATCCTTATATCTTCCTGTGCTCTTCATAACCCATTGACCATACCTCGTGGTGGGAAGACACTAATAAATACACCTGGTAAGACCTTGATATCTAAGTCTCGACTATCTTAATTTATCTCAACTCTTATCCTACCATAATGCCTCTTCCAAACACAATAAGCTCATACCTTCCTTAAAGCCTTTCACTTACTCTTCACAGAGTAGAATGCTCTTCCCCACATCTTCCCACAGCTTACTTCCTAACAGTTGTTATCTTGATCACCATAACCTGTCATTTTGTATCCTCTTACTCTTAATCTTCCTCAAAGTGCATGTTATTATGTGAAATTATATCATTTCATTATTTGTCTTTCTGTTTTTTTCTGTGGTTTCTTCTGGCTTTTCCTATGAGAATGTATGCTCCCATGAAATCAAAGATTTCATGTCTTATATACAGAACTTATCTCAGCACATAGAGCAGTGCCCCAAAATTTGTGGACTAGATTAACTGAATTTGATTCTATCATTCATCCAAACACCCAGACACGGTGAAACACAGATATGTGCACAGACACACATGCCGTACACTCATACTCTGTAAAAATTTCAGAGCCTTCTCTTTGGTTTTGTGGGGGAAAAAAAAAAAAAAAGATCTTTAACTTGGGTAACAAGGTTTTGTACAGTATGGCTTCCACCTATCTCTCCAACATTATCTCAAACCACGCTGATACCTCAGCCTCTTCATTTTAGCCACACCAACCTTCTTTTTGCCTCTTGTACTCAGCATGTCCCTTCACTAAAAAGACTTCTGATATACCCACTGCTTGGAAGGCTTCTCTCTTTCCCTCCTGTTCAAGTTAATTCCCGCTGATCATTTACGTACTAGAACAAGAGTCCTTTCCACATAGAAACATTTCCCTAACTCCTTAAATAGGTCAAATCTTCCTGCTTAAGCTTGACACTCCCATGAATAAATGGAGAAATGAACGTCAATAATGTGGCTTATGATTCTTGGGCCTCTGAGGATGTCTGAATATTGAGACTTTACCTGCTGCTTATGGTATTCCGAGTAATTAAAACTCATGTGTAGTTACACATTAGTCACATTCCCCCAACTGCAAGGGGTGTTGGAAGGGAGATGGAATGGACCAGCAGGCTCTGCATGCTTCCCATCACCATAATGGTGACAAAGATAAAGTTGACATTGCAGAAGTTACCAGAGCTTCTATTTACCTACTGCTATTTACTGTGTTCTCACAGGAGAACAAGTAACATCATTTACTTCAGATAAGGTAGGTTTGACAATGCACTGAATGTTAAAAGGAAAAGAGCCTAGATAAAATGAAAACAACACTGTGTCCTGGTGAGGGGAAGAGATGGATGGGCTACGTATAAATGTGAGTTCATTTATAAACATCAGGAGACAGTGATTACAACAAAGATTGGTATGGTGTGCACTATGTCATTTTCATGAGTGTATTTTCTAAATATCATTTACAAAAAGACTACAAGGGAGAAGATTACCAGGAAAAACATTTTTAAAGGCATGTACTGAAATGTGAGAATTGGGGAGATTTACTAAAGTATCAATTAGTTAAGTAGGCATTTATTCACTCATTCAAAAAGGAGAGAAGCATGTCTCTATAACCTAAGAATCTGCCAGAGCACTGAGCAACTAACTGGCAGGTCACTGAAAAAAATCCCCCAGCTACCTACACTGGTTCCACGTCTGAGTGGGATTCAGTAGTCTTGGAGAAACTTGGGGATAGGGAATAAAACACACAATATCCACGCGATGAGTCTGCACTGGACTCTGCTGTTCACTGATTATATAGGACCCTGAATATTTAAAGTGAAAATCTGAGTGTCCTCAAGTAAAAGGGAGCCCATAGCCAGAGTGTCTGTCACGCAGCACAGTAAAGCCAAGGGCTACATTAGATACTGACTCAGTTTGTGCCTCTCCTGATATCCTTAATTGACTATAATTATAATCCATCTCACACCCATAAAAGGTTCATTTTTACTCGTCAACAGCTTTACTTGTGGATTTTCCTATAATGACAATTCTCCTGTCTATTCTCCAGCCAGATGGCACCTGTCCACTCAGCCATGCCTCTCAAACATGGTTGTGTCCTCGCTCACAAGTAATCGCGGCTCATCAGGAAACTGACACTGACATTCCCTGATCATCTTCTGGATCAGCTATATTTTGAACAGCTCAGGAGCTCTCATCAAACAGAACCAAACAATAACACTACTGAAGCTTCCTAACATGAAAAAGCAACATAACCATGTTCTGTGAAATGTAAGAGGGTAACAAAGATTAGATGTGTTTTAACCATCAGAAAGCCTATATTGAATTATAAAACAGTAATTCGCTAGCTTAGTTTTGCAGGTTCTAGGTTTTATATTTCTATATGGATATTTCGAGAAACATAAGCTTAATTTTCAAAAGAATTAATTTCAGTGCTAACAAAGAAAAAGTTTAAATTTACTTAATAAGTATTTATTATTCAGGAACAATTCCAGAACATGGGTTTAACAGTGCAGGAGGTGGTCTCTATTCTCCACAGTTTTCTACTTCAGTGATCAGTACAGAGATGTGAATACACCATCAGGTTGCAAAGTAATAAGTGCTCTTAAAGACAAATGGAGGGCTTGGGGAAGTAAGTTAAAGTGACCGGGCTCTGCCTTGGACAATCATGAAAAGCTTCCTTGAAGAAGTGATATTTCAGCTGAGACGTGAACTAAGCGTTTGAGTTGTTTAGGCCCCAGGGAGAGTGGCTATAGGGGGAGTAGGCAGGAAAACAAAAATCTCGACAGAGAGAATGCTGTGCTATCTTGCATCAGAAGCATTAAAGTTTAACCACATTCTGAAATCCTGGGAATGACTAGGATTAAAAAAATCAATTAAAGAGACTCAAAATTGTCATTTCCACATGGGGAAAGAGAAAAAACATACACGACGTCCTTCCATTGATGTAACTCTCGCATAGGTGAGGTTTGTGGTAAGTTGAGGTCAAGTTTGACTTACTAGAGTATATTTAAATTGCCTCCTGAGGTAATGAAAACAGGGATAGATAGGGGGATATTAATATAAATTATATTTAATAGAGAGAAATTGGAACTCAACTCTTCAACAAGGACGTAAAAACACAAAATCTTTATCGTAGGCGGGGAAATAATTTTCCTCCAGACTCAAATAATCTGGCAAGTGAAATAGGGTCTACGTCAAAGATAATTGAAGACAATGAAGATAAATATGCCAATGTGCTATATTCTTTCTCCTTACCACATGTAAATACTTACTTCTTAAACCAACATTTATTGCCTGCAAGATACTTGGCTAAGCACAAAGATTTTTAAATGAGCAAAATGAAGTCATTTTCCCAAAAGAAAGATCAGATGATAAAAACAGTAATTTTAACACCGGGTGACAACTTTTATGAAAAGGAAGACACACGGAGCAAAGGAGAGTAAGGAATTAAGTGGTCCAGTTGAAAGAGAGAGGAATTCCAAAGCTTCTCAGATGAGCTCACACTTTGACTTTCTTACATAATTCTTGGGAGTTGCCTGGTGGGCAAGCTGGGGGTGGACGGGGTGCATTTGTGGCCCAGGGAAGATCAGGAGCAAACACGTGAGAGGCGTGAAAAGAGATTCACGGGAACTAAGGATAGTTTGCGATGGCCGGACTAGTTTACATTGGTTGGACTACTTTACTCTGAGGGAATGGCAGGATGTGAGGCTGGGTAAGGGGCAGGAAGATCAGGAAGAAAGGCAAAGGCTTATGTGTCATTTTTGGAGTTTGGGCTTTTACCTTACAGTCGATGTGGGGTCACTAAGGGATCTTCAAAGACATGAAGAAGCATGGCCAGGATTACATTTTTGAGGATCACTTAATTGCAACAGAAGAATTTCAACTGGATCATCCAGAGGGCACACAGAAGCAGGGGTTCAGGTTTCCAACTTTATAAGTTAGATGATTTTAATAACCTTGTGTGCTGATTGCAGTTGCGATGGAATGGATACCAGGAAGTTGAGAGATACTCAGAAGATAAAATTCATGCCAATTGTTGCAAATGGGCAATGGTTAGCAGAAACTCTCACCCCAAATTCAGAACGCACTCACGCTGAGAAGTATAAATATATTCATGAGGAAAATGGAATAATGTATTTGAAATAATAACTGTGCTGTCAGTTTATACGGATACTGTAAACCAAAAATTACCATTAACTTAAATGGCCACTAATTATGTGGCATTTCTTCTTTCTCAGGAAGTGAAAGGCTATAAAATTGTATATACAGACACACACAAATTACAGAAAAAGAGGTATGTGTCAGGGTAGGAGGAAAATTAAATCTTTTAAACTGTTCAAATACCTAAAGGATTTTAGAAGCCACTTTCCCACATACTATTTGGTGAATTACCATTAAAAAAAAAAAAAAAAAAAAAAAGCTCAGTCAAATCAGAAAAATATTCCTGAAAAATACAAATGATTGCAGGTGAAGAAAACTTTTTAAAATAAATGAAGGTTTACTGAACAAAATCTGCTTAATAATTTTGGCTGAAGTTTGTAGACAATACATAGCAATAAAAGCAGGTACCTTAACATTTCTGCCAGGCAAAAAGAAACAATTCAGCAAGCAACCATGAACTGATATGCAGCTAAATAAACAACCAGCAAGAAACACTGCTATGCAAGTGCTTTTTACATAGCTAAACCAAGCTGGGTGGCTCTGGAGTTGGAGAAGGAAGTGCTAAATATGTAATAGCCTGGGGCCTCACTGGACCAAATAATAGTTATTTTCGAGTAGGTCAAGCAAGATCCAATAAAAAAGAAAGCAGGATTGAATGTTGGGTTCAGCTTAGGCTAATAATGCCCTTCTGGGATAAACTTGGGTTTCAAATAGCCAGAACCAACTACCAGTTCTGTAAGTATAAGTTGAATAGCTAGAAAATTGATAAATTCTGCAAACCAGAATCATCCTGAACACAGATTCTTTGTGTCAATGTTTTTTCCAACATGGTTAGCAGAAACACTTGCAATGAAATCACAGGTAAGCTTAGTAAATGCAGAGTCCTGGACATCACTTCCAACATACCAAGTCAGAATTTCTAAGGGAGAAGCCTGGGAATTAAATTATTTATCAAACTTACCAATGATTATGCCTTCTAAGGTATGAAAACTATTTTTGGTTGTTTTATTGCTTTTTGTTTTATTTTCAAATACTATGGTTTATATATAAATATAGGGATGGATAGTGAGGTGATAGATAAAGAAAGGTAGACGGATACATACATATAGATAATTAGATATATAGCTAATTCTAGGTCAATTGTTTTTTCTTTTGCAGCAAGCAAGAGCTCAACTGGTTAACACCATATTAAAGACAGAGACCGTTTAGAAAGCAGGTTCTTTTGAGATAGAACAAATATACATGCAACAATTAGATGATATCTAAGGTACTTTATAATCAAGTACCAAATTGTGTGAGGCAAAACATGTTCACCAAGGTGAATCAAAAGATGGGCATGCCCTTTATTCATTCTACTCTTTGGCTTGCCTGCATCCCTTCAAGTAATTAAGGTTTCTGTACAATAACCTATCATAGTAACTCATCATTATTTAATAAACTTTTTAAAAATTATACCATAAAATCTTTGTTGAAGGATTTGAGGGAGTGTCATTTATGAATTTCTTTGAAATAATGAAAATCTTTTGTTTATCTGGTGGGAGAAAAGCAAAATAATAAGTGCATACACTTAGCAGATTATATATAAACAATGTCTTCAAGGGCATATAGTTTTTCTCTCTTAAGTCCATGACTCTCTTTTACAGATACATTGGTGACAAAGTGGAACACTAAACGGACACTTCACTTCCTGCTTTTTCATTGGGTTTCTGTTGAAGGGAGAGGGTGAGTGGGGTCAGGTTTGTGGGGTGATGGCAGTTGTCAATTAAACACTATAAAATTTTATAGACCTATGAATATATGTGTATGTTGCAAATCCTGAAACCATAAATCCACCTAATTATTGTGAAATCCATCTCTACAGACCATGAATCTAGAGTAAAATTGAACCTGAAGGTTATGAAAACTACTAAATAAGTTTGTAAAGACGTACATAATTTACCAACCTGCTCTAATTTAGATCAGCAAATGCTTCCCTCCTGATGGGCACTGCAGAGAGTAAAACGAATAAAACCTGTCTTACTGTCTGCTATTTCTTCCACAAAAAGGCATTGGGCAAGTAGGTGTGTGACAATTCTCAATGCCATTATCAACAGTGTTTCTTTAGTTAATGCTCCTGATAAATAATAATTTTTGAACCCAATTCTTATGAGAGTGCTGAGAAATGACAAATTACAAACTTCAAAATCTAAAAATTACCTTAAAAAAGAATAAATTATCAAGCTCATCTCTTAAACATTAGAGTTGCTTCTAGATCCCAAACTCCCACCTGCTAGTCAATTCCATTCCTAGCAGGAAGGCACAGAGGGTGGTGAGGAAAAGATTCAGCTTGCTGCTTTACTCAATCCTATTTGGAAATTACCCAGCTTTGTGCCCAATTGACCTTGCCAGATTTCATCTTTTTCCAACACAGAATCTAGGGTAGACTCATTTTTTTCCCCCCATGGTTGATCAGAAACTGCAAAAGATTGAAGCAGTTGACCTCAGGATATGACTGTATAAGTAAGCAAGTAGTTTCCACGTTGGGGCCATAGAAGAGCCATTCAGTATATTGTTATTTCCTTTAAGATTCGTTATGGTGAAAGTTTAATAACAAAAATATCTAAAAATATCTATGTCTTAGAAAATACTTTGGCTCATACTGACTTCACCAATTTGGATGTAATCTGAATAAAATAGGAAATAATCCCTGTTTATTTAAAGGACAAAAAAGTGAAGAATTTTCCATTTTCCACAGAGTACTTTTGGTTACCACTGATAAATCATCTTTGTGAATGAATTATAAGAAAGAAACACCAACACTGTGATTCCTGGGCAGACTATTCATCTTCCTTGTCCATCAGTGAGTTTCTTTAAGAAGAACAAAAATACCTATGGTTACAAGTGGGAAGATCTTAAAAAAGAATTTTTTTTGTAGAGCTTTTTGTCAAAGCGAAATTGCATTCCTCATATGTATAACAATAATATGGCTAATATGGTCTGTTTCCTTTTAAGTCCTAAAAAGTGACTGTGGTTTTACCTAAGATTATCTAAAAATCAGTACTGAAATAATTGGGTAGGTATTAAACTATGCATCATTCCTCTACCAGGGACAAAAAAGTCCCGATCAATTGGAAAAATCCACATCGAAACTCTGGGTTGGCTCAAGTTCATTTCCATCATCATCACAATCCTGTTTATCACAGGATACAGACTTCACATTATTTCAGGGTTTTCCTAGAGACTGAAATACACATTGAAAGCTTCTTTTTCTTCCTTCCTTCCTTTTTCCAGCAGACCTCAGTGCATTTGTGGAATGTTTTATAGACCATGGGCAACCTGGGGAAAATGACATTTATGTATTTTTGCATAACTGAGGCATATATCAGGCAAGTATATCACGTGTCAGACTCAGTTTCCAGAAAAAAAAATTCAGTTCTATGTAGTTGTGCTTCACTTCCCCCATCCTTGGTATATGTGTTCAGCCAAGTGCATGTTTTGTACCTTCAAATATTCAAGTATCTCCTTCCAATAACATCTCAAAGTCTGTAATTTTTACATTCCAGGATGTAGTACCGTCAACTTGTGAGGATTAGTTTGATTCAGTAGTTGTGTTAGTTTTGGTTATTCTTCATAGTTTTAAGTGGTCTGTAATGGAGGTCAGTAACATTCAAATTCAGCTCTTAATAAGATCACCAATTTGAAGGAGATATTAGGCTCACATCTGTGCCAGAATGGTAGTTGAAATGGAGATCATTTTATAGCTATTTATGGAAGACATTTCATCATTTGGTTTAATTACTAAGAAGTTATGTAGCATTTTGAAAAGTTGATCATTTTAATACATGTGGAAGAGTGCTATTGTTCAAGAAATTTAAGACAATCAAATATAGGCTTGGGGACTTCCCTGGCAGTCCAGTGGTTAAGACTTCGCCTTCCAATGCAGAGGGTGCAGGTTTGATCCCTTGTCGGGGAGCTAAGATCCCACATGCCTCGCGGCCAAAAAACCAAAACATAAAACAGAAGCAATATTGTAACGAATTCAATAAAGACTTTAAAAATGGTCCACATCAGAAAAAAAAACTTAAAAAAAAAATCTAGGCTTATCTATGCCTGTTAAACACATAGATTAGTCTATCAACTTAATTATCAAATGTGCATGATTAAGCACTCTTTTAGGCACTGTAAATATAATCCCTGCCATAAATGTGTTCGTAGTTCTGTGAAGTAGTTTAGCAACTTTATTAGAAGCAACTTGCTTTTTGTTAATGAAATCATACATAAAATCCTTGTACACTTAAAATTAATTTAATTGCCACATTATTAGGATAAAATTATTTTATAAATATAAGCTTGTAAAACTAATAAGAATAATGATGCTTTTATTTTTAAAAATTTTGCATTATGATTACAAGTCCAACTTAGCCTCTATAGTATTTATTTCTATCATGTATTTTAGCTACACATATTAAAAACCCTGCTTACTCACTAATTATTTGCAAAGATTAGCTGTTATTGAACTACTCATCATGACAATTCAGGATACTCTTCATGTAAATACAGATAGAAAGAAAACTCACAGAATGAATTAATCAGGTAGACTGTGATAAAGATTTTGTAGCATTCAACATTTTAAAAATATGATGTAGGGGCTTCCCTGGTGGCGCAATGGTTAAGAATCTGCCTGCTAATGCAGGGGACATGGGTTCGAGCCCTGGTCTGGGAAGATCCCACATGCCGCGGAGCAACTAGGCCCGTGAGCCACAACTACTGAGCCTGCACATCTGGAGCCTGTGCTCCGCAACTGGAGAGGCCGCAACAGTGAGAGGCCCGTGCACCACGATGAAGAGTGGCCCCCGCTCGCCGCAACTGGAGAAAGCCTTCTCACTGAAACGAAGACCCAACACAGCCAAAAATAAATAAATAAATAAAAATAAACTTTAAAAAATATGATGTAATATTTGATTATATGTTTATTATAATCTTTAAACTATTTATTTTGAAATAATTTTAGACTTATAGAAAAGTCTCAAAAATAGTACAGAAAGTTCCTGTATTTCTTTCATGGAGCTCACCCTAAAGTTAACATATTTATAACTATAGAGCAGTTATTAAAAACAGGAAATTAACATAGCATTACAATACTATTAACTAAACTATAAATCTTATTAAAATTTCAACAGCTTTTTTCATTAATCTCCTTTTCCCATTCCCAGAACCAATCTAGGATTCCAAATTGCATTCAATTGTTAGTCATCCAGTAGTGTCACTTCCTGTTTTTTCTCGTCTTTTATAATCTCAACACTTTTTAAAAGTGCTACAAATTATTTTGTAGACTGTTCCTCAATTTCTTTGATATTTTCTCATTATTAGAATGAAGTTATGAAAACAAAGATTCATCTTTAATCATATGAACTAGTGTGATGTCATTTCCAGTTTTATCTATGGCTTGATCTATTTCATCAATTTGGGAGAATTTCTGTCATACTTTCCCTTCAAATGCTGCTTCGGCCCTTCATTCTCTCTCTATAAATCCATTTATACATACATCAGACTTTTGCACGATATTCCTCATGTCTCTTGTGCTCTTTTCTGCATTTTCAATCATTTTTTTCTCTCATGCTCCAATTTATTTTCTGTAGACCTAGACTCCCATGCTTTTAGTCTTCTCTTCAGCTTTAATATTTTTTTTTTACAGACTCTAGCTCAGTTTTTCCATATTTTTATCTATGGTTAACATGTTAATTACAGTTATTTTGAAGCCCGAATCTGATAATTTCAATACCTGGCTTAGCTGTTGGTCTATTTCTATTGTGTTGTTTCTTGGCTTTTGGTTATTGATCCTCAGTCTTGAAATCCCTGGTAGTTTACTGAATATTGGCTGTTTATTGTGAAAAAGTATTGAAGCTCTAGGTGTTATGTTACTATAGATCTCTAGAGAGAAATTATGCTGCTTCTAGCTGACAGAGAGAATATAGGCAGATCTATTCGAGGGCGTGTTCAGACATTATGAGGGCTGATCTATTTATGAATTGCTCTTACATCAGTTGTAATAAACCATCAGGGATTTCAACTGAAAGCCTTAGTTGTTTACCATGACCCTTCTTACTTAACGAAGCCTAAAGTTACAATTTTTTGTTTCTATAGCACTGTGAGACTTCATAAATCCCTGGTTATCATTTTAGTTTTTTTAATAGCTGATTTTCTTTTAGTTCTTTGTGTCTCATCCCATACATACACAATTCTTTTCTCCAGGATCTTGTCTCATTAACTGTTGTCTTCATTGGTAGCTTGAAAACCATTTTGTTTAGATATTGTTTTCTTTTCTCTCTAGCCCAGTGAAATTTGATATGCTCTGGGCTACTGCTTTTTCTTCAGCTCTCTTCCTAACACTAGTAATTGGTAAATGCCCTAAGCTGAAAAACTGAGGGAGGGTATACCTTGGTGCATTTTCTCTCTCTCCAGAATCTTGGCCTTTCTGATATACTCAAATTTTGTTGTATTTTACTCAATTATTTTTGGTGAAGTGTTAGCTACTACATCATAGTTGGAAGATGAAGAACTGTTATAGACATTTTACTGTCTTAATTTCTTAAGTACATGTTTGATGCCAGTACAATGTGACTGCTCACTGCAGACAGCTCTTTGGTCTCTTTGCAGTGGTCCCTTCTATTATCCTGGAGGAGAGGGCCAGATCCCCCCCTCCGTCAAAGTGCCCTCCCTACGCGTCCACCAGCTCTGTCCACACGTCTTCCTCACAGAATTCTCCACCTCTTCTGGCTCGTAAGACTTTTAAATCCTTTATTGGTCTTAGAGTCTATTTACTCTCAGCCAAGGTGATCTAACGTCCAATTAGCCGGAGTAGCATCCAATTAACATGGAATGTAGCATATTTTCTTCCTCTCCAATGAAAACCAAGACAAACTGGTCCCTGAAAATATCACATTCATTTAAAATACATATTAAGGATCCATTAATTAACTCAGGAGGAATCCTTTCACAAAGTATATGTATATCAAATCATCACATTGTACACATTAAATATCCTATGATTTTGCAATTGTACCTCAATAAAACTTGAAAAAATATCCATCAAACGTTTGATTTCATAGTATTCAGAAAGGTAATGAATATCTCTCTGTCTTAAAATCTAAAGCAGCATGTATTTGCCCCTTAATATCTCTCTTCTTTTTATCAGATACAAAAGCAAAAGTCAAAGTGAGGAATTCTCTTTCCATGGAGTTATCATTAATATTGCATAGTTGGTCATAAGTTACATATCCATATCAAATCAAACATTAAAATTCCTTTCTCATTGCCCTTAGTTCTTAGTAAAATTTGTTTCACTTTACACTTTGGCTTTTAGTTTCCTACCAAGTTTGGAATCATTCTCCTAGTCTCATATGTTTATCTTTTTTTTCCAACGTTTTTATCTGACTACCTAAAGCCCAAATTCAAATGTTCATGGATCCATACTGGATTCTTTCACTACATTCATATTTTCTTCTTCACTGAAATAGTTTTCATAATCAATATGAAAGTTCTGAAAGCCTTCTAAGATTAAATTTTTTTCCAGAATCTCATGGTGTGGAGAAATATCTTCATATTTTCTGAAATGTTTGAAGTCTAACTTCCTTCATATCATCCATTACCTAAAGATACCAAACAAGGTACTAAAAATGATCTATTATGTTACATTCATTTATAAGATTTTCTGAATTGACAAATTATAGTTTATTCAACAAATATTCACTTTTGCTCATTTCAGTTTCATGATATACTAAGCTTATATTATTTGATATATTACAAAAATATTTTGCAAAGTATATAATATGTTGTATAAGATTCAATTGAAATTCATATTAATTTCAATATTCTCAGAATAAGAAAATATTGATTGATATTTATAAGAGGACCAAGCACAAATTAGATATTTTTAACAACTTTCCAATACAATGTTCGAAGTTGGGGCATAGTCTTTACCAGCATATTCATTATTATAATTTAACTTTATTCTTTAAATTTATTTATTTATTTTTGGCTGTGCCATGTGGCTTGCGAGATCTTAGTTTCCCGACCAGGGATCAAACCCCGGCCCCCTGCAGTGGAAGTGTGCAGTCCTAATCACCGGACCACCAGGGAATTCCCATAATTTAACTTTAAAGTTATGCAGAAAATTAAATGAGAACCTTTCCAAAATTTAATTTATCCTTGAGTAACGTCATTGGTAAGCTTCAGAAAAGAGGTATTGATGAAGACTACTTTGCAATAAATCTTCATTATCCTCATATGTAAATATCACTGCTTGGTTTAGTCAGTTCACTGAATAGATTAATGATAATAAATAAGATCCATATCTCATGCATAACTAACTGATATATCTATTTCCGGATCCTCATGTGGTTGTGGTCATATGTCATGTTCTTACAAACTACTTGCTATAAATACCATCACTGTAAGTATAATGGCCTTATCATGCACTTCACAAATCAGATAAGTTACTTGTAAAGAATATAAACCATTAGACATATTTTAGCTGGGATGGACAATTTATTTTTGGTATATATAGAAAGCCTCTGTAGCTTTTCAAACTGTCAAGAAACTGGAACTATTCAAGAACAATAAGCCTGTTGCCTCTGTGTGGTTAATGACACTAGGTCCAAAGGGGGGAATGAAACAGAAGGCCTCAGAGCTGAGGAAGAACATTTAAAAGTCTCATCTAATGGGAGATCTCAGTGGGATTTTAAGCAGTGTGCAATGTGGAAGGTCATAGACAAAAACTTCGTAAAAACTCTTTCTGTCTAGACAATAGTCTTCTGCATAATATCTCCCCAAAAATGGCACATTAAGTAAAAATAACTTCTTGTTAATTTCACACGTTTAGCATACTACTTCTATCTAATTGGATATCCAAATATTTGGTCATGGAAAATAAATAAGATATGGGCTGATACCCAAAGAAATCTCATGACCTTTATTTAGTGAATTGTATTAGTTGTTTATTTAAAAATTTAAACTACCACTAAGGAAGCCAAGTTGACAGCTTAACATGGCATTCTTTTTCTTTCCCGAGTTTAACTTCTGCTTAAGTGCTATGATTCATCTAAAAGGAAAGAAAAGGAACACAAAAAGGCACAAACTTGGAAAAATTTGTCATCTGAAGACAATGAATATATATATATACACACACACACACACACACACACACACAGGCGGAGCTACACAATAACTTTTTTTTTTAATTTTATTTTTATTTTTGGCTGCGTTGGGTCTTCGTTGCTGCGCGCGGGCTTTCTCTAGTTGCGGCGAGTGGGGCTACTCTTCGTTGCGGTGCACGGGTTTCTCATTGTGGTAGCTTCTCTTGTTGCGGAGCATGGGCTCTAGGTGTGTGGGCTTCAGTAGTTGTGGCACGCGGGCTCAGTAGTTGTGGCTTGTGGGCTCTAGAGCACAGGCTCAGTAGTTGTGGCACACAGGCTTAGTTGCTCCTCAGCATGTGGGATCTTCCCGGACCAGGGCTCGAACCCTTGTCCCCTGCATTAGCAGGCGGATTCTTAACCACTGTGCCACCAGGGAAGCCCCACAATAACTCTTTAATACTACTAAATCATAGTCTAGAGTGCTCCCTAGAGAAAAACAGTGCTTAATTAACCAAAACCACAATAATTCAAAATTCCATTTACATTATTGATCCTAGCACGTCTTTGCTACCTTGAAATAGTAAAGCACTAAAGGTGAGGTGTATACAAATACAGTAATGAGCAAAGGTTGACTATAATCACAAAATGGATTCTCCATAAAGCAATTTACTGTGTTTAGTTCAATGAACAGACAGTGGTATCTTCTTGTGTGTGACCAATGCCATCTACTGATTTATTCACTAATGTTCTTAAAAATGCTTAGTAAGCTTACATCGTAGGACTAGCAATTATGTCACCTGGATTTAACAGCAAAAACAAACAAAAATCATCTTAAATGATTAGAGATGGTCTCTCCACGTTTATCAGAGGATATACAGTTTCACCAGTCACCCTTCTCTCCCCAGGTCTTCCCTGTAGCTGAGAAGTCATGATTCGCTGTAGAATGAATAGATGTTTTACAAGAAGGTAGAATAATTAAAAATGTAGAGTTATCAAAATCCTTAGTTTAAAAGTTGCATCCACTAAAATGCATTGTACTGCATCATATTTATCTTTGCTCTCTTCCAACTATAGCTTTGTTAATTGCTTCCTTTCTGTATATCATCTGTCATGAGCCATTGTTTTATTAAATCATTTAAGTTTGGTTCACCCCCCCTTTATAACTCTCCTCACTCCCTCGTCTACCTCTATACAAATAACACCTCTAATATGTACACTTCCCTCAATATCTGACCTTTACATAAAAAACGAGAGCCAGTGTCAAAGTACACTAAACTTATATTATTTGATATATTACAAAAATATTAAGTGTAGATAAAATGGAATCCTTCATGCTCACCTTAACAATATTTTAGCTGCCTCTATGTTTCTGCCCAGACAACCTCCTCCATTTCCCCCTGAAAAAGTTATAGATAATATAGGGCAATAAAGATAAAACTTATGTTGTACATGTGGGACCAAGAATTGTTGCTCAACACTGTACCACGTTGCACTCCAGCTTACGACTGTGAACAATTGTGAAGTATTTCTAAAGTAAAGTCACACAACAGTTAAATTCAGGGACGTTATTTACCTAGATGCTCTTCAAAAGCTGAAAACAACAGAGACAGGCATCATTGTTCATGTTCCACCTGATGAGTCATTCTGGCATTTTAATTACCTAAGTACTTGTTCATGCAGAAAGAGGTAACAAAAAGAGGTTCATGTTGTTGTCTTCATATGGTGGCAGCAGCAACAAAACAAACCCAGGCTCACCTGGGAGATCCAGACACAGTGCTTTGAAAATAGCCCTAATAGGGTGACAATGGATCTCCGACCTCCTGCCTAACCATCTCTTTTCCTTTACTTGGTCCCCCTTCTCTAGTCCCAATTCCCCTTATTTCTTTCTTTCCAGATTTTGAGCTCCTGATCTATCTTGGCAATCAGCTGGATGTCAATGAATCCCTAAAAACCAAGATGTTAGCCAACAATTGCTTCTACTTAACCCTCCTGCACTTATACATATATCAAAAGGGGAGAAATGGCGTTGACAGTCTAAAAGGATTAAGGTATAAGGTGGACATTTTGGAAAAGTCATGTCTTTCTCTCCTCCATGGCTCCTCATACGTGACTTCCAATGCCAGTTGCTCTTATCAAGTAATAGAAAGTAAAAACACAAACTAGAATATCCTTCTGTGCTAGGAAAACAGCTGTCTATAGACGCCTGATACACAGGGCAGTTGATCCAAACATATGACCGAGCAATGCTACAGGGGAGCTAGCAGAAAGTAGCAAGACTCCCTTTACCAGAGCAGTGCTCTGTATTATTCCAGATATTCAGCATCAGCTTATACAGAAGTCTAGGATTCGAGCAGGGATCTGCATAATTTTCTGTATCACGTAGTCAGATACACCTCCTTTTATTTATCATCATGTAGGGAATGTCATTATCCTAGTGATAACGAATATAATTAAATATTTTAATTAGTATTTTTAAAATGTACCTCAACATCGCATGGCAACTTAACAACTACAACAAAATAGTTAAACAACAACAAAAATTCTCCAATGGGATTTTTGGGATCAGAAATACTACCCCAAGGTCCAGAAGACCCAATGTTTGTGAAAACTGAAAAATGATAAAAATATAAATAGGTAACCTTACAACTCCAAACAGAACTAGAACATAAATTAAGCTGAATATTCAAGCAATGGGTAGGTCAGAGTTTATTGCCCTAAGCATCAGATCTCTAAAACAAAGTGAGGCCTTTAAGACATGCTCTTAGGAGATTTATGTAGCAAGATAAGGACTCTTTTCCCATAGATTTTCCTAGAGCTATTATGTGTAAGTTCTCTGATACTGGGTAAACCAAACACCCTTCCTATCCTCAGCCTCCTTGGTAAAAAGGAGATGGCAACACCTACCTGGTAAATTTACCAGGTAAATTATTTGCTCATTCAATGTAAACATAATCTAGTGCATTATGTGCCTTTTCTGAAGGTAAAATATATAGGCTCATTTCAGAAAATAAAATAAAGTGTAACAAAGGAAATTCTACCACTCCTTGAAAACACTTTGGCATTTTTCCCTAATATTTGTATCACCACATCTTAATCCTAAATCCTGCTTTATTTACTAAGCATTATATCATGAGAGGCACATGAATTTTGGAACTAGAAACCCCAGAAATCTGAATCCCCGCTCTTCCATGGAACTGAATAGTTTGCTTAAATTCTGTGAGCCTCAATTTCTTTACTTTGGTAATGGGGATAATATTAGCTACCTCATCCACTTCATAGGCTCCTTTAATGAGATAAGGATTGTACAAAGCCTAACACAGAGTTTAATATATAATTCATCAATAAATGTTAGCTTATTCCCAGTCTACACCAAAACCTATTGAAGTCGAGACAAGGCATCTGTCAAGCAAACCCATCCATAAATCAACTAGGAACCACACTCAGGACTTCAGTGCTTTGAAAGGTGCCACGAAGGGGTGTGTGTGTGTGTGTGTGTGTGTGCACGCGCACGTGTGCGTGTGTGTCAGCATGTGTGCGTGTGTGTCAGCATGTGTGTGTTTGTGTACACACGTGTGCGTGCCTTCATGTGCATTTCCTTAAGACCCTGCAGGTGGAAGCCTCTTCAGGGGCAGGAACAAAGAA
Source organism: Balaenoptera musculus (assembly GCF_009873245.2). Taxonomy (NCBI): domain Eukaryota; kingdom Metazoa; phylum Chordata; class Mammalia; order Artiodactyla; family Balaenopteridae; genus Balaenoptera; species Balaenoptera musculus. The sequence goes on from NC_045787.1 coordinate 95,921,027, forward strand.
AATGTCCTGGGAGATGGATGGCTTCTGAAGGACTCCAGAAGAAAGCTGAGGCAGACTGCTGATTGCTCTGCAGTCCTACTCAGTATCTCTGTCACCAATTGAAAAGGGGTCACCACTCATGTTAGAATCTGCTGGCCTTTCACCCCTGTACAGTCTCCAAACATCAGTCCTCTCCATCTCTCACCTTAGAGCTTCTGTGCCAAGTTGGCATGCTGAGATTTTGCAAGCTCTGAAACAAAAAGGTTATTTTTCAGCTGGATGTGGCTCAGAGAATCTAAGGAGAGTGCAAGGTAATAAAATCAAGACTCTGCCAACATTACACCCTTATCCCCTGCCATTAAGATAGTTCTGCTTTACTCTGCAGGATATAAAGAGGATTTAACTGAATAAATTCTATTATTTATTACAGCCGCCATTTACAACAGAAATAGTTTCCACCCGCCTGCTTAGGAAAATGTGAAAATGACTAGATCATCACTTATGGTCACAGACACAGAAGTCTCCCAGCTGGCAGTGAACTTCAAGCCGCAGATAAAAAGATTCAAGATGATGGAGACTTAGAAGATGATAGAGCAAGGAACAGCAACTGCTGACTTTCTAGCATTTACTCTGAAAGTCACAGGAATATGGCAAACTTCTAGAGCCGGCAATAAGAGCTGTAAACATGGAAGTGCAGGCTCCCACTTACATCAACACAGAAATTTAACCCTGAAGGGAGGCAAAGATTTGACCACAATTCATTGACAGGTTAAATTTCCTGCTTTCACATAAAGTTGTTGAAAATAAGAGTAAATACAGTCCTTTCAAATAAACACATTCTATCTTTCATTCTTATCCAATCAATCTCCAAATGAAACACAATGCTTGGATACATTTAAGTTCCTTGACAGTTAAATGCATTTGTAACGTTGGTAAAGGAAAAATTACATATTGTAATGCATTAAAGCAAGAGAGATCTCTATCTCCTGCCATCTTTGAACGTTTATATCTATAATTTCCCCTTCCTGAAGCTGTGATTGTTCCAACCTATCATGTTAAGTTAAAAATAAAATAATCACTTTTTTTAAAATCACACAAACATTTTGAGCATTTCTTTTAAGAATAACGGCCTTTAGTTGGTTCCTAATTTGATAATTCTGCTGCCAATTCTGTCTTCTAGTATAGCTTCTCTTTAATAAAAAGCTGTAAAAGTTTACAGGTATTTTAAAATGGCTGTTACTTCTAGGATGTCGATCATACCGTCAAGCATTCCTAGTCACCTGGGGAGCCAGGAAGGACACACACTTTGACAAGATACTAGGCTGTTGCCTGAGGAGTTGGAATCTAGCTTCTGGTTCCACCATCTCTGATGAGCATTTGACTTCAAACAAGTGATTTAACTCCATAAAGCCTGGTACACACATCTGCTTCCCATACTAGATTGTAGGCCGTTAAGGGGATTTTTTTTAAAAAGGAAAAAGATGAGACTTTCCAAGATGGCAGAGGAGTAGGAGGATGTGGAATTCATCTCTCCCCACAAACACATCAAGAATACATCTACAAATGGAACAATTCTCACAGAGCACCTGCTGAACACTAGCAGAGGACACCTAAAAGGACAAGAAAGATCCCTATGTAACCAGGTAGGATGAAAGCAAGAAGAAGGGAAAAGGGAAAAGGAAGAGGAGAGGAAACAGGACAGGACCTGCATCCCTGGTGGGGAGCTGAAGGTGAGGAGAGGTTCCCACATCTGGGGAAGCCCTCTCACCAGTGGGGAGATTAGCTGGGACAGAAGGGTAGCCTTGGGGGCTCGGAGGAGAGCCCAGCAACTGGTCTGTGGCAGGCAGGACAGAGTGACCTATTCAGGTGGTCTGTGCCACAGCCCTGCATGTCCCAGCCTGAGACAGGTGTCTGTTGGTGCACGTGGAGGCTGGGGGTTGGGTGATGGAACATGGGGTTTGGAGAGCAGACCGGGGGAGGGGACTGCTGTTGGCTGTGAGGAAACAGCCTGAGGGGACAGGAGTGAGGAGCTCTGCAACCAGAAATGCTCGTGGAGGAAGCCCAGACCACCACAGAAGCTAAGCACCGTTGTTGAGTGATGCACAAAGGACGTGGTCAACACTGTAGCCTCTCTCCTCATGCACCGGCCCCTGCCTCCATGGGCACTATGGAGGACTCCTGGGGGAGTGGGCTCTTGCCATCGCCTCCTCTATCCCCTCTCCCCGCCTGGGCAACCCGCTTGCCCCGATCACTGCCTGATGGGCTCACATGTTCCAACTGTTACCCCAGCACCCTCCCACCTGGGTGGCCTGCTCACCCCACTCACCACCTCAGCTCCTTCCTGCCTGACAGGCTCATGTGTTCCGTCAACCTCTATAGCAGATTCCAGTGGGAGGAACACACGCAGAGGTGGGGCTGAAACCACAGCTGAGCCCCAGAGGCCGTGTGACTAAGGAAGAAGAGCTGAAATCTCCCCTTGCAGCTGTGTGAACTGCAGACTTACACCTCCGCTGATGGCTTCCTAAATTCAGTGCCTATGAAACATCCAAAAGGACAACAAGTGCTCCTGCAACTGGGACGGGTCTGGCTTTATCAGCTGTGGGCTTTGTGGGCATGTACACACAGGGCTGGGCCAGGCCAGAGTCCAAGCGGCCTCCATGGCTCCCACAGCCAGTCCAGGCACATGACTGCTGCAGTCCTGGGACCTGACCTCAGTGGATCTGTGCCGGTGGCCTGGTGAAAACAATACCTGAGAGTCATCAGGGCCAATTGCCAGCATACCCACAGTTAAGGTGGGACCAAGAGCAGTGCCAACAAAATGTACTTTGTGAGCCTGCACAATGGGTGAAGGGGGACACAACAGAGCACATTCACGGGTGAACAGCTCCAGAGGAGGAATACTCAGTGGCTTCTCTCCCAGTGGGAGTGCTCCCATCCCACCTACCTCACATAACAGATCAGAAACACAGCCAAGAAACAGATCTGAGGATCTCTACTCCAACAACTAGTAAGCAGACCCTGCCCCTGACAGGGCAATGACAACTACAGAGCAAAGGGGAGCCCGTGCTCAATATCCAGGGCAATCTTTGGTCGCCACAACACCAGTCAAACCCCCTATCAAGGGAATAATGGCACACGCATTTGTACCAACCTCACCCACCAGGGGGTAGACACCAGAAGCAAGAGGAACTACAATCCTGCAGCCTGTGGAAAGGAGACCACAACCACAGTAATTTAGACAAAATGAGATGACAGAGAAATATGTTGCAGATAAAGGAGCAAGATAAAAATCTACAAGAACAACTAAATGAAGAGGAGAACAGCAATCTACCTGAAAAAGAATTCAGAATAATGATAGTAAAGATGATCCAAGTTCTTGGAAAAAGAATAGAGGCATGAATCAAGAAGATACAAGAAATGTTTAACAAAGACCTAGAAGAACTAAAGAAGAAACAAACAGAGATGAACAATACAATAACTGAAATGAAAAATATATTAAGAGGAATCAGGGGCAGAATAACTGAGGCAGAAGAACAGATAAGTGAGGTGGAAGACAGAATGGTGGAAATCACTGCCACAGAACAGAATAAAGAAAAAAGAAAGAAAAGAAATGAGGACAGTCTCAGAGACATCGGGGACAACATTAAATGCACCAACATTTGAATTATAGGGGTTCCAGAAGAAGAAGAAAAAGAGAAAGGGCCTGAGAAAATATTTGAAGAGATTATAGTCCAAAACTTCCCTAACATGGGAAAGGAAATAGTCACCCAACTCCAGGAAGCACAGAGAATCCCATACAGGATAAACCCAAGGAGGAACATGCCCAGATTCATATTACTCAAACTAACAAAAATTAAATACAAGGAAAAAATATTAAAGCAACAAGAGAAAAGCAACAAATAACATACAAGGGAATCCCCATAAGGTTATCAGCTGATTTTCATCAGAAACTGCAGGCCAGAAGGGAGGGGCATGATATATTTAAAGTGATGAAAGGGAAAAACCTACAACCAAGAATACTCTACCCAGCAAGGCTCTCATTCAGATTTGAGGGAGAAATTAAAAGCTTTACAGAGAAGCAAAAGCTAAGAGAATTCAGCACCACCAAACCATCTTTACAACAAATGCTAAAGGAACTTCTCTAGAGAGGGGAAAAAACAAAACAAAAAACAAAAGAGGCCACAATTAGAAACAAGAAAATCACAAACGGGAAAGCTCACTGGTAAAGGCAAACATACAGCAGAAGCAGGAAATCATCCATATACAAATATGATATCAAAACCAGCAACCACAAGAAGAAGAGAGTACAAGTGCAGGAAGTGGGAATTGCATTTGAAATTAAGAGACCAGGAACTTAAAACAACCTTGTATATATATAGTCTGCTTTATCAAAACTACATGGGAAATGCAAACCAAAAAAACTACAGTAGATACACACACACAAAAGGAAAAGCAACACAAACACAACACTAAAGATGATCATCAAACCACAAGAGAAGAGAACAAAAGAGGAAGGGAAGAAAAAAGACCTACAAAAACAAACCCAAAACAATTAAGAAAATGGCAGTAGGAACATACATATCAATAATCACCTTAAATGTAAATGGATTAAATTCTCCAACCAAAAGACATAGACTGGCTGAATGGATACAAAAATAAGACCTGTATATATGCTATCTACAAGAGACCTACTTCAGACCTAGGGACACATACAGACTGAAAGTAAAGGGATGGAAAAAATATTGCATGCAAATGGAAATCAAAAAAAGCTGGAGTATCGACTCTCATATCAGACAAAACAAACTTTAAAATAAAGACTATTACAAGAGATAAGGAAGGACACTACATAATGATCAAGGGATCAATCCCAAAGAAGACATAACAACAGTCAATATATATGCACCCAACATAGGAGCACCTCAATATATAAGCCAAATGCTAACAGCCATAAAAGGGGAAATCAACAGTTAACACAATATTTGTGGGGGACTTTAACACACCACTTATGCCAATGGATAGATCATCCAGACAGAAAATTAATAAGAAAACACAAAACTTAAATGACACATTAGAACAGATGGACTTAATTGATATTTATAGGACATTCCATCCAAAAGCAGCAAAATACACTTCCTTCTCAAGTGCACAAGGAATATTCTCCAGGATAGATCACATCTTGGGTCACAAATCAAGCCTCGGTAAATTTAAGAAAACTGATATCATATCAAGCATCTTTTCCGACCACAATGCAATGAGACCAGAAATCAATTACAGAAACAAACTGTAAAAAAACACAATACATAGAGGCTAAACAATATGTTACTAAATAACCAATAGATCACTGAAGAAATCAAAGAGGATATCAAAAAATACCTAGAGACAACGAAATGACAACGAAAACATGACGATCCAAAACCTATGGGACGCAGCAAAAGCAGTTCTAAGAGGGAAGTTTAGGGCAATACAATCTTACCTCAAGAAGAAAAAAATCTCAAATAAACAACCTAACCTTACATGTAAAGCAACTGCTGAATGTACAATCCCACTCTGGGGCATATATCCAGAGAAAACCATAATTTGAAAAGATACATGCACCCCAATGTTCACTGCAGCACTGTTTACAAGAGCCAGGACATGGAAGCAACCTAAATGTCCATCAACAGAAGAATGGATAAAGAAAAGGTGGCACATACACACAAAGGAATAGTGCTCAGCCATAAAAAAGAATGAAATAATGGCATTTGCAGCCACATGGATGGACCTAAAGATTGTCATACTGAGTGAAGTAAGTCAGACAGAGAAAGACAAATATCATATGATATCACTTATATGTGGAATCTAAAAAAGGGTACAAATGCACTTATCTACAAAACAGAAATAGAGTTACAGATGTAGAAAACAAACTTATGGTTACCACGGGGTAAAGGGGGAGGGATAAATTGGGAGATTGGGATTGACATATACACACTACTATATATAAAACAGATAACTAATAAGGACCTACTGTGTAGCACAGGGAACTCTATTCAATACTCTGTAATGGCCTATATGGGAAAAGAATCTAAAAAAGAGTGGATATATGTATATGTATAACTGATTCACTTTTCTGTACACCTGAAACTAACACAACATTGTAATCAACTATACTCCAATAAATTTTTTTTTTAAAAAGGGAAAAAGAAAAAAAACTTTGTTATTTTTCTGGATAAAAAAATTACGTTTTATAATATTAAATATTATAGAAATATATATTATAGAGAATGAAATTCCCATTACCCCATCCTCTAGAGATAACTGCCTTCAATATTTTTAATATTTCTCTACCTTAGTGTGTATGTATTATTTTTATTGTGGTACTTTGACTTTTTAAACAAAAATGTAATCAAGATACACATACTGATCAGCAACTCTTGTTTTACTTTGTAAGGCGACCTTCATAGTATGGAATTACTTCATTATGAATAATATACTGCAAGGTTCTTGTTTCCCGTGTACTTAACAACTGCTCAACTGAGGGGTATTTGAGTTGATCCTCATTTATTATTATAAAACATGATGCAATTAAAATCACTTATATATTTCTTTACACATGTACACACACACACACACCCATTTCCCTTTTAAAGAAACTTCCAGAAGTGGCAGTGGCAATGTAGGATCAAAGATATATACATTTCAAATAGTTCTGTCCAATTGTCCTGCAAAAATGTATCAATTTACAGCCTCACCAACAGAGTTTGAGAGTACTCATGTCTTGAAACTCTTTACTTTCTCCTTGTATTTCATGCAGAACCTGTTATAGCTCTTGGCACATAATCAGCATGTGATACTTGCTTGAAAGGGTGAATAAAAGCATTGATGTTAAATAATCAAATCATTTATTTACACAGTTATAAACATATATAGGTGCACGGATATGTGCATGTATCTTTATAAATGTCATATTATATACCTCACATTCAACAAGCATCCTAAATAGATCTATTCAGAAGATTTGAGATATGAAATTCCCCATGCATCAGTACATTGTGATTGTTTAGTTAAATATAATTTGTGGGTTCTGAGCAGAGGGGACTTAGTCATGCAGTGCTTTCTGGCATTTTCCATGATATACGCTTGCATTTTAAAGTCTTGAAATCAATGTACCATCTCCATAATAACTTTCTTTAGGAGCACTCAACTACACCAAAAATAGACTTATTATGTCTCTATACTTTGAAATGTAAGCTTTCTCTTCAAACTAATGAACTAGTTTGTCTGAACACAAAGTATTCCCTGAAAGCAAGTTCTGTTTAGAAGCTGCTTAACTCTCAGGACGCAAGACGTTATAAATGTTTAAATTATTATTCCGGGGTAGCAGTAACTTGGGCTTTGAGAGAACTGGACCGACTTCATATTGTGACCAATACTAGGGCCCCTTCACTTTATGTAAGAGATGCTTTTGCTAAGCAGTCACTAAGAAAAAAAAAAGGTGTCAAATTACATTTTAATTCCCCAGAAGAGATAGACCACTAGACAGGAAACCTATTTAAGACAATATAGAATAGAGTTTACAGAATAATAGAGATATTTTAAGTAAAGAACATTTTTATTACTCCAGTTTTTTGGATCTATAATTCTACTTTAAGAATTCATAATTGGCATGTATGAATAGTGTCAAATAATTAAATTCAGAACTTAAGTTCAGTACTCAATGAAAGCAGCATTGTGGTGTCAAAGCAGTGAGTTCATTTGGACTAACGGGGCAAGAAGAGCAAAAATTCAGAACCCAACAGCCAAAGTCACACTGAAGCAAGAGATCAAGGCAAAGAAGTGGCTTAAATGCTAGTAAATATTCCAGAGGCAGAGTTCATGAAGACTCAGAGTCAAGAAAGATAAGTGGCAGAAATGAGGCAGATAGATGGGAAAAGAACTAACATGTATTGATTTCTCATGATATACCAGGCACAATGGCAACATCTTTCCAGACAGCTCTTATTTCTCTTAATCCTCCCAACTGCCTCTGACAGTCATTTATACTGTTATTTATAGAAAAGGAGAGAACTTAAGTGGCTTTGCAAGGGTTACTCAGCTGATAAAAGTCAAGGTTAAAGCAACAAAGAGGGTGTTCTTTGAACTACTCCTTGCTACAGCACAGTGTGAAGCCCCAAGTCAGTACAATCTATTTTATAACAGAGAGAGAGCCTGTCTCCAAAGTAAGTTTCTGAACTTCTCCCTATGGGAGTAGGAAGTAATAACTGATTTTCCAATATGAGATTAAGTTTAGTCTAGCAGTTTCTGTAAGTATCGTTCCTGGCTTACATCCTTAAATATTGTCTGGTTTCTATTAAAAACATGGGTTTCTAGGCCCAATCCATATCTATAAAGTCAGAGTCTTTCGAGTTGGGAGGCTATGAAACAGAGCTTTAACAAACATCCCATGTGGCTTTTAAACACAGTGTTGCTTTAGAAACCCTGATTTAAAGGCTCACAAGTAGGGGATGCTTGACACCTAGCATATTCAGACAAACCTGGTATTTAAAATTCAGAGGAAAGCCATCCGATTTTCCAGTTTCTGAGGATGACTGAAAATGATAATGTAATGAAGAAAACAAAATGGTTTCCATCTTTAACTGATGAGTTAGGTAACAGCAGAAGAAAAAGAGATACATGTTGCAAGTCAATTTCAACAACTGTCAACTAACAAAATTACTAAACGCTAATAACAGAAATATCAGTTGAATTAAAGCAAATTAAAGGTATCAAAATGACAAACTACCCAATCTTGATATCATTGATAAGTTTTCAGACCTTTAAGGCAAGATATGATAGCTAGCAATAGTTGGAAGAGTATTTTCTAAATCAGCTCTTCACCTAGAGTTTCAGACACATTAGAATAAAGGCTCAGATAATTCAAGTTCTACCTTCAATTTATTTATCAATTAATCTCTCTGCTTGAACTTGGTAGACACTACATGTGAAGGCCAAGGAGGCCAAGGATCAAAAATACATAAGATTCAGTTGGGAATTTTCCATAAAAATTTTCTAATGGGGAAAGCGGGATTCTTCCTAGACCACTTTTAGCACCTTGGATGGACTCTATTAAGATCAAGCAGAAAAGAAATGTTATTAGAAAAGAAACTTCATTTTCTTTCATTCCACGTGCCTTTCAGAAATGCTGGTTTATTTCTTGTTTGTGTGTTTTTTGCATTTCAAATACCAGCTATGCCCACGATAATTTCCTGACTCACTCACCTAGAATAATTACGCATATCATTCGGGTATAATATTCAAGTATAAAATGATTTTTAACCCATGAGTACATGGAGAAGTTATACAGTCATCCAGGTAAATAGGGTTAAATTTGCTATGTTTTATCTGTGTTCCCAGTACTGTTCAAATTATTTATATGATTCATCTAATTTAACTCTCATGACAATTCTGTGAGATATAACGATTATGATATCCTCATTTTCCAGATAAGAGAATCAAGGTCCAGAAAGGACAGGAAAGTTGCCCAAGTTATGGAGATATTAAGTAGTAGGTCCAAGATTTGATCCCAGGTAGTCTGGTTTAATGCCCAAATCTTAACCATTATGTACACTAACAGTAACAATAATTACATACACAAATATCTGGTATCCAAATCAGCACAAATGTCTCCTACAGGGTGCACTTCATTATTTAAAAAAAAAAAATTAATGCCAAGTTTTACAAAAATGCATATAGGAGATGATTTCAGTAAGTAACTTTCAAAGTAAAGCATAGATTCCATCTTGATTCTACCTAGCTCATCTTCTAGCATCTATATATACAATGAGGATCAAGGTTTATACCGACAAAGCTGAATCTCTGACAGATTCTAAAGTTTATTTTCAAAAATGAAAAAGAATAGGAATGGTTTCAGTATAAATAACATGTAACTAATTGTTAGCTATTTTATTTATTTCTTTAAACATTGACAATTCACATATGGTTATGGAATAAGATATATCGGGGTCAAATCCAAGCTTAGTCACTTACTATTGATGTGGCCAAGTAACTTGGCCAAGTAACTTTACTAGGCTAAACCTCACTCTTCTAATCCTATAAATTATGGAGTTGGACTAATTATTACCCAAAATAATAATGAATAGGCTATATCAGAATCCTTTGGGGTACTGGCTAAAATTACAGATTTTTAAGATTTAACCCAACATATGCTAAATCGAAGTCTCAGACGGTGGGACTCATCATTTTAAATAAGCCCTCCAGGTGAACCTGTGAGAACAAGCAATTACTGGACTTGATGACTTAAAAATTTCTAAGACACAATTGGGAAATTGTGTCCAAGATAAATTACAGTTTCTTGTTCCCCCAATTTTAAAGAAAGGAAAGATCAAAGAGTTAATAATTTAATTATATAAAAAATATGATTGACAATGATTAATGAAGATTCTCTTTATTATTACAAAACCATAAAGCAAGAAAAGACTTTGCAAAGCTATTTGATATTTTACCTTTAATTAAGACTAGTTTCATCAGGATTGACATACCACTTCTGGAAGACACTTTCTTTCCATCACTATATTTATCCAAAAATGCAATAGATTCCAAAACTCATCAGCAGCAGATGCCCAGATAGTTACAATCCCATAAAAAACATCAATTTCTGCCATTACTAGCTTGAGGGAATATTGCTTGAAAATTACTCTATGTAAAAAACTAATTTATACTTACCTATAATTCATCCACCACAGTTAGACAGTGAACTTAAAACACTAGAGCACCATCAGGTGTCCAGGTAGTGCCTTCATCAATTACAAGGATAAAATTCTAAGATTCTCTCTTGCCTCATAAAAGTAATTCCTTCACTATTTTTAACTCTAACAATATAGGAGAAGTTACAGTATTTGGAAATCAGAATGAAGTGAATTTCCGTATATCATGCCAAAATACATTTCCTAATAAAAAGTCTTAATATACTTAACACTAAATAGATAAATAGTGCTCAATAAATATTTACTGAAATAATGCATTAGTTAACCAGTTTATAATGTTTAAATAGGCCTGAAATAACAGTGACAAAAAAACCCCAATAATCCAATTTTTAAAATGAGCAAATGAGTTAAACAGATACTTCTTCAAAGAAGATATACAAATGGTCAATAAGCATGTGAAAAGATGTGCAACATCACAAATCACTGGGCTGATGGAAATCAAAACCACAGTGAAATACCATCTCACATCCAATAGAATGGCTACTATCAGAAAAACAAAAAACAGAAAATAACAAAATAGGAATCCTTGTATATTGCTGGTGGGAATGTGAAATGGTGCAGCTGTGAAGGAAAGCAGTACAAGGGTTCCTCAAAACTTAAAAATAGAATTACAATATGATCTAGCAATTCCACTTCTGGGCATATACTCAAAATAATTGAAATCAAGGTCTCAAAAAGATACTTGTATTCCCATGTTCCTAGCAGCATTATTTGCAATAGCCAATGTAGAAGCAACCCAAGTGCCCATTAACAGATGAATGGATAAACAAAATGTAGTGTATTCATATAATGGAATATTATTTAACTTTAAAAAAGAAGGTAATTCTATCACATGCTACAACTTGCATGAAGTTTGAGGACATTATGCCAAGTGAAATAAGTCAGTCATAAACGGACAAATATTGTAACATTTCACTTATATGAAGTACCTAGAGTAGTCAAATTCATACAGACAGAAAATAGAACAGTGGTTCTTTGGTGCTGGGGTTGCAGGAGGGTGGCAATAAGGAGTTATTGCTTAATAGGTACAGAGTTTCAGTTTTTTAAAATAAAAAGAGTTCTGTAGATGCATGGTGGTGATGGTAGGACAACAAGGTCAATGTGCTTAATGACACTTAACTGTACATTTAAAAATTCTGGACCCCGAAGTTCACATTTCAAACAAACAAGATGTCCTCCTTTTCCTTTTTAATTGTTGTAAACTCCTTGAGCATAGGAACTGTGTGTTACTATTTTGTATCCCCAGCAGCTAAAACAAGACCCAGAATGTAGTTTCTTAAGTGATGGCAATTTAACTGACCTACAAAATAAGCAACTTTAATCAAAGTTGTTTTTTTCTTTTCTTTTAGGTAGGGAGGGAAGTGGGATTTGTGTTACACAAGCTCTATGAGTTAAACCTTAACATACAATTTTAATAAAATACTAAAGAAATTGGATTTTATGGGCCAAATGCAGAGAAAACAAGTATATGTATATACAGAGAAAGGAACCAACACTCAGGAAAAATTTCTGCTTCCCAGATTGAAGAACAAATAAAAGAAGTCTAGAAATGTAAGATAGAATGGTTAGACACATGCCCAATGAGGATTTTTCAAGTGGAAGGGAAAACTGATGACAAGTTTGACATCTATTCCTCTGATGATTTTAGTAATAATATGGGGGTCAATTGTAATCTGATTAGAAGGACTTAGAAATGATTGTGCATAAAACTCACAGTGAAGAAATCACGAAAACTGGCTTTTCTGAAGATTATAAAGTTTTACAAAATAGTTTTACCATACAGGAGCTCAATCTAACCTAAGTCATAAAAAAATACTATTTGATGTGAACAATGTTTTGTGGTATGGTAAAAAACTACAATACAAAATGGTACCTGATTAATGAATGTGAAATTCTAAAATTGTACTTCTATTTGAGTTATATATAAACAATTAAATCTATATTTTATAACAAAAGAATTAAAGTTCCAAAAACATAGAATTTGTTTTATTTTTCTACTTTATAATGTTATTGGACACTTCTCTTTAGTGTATAGAAACACATATTTAAGTATACATATCTTATTTATAAATAAGATGTTATCAGAGTGGAAAAAAAAACTTGCTTTATATTTTAAAAACAGCTTTTCATGAATTAAATAAAGGCCGTGAAAAACTCGAAACGCACAGGGTTGTACAAACACACAGGGATTAGAGAGGTTGCTGTATGTTCTCTTTCTGTTCCCCAAAGCATGCTGTCGTCTGTCTGAAGGACCCTCATACAAAGCTCATTGGAGAAACAATCCTCCTAAAGCTTGGTGAAGCTCTGAGCTGAAATTCCATCACTTTTTCTTCTGACTCAAAAAGGGAAATTTATCGGAACCCGAAGCAATTAAACAATTAAAACCCGATCCTTTTCTGAGTCGCCAAGTTACAGTCAGACAGCAGGGAAGCCAGAGGAGCCGGCCTGCGCACATGCCCCTCGGGTGCGTGCTCTCCCTCTGGCTCCGCTCTGTACCTTGGGACACTGACCCCTCCAGCCTGCATTCTCAGGCTCCCCCATCAGGGGGCGACTGACTAGCTTTGGCTTATGGCAGGTCCTGGCAGCGAACTAGGAGCAGGAGGAAGGGAGAAGGGAATTTTCCCCCTCCCTCCCTGCCTTGGGAAAGTTACTTTGTTACTCTTTTTTCCCTTATCTGGCTTCCTTTTTTTTTTTTTTTTTTTTTCATATAGCGCTTATGATTACCTGTAATTTTATTATAGGTAATAAGATATTAAATGAGACTTTTCTGTGACCTGCAAATTTTCACTAAAGCCAAAAGGATGAGAACAAACCTTGATAAGCAACCAGACATCCTAAAGAGAAGTACGAGAAACATCCTTGAAGGACTTACTAAACAACAGCAGGACCAATCCAGTCACCACCACCCCATCCAAGCTACTTAAGAAAAGACTAGAAATTTGAGACAGAATTCTTGGAAGGGAAATAATAAGGGTAAGGAGCAATTATGCTTTTATCCTCCCTATCCCTTCAGATAAAACACAGGAGTAGTGTTTCCACCCCTAGAGAAGCACTCATGGAAGGAAGTTGCAAAAAGAGAGATTAGCATTTTCCTCCCAGGCTGGAAGCTCAGGGAGCTACAGCACACAAAGGCTCATCCCCAGGGGACCGACCACATGGTGAAGGATGAGAGTTCTTAGAAGAACATGACTTGTATCACCAAGATTCTAGAGCGAGGTGTGAACCCGAAGACGGATGCCTGCTTCTCACCTGGAGAAGGCACAGTGCTGACTAGGGCATCACATTTGCCTATTTTCTTCTGAACCTCTTTCGGCTGAGCTAGTCTTGGAAGTAACCCAGCAGGAGTAAGGAGGCGGTAAAGAAAGAGTGAAAGAACAAAACATGCCCCCTGATCAAGCATCTCTTTTTTGAGCGGCTGATTTCACATTTTATTTGAAATTAACTTTTGTTTGCCGGGGTTAAGAGTAGCTAACTGATAATTACATTATATTTGGAACTTTTTCAGTTAATTGCCGACAGTGTAGAAAAGGAGGCATGTCAGTTTCAGACATAGTACCCAAATGTGTTTTAACCCGCTAAGAGTAATTACTTTTTAAAAACTCACAGTATAATTAATATATGCCAAGACTGCTTAAAGCCCTTTCCTTTGGTAAGGCATCTATTAACTAATTAACTGAGAACCAAGTTTGTGAAGTAGGACAATAGTAGTGGCCTTCTCTTACTAGACTACACGCATCTTAAATGTCAGTGGTTTCAGAGAAGTGAAGCCCACCATATTGAGACCATCCAATAAACGAGTTAGAGAAATATTTTGAAGTTAATGAGTCTGTATCCATACTAAATGTTAGCAATAGAGGTCAAGAACCTTGTTTGGCTTCTTTGCCATGTATCTTCAGTGACTAAAACCCAGCTTTGTACAAGGTCAAATCTCAGTAAATAAATAAATAAAGGATTAAATGAGCATTAAAGAAGGATCTAAATAAAATTTCATACCAATAAGAAAGCAAATTACACATTGAGCTCATATTTTTTTTTAATTCCTATTCCTATCTAATGATTATTTTTATAATAAATAATTGATTGAAAGGTAGAAGTTTCAGTTAATCATGAGTTTTATCTAAATCATCATAGAAGTTTTATTCCCCGTCCCTCACATCTCTACAGATATACTCAATCAGCTGCCTTTTTTCTTTCATTTTCCTTTTTTGAATAACTGTTTAATGGAATAACTAGATATTTTGGTTTCAGATCATCGTAGCCAAGTGTGCAGTAATTAAAAAGATGATTTCAAATGGTATTTACATTTAACAACATGTACCAACTTCACCATATGTTTTCTACCCTTGTCAACTTGTTTATGTGGCATTTTATCTGCAGGCAACAGCTTTGTTCCTCATGGCTGGAGTCACATACTGTGAAAACAGAATAAAAGGTAGAAGGAAACTGCTCACTGCATTCACCTGTGCACAAGGCAGTATCTCATATTGAGACTCTGGTGAGATAATTCTAGGAAAACTCACAATACAAAGAAACACATTCAGCACAGGGTTCTTCAAAGTTTCTTTTCCTGAATTCTTAACAGAGGGTGGTATCCAAACTCGAGTGGCAGTTGACTGGGGAAAGCTTCTGGATTCGGTATACATGAGAGTACATGCCACATATGAATATGATTTTGTTCCCCAGAAAGAACTACCCCCCCCAAAAAAAATATCAGTAGTAGTTACCTTCAGTGAGAAGGACTGGTAAAATGGAGATTGAGATTTTATTCTCTGCTTTATAACTATCCATATTGATTGTATAATATTTTCCTTTCAGGTTCGATGATTATTTTAAGATTAACATTAAAATGTAATCAATATACCAAGGTGCCTTGGTTTAGTCTGATGATAATTTCTAGATTTGCAACTAGATTTTCCTATATGACTAGGGTCTTTATATGGAGACAGAGATTCAAATGTATGGAAAAAACACAAGCATTATTTGTAACTGCATTCTGTCATCCAGTGTGGGAGAGAGGGACGATTGTCAATTAAAACAAAAAGTTACGTATTCACCACTTCAGTCAGAGTTTTGGTGAGAAAGAATGAGGACCATTACAGGTCCTTATCCGTGTCTTTGCCCTTGTCCAGCCAATAGAGAAATTCTCCTTCTTTAGCTGGCTACGGAGAACACAATTCAACAGCATTAACTGAGCGTCTGCCTTGTTGCCATAGCCTGTCCAAAGAAACAGCCCCTGAACACTGAAAGGACCATTCGGTTGTCACACTACCAATAAGACGGCACAGGAAAGCATTGAGCCACTTAAGTTTGGGCTCCCCAGGGACAAGTAACTCATCCATCCTTTTAAAATGTTCAGATAAGCCAGTAACACTCTTACATTTCAAAAATAACATTCAAACATCTCATGACTTACAATTGGAGTATAAAAACAGGTTATACCAGGCAACTATATTCCTAAGGTATAGAAGCTTGGTATCTGGCCACCAAAGAAAGAAAGTTCCATTACCAGGTGGCAATGGCTTAGAGAGCCTTGAGGCCTAGGAGAATATTGCCCTGGGACTTCACAGTCTCAAGACCTTTCTTAATGTGTCTTGGGTTGGTTTCCTGAAAAATAGACTCTGATATGGGTATTTGTATGCAGGAGGTTTGCTGGGAGGCAGTGTAGGGCATCACTTTAAGAAAGTGAGCGAAACAGGACTGAACAGAGGGAGAAGCTGAAATGTGATTGGATTTCCAACAGAGGCCTCAGTCAATTCTCCAGGCTATGGAACTGGTGTGGCCTTTCAGAGCTGTCCCAAACTGAGACAAGAAGTCAGCATTTAGTACCTCTCCATCAACCAGACATAAGAAGAGGGTGTAACTCTCTGGCTGAGGGCAGGCATTGAGGAGAACTCAGCTGTGAGTCATCAACAGACAGTAAACCTGCCTCCCTCACAGCTGAGGAAATAAGTGCCTTGGTCCCGAAAAATGGATTAGGTAGCGCTTCACAGCATCTGCTAGACAGGATGTCTTAACTACCGGGAAACGTACCCCATGTGATAAATATCTCTGTCTCTTGGATGCTTTCATCTCTCAGATTGGACTGTGTTGAATATATATTTTAAATAATAGTTAAAAAGCCCATGAATTGTGTCTTTTGGGAATACTTGGCCCATGTTTCTGACAGACAAGCTGAATCCCCCCGAAATATTGAGAGGAAACAACGCATTAATGAGGAAGAATACAACATTTCCTACACTGTTCTCAGTGAATTAACTGGTATTAAAATTTTCAAATTAATTGAATAAGGTTGACAGCAATAACATTATTATTTAACAGTAATGAGCGTTACAAGGAGCTGTGTTATATAGCTCAGGGGACATGGATAAGCTCTTTTATCAATCACAAAACCCTGCTCTCTTGGGAAGTCATCTGTTCTCAACAATAATGGTTAGCAGTGGGTATCAGAATCCTAAGACAACTCTCAAAGCCTCTATGTCCACAGGCAATATAAATATATGAAATGATGACATTTGGGACATTACCCATACATCATAGGCAACAGTAAGTAGTCATTCATTGACTGAGCTCCTGCAGTGTTATCAGGCAATATACAGGCATCTAAAGCAGGATCTTATACTAGAGTTAAGGAGTGAGCCCCAAACTGTGTATGTGTATATGTATTATACATAGATATTGTGTGTATACAGACGCACACAATTTTTATTAGATTCTAATCATCTGTGATGCAAAAAAAGTTTAAGATCAAGAGCTACAGAGATAAATATCATGGTCCCTGCCTATGGGCCCTTTATCTCAGTGAAGATATTGCTACTGAGGCTTCCTTGGTGGAAACACACACTCTGAGAATGGAACATAATTACATAAAAAGAGGCAAAAGACTCAGGAATTTTCATCTGGAATTTAAAGATACAAATCCTAGGTTTCTCACTCACTGTGTGAACATGGACAACTCAATCTTACTAAGTTTCAAACTATTCGTGAGAAATAGGAATACAAGTGTCTACCTCACGGAACAGACTTCAGTATGTGCCCCACCTTGTACAGTGCCTGGCATAGAGTACAACACACTAGATACTAGCTAGTATTAGTAATTATTGCTGTTCTATGATCTCCTCCTTGCCTCTATCAACACTCACTTTAATGGGCAATGAGTTCTCAGGAATAAAAGCAGGGTGGATAAGGGCAAAAGAACACCATCCAAGTCTCAGAGGGAAAGAGCACAAGACATACATTTGCACCCATGCTAATATTATTTCTCATCCAGAATATAATGTCATAATACCTTCTCAGTGATGCAAAGCCTAACATGGACTAAAATCAGGGTAGTGTACTGATATAAAATGCAATACATGTTACAATGAGAGCCCACTGGCTGTCAAAGGATATCAATTGGTGGTAAGAATAAAAAAAAAAAAAAAAAAAGCTTCTGGGTGAAAGCTAAGAGGAAAAGAATATTTTAGTACCAGACCAATACTAAAATCAACCGTAAGTCAGATAGTGAACAAAATTGAAAATATAATGAATTGATCATAACAGTGGTCTCTTCTTTGATAAAAGCCCTTAAAATGGTGGCATTATCCCTTTAAATAGGAAAAGTTCTGAAGTCTTCTCATCCTCTTATAATACGGGTACAAAGATATACTAAATGGATTCTTCCACTGTGTGAAACCTATTACTTCTAAATATTAAATCACTTACAATTCAACAAAGTTTATTTTGAATTCTAAGAGCATACAATAGTCCATTTGGAATAGTTTAATTCAATTTTTCAGAATCTTAAATTATTCCATGTCCCTTTCCTGCTCAGAGGGACTGGTGTGGGAGAATGACTGTGTATGGTGAGGACAAGGAAAGGAAGGTGAATAAAATTCTTCATGTTTTATATCCTTGGAGGGGCTGATTTCAATCATGCATAGTAGTTTGTCCAGTACTGAATCCATTAGGATTCTTAATTGCAAGCAACAGCAACTAAATCTGACTGATTTAAACAGAATAAAAAATTAAATTATATGCAATATAAATATTTTATATTTAAAATATACGTCTGTTTGGGGGTAAATCACAGACTCATAGAATGGCTAAGGAAACATGCATATATGCAGCTAGAGAACCACATCCAAAATCACACCATAGGATCAGTGTGTTGAGAGCGTCACTGCAGCTACCTCTGGACACTAGACGCAGACCTGATACAGCACCATCCCTTGAACAGGACACTGTTGCTGCTGCTGCTTCCAGATGACCACCTTTGGAAGCTGGAGGTGGTTTCGACATCTCAATGCCCAGAACAAATTGTCTCCTGCCTTTGCCTTTTTGTATAATTAGCTCCAGATTCAGCTTCCAATTGGTGGGACCTACCTTCTCTGCCTAAAATGTGTGTAAAATGAAGATGTGTGTTTCCCAGCATATAGGCCGGAGGTGGGCTCTGCTTCCTAACATGACTTATATGGCAGAAAGTTTATCAAACGAAGGAAGTAACTGAAAGACTGAAAAGCTAAAGAAAATGACAGATTTCCACTCTAAGGCCCAAGGAAAAGTACCGCTTTCCAAAAGCCCTCCCCTCCCTCCCATGACTTAGAGGTTAATTTCTTCTATCTCTTCGGCTGTTATATTCCTAAGTCTTTTGTAGATCATTTTGGTAAGTAGTACGTTTATGAAATTATCTACAGGTTTTAGATGGTTTTAGTTTCTTTAAATTTAAAATGCTTGTTGAAGGTCACACACCAAAATGCTAAAGAACCAGATTTAAAGCACAGATACTGGGTTCCCTGATACTGGGTTCCCTGAATCCTCCTTGTGTTTTCTAAAGATAACAATTCATTATTCATTCAAATTGGATTGTTCTAGTGAACAACATGAAAATTATCTTACTTTAGCTACACACAGCTAACTGAAAAGCCAAATGGGACAAGTTCCAATAAAGCCCTCATCACTTGATAATGTTCACTAGTAACTCAATTCAAAAATTACCTAACAAAGTTCAGCTGTGAGGCAAGGCATTCAAATGAATTGCTCGAGCATGACCAAAAAGACTTGTGCCAAAAACTGATTCATTACTTTTTAGTGCCTAAGTAATTTTCTTTGCCTATCACTATGATATATATGCTATCTGATGTGAAAGCCCCAAAGAGTAGATGAGGAACTAACACCTGGTAAATATATAGAATCATATCCACAAGAGGCAGAGGGGTCAAAGGCAACCAGGCCAGAGAAATGGTCTCTTGCTTTTTCAGGCTGTGGTCTGTTTTGGAATTTTCTCACAGTTGTTTACCCTTGTCTTAGAGGATGTTTTGCTGGTGTGGGCAGACTAATTCTTAAATTTTAGGAAAAAAAATTGTTTCTTCTAAATTTTCAAGAGTAACTTTTATTTACCCTTCATACGAAAAAAAAATATATATATATATATATATATGTGTATATGTGGAAGGTTGGCTGCCTTCTGTAGGCAAAAGAGTCCTTCACAGGGTTCAACCAGCTCACCAGGAGATGGCATTGGAGTTAAAACAAAGACCCCGGGCTTCCCTGGTGGCACAGTGGTTGAGAATCCGCCTGCCAATGCAGGGGACACAGGTTCGAGCCCTGGTCTGGGAAGATCCCATATGTCGCGGAGCGGCTGGGCCCATAAGCCACAACTACTGAGCCTGCGCATCTGGAGCCTGTGCTCCGCAACAAGAGAGGCTGCGATAGTGAGAGGCCCGCGCACTACGATGAAGAGTGGACCCCACTTGATGCAACTAGAGAAAGCCCTCACACAGAAACGAAGACCCAACACAGCCAAAAATAAATAAATAAATAAAAAGAAAGCACTCCCTCCTTCAAATTCTTAAAAAAAAAAAAAAAAAAAACAAAGACCCCTAAGACTAATGAGTGCCATTTTGTGTGTGTGTATGGTGTGTGTATCTCCTTTGTGAAACTAAGGTGTGCATCTATGAGAAAGAAGTAATGATAAGACAGCATGGAATTAAGGAAATCCAGGTTCTGAATCCAGCTGTCCTCTAAATCCAGTTTCCTGTGCCACAGAAACTATGACAATGGTTCAGGAGACAAGGAAGGCCACTCTATACCCTGACTTTTCATCTAACGTTGATCAACTGAAAATGTAACAAGAGACTCAATAAGCAGCCAGACCTAGCCAGACCAGTTGTGAGCCCCTGACCCCAGAGGCATTCTAGCAGAGAAAGGATGGTAGTAGGTTCCACATCCTACACAAGGCACTCAGTTAATGAATTAATGATGGATAGTAGTCAGTGGTCTGCAAAATGCCTTCTAACCTTAAGGCCCTGCAATTTTAAAAGCCAGCTATTAGAACAGCAGTCATACCAAAGAGCTGCCAGATGAAAAAAGATAATGAAGACAAACATCTATGATAGGATGGAGCCTGAAGAACTAACTCTCAGAATCAATACCTCAGTTACTGACTGACAGGTGGCCAAGATATTTGCCAGGGAGTTTTTGACCTCTCCCAGACAGCTCAACCTCTCTGACTTTTATGTGTGTCTATTTGGCAGCTGTCCTAATATAACTATTGCTGTACTTCCTTTGTAATGCTTCCATTTAGCTTGAACAAAAAAAAAAAAAAAGAAAAAGAAAATACATCATATCTGTATACACTTAGCTCTTTTGCTAAAGAAATTTTACAAAGGAGCACTATATTCTTAATTATCCTTATAAATATCAGTACCATTTAATGACCCCAATGCAACACTGCAAGTTTTTAGGGATGGCTTGAGAGGGGAAATGTTAGAAAATAGGGTTTATTTCACCATCTAAGCCCTCACAAACAGTATATTGAAATATGTGAGGATCATCTTTTTAGGTACAAATGTAAAATTCCTGTTAGTTCACTTCTTTGTACTGGTTTTGGTTTTTATGTGTGTGTGTATGTGTTACCTTTTTTTTTTTTTTTCGACATTGGGTTTAGTAGAAAAGAAGGACTAATGGGTATTATGGGCTCAGAGTGAATTTTATCACACCAGGCAGCCAGTATTAAAACATTTCTTTCCTAGCAGCCATTTCTTTCCCACGTAATAGTCAAAAATGAGACACAACTAAAGGGAGGCCATCCATTTTGCCCTCAAGCTCTTCCAGAATAGCTTTGATTGCTCCTCCAAAACCATGGGCTTCCTGGGAGTAGGAGTTGCTTTTTGCTTGCTTTGATGCAACATGCAAAATCATTCCAAATTCCATCTTTGAGTCTGAATGTTTAATCTATTGTTAATGCTTCAAATATTTTTTTTCATTCATTAGGCAACATATTCAAACTGCATTTCCCTGTAATTTGTACCTCATCTAACGTTATTACTTGAAATTACTCTGGGATGTGGTTAGTTGCAAAAATTTCCCACAAAATCATGTTTCATTGGCCTGCTCAGTTAAAGGACACAAGTGATCTTAACAAAGGGAATGCAAATTATAAGCAACGTGAAGTATGAAATCATGCATATGTGAAAATAAACATATTCACAATGTGTAAAAATTCTAATATCAGACTCTCTGTTGTTGACAGAAATAAAACTTGAGCAAATATTCTCATAAGCAGATTACAAAAGATAAATGACTCCCTCTACCTTCTTCTCTGCAAGACTACTTCAGTTGCATTTAGATATTAGAAACCCCATGAACACATTGTAGGATATTCATATAAAGCACCTGCAATTGCCTAATCCTTTGCCATGTACACCTGCTTCAATTCTGTGTTTGAAGTTAAAACTGCTTCACCAGGGGTTAAGGAAGGACTCTAGGAGAATTAAGGTAGCCTAAGTCATGCCAAGTTAATTTAACGTAATTGGAAGTTAGGCATTAGTCCTAGGATCCAGGAAAACTTATAATTGGAAATAATTCAGAAATTTGGAACAAGGAAGACAGAAGGACTTAGACACAAATCTTTTAGCCTGAGATTTTGGCATCTGTGAAAATTGGAAGAGAAACAGATAACTGGGGGAGAGTGGGGTGGAGAAGATGCGCTTTCTTTGTAGTCATAAAAATGGCCAATAGGAAGCAGCTCTCTGGGCTCTCTTAGAGAGTAAGCTGTGTTTAACTGGGGCGTCACTTTGCACCTTCTTTGAGGGACCCACAAAGAGCCATCTGTAGAATGTGCACTCATTATCCACCCTTTTCTCCTGTACATGCTCCTCTGTCAATCATGCACGGACCTTCTCATTGGCTGCCATTTCTCTACGGCATCACAGTCAACTTCTATTTTTGTTCCAACTTCAAATCACTGCCTAATCAGTACCTCTTAATTCTTCTTTGCCTCAAGTCTACATACATTTGTCAGAAGATTAAATGAAAAAAATGAATGTAAACCACTGGTTCCAGCACCAAGAGTAAGGGATTAGAAAAGCTAGCTTTCATCAGCAGCACCAGCACCCCTCTTATTCCTTCTCCCTTGAAAATATTCCTTATATTCTATTATTGAAAATATTAATGTCAGTTCCGTTCATTAAGATACACAAATACGAATGTCCAAGTAGATTTATCTCCTAATAAATTATTTGGGACAGCTGAGCCTCGTGGGGGAAGTAAGGGGAAGTAAAAATAGCAAACAGCATACCTTGGAGAAAAAATGTCAAGATATTTTCCACAGAATTAACTGGAAAATAATATTGAGAAACATTTGACAGAAAGCAGTGTCATAATATGACAGTAAAGCATCTCCTTTGCAGAAATAGCCTCAATTCTACTGTTTTCTAAAAATTTTTTTCTTTTTGATCTATTTCTCATATTCTCTTAATAGTCTTAACCAATCATTCGCATCAGCGACTCTTGTTTACACAGCCTTCAGTAAGAGCTAACAGGCTAATTTTTAATAAAGCAAGAGAAAAGAATGGAATTCCAGACACATGTACAAAGGAATTAATGGAGAAATTTCCTAGAGTGTTACCAAGTGGATTTGAGACTTGAGATTTGAAGTGTGGTCCATTTTATTCACTATTCTTCAAGTTTGTTTTTCGTGAGGCTATTGCCACTGCAGCCTTAGTCCTGGGCAACTCCAGACAAGTGTGTAAATCTGCTGAGGTTTATCTTTGGCACAGGCATCTTCCCATTTAATTGCCTCCTCTCTCTGTGGTCCCTTCTTGCTCCTAAGTCTAGCAACTCAGTTAAATAGTCATTTTTGCCAGCATATACCCATCTCTCTTTACAGTAGAATTTTAAACCAACGAAAGATGTTTCTGAATCTTTCAAATTCAAAATCTCCAAAATAGAGGTTTTGATTGGTTTCTGACAATGCCTATTACAGGCTGTGGCTATTGTACAGACTTCTAACATCAGACCCTGTAAGAGCCGCTTGTCAACTCAGTGGACAATGAAATAGATGTCCACCTTGGGTCGTATGCTCTCTTTGACCCAATAAGCTGTGACTCAGTAGAGTGAAGATCTTAGCGACTGTGGGTAAAACACACTCTGAAGAAGGCTAGGGATTATATTTCACTTACAAAGATGAAGGAAGGTATCTTTGTAGCAGTTTCATTCATGATTGTCAAGACTTAGAGGCAATCAAGGTGTCCTTTGATAGATGAATGGATAAAAACAAACAACAAACTGTGATACCTCCACATAATGGAATAAAAAGGGATACTCAGGGATAAACAGTGAGCCTTTAAACCATAAAAAGTCATGGAGGAAACGTAAATGAATATTGCTAAGTGAACAAAGCCTATTTAAAAAGGCTACATACTGTATAATTCTAACTATATATGACATTCTGGAAAAGTAAAACAATGAAGACAGTAAAAAGATCAGTGCTTGCCAGAGGCTCAGAAAGATAGAGGGAAGGATGAATAAGTAGCGCACAGTGGATTTTTTTTTTTTTAAATGAAAGCTTTCTCTTTTAAATTTATTTATTTATTTATTTATTTTTGGCTGTGTTGGGTCTTCGTTTCTGCGCGAGGGCTTTCTCTAGCGGTGGCAGGCGGGGGCCACTCCTCATCGCGGTGCGCGGGCCTCTCACCATCGCGGCCTCTCCTGTTGCGGAGCACAGGCTCCAGACGCGCAGGCTCAGTAATTGTGGCTCACAGGCCTAGTTGTCCCGCGGCGTATGGGATCTTCCCAGACCAGGGCTCGAACCCGTGTCCCCCGCACTGGCAGGCAGACTCCCAACCGCTGCGCCACCAGGGAAGCCCTCGCACAGTGGATTTTTAGGGCAGTAAAACAATTACTCTGTTTGATTCTGTAATGGTGGATTACATGTCATTGTATTAATACATTTGTCCAAACCCATAGAATGTACAACACCAAGAGTGAACCCTAATGTAAACTATGGACTTTTGTTAAAATAATGAATCAATATTGGCTCATCAATTGTAATAAATGTACCACACAAGTGCAAGAAGTTAATATTAAGAGAAATTCTGGGAGGGGGAGAGAAAGGGGGTATATGAAAACTCTCCTTACTTTCTTTTTTTTTTATTTATTTTATTATTTTTTTTAATCTCCTTACTTTCTGATCAATTTTCTAACTGCTCTAAAAAATAAAGTCTATTCACAGACCTACTAGAGAATGGACTTGAGGATATGGGGAGGGGGTGGGGTGAGATGGGACAGGGTAAGAGAGTGTCATGGACATATATACACTACCAAATGTAAAATAGATAGCTAGTGGGAAGCAGCCACATAGCACAGGGAGATCAGCTCGGTGCTTTGTGACCACCTAGAGGGGTGGGATGGGGAGGGTGGGAGGGAGGGAGATGCAAGAGGGAAGAGAAATGGGAACATATTGTATATGTATAACTGATTCACTTTGTTATAAAGCAGAAGCTAACACACTATTGTAAGGCAATTATACTTCAATAAAGATGTTTTAAAAAAAAAAAAAAAAAAAAAGAAATTACAGATAACAAACTAGTAGAACCTTTGGTATGGAAGTGGTTTGAGAAAGCTAAACATAATTTGGGTAAGTGTGGATTGTGACACCAAAACAAAAGTGATCTACACAACACAAAGACTCTTTCTTTCTCATACTTCACACACACACACACACACACGACACCAACTGTATCTAAAACTAAAAATAAATTCTTAGGGAGAGGAGAAAAAGATATTTCTGTACCTTATCATTTTTTAGGTGACTGTACCATGTTATACATCTTCCCATGCTCTGGTACATTTACTGCCATATGCCAGAAATTAAATAAAATTCTTACTTATTTAGATTCAGATATAATAGTTATAATAGTTCAATACATTCAAATATTATAATGTATAATGCCTAGGCATAATTAATACTCCTTAACATTTAAAGCTCATTGCAGTCCTCTCTCCTGACTCTGTTCTTAGAAAAGAGATTTAGATCTTCCATAAAGTTTAAAACTGATACATGTTAATTTGGTGTGTGTGTTTTAATATTAACATTTGGAGAGTGAGTCAATAAGAAAGTTTAAAGAAAATAAAAACTACTATTAAAATGGATTCCCTGCACTGAGCACAAAGACCAGCTCATAGAAGATGTCTACTAATTATTTGTTGAAAGAATTGCTCTAGATTTCTACTCAAATTTTTCTTGTAGCACAATTACAGAAAATATCTGTGAAACCACAAACTTCCTGACATTACAGAGCAAAGCAGAAGAGATATTCTGGGATATATTTTTAAATCTGAAAAGTAATAATGACCATTTTATTTTTAGGCCTTCATAGCTGCATTGAAAAAAGATAAAAGTGTATAAAACATACAACTATAGTAGATATTGTTTATTGGTAAACTAAAAATAATAACAGTTTATCTTCCTGGTATAAATGTGAAAGATGTTTCTCTAGTTAGCTAATTGTCAGAAATGTGCAGCAAATGTATCTGTAGAAGAATATTACACTACATAGAATCCATTAGGATGTTTCCCTTGATAGATCAATAATTTCCAAAGAATTCATGATGATCTATTGAATAGACTAATGATATAATGTGTTCAGTGTTGCTTGAAATGGTAACAGCTCCCTCACAGATTTAGAGAACAAACTAGTGGTTACCAGTGGGGAAGGAAAGGAGGTCGGGGCAAGATAGGCATAAGGGATTAAGAGATATGAACTACTGTGTATGTATAAAATAGATAAGCAACAAAGATATATTGTATAGCACAGGGAAATTTATCCATTATTTTGCAATAACTTTAAATGGAGTAAAATCTATAAAAATATTAAATCACTATGCCATACACCTGAAACTAATATAACATTGTAAATCAACTATACGTCAATAAATTTTTTTAAAAAACTAAAAAAAAAAAAAAAAAAAAAAAAAAAAATAAAGTCTATTAATTTTTCAAAAATGGAGGAGGGAGACAGAGACAAACATACAGTGACCAGGAGGGAACTATAAAAGCCAATAAAGCCTGTAAACAATGCCTTTAAAAAAACACTTCTTTTTCCACAGGTCCAAGTTTCTTAGTAAAAAGTACTGAGTTATGCAATCAATGTGAGCTTTTTAAAACAATACTGGTAAAGCTAATCACATTTCGTCATTCACCTGCCAGCAGATAAAAATCTGAAATAATATCTAAGGATACTGGCAACTCTGGACCAAGAATTCTAGCAATAAGCAGGATTGCTGAAACATTAAAATATATAGATTTGTTTATTTTCAGCTAAAAATAAACAAATTGCTTTTTCTCTTGTCTGAAAATGTAATGGAATTAGGAATCAAGCATAATTTTCTAAAAGGAAAATAATGAAACAGCATATATTAATCCAGGAGAAGATATAAAATATCTTTCACTGGTTAGGATTGAATAAGGCACTGCTTATGAAAAGAGGAATAAAAAAGTAAATCTTTAATTAAAAGTAAAAAAAAGCCACCACCAGAAAGTAGCCACACGCAGACTAAAATGCAGTCTCCTATCTCATAGTTCAGAGTTCTCTTTACCACATTATTCGTGGAAAATAAGGCTGGAAAGATGGTTCAAACCTATGAACAGTAAATAAGAGTAGAAGAGTCTTAATGACAAAGAAAATAGCATTTTGAACAAGGTTTTTATAAAGCAGGAGAGGTAGATTTGAGTGGAGAACAAAAGTCAAATCTTGGCAAGTACCTACTTGATACTTTCATTAAAAAATTGGAACTTGAAATAAAAGGCAGCCACATAAAAAAGATCTTGAAATATATACCAGTATTTTTTTTTTAACATCTTCATTGGAGTATAATTGCTTTACAATGGTGTGTTAGTTTCTGCTGTATAACAAAGTGAATCAGCTATACATATACATATATCCCCATATCTCCTCCCTCTTGTGTCTCCCTCCCACCCTCCTTATCCCACCCCTCTAGGTGGTCACAAAGCACCGAGCTGATCTCCCTGTGCTATGCGGCTGCTTCCCACTAGATAACTATTTTACATTTGGTTGTGTATATATGTCCATGCCACTCTCTCACTTCGTCCCCGCTTACCCTTCCCCCTCCCCGTGTCCTCAAGTCCATTCTCTATGTCTGCGTCTTTACTCTATACCAGTATTTTTCACCCATGAAAAGATCCAGGAGCTCATGGAAGACAGAAATTACAATTTGTCTGAAACTTGAAAAAAAGTACTGTAGAGCTTATGCAAGAAGTGCCTTTCAAAATGAAGTTGAGTCAAGAGAAGTAATAACTTGTAGGCTATGAGAAGTACTCAAAAGACATATTAAGAAAAATCTTTTGGAACAGAACATAAAAGAGACTTCCTTAGCCAAAAGATGGGAGAAATAATATTTAGAGAGAGAAAAAAGAATAGGATCATTTTCCATCATTTTATTACATAAAGGATGTAATATCACATAACTCTAGTTGAGCCAGATGAAAAGTGCAGCTCCAGAGAATGCCTACATAGAAGGGTCTCAGGATTGACAATCTTGTTGGAGTGGGGATGTGGTACGTATGAATATGCTTTACATAGCACGATATAAGATAAAAAATATTGATTGTCCATGCAAAATAATCGTCTCTCCATTATATCGTGCCAGTCACTAAAAATTGAAACTCAAGTTAACCAGCTTTATTACTGACTGACAAAAAAAATTATGGATAAGACTAAAGCAGACTTCCAGCTTCCATTTAGTAGGTAGTAAAGTAGAAAAGTACTGCTCCCATTCTACCAAGAAGGAGGAAAATCTACAAATCAACTTCTCTTGAACCCCCTCAGAGACCTCAAGTCACAAAGCAACCAAGTAGCCTGAAATCTAAGGAAAGACAGGCACCTTCAAGAGAGGAGGGCTCAGTGCTGGCTTATATGGCAGAGAGATCTGGGAGAAATACAGGGGCACCGTTCAAACAGTAGGAAGCTTTCAGCTAAAATGTTTGTGAATATCTAAAGAGCAAGTGTGAGCAAACGGAAGACCTGGTGACCATAGACACAAGGGAATTTCACAGCCACATGCAAGCTCTTCTCCTTAGACCTCACACATGGCTGCAAAAAAGACTGGGGACAGAAAAGAAGCCTCCTGATGGTGCTGCCTGAGGTAGAAAAGCAAAAATACTGCTGTGGAGAAGGTGTAGAGCCTGGCCTGGAACTTTCTTCCTTTAGGAGCAAAAACCTTGAGCAACTGGGGGAAGGGCGGCAAAAACTGTCACCTATAAGATACCTGTGAAGACTACTCACTGTGGCTGGGGCTAGGGCACAGGTTAGTAACACAACAAAGAACGCTCTGTCTCTGGTGAGAGGCAGATGACTACCCAGGACCCACGCTTGCTTGGGAAGGGCAGGGTCACTGAGCATGTTCCACTCCCAAGGCCAGGGCACGCAGAGGCTGCCTAAGACTGAGGATGAAAAGGGCAACAGAGAAGACCACTCCATCTGCGCAACAAGCTCACAAAGGTAGGGGAGCAAAAACTGCCACCCCAAAACATGTTTCTTGGCATGAGGATTATTTTAGGCTGGTTATTTTTAAGAAACAAAAGGCTCAGGAAGAACTTTTATCTCCTCCCCGTTAACGGTCTAAAAGAATTTAAATGAGGGGCTTATCCTAGGAAGAAGGCGACCACAGAGCTAACTACAAAGGCTTCGAGCTAGGTGCGGTAGACTGGGGAAACTTGGCAAAGTCTGTTGGTAAAAACTCCTCTCTCTGTCCCACTGTTTCTGCATCGCCCAGCAACCATCCGTTTACCAACATTTGCTCTTTTTCATCCTCCTGTGAAGTGCCTTCCTTCCCACTGAAGTCCCAGGCCCCTCCCTTCTCCCTTCTCCCTAGTTCAGGACTGCATGTAAGCCTCAATGGTTTGAATGTCGAGAGGTCTTGTTTTTCTTATGGGACCCGTATGTATGTAACTAAATTTGATCTTCTCCTGTTAATCTGTCTCAAGCCAATTTAATTCTTAGACCAGCCAGAAGAACCTAGGAAGAGTAGAGGGAATTTTTTCCTTCCCCAACAGAAGCATAGAGTAACATTATCAGATGTCTGCCACTGGGACAGGGGCAAAAACTCTGAGGTGAAACTAAGAGAGTACTATGGGTAACCATAGCAACAACAAAATCCCAAGGGAGCTACTAGTTAGCAAGGTTGCAAGATACACACTTAATATACAAAAATCACTTTTATTGCTATAGCAACAGACAATTGGAAATTGAAATTTTAAAAAGTATAATTTTCAATAGCATCAAAAAACACTTAGATATAAACTAAAATATGTGCAAGAGCTATATACTGCAACCTATAAAACATTGATGAGAAAAAATTAGCAAAGACCTAAATAAGTGAAGAGCTACATTGTGTTTATGGTTTGGAAGACACAATATTGTTAAAATGTCAATTCTCTCCAAACTTACCTATAAGTTCAATGCAAAATCAATCAAAATCTAAGTGGTATTTTTTTCTGAAGAGACTGAAAAACTGATTTAAAAATTTATTGGGAAGGGCAAATAACTTAAAATAGCCAAAACAAGTTTGAAAGAGAAGAGTAATATTGGAGAAGCTTCACTACATCATTTCCAGACTTATTAATTATGAAGCTGCAGGAATTAAGAAATTGTAGTACCGGTGAAAGCACAGACACATAGATCCAATTGAACAGAAGCGACAGTCTTAAGAAGAAAACATAGCAGAAATCATCATCATGTGACCTTTGCCTAGGCAACAACTTTTTAGGACACTAAAAACATGAATTACATAAGAAAAAGTGGGTTAATTGGATTTCATAAAAGTTGAAAACTTCTATTACTACTGAGAAAATAAAAAATAAACCACATATTGAGAGAAAATTTTTATATACATGTTACTCATATATGATAAAGGACTTTTATCCAGACTATGTTTACAACCCTCAAAATTCAATAATAAGAAAATAGCCCAGTACTAAAAAGATTTGAACAGATATATCACTAAAGAAGCTATCTGGTTAGCAAATATGCATATGAAAAGTATGTTCAACAAAATTAGTCACTAGGCAAATGCAAATTGAAATCACAAAAAGATGCCCCTTTTTATCTATTACATTAGCTAAAATCAAGAACTGATAATACTATGTGCTTGGGGCATGGGCAGCAATGGAAGCAATTATACTGTTAGTGAGACTAAAAATATTAGTTACTTTGGAAAATAGTTCACCAGTTTCTTGTAAAGTTAAACATAGGTCTACCATGTGATTCAGCAATCAGGCCCTAGGTACTTACCCAGATAAAATTAAAACATATCATTCTTAACCTGGAGATGAATGGTATAGTAGTTTTATTCATAATTACCAAAACCTGAAAAAACGCAACATGTCCCTCAACTGGTGAATTTATAAACAAACTATGGTCTACACACACAATGAATCAACTCAACAATTAAAAGGAATTAATTTTTGATACTTAACGACAGTGTGGATGAATCTCAAATGCACTATGCTAAGTGAAAAAAGTTAGACTCAAAGGCTACCTATTGTACAATTCTATTAATATGATATTTTGGAAAAATCAAAACTAAAAGGACCGAAAAAAGATAAGCAGTTGCCAAGGACTGGGGGTGGAGGGAGGGGTTGTCTACAAAGGGGCACAAGGGGATTTGTCATGTGACGAAACTGTTCCATACACTGGGTGTAGTAATGATTTTACAATTGTATGTATTTGTCAAAAACTCATAGAACTATACAAACTGCGGAAAGTAAAAGTATGAGCAGGGAAACGATGTTTCCCATGAAGCTGTGTCTATGAATGTGTGGTAGTTCTAGTCTACTCTATTACAGGATTATCTTTTAACAGGTCTGCATTCTGAGTGTAGGCTCAGAGAAGGCAAATGGTTAGACCCATAAAGGTTGGGGATTTCTCCAGGACAAGCAATCAAGATAGTTTAGGTTATTCCTAGAACATAAGTGTAGTGATAGACTATCAAATTAGCTTCAGTGGAGAAGGGAGACATGTAGAATGAGGTACAGAAACGTAAAACAGAAGTAGAAAGAAAATCCCAACAAAAATGAAGAACAGCTGTAGGAGCAATAATTTTGCAAGCAATCTGGAGGGTGCTCGGGGAAGTCTGAAATTAAGATTTCAGAGGGTAGACTGTGGCTTGTCTGAGGTGTCCAAAAGCAGACAGCAAAGCATAGGAATGGGAGCAGGATTTCAGGAACCAGCTATGTAGAAGGTGCAAGGCAAAATGGGGAAGAGCTCTGGGTGTAGCATGAGCTGTCTTGGAGGCGGTGCATGAATGGGTCAGTCCCACCCAGGGGTTGTGGAGACCTCAACAATGAATCCACTGAGAAAGACTGAACATTGGGGGGCATTACAAGGTGCAGGTGACTAATCCAGATGGCTCCTGGTACGTAATTATGTTGAAATGAAAGTCAGATTTTCTTTTTCTCAGTGCTATATAATATCTTGTAGCTCTTTTAAAAACCTGTTCTACTCTTTCACTATTAACATTAAGTAATAAACTCTTTTCTTAGGTCTGACAGACATCCTCTATCCATTGTATTTACCCAAATAGAAATAGAGAAAATATGATTACTAATTCTTAAGTGTATCTTTCATACACATGAAACTTACTGGTAAACTACTCCTTGGTTTATTTTGTCCAGATTAAATCTAAGCTATTGCTGGAATTGATTATATTTTCCTTCTACTGAACATCTACAGTGTGTTCTTTCGGATTTTCTCCATAGTTCCTCATCTTTATTAATCAGAAACTCAGAGGAAAGTTATCTAACAAGGGAATGATCAACAAGAACATGACCAATATTAAGCATTATGAAAAAAGTTTAGCACTTTTTATATTGTATTGAGATTTTATAGAATAGCATGTAGCAACATAATATTGATGTATAAATATTACACACACATACAGCTGCACATCTTGATGTACTTGTCTAGTATAAGGTCTAGTATGAAGGGGACTAGTATGAAGTCTGATGCTTTAACAGAAATTTCAGAATGGGTGCATACAGCTAAGGTCTTTACTGATAAAATAAGCCTACTCTGAGAAAATGTCTTCTTTCTCAGGTGATTTTCTGTTGGTCAAGATAGACTTAGAATTTTTTTAAAATTTTCTTCTGATCCCACAGCACATTCTTTTGAAAATTCATGGTATGGACTCATCATTGATGTTGAAAAGGGATTTAATGTTTAAACACAATCCAGTCATTTGAAATTAACAACTTGGTGAATAATGAGTGCATTATCTATTCCACTGCTAAACAAAACAACACTAAGCAAATTCAAAATCAAACACAACAAAACAAAATAAAGTCAAACAAAATGAAATAACAAGATAGGTCTTTTTACTTAGCTATGAATTGAAACTTACACTAAAGGAGAGTTTCCCAAATACGAACAAGGACAGCTTAGTTGAACATGTGTATAATGTACCAAGAGGACTATTTTGAAAGTCAGCTTCTATTTGGATGTACACGTTGTGCCATTCTCATTACTGTATATCTAAACTTCATCCACTACAGTTACTGGTAAAGAGTTCGGAGGAGGATTTTGTTAGCTTTGTTGGTAACAATAGAAACCACCTCTGACTAATTCAGCTAGTGATCAGCCTTAACTCCTAGAACCCTTATACTGCACTTGTCCATTTCCAGTGATGCCCCACTTTGCATTTGTATACAGGCTCGGCCCAATTACCCAAACTAACGGAGGAGAACAGTGGCACAGATCATCTCAAATAGCAGCTGATGATAACACATTTCATTTTTTTTGTTTGTTTTGGAATGCAGTACGTGAATAACTTTGCAGAGAACATACCTTCATACTTATAGCTGACTTAGGCTATGGTCAAAATGTGTGTGTGTTCTTACAGGCACTCCTGAGCAGCAGGAAGTCATCCAAGAGCAAGGAGGGCAGTGAGGCACAGCTGGCTCAGTGGGTAATAACTGGTCAGTAGCAAAACTGCCCCAAGAATAGTTAAAAATGAGAGTCGCTTTATGTAGTTTACAAAATTTTGTTTTTGCTTATCTGCCATTGCTACACTGCCTACTTTACATCTTCCTATTTGTATATCATATGCTTCAGCCAAACTGGAGTATGCTTTTATTTATTCATGGATTTATTCATTCATTTATTTAATAAAAATATATTGAGCACTATCTGTCAATTATTATTCTAGGCACCAAACATAGAATAATAAGACACACCTTAATCTTGCCCTGATACATTTCTTTTCTAAAATAATTCCTTATGCCTGAAATTCCCTCCCTTTCTGCTCTGGACCCTGGGGCATCTCTCTCGCTTTTAAACACCACTCATTTCCATTTGGGTATCATGTGGTTCCAGAGACGTGGCTCCTCCCTGAGGTCTATGACTCAAGCATTTGGTCTAGGCCAGGCCAACCAGAGTGAATCCCAGGACTTTCTCAAGGAATCCCAGGACATGTGTTCCACTCCGCTCTGCACTCTGAGGAAAGATAGAAACTGACCCTATAACCACTAAAGCAGCTGCTTACCTGCAGCCAATGTTGAACCACAAACAACAAAACTAAAATGAATAGGCTAGTTTGAGATTTTGATCAAACATTTGCTTTAAGACTTTTTAATGACATGAGCAAATTATCTTGCTTTATTGTTTAAACCACTTTGAGATAGGTTTTCTGTCACTTACAAGTAAAAACATCGCAACGGAAAAATTCTCATTGCCCTGTAAACTACTACTGATACCTCAAGGGCCATCTTAAAAGTTTCCTGATCCCTGTAACAGTACACTGCACATTCCCTGTGAAAGGCACTCGTGGCTCCACAAAGTAAAATTGGAATGTGGGCTCCTCCAATAGCACAAAATTTGCTGTAGCCTTGACCCGAATCAAGGTGAGATAGGTTTTCTCTACTGAACTTTCCTGACACTTCACATGAACCTCTCTTATTAGGCATTGCATTCTACTCTGTTTTAAGACTGTTTCTGTTTTTATATTCTTCCTCCTTCTATATTGTAGTCCTTTAATTGAATTGTCCCTGCTGAATTTCATTTGTTTTCTTTTCCAGCTTGTCTCAGTAATTTTAAATTTTAATGCCAACGTCTGTGCCACCAGACTCCCTGGCCAACATAATGTCATCAGAGAACCAGAATAGCTCATGGTCTGTGTCATAATCCAAGATCAATACTTAGAGGATAGAGTAAAACTGTCAGTAAATTATACTTCATAGTTAGCTATTTAAATATT
Organism: Balaenoptera musculus; assembly: GCF_009873245.2. Taxonomy (NCBI): domain Eukaryota; kingdom Metazoa; phylum Chordata; class Mammalia; order Artiodactyla; family Balaenopteridae; genus Balaenoptera; species Balaenoptera musculus. Next base: position 95,956,273 of record NC_045787.1, read on the forward strand.
TCATTTTCACTTTAGGTTTCCTGCAAGTGAATCAAAATGGAGAAGAATGATCATGGCTATTCATATTCCTGAAATCAGAGAACATGGGTTCAAGGGCCAAATCCATTACTTACTAGCTATGTGATTTTTAGCAAGACACTTAACTTCTCTGAGCCTCATATTACCCATCAAAGAAGTGGGGATTATACCTGAACTACTCATTTATTTTGTAAACTATAAACATCTTCCAACTTGAATGCTTTCACCCTTATATGTAACAATATTTGTTGAACATCTAAGTGCCCAGTCAATATGAAACCCATCAGGGATATAAAATAAATGCTGTCAATGAATCCATTATGGGAAAAATAGCAATTAAAGGAAAATTAAAATTCAGAGGATTGGAAAATTTCAGCTTGGAAAATTTCTTCACTGGGGATGACACACACTGCTAGCTATTCATACATTAAAAAAAATCTATTTCTTCTTATGGTACACATAGAATTACCACATTTCCAAGTCTCACTTGCAGATAGTTATGACCATATGACTGAGTAATAAGATATGGAAGTATAAGTGGAAGAGGTATGTACCATTTCCAGGTCCAGTAAATTAAGAAGTGGATATACATCCTCTAACGTTATCCCTCCTTTGAGCTGCTGAATGCAAATAATAGTGAATCCATAGGGGATGGAGGAACCAGCCATAAGTTAGAGAGAGCATGAATATCTGACTCACTGTGTGAAAGACAGGCAACCCCGTATCCCAGGACATCTGGCTTGAATTGTTAGGTGAGGGAGAAACAAATGTCTGCTGTGTTTAAACCATTTATTTATTAAGACTAACTTGCCTTAATCACTATTCCAAGACATGATGATTTTTGGTTTTATTTCTACTTGACTGGTAGTTCCTTCTCAGTCCTTTTTCTGGTTCCTTCAAATCTTTAATCCTTAAATTTCAGAATGTCCCTTGTCTGTGAACATTTTCTATTTTCGATTTATAACTCCTTCCTCAGTGATTATAGGATTTTGGCTTTTACTCTGAGTGAGAAAGAAAGCCATCCAACCTTATGGATTTAACTGGCTTCTCCATGATGATCATTCTTAAATGTGTCTCTCTAGCAAGTACCTTTCCCTGAAGTCCAGACTAAATTTTCCAACTGCGTACTTGACATTCTTACTTGGGTAACTCATGGTCATCTCAAACTTAACATGCCCAAAACTGACCTCCTTATACTCCTTCCCAAACCTCCCCTTCTGTCTTTCCATCTCAGTTGTTCATGCCAAATTCTCATACTCTACATCTCAACTCTCAGCTATATTCTTTAAGCATGTGCAGAATTTAACTACTACTCATCATCTCCATCACCACCATCCTAGACAAACCACTATCATCTCACATTGGATTATTACAGTAGCCTACTAAGTAGTCTCCTAACTTCAGTCTTTGCCCTCTTAGTATCTACTCTCAATGTAATAGTCCAGGTCATTCTTTGCCTTCCATTTAAAATCCTTCAGTGGCTTCCTGTTCACTCAAAGAAAAAGCCAAAGTCATACAATGGTCTCCATATCCCTATAATGGGGTCTCTTACTATATTTTTAACCTCATTTCCTACTATTCTCCCTTTATTAACTATTCCAGCTTTCCTTGTTTTCTTGTAATTCCTCAATCACTCCAGGTATACTTATTCCTCAAGGTCACTGCAATTACTTTTCTTTGTGCCTGATCTGCTTTTCCCCAAGATAGCACACTCCCTTACCTTCTTTAGGTCTTTACTCAAAAGTCACCTCTGTAGTGAGATCTTCCCAGGCCATCCTATCTAAAATTATCCAAAAAGTTCTTATTGCTGTTCTCTAATTTTTTTTGTCACTTCTCACTAGCCAACATTTTATGTATTTTACTTATTACTTTATTGCCTACCCCTTTCACTGGAATATGAGTTCTAGGAGGGGGATTTTTGCTTGCTCTGTTAACTTCTGCATAGTCAGAACATAGTGTAATGTCTGATACATAAGAATAGCTCAGCGAATATTTGCTGTAAATAAATAACTAAATATTTTCACTGATTTTTCATCTTGAACTGATCTAGAAGTTTGAATAGAACTTAGCCAGGTAAAGAACAGAAGATGGATAGCAACATGATATAAATATACAAATGAAAAAGGTAGCATGGCATATTTGGGTAACCTGGCAATAAATGATCATAGTCTGATCATAAGGTACTATATGAAGCGTGATGAGGGAAGAGGCTAAAGATTTAAGAAAGACCTAGATTACGAGAACTTTTGCCTCTGTCCATGGTAAGGACAATGATTTTACTCTAGAGTCAGTGGGGAGCCACTGAAGGATTTTTAGGTGGTGGAGTAAAATAGCAAGATTTATACTTTAAAAACAAATTACTCTGACATCATGAAAAAGAATGCAGTGGAGGGAAGCAAGGCCAGGTTTGGGTGAATAATTGAGAAATTGTTAAAATGGTTCTCAATAAAAATTAAGAGCATAAAATAAGAGAAGGGGACATATTTGAGATATACTTATGAGGTAGAAATAATGGTACTTGGTAAATAATCTGATGCAGAGATTGAGATATAGAAATAAATTCAGGAGAATTGATTGGGATGATGCTGACCTTGTGAACTTTCTCAGATTTCCTTAATCACCTACTACTCTTTCTCCCTGGGTTAGTGTTCCATCTGAGGAGGCAACCTGACTTCTTGACTGACCACCAAGAGCCTGGATGATGCAATCTGAAAATTAGTTCCTCAGGGTGTGAATACTGAACAGTAGAAAATGTGAGACTATGGAGAGAAACAAGCAGATAAATTCCTCCTCTATTCTCTCTTCTGTAGAGCACTTCAAGGCATGGTTTCAACTCTCAATACGATCAGAAAAGTTCTGCATGCCCAGAAAACACACTTTATAAAGGACTTGCTATTCTCCTTTATAGTTTGTTGTAAAGATGGTATCAACATAACAATGTGTCACATCACATGGCTTACATCTTTCCTTGCCTTGTGTTCCTTTTTCCCTCATCCTCACCATCCTGGGCTTGCATTTCTCAAATAAAGTGTTAACACTTCAGTCCTTATGTCAGGATCTTCTCTCTACAGCACATAAATTCTAAAGTTTTAAGTTGTAGATTGGGTGAATAGTGGTTTCATTTGGGCTTAGGGAGTAGGTCAGTAAATTCCATACTGTTAATGTTCAGCATGAAGAGTTAGAAAAACGTCCAAGTAAACATTGTGTAGTCTGCTCTGGAATTCAAAGAAAATGTCTGAACGAGAGGTACAGATCTAGAAATCATGGGCATAAAAATTTTGGTAGACCCTTGAGTGTAGGGTATGCTATGGTCTGAATGTTTGTGTCCCCACAAAATACATATGTTAAAATTCTAATGCCCAATGTGATGGTATTGGGAGGTGGGGAGGTCATGAGGCTCTGCCCTCATGAATGGGATTAGTACCTCTATAAAAGAAGCCCTAGAGAGCTCCCTAGCCCCCTCCACCATGTGAGGATACCATGAGAAGTCTGCAGCCCAGAAGAAAAGGGCTGGCCTGCTGACACCCTGAACTCAGGCTTCCAGCCTCCAGAACTGTGAGAAATAAATTTCTGTTGTTCATAAACTACCTAGTCTATGGAATTCTGTTGGAGCAAACCAAACAGATTAAGACATGATAAAAGAGAAAATGTCTATGGCATATGAATCTGTAAGAGCTGGGTAGAAATTGGGGAGGAATTACCCAAAATGTAGAAGAAAAATAAAAGAATGTTTCAACGGAAGTTAAGAGGGGCGAGAGTCGCAAGAGGGACAAAGTGTACAACAATGTCAGATGTGTTTGAGATGACAAATACGAAAAGGACTATACAGTGACAGATTTTGCAGTTAGTCTGTTATGGCTGATATTGTTGGATGCTCTTTCTGTGGAATGGAAGTGTCAGAAAGCAAACTGCAGTAGGTTAAGCAGTGTCAGGGAGGTTGCAAAGTAGAAAAGATTATACATTCTTCTTATAAGAGACATTACTTGGAAGGGAATGAGGTCACTGGCATTTTCACCCTAGAGAGAAATTTCACTGCCAGCATGCCTTTCTGAATGACATAACCATAACCAGCAGTAGCCATAACCATAAACATACAGTTTATAAAGACTCCATAATTAAAGTCTGATATGTGAATTATTTATTTAGGGAGATTAAGAATTTTATGCTGTTACTAAAAACACTCTAAATCAAGAAGGTGATGATTCTGGTGCTGACTAGTAAAAGAAGTACAGTCATATAGGATCAAGAATATTAACTGATGACCTGAAAACTGATGAGCAAAAATCAGGATGTGGATATATTGAGGACGAAGACCTTTTCTTTAGCCATACATGGATATGCTTTCACCAATAGGAAGAAAGATTGGAATTCATATCTAAGCCACATTACTTATAATTTGGTGGCTATGTTAATAGAGATATATAGCCTGTAGGTCTCCAGGCATTTCCCTTTAATATCTTAATAAAAATACTGCAAGCTCCCATTAGACTTCACAAGAAATCCAACTTTACTGGATTTCCCTCTCCACATATTTCTGGGAATCCTTATGGAATTTACTCAATATTCCATAAACACAAGAAGGCTGTCCCTTGTCTGCTCCACCACTGGTCTCACTGAAGACATCTATTCAGAATTTCTCTGTCAGTCACATCTTGACATCACACACCAGTCATCCTAGACTGCCATCACTCCTTCTGTATCACTTACCCAAATTTAGACACAGGTCTCTCCCTAAATTTCAATCAGTCTAGATTTCAAGTAAGACTTGATTGAGAAGTTTAACTGAACTTTCCTGAAACTTCAAGATAAAAGGAGGAAATTGAACCTCGGGGGGGAAAAAAAAAATATATATATATATATATATATATATATATATAATTGGAATTAAGTTATGACCAGAATTCACAAGCCAAGACACTTCCTTAATATCTTACGTCTGAACCCCTAGTTTATGAAGTTTTATAGGGGTCACTAACAGCCAAACCTGTGGCTATGACTCAACATGCCTCCTCACGCTGGTGTCCAGACCTTCAACCACCCTGAGGACCTCACAGAAGAAAGTAATTTGTTTTCTAAAATTAGATTGTTTATAGATGCAAAACAAACATCTTTTTACATCTTCAATTTCTTGAAATTGCCAATGTCTCTGCTTTAATTAGCATAATGAAAAAGCCCATTAAGCTGTTTTTCCTAAAATAAAGGAAGTCTGCCCTCAAAGGTGAACTCAACTACATCTCTAGCCTCATTATTATTTTTTTTTAATGGGGGCAAGGATGTTCAGTCTCAACTAGAACAGACATTATGGCACATATGAAATTTTTAAATTTTATCAAACAACAGAACTCAATGTATCAGACATCTGGCAATGACGGACCCCTGAGAGCTGGGAAACAAATGAGATATAGGAAACAAAACAATGGCAGCAGCTTACTACCTGGAAAAAGTTTCTGAGTTGCAACAGATGCAGAGGGAACATGACTAGAGTCCACTGGTTTCTCTGAATTAGAAAAAAAAGAAAGAATGCCATTTGCAGCAACATGGATGGACCTAGAGATTGTCATACTGAGTGAAGGAAGTCAGACAGAGAAAGACAAATATCATATGATATCACTTATATGTGGAATCTAAATAAAGGCTACAAATGCACTTACCTACAAAACAGAAATAGAGTTACAGATGTAGAAAACAAACTTATGATTACCAGTGGGTAAGGGGGGGAGGGATAAACTGGGAGATTGGGATTGACAGATACACACTACCATATATAAAATAGACAACTAATAAGGACCTACTGTATAGCACAGGGAACTCAGTACTCTGTAATGACCTATATGGGAAAAGAATCTAAAAAAGAGTGGATATATGTATATGTATAACTGACTCACTTTGCTGTACATCAGAAACTAACACAACATTGTAAATCAACTATACTCCAATAAAAATTTAAAAAGAAAAGAAAACATAACTGAGAGCTTGGGGATCCAAGGTGGCTAGAGTTCACAAGTCAGAGCACCAATCCTAACCTAGACCCCTTAGTTTGACACTAAGGTTCTGTATGTTTTCATCCAAGCATCTACCTCCAGTTTAATCCCTTTGGATATCTCCCCTATAAAATTATCTTTTAGGCAAGTCAAACTACCTGCAGTTCTCTGAGCATGTCTTTGTCTTTGCCTTCCCCTGTGAGAATTTTTCACACTGCCCACTGCTGGATACCTTGGTGCTCCCCTAATGAATACTTACTCAATGACCAAATCTTGACTCAAGCACTAATACTTCAAAGAAGTCTCTTCTGATATCCTACATCCACCCACTCTTAAAATCCAAAATTTCCTTCCACTGGACTCCACCAGAGCTATGGTAGATTAAATATTGTATCCCCCAAAACATCCACATCCAAATCCCCAGAACCCGTGAATATGTTACCTTACATGGTAAAAGGGGAGATCTGATTAAAGATCTTAAAAAGGGGAGATTATCCTTGATTACCCAGCTGATTCCAATATAACCACAAGAGTCCTTATAAGAAGTAGGCAGGAGGGTCAGAGTCAGAAAAGACAATGCAATGATGAAAGCAGGAAGAGAAAGAGAGAGGGAAACTGGAAGACGCTACGCTGCTGGTGTTAAAGATGGAGAGTAGGACCACAAGTGAAGGAATGCAGGCAACTTCTAGAAGCTAGAAAAGTCAGGGAAATGGATTCTCCCATAGATCTCCAGAAAGAACGCAGCCTGTCAATGCTTTCATTTTAGGACTTCTGATCTCCAGAACTGTAAGAGAACAGATATGTGTTGTGTTAGGTCACTAAGTTTGTGTGTTTGTTAGAGCAGCAATAGGAAACAGATAAAATAGCCTATGGTCATTTCTCTCACAATGTCTAGAATACATTAATACATCAATGCATATCTTTGTTTATATGTATGTCTTTGCTAATAAAATGTAAACTTTCTAAAAATTTTTATTGAAGTATAGTTGATTTACAATGTAAATTTCTGCTGTACAGCAAAGCAATTCAGTTATACATACATATATTCTTTTTCGTATTCTTTTCCATTATGGTTTATCACAGGATACTGAATATAGTTCCCTGTGCTATACAGTAGGACCTTGTTGTTTAACCATCCTATATATAATGGTTTGCATCTGCTAATCCCAAACTTCCAATCCTTCACTCCTCCCCACCTTGGCAACTACAAGTCTGTTCTCTATGTCTGTGAGTCTGTTTCTGTTTTGTAGATATGTTCATTTGTGTCGTATTTTAGATTCCACATATAAGTGATATCATATGGTATTTGTCTTTCTCCTTCTGACTTACTTCACTTAGTATGATAATCTCTAGGTCCATCCATGTTGCTGCAAATGGCATTATTTCATTCTTTTTTAATGGCTAAGTAATATTCTATTGTATGTATATGTATACATATATATAGTGCTGCTATGAACATAAGGGTGCATGTATAGTGCTGCTATGAACATAAGGGTCCATATATCTTTTCGAATTATAGTTTTATCTGGGTATATGCCCAGGAGTGGGACTGCTGGATCATATGGCAACTCTCAGTTTTTTGAGGACCCTCCATACCATTTTCCATAGTGGCTGCACCAACAGTGTAAGAGGGTTCCCTTTTCTCTGCATCCTCTCCAGCATTTATTATCTGTAGCCTTTTTAATGATGGCCATTCTGACTTTTGTGAGATGGTACATCATTGTAGTTTTGATTTGCATTTCTCTAATGATTAGTGATGTTGAGCATCTTTTCATGCGCCTGTTGGCCATCTGTATATCTTCTTTGGAGAAACGTCTATTTAGGTCTTCTGCCCATTTTTTGATTGGGTTGTTTGGGTTTTTTGTTATTGAATTATACGAGCTGTTTGTATATTTTGGAAATTAAGCCCTCGTCAGTCACATCATTTGCAAAGATTTTCTCCCAGTCCATAGGTGGTCTTTTCATTTTGTTTATGGTTTCCTTTGTTGTGCAAAAGCTTATAAGTTTGATTAGGTCCCATTTGTTTATTTTTGCTTTTATTTCTATTGCCTTGGGAGACTGACCTAAGAACACATTGGTATGATTTATGTCAGAGAATGTTTTGCCTATGTTCTCTTCTAGGAGTTTTATGGTGTCATGTCTTATATTTAAGTCTTTAAGCTGTTTTGAGTTTATTTTTGTGTATGATGTGAGGTTGTGTTCTAACTTCATTGATTTACATGCGGCTGTCCAACTTTCCCAACACCACTTGCTAAAGAGACTGTCTTTTCCTCGTTGTAAAATGTAAAATGAGTTTTTGGACTATCATTCCAGAACAGCCCTAAATGAAGAAATGTCATAGAAAGAATCATAGAAAGTAGTGTTTTGAAGAATTTTTTACTCTACAGAAACCAGAGGAGAGACTGTAAATCCATGCTGATCCCAGCCTGAGCAATAGCCCATGCCTGAGAAAAGAAATCTGAGGGTTGGGTTGTGATCTGGACTGGGCAGCCTCCTACTGCTGTCTATCTTTAGATGGATACTTCTCCCACACATCCTTACTACCAAATTCTAGCCGTCACTGCCTGTCTGCGAGCCATAGATCCTGCCCCAATTGTGGGAGATACCACCAGTGACTTGTTAGTCATTACCCCCATATCCAGGGCCTTAGCAGGAATTATACTTTCTGGTCAACCCAATTTGGATCTGTAAGTGCATTTTTCTATGAAACTATTATAATTTTTACAGTTAGGTTTAAGATGTGATAAAAAGATTCTATCCACAATGTCTGTTATGGGTTGAAGATATTTTTATAGGTTGATCTATGAATTTCACCATCATTTAAAACATTTTGATGGTACATGACTTTGGGTTCCAAACAGACTACTTAAATATCATACTGCATATAGCTCAAACAGAGTCTTAATTTCTAAGTAACTAAACACACATCATGCAAAATAAACAACTTTGGAAAAAGCATATGTTTTTAATTCATCAGAGACTCAAAATTTGAGCAGAATAAAATTTAAATCTGATTTTTATTTACAACTTCAATTTCCCTAGTGATTTTGAAGGTAGAAAAATATAGGTGTCTCATGCCCTCTTTGCTTGGCAGTGACACCAAAGAGCCACCATATTCCACAGTAGACCCTGAAAAGGGAGCAAAGTCTCATGTGATGATGGTAATGGGCAAACAAATTCACTGATTTCTCTCTCCTAGCAACTCCTGTTTAGTATCAGCCTTTTTTCTCCTCTCTGATGCCAGACAAGTTAAACGATCAGGGCTACTGCTTGTTATTGAACATCCAAAGGGACTAAATTTTAAATATTCAGCAATAGATTAATATTGCTGGAAGAAAAACTGGAAGCCAATAAACTGCTAGATTGAGTTTATGGCTCCATATGTAACGTCATCTAAAAGAGTATGCGACAGTTTGCAAAACAAGCAGGCTCCAGGCAGCATAAGCACTTGGCTCAGGCATTTTAACAAGAACGCCAAAACTGGGTTCCTGCATCTGCAGTGCCCCCAACCCTCTCATGATTTTGCCACTATTTGTGTTTCTCTCACATTGTGACCTAGCTAGCAAACTCACAGCAAGGTGACCCAGCTTAGAAGTAGACTCATTCAGCAGCTCTTGGCTCAAGAAAACCCCAAATGAAATTACACAACATTTGGAGCAAACATTATAGATTTACTTAGGCAAAATAAATCAGTCTGATATTTCAAGACGCCCAGTAGTTCTAATTCAATGGGGAAAAGAAAACAGACGGAGCCAGCAGTCTCTGTCTCTCATCAGATTATATACAGGTAGCTGGCATGAGTCAAGTCACTCCTTTTTTTAAGAAGCTGTTAATCATCAAAAAGAAAGAGAGATGGTACAATTTTGAGTACTTTACCACAACAATTACCTTTTCACTTGTAGTTTCAGAAACTAGTTTTGTTCTCTCTATCCTACAATTGAAAAAATTTTCCTAACTCTGAGAAATATTCACAGTGAAAAGCAAAACTTATGTTCTGGGGTCTTTTTTTTTTTTTTCTTTTAGTTTAACCCACTTATACTATAGATAATAGATTTGTCCTAGTTATAAATATATTCTGCGGTGATTAAAGCAAACAAAAGTATCATTCAGCCTGACTTCTACATGGGACTTGTGCTAAAGTGTTCTAGGTTTTTATGCTCATAGAGAAGTCACTACACTGTTTATATGAACAGATTTTTAGTCACTGATCATATATTAAATCAATAATTTCCAAACATTTTAGTATAGAAACAACTTTGGCAGGACAAAACCCCCTTTTCTTCACCAAGGATACTACCCCACATAGAATACTATATTGCTCTTGATAGCCTGTCCAGGGCCTTTTCTTAGGCCACGGAGAACAGAGTGCTTTGCACAGGGTGTAGCAGAAAGCAGAGTTGCAAAGAAATCATCTCCCTTAATGAGGCTTTGTCTGCTTCTTCTTTTCCCTCCTTCACTTCAGTACATAACAGAGAGTGGGTAGGATTCCACTGAAAATGTTCTCTGACAAGATTGGGGTTAGTGGTAGTAACATAATTAATCCTACCCAATATCCTAAAGCCATATGGTCATTCAGGGCAAAAAGGCAATTCAACTGTTTTCATTTTCATCTTCATTAGTTATACTATCTCATCTCCTCTCAGTATATTAATTCATCTCCTTAAATTATAAATAACACATGCTTATTTTGGTGTGTTTTAGACAAGGCAATGAACTAAGAAAAACTGATTTGTCACCTTTCTTTGGAAGGAATCTCTGTCTCCATTTAGACTTAATCTTTTCCTTTTTTTCCATTCACCTTCCTTCTTCCCTTCTTTTCACAAACATACCATCAAGTTACTTTTACTCTTACTTCCTACTTTTAACATTTAAATTCTTATATTTTTGCAGTAGGTCAAATTAGAAGTAGCATATAAATATTTTGAGAATTGGAGGGCTAATTAAATATATGTCGGAGAAAATAATCTTGTAAAAAAGGAAAGCACCGTATCTTTTAAGGAGTTTAGCTACAAAATTGTTTTAGACATCTGTCTGATACTTTCAGTTCATAAACTGTATCATAATACCAAGACAAAGGCTGACAAATTCTTACTGAAAGTAAGCTGCTCATAGAACAGAACTGAAACCCACTTAATATTTTTAAAAGGCTTAAAGCAATTATTTTTCCTAATGCTATATCACTATTTTTGAAATTTTAGTGTTTATGACATTCTAATCTATAGGCAAATTTTATCTCAACTATATTTATTATAAAACTATGTTCTTGGAGAAATATATCCTCCCTTCATATTCTCCTACTCTGTGTTATAAATTGCATGGTACCTGTGGCAGCAAGCCCTAAACATTTTCTCAGCCCACTCTGGATAGCAATGTGAGAGCTATTTCCCAAATATTCATATTCACATGCATTATACATACCTTATTGTATATTTACAATAAAACTGGATAAAGTTTCTAATTCTGCCTTAATTTTCCCCTAAATCTTGATTAATGGATATAATACTTTCATCTTAAAAAACATGGACTGAGTTACAACCTAGCAACATCACCCATATTTTGTACAAAGCAATGAAAAATGTCAGAATTCAGTTCTAGTGCTGGGTCTGTTGGCCTGCTAGGTGAGCATTAAGGAAGTCCCTTTCCATCCCAAGGCCTGAGTCTCCTAAAATATTAAATAAGAGGATTTCAAAAGCTAGTTTCTAAATCCACTTCCAACTCTCACAGATTATAAGCCTTTTCTTTGTTTCACTGTGTGCTTTGGTTTAGTTTTTAAATCAACTTTATTAAAGTATACTTTATAGATAAAAAGTACCAATTTTAAAGTGTACCTTTCATGAATTTTGACTGATATATACGTATATACCTATACATATATCTCTATATATCTATATACATCTATATATATATACACATATATATACCTATATATATCTATATATACCTCTCTATATATCTATAGATATATATATGCCTAATAACTAACATTTCATACAAAAGAATAGATATTTCCAACTTCTCAGAAAGTGCCCTCAGGGTCTTTTTCGGTGACTCGTCACCCTTCCACCTGGCTGCAGGCAATCACTCACTGATCTGCTCTCTGACTATTCTAGAAGAGCATGTATATGTAGTCATTCAGGATGCCTCCTTTTGTCTGACTTATACTGCATGATGTATTTGAAATATGTACATATTCTTACATGTTTCAGCAGTTTCTTTTAATGATGAATTACATTGTTTTTTATGTATTTACCATATTTTGTTTATCCAATCGCCTGCTGATGGACATTTGAGTTATGTGAATTTTTTAGCCATTTGAATAAAGCTGCTATGAACATTTGTGTACGTATGTACAGTCCTACAGTGAACATTTTCATATCTCTTGAATAAAAAACTAGAACTAGAATTTGAGTCATAGGCATAAGTTTAGCATTGAAATAAACTGCCAGCGTTCCGAAAGGAATGTCCCATTTTAACTCCTAACTGCAATGTATAAGAGCTCCAGTTGCTCCATATACCTACTGACACTTGGTATTGATGATCTTTTTAATTTTAGCCATTCTAGGGGATGCATAGTACCTAGCTGTGGTTTTAATTTGCATTTCCCTGATTACCACTGACCCTGAACATCTTTTCCTGTCCTTATCGACCATTAGTCAACATATTCATATATTTTGTGAAGAGTGTGCTCAAATCTGTTGCTCACTTTTAAAAATTTGATTTCTATTGAATTATGAGTTTTTGCACATATTTTAGATATTTTTCTTGCCATATATGTATTAGGTATTATGGACATTGCCTCCCAGTCTGTGCTTTACCTTTTTCTTTTCTTACATGGGTTTTCAAGAAGTTTTAAGTTTATTATTTTTTTCCCTTTATATTTAGTGCCTTTTGTGTCCTAAACCATTTTTTGCCCTCTTCAATGCTGTGATGATTCTCTTCTGTTTTCTTCTAGGAGTTTTATAGTTTCGGATTTTGTGTTTAGGTGTACTATCCATTTTGTGTTTGTTGTTGATAAACTCTGAGGCAAAGTTCAAGGGTCACTATTTACCATCCATTCATCCATCTGTTCGAGGACCACTCACTGAAAACAATATTCCTTCCCCATTGAATTATCTCAGCCTGTTTTTGAAAATCAATTGACCATGTATGTATAGGTCTATTTCTGGACTGTATATTCCATTCTATTGATCTATATGTCAATCATTATACCAGTGTCACACTGTCTTTATTACCATAGCTTTATAGTAATTCCTTTAATTGGTAACGTAAGTTCTCAGCCTTAGTTTTTCTTCTAAACTGCTTTGGCCACTAAATATACATTTTTTGACTCCATATAAATTTTAGAATAGGTTTTCAATTTCTATTTTTAAAGAAAGGGGCAGTGTCATTATGTTTGAGATTGAGTCAAATCTATCAATTAATTTGGGGAGAAATGACATCTCAAAAAGCTTGAGTCATCCAATTGGTAAACATGGCATGTTCTTCCCTTTTTTAGATCTTCTTAAATTTCTTGCAGCAATATTTTGTAGTTTCCTGAGTATGTTTTGCATACATTTTGTTAGGTCTATCCCTAAGTATATGATGTTTTTGGTATTATTGTAAGTAATATTTTTTCTCATTTATCTGGTGATAGTAGAAATAACTACTTCTATAAATTCACATATTCTGGACTTTTCATATATATGGAATCATTCAATAAGTGGTCTTTTGTGACAAACTTCTTTTACTTAGCATAGTGCTTCCAAGGTTCATCCATATTGTAACATGTCAGTACTTCATTGCTTTTTATTGCTGAATAATATTTCCTTGTATGAATGTACCACAGTTATTTTTTACATTCACCAACTGTTGTATATTTGGTTAGTTTCTACTTTTGGATATGAATAATGCTACTCTGAATAGCTGTATACAAGTTTTGTGTGGACAAATGTTTTCATTTCTCTTGGTCATATGTCTAGGGGCAGAACTGCTGGGTCACATTATAACTCTATGTTTAATCTTTTGATGAACTGCCAGACTGCTTTTCAAAGTGGCTGTACCATGTGACATTTCCCACCAGAGTTTATGAGGGTTTCAATTTCTCTATACCCTTGTCAAAATATGTTATTATCTGTCTTTTTTATTATCATCATTCTAGTGGGTGTGGTATCTCACATTCTAGTGGGTGTAGTATCTCACATTCTAGTGGGAAGTGGTATCTCATTGCGGTTTTGATTTGCAATTCCCTCGTGGCTAATTATGTTGAGGATATATTCATGTACTTACTGCCATTTTTATATATTCTTTTGAAAAACATCTTTTCAGATTAGTTGTCCATTTTTCATTTACAATAGCTAGGCCATGGAAGCAACATAAATGTCCATCGACAGACAAACGGATAAAGCTGTGGTACATATATACAATGGAATATTACCCAGCCATAAAAAGGAACGAAATTGGTTCATTTGTAGAGACATGGATGGACCTAGAGACTGTCATACAGAGTGAAGTCAGAAAAAGAAAAACAAATATCATATATCAACGCATATATGTGGAATGTAAAAAAATGGTACAGATGAACTGGTTTGCAAGGCAGAAATAGAGACACAGATGTAGAGAACAAACGTATGGACACCAAGGGAGGAAAGCAGGGGGTGGGGATGAATTGGGAGATTGGGATTGTCGTATATACACTAATATGTATAAAATAGATAACTAATGAGAACCTGCTGTATAGCACAGGGAACTCTACTTCATTTCGCTGTACAGTAGAAATTAACACAACATTGTAAAACAACTATACCCCAATAAAAAATAAATTTACAAAAAAGAAAAACATCTATTCAGATTATTTGTCCATTTTTAATTCCATTATTTCTTTTTATTTTTGAGCTATATGAATGTTCTACATCTTCTGGATACTACACCCTTATCAGATGTTATTTGCAAAACGTTTCTCCCATTCAGTGAGTTGTAATTTCACTTTCTTGATGGTGTCCTTTGAGTTACCAGAATTTTTTATTTTGATGACTTCCAATTTATTTTTTCTTTCGAAGCATGGGCTTTTGTTGTCATATCTAAGAAACCATTACATCATACAAGGTCATGAATATTTATGCATATATTTTCTTCTAAGACTCTTAGTGATTTTTAACTCATATTTAGGTCTTTGATCCATTTTGAACTCACTTTGGTATATGGTGTGAGGTGGGAGCCCACTTTGTTTTTTTGCATGTGGATATGCAATTGTCCCAGCACGCTTTGTCGAAAACATCATTCTTTCTCTATTGAATTGCCTTGGTATCCTTGTCAAAAATCATTGATTGCAAATATGAGGGTTTATATTTGGACTCTCAATTCTATCCCATTGATCTATATGGCTAGCCTTGTGCTACAACCATACTATCTTGATTGTTGTAATAAATTTTGTAATAAGTTTTGTAAAAGTTATTAACCTTATATCTTATGAATTTGCTAAATTTGCTTAATAGTTCTAGTGATTTTGGTAGGCTTTTTTGGATTTTCTATATGTATGATAATGTCATCAGCAAATAAACAGTTTTACTTCTTCCTTTCCAAA
This sequence comes from Balaenoptera musculus, assembly GCF_009873245.2. Taxonomy (NCBI): domain Eukaryota; kingdom Metazoa; phylum Chordata; class Mammalia; order Artiodactyla; family Balaenopteridae; genus Balaenoptera; species Balaenoptera musculus. The sequence goes on from NC_045787.1 coordinate 95,971,831, forward strand.
CTGGAGATATTTTATTTATTTCTATTGCCTGTCTGGGATCTCCAGTACAGTTTTAATTAGAAGTAATGAGAGTAAATATCCTTGTCTTGTTCTCAAACTTACAGGGAGAAACATTCATTCTTTTACCATAAAGTATGATGTTAACTGTAAGAGTCTGTAAATGTCCTTTTATATTTTGTGGATGTTGTCTTCTTTATTTGCTGAGAACTTTTATCATAAGTTGATGTTACATGTTATCAAAATAAGTCTACTTGTTTTAAACACATTATTTTGCTTCCTACGAAACAGGCACTGTTCTAAAATGCTTTACAAATAGTATCTTATTTAATCCTTTAACAATCCTAGTAACATGAACTAGTTTTGAACTAATAGTGAATTATTATTGTCCCCATTCAGATAGAGAAATAGGCATAGAGAGGGTAAGTAACTTGCCCAAAATGACATGGCTAGTAAGTAGCAAGATGGGATTTGAACTAAGAGACTCTGTCTCCAAAACCTCTAGTGATAACTACTATGCCATACTGCTGATTTTCTAAGTGTTCCATGCAAATGGTGCAGCCTAAATAAACACAGACAAGAATAGTTTTCTCTGGCAATGAGAGTAAGCAATTGTGTAAACTCCAGGTGGATTACCAACTATTCAATATATTAAACAAGATAGTACCTGGATAGAGAGAAAAGAAACAACTGATAAGGATACTGATAGATTTAAATGAAGTGAGTTGACACGCTGCTTTCGACATGCATACTCAGCATAATTCAAAGTAATAAGTATTTTATTTTTAATTTACTTACTTATTTTTTTAAACATCTTTGTTGGAGTATAATTGCTTTACAACGTTGTGTTAGTTTCTGCTATACAACAAAGTGAATCAGCTATAGGTATACATATATCCCCATATCCCCTCCCTCTTTTATCTGCCTCCCACCCGCCCTATCCCACCCCTCTAGGTGGTCACAAAGCACTGAGCTGATTTCCCTGTGCTATGCAGCTGCTACCCAGTAACTATCTATTTTACATTTGGTAGTGTATATAGGTCAATGCCACTCTCTCACTTCGTCCCAGCTTAACGTTCCCCCTCTCTGTGTCTTCAAGTCCATTCTCTACGTCTGCGTCTTTATTCCTTTCCTGCCCCTAGGCTCTTCAGAACCTTTTTTTTTTCTTTTTAGATTCCATATATGTGTTAGCATATGGTATTTGTTTTTCTCTTTCTGATTCCTTCACTCTGTATGACAAACACAAGGTCCATCCACCTCACTACAAATAATTCAATTACATTTCCTTTTATGGCTGAGTAATATTTCATTGTATATATGTGCCACTTGTCCTTTATCCAACACTTAGGTTGTTTCCATGTCCTGGCTATTGTAAATACAGCTGCAATGAACATTGTGGTACATGACTCTTTTTGAATTATGGTTTTCTCAGGGTATATGCCCAATAGTGGGATTGCTGGGTCATATGGTAGTTCTATTTTTAGTTTTTTAAGGAACCTCCATACTGTTCTCCATAGTGGCTGTATCAATTTACATTCCCACCAACAGTGCAAGAGGGTTCCCTTTTCTCCACACCCTCTCCAGCATTTATTGTTTGTAGATTTTTTGATGATGGCCATTCTGACCTGTGTGAGGTGATACCTCATTGTACTTTTGATTTGCATTTCTTTAATGATTAGTGATGTTGACCATCCTTTCACATGTTTCTTGGCAATCTGTACATCTTCTTTGGAGAAATGTCTACTTAGGTCTTCTGCCCATTTTTGGACTGGGTTGTTTGTTTTTTTGATATTGAGCTGCATGAGCTGCTTGTCTATTTTGGAGATTAATCCTCTGTCAGTTGCTTGGCTTCATTTGCAAATATTTTCTCCCATTCTGAGTGTTGCCTTTTCGTCTTGTTTATAGTTTCCTTTGCTGTGCAAAAGCTTTTACTTTTCACTGGTCCCATTTATTTATTTTTTGTTTTCACATCCATTTCTCCAGGAGGTGGATCAAAAGGGATCTTGCTGTGATTTATGTCATAGAGTGTTGTGCCTACACTTTCCTCTAAGAGTTTTATAGCGTCCAGTCTTACATTTAGATCTTTAATCCATTTTGAATTTACTTTTGTGTATGGTGTTAGGGAGTGTTCAAATTTCATTCCTTTACATGTAGCTGTCCAGTTTGCCCAGCACCACTTATTGAAGAGGCTGTCTTTTCTCCATTGTATATTTTTGCCTCCTTTATCAAAAATAAGGTGACCATATGTGCGTGGGTTTATCTCTGGGCTTTCTATCCTGCTCCATTGACCTACATTTCTGTTTCTGTGCCAGTACCATACTGTCTTGATTACTGTAGCTTTGCAGTATAGTCTGAAGTCCAAGAGCCTGATTGCTCCAGCTCCGTTCATCTTTCTCAAGACTGCTTTGGCTATTCGGGGTCTTCGGTGTTTCCATACAAATTGGGAACTTTTTGTTCTAGTTCTGTGAAAAATGCCATTGGTAGTTTGATAGGGATCGCACTGAATCTGTAGATTGTTTTGGGTAGTACAGTCATTTTCGCAATGTTGATTCTTCCAATCCAAGAACATGATATATCTCTCCATCTGTTTGTATCATCCTTAATTTCTTTCATCAGTGTCTTATAGTTTTCTGCATACAGGTCTTTTGTCTCCTTAAGTAGGCTGATTCCTAGGTATCTTATTCTTTTTGTTGCAATGGTAAACGGGAGTGTTTCCTTAATTTCTCTTTCGGATTTTTCATCATTAGTGTTCAGGAACACAAGAGATTTCTGTGCGTTAATTTTGTATCCTGCTACTTTACCAAATTCACCGAGTAGCTCTAGTAGTTTTCTGGTGGCATCTTTAGGATTCTCTGTATAGTATCATGTCATCTGCACACAGTGACACTTTTACTTTTTCTCTTCCAATTTGGATTCCTTTTATTTCTTTTTCGTCTGATTGCTGTGCCTAAAACTTCCAAAACTATGTTGAATAATAGTGGTGAGAGTGGGCAACCCTGTCTTGTTCCTGATATTAAAGGGAATGGTTTCAGTTTTTTACAATTGAGAACGATGTTGGCTGTGAGTTTGTCATATGTGGCCTTTATTATGTTGAGGTAGGTTCCCTCTATGCCTACCTTCTGGAGGATTTTTATTATAAACAGGTGTTGAATTTTGTCAAAAGCTTTTTCAGCATCTATTGAGATGATCATATGGTTTTTATCCTTCAATTTGTCAATACAGTGTATCACATTGATTGATTTGCATAGATTGAAGAATACTTGCATTCCTGGGATAAACCCCACTTGATCATTGTGTATGATCCTTTTAATGTGCTGTTGGATTCTGTTTGCTAGTATTTTGTTGAGGATTTTTGCATCTATGTGCATCGGAGATATTGGCCTGTTGTTTTCTTTTTTTGTAACATCTTTGTCTGGTTTTGGTATCAGGGTGATGGTGGCCTCGTTGAATGAGTTTGGGAGTGCTCCTCCCTCTGCTATATTTTGGAAGAGTTTGAGAAGGATAGGTGTTAGCTCTTCTCTAAATGTTTGATAGAACTTGCCTGTGAAGCCACCTGGTCCTGCACTTTTGTTTGTTGGAAGATTTTTAATCAGTTTCAATTTCAGTGCTTGTGATTGGTTCGTTTATATTTTCTATTTCTTCCTGGTTCAGTCTTGCAAGGTTGTGCTTTTCTAAGAATTTGTCCATTTCTTCCGGGTTGTCCACTTTATTGGCATATAGTAATGTATTGGCTTGTAGTATTCTCTCATGATCCTTTGTATTTTGGCAGTGTCAGTTGTTACTTCTCCTTTTCCATTTCTAATTCTGTTGATTTGAGTCTTCTCCCTTTTTTGCTTGATGACTCTGGCTAATGGTTTATCAATTTTGTTTATCTTCTCAAAGAACCAGCTTTTAGTTTTATTGATCTTTGCTATCATTTCCTTCATTCTTTTTCATTTATTTCTGATGTGATCTTTATGATTTCTTTCCTTCTGCTAACTTTGGGTTTTCTTGTTCTTCTTTCTCTACTTGTTTTGGGTGTAAGGTTAGGTTGTTTATTTGAGATGTTTCTTGTGTCTTGAGGTAGGATCGCATTGCTATCAACTTCCCTCTTAGAACTGCTTTTGCTGCATCCCATAGGTTTTGGGTCATTGTGTTTTCATTGTCATTTATTTCTAGGTAATTTTTGATTTCCTCTTTGATTTCTTCAGTGATCTCTTGGTTATTTAGTATTGTATTGTCTAGCCTCCATGTGTATTTTTTACAGATTTTTTCCTGTAATTGATATCTAGTCTCATAGCATTGTGGTCGGAAAAGATACTTGATATGATTTCAATTTTCTTAAATTTACCAAGGCTTGATTTGTGACCCAAGATATGATGTATCCTAGAGAATGTTCCATGAGCACTTGAGAAGAAAGTGTATTCTGTTCTTTTTGGATGGAATGTCCTATAGATATCAATTAACTCCATCTGGTTTAATGTGTCATTTAAAGCTTGTTTCCTTATTTATTTTCATTTTGGATGATCTGTCCATTGGTGAAAGTGGGGTGTTAAAGTCCTCTACTATCATTGTGTTACTGTCGATTTCTTCTTTTATGGCTATTAGCATTTGCCTTATGTATTGAGGTGCTCCTGTGTGGGGTGCATAAATATTTACCATTGTTTTATCTTCTTCTTGGATTGATCCCTGGTCATTATGTAGTGTCCTTCTCTGTCTCTTGTAATAGACTTTATTTTAAAGTCTATTTTGTCTGATATTAGAATTGCTGCTCCAGCTTTCTTTTGATTTCCATTTGCATGGAATATCTTTTTCCATCCCCTCACTTTCAGTCTGTATGTGTCCCTAGGTCTGAAGTGGGTCTGTTGTAGACAGCATATATATGGGTGTTGTTTTTGTATCCATTCACCCAGTCTATGTCTTTTGGTTGGAGCACTTAATCCATTTACATTTAAGGTAATTATCGATATGTATGTTCCTATTACCATTTTCTGAATTGTTTTGGGTTTGTTTTTTTAGGTCTTTTCCTTCTTTTGTGTTTCCTGCCTAGAGAAGTTCCTGTAGCATTTGCTATAAAGCTGGTTTGGTGGTGCTGAATTCTCTTAGCTTCTGCTTGTCTCTAAAGGTTTTAATTTCTCTGTTGAATCTGAATGAGATCCTGGCTGGGTAGAGTAATCTGGGTTGTAGGTTTTTCCCTTTCATCACTTTAAATATGTCCTGCCACTCCTTTCTGGCTTGCAGAGTTTCTGCTGAAAGGTCAACTATTAAGCTTATGGTGGTTCCCTTGTATGTTATTTGTTGCTTTTCCATTGCCGCTTTTAATAGTTTTTCTTTGTATTTAATTTTTGATAGTTTAATATGTGTCTTGGCGTGTTTCTCCTTGGATTTAATCTGTATGAGACTCTCTGTGCTTCCTGGACTTGATTGACTGTTTCCTTTCCCATATTAGGGAAGTTTTCAACTATAATCTCTTCAAATATTTTCTCAGTCCCTTTCTTCTTCTCTTCTTCTTCTGGGACCCCTATAATTTGAATGTTGGTGTGTTTAATATTGTCCCAGAGGTCTCTGAGACTGTCGTCAATTCTTTTCATTCTTTTTTCTTTATTCTACACTGTGGTAGTTATTTCCACTATTTTATCTTCCAGGTCACTTATCCATTCTTCTGCCTCAGTTATTCTGCTATTGATTCCTTCCAGAGAATTTTTAATTTCATTTATTGTGTTGTCCATAATTGTTTGCTCTTTAGTTCTTCTAGGTCCTTGTTAAACATTTCTTGTATTTTCTCCATTCTATTTCCAAGATTTTGGATCATATTTACTATCATTACTCTGAATTGTTTTTCTGGTATACTGCCTATTTCCTCTTCATTTTTTTGGTCTGGTGCATTTTTACTTTGCTCCTTCATCTGCTTCGTATTTCTCTGTCTTCTCATTTTTCTTAACTTACTGTGTTTGCAGTCTACTTTTCACAGCTTGCAGGTTCATAGTTCCTGTTGTTTTTCGTTTCTGCCCCCAGTGGGTTAGGCTGGTTCAGTGGATTGTGTAGGCTTCCTGGTGGAGGGGACTGATGCCTGTGTTTTGGTGTATGAGGCTGGATCTTGTCTTTCTGGTGGGCAGGACCACGTCTGGTGGTGTGTTGTGGTGTGTCTGTGAACTTATTATGATTTTAGGCAGCCTCTCTGCTAATGTGTGGGGTTGTGTTCCTGTCTTTCTAGTTGTTTGGCATGGGGTGTCCAGCAGTGGAGCTTGCTGGCTGTTGAGTGGAGCTGTGTCTTAGTGTTGAGATGGAGATCTGTGGGAGAGCTCTCGTTGATTGATATTATGTGGGGCCAGGAGTTCTCTGGTTGTCTAATGTCCTGAACTCGGCTCTCCCACCTCAGAGGCTCAGGCTTGACACTGGCCAGAGCACCAAGACACTGTCAGCCACATGGCTCAGAAGAAAAGTTAGAAAAAAGAGAAACAAATAAAATAAAATAAAGTTATTAAAAGAAAAAATAAAAATATATATTAATATAAAAAAAAAAGAGAGCTACCAAATCAATAAATGAATTAATCAGTGATAACAAGTGCTATAAACTATACTAAGATAAACATAAAAATCAGAAACTAGTCAGTGTCATACAGCAAACTCCAAGTCTACAGTTGCTCCCAAGGTCCAGTGCCTCAATTTTGGGATCATTCATTGTCTATTCATGTATTGCACAGATGCAGGGTACATCAGGTTGATTGTCAAGATTTAATCCACTGCTCCTGAGGCTGCTGGGAGAGATTTCCCTTTCTCTTCTTTGTTCGCACAGTTCCTGGGTTTCAGCTTTGGATTTGGCCCTGCCTCTGTGTGTAGGTTGCCCTCTGGCGTCTGTTCTTTGCCCTGACAGGAGGGGGTTAATGGAGCAGCTGATTAGTGGGCTCTGGCTCACTGAGAAGGGGGGGGGGAAGGGAGGGGTACGGAATGCAGGGTGAGCCTGAGGCGGCAGAGCCCAGTGTGACGTTGCAACAGCCTGAGGCGTGTTGTGTGTTCTCTTGGGGAAGTTGTCGCTGAATCACGGGACCCTGGCAGTGGCGGGCTGCACAGGCTCCTGGGAGGGGTGTGGATAGTGACCTGTGGTTGCACACTGGCTTCTTGGTGGCTGCGGCAGCAGCCTTAGCATTTCATGCCCGTCTCTGGTGTCTGTGCTGATAGACGTGGCTCATGCCTGTCTCTGAAGCTAATTTAGGCGGTGCTCTGAATCTCCTCTCCTCGCGCACCCTGAAACAATTGTGTCTTGACTCTTAGGCAGTTCCAGACTGTTTCCCAGACTCCCTCCCAGTTAGCTGTGGCACACTAGCCCCCTTCAGTCCGTGTTCCCAGTCCTCTCCCTGGGATCTGACCTCCGAAGCCCGAGCCTCAGCTCCCAGCCCCGCCCGCCCCGGCAGGGGAGCAGACAAGCCTCTCGGGCTGGTGAGTGCTGGTCGGCACCAATCCTCTGTGCGGGAATCTCTCCGCTTTGCCCTCCGCACCCCTGTGGCTGCGCTCTCCTCCGTGGCTCCGAAGCTTCCCCCCTCCACCACTCCCCGTTTCCACCAGTGAAGGGGCTTCCTCGTGTGTGGAAACTTTTCCTCCTTCATAGCTCCCTCCCAGAGGTGCAGGTCCCGTCCCTATCCTTTTGTCTCTGTTTCTTCTTTTTTCTTTTGCCCTACCCAGGGATGTGGGGAGTTTCTTGCCTTTTGGGAAGTCTGAGGTCTTCTGCCAGCGTTCAGTAGGTGTTCTGTACGAGTGTTCCACATGTAGATGTATTTTTGATGTATTTGTGGGGAGGAAGGTGATCTCCACATCTTAGTCCTCCACCATCTTGAAGGTCCTCCTGATAGGGCTAATTTTAATGCATATTTCCTGTCCCCATATCTTGCAAATAACTGATTGCCTGGAAGGGTCAAAGATGTGCCAATTACAGTGTGAAGCTGCCTGCTGGTCTTGGAGAGTCTCCTATAGAGGCGGAGGGTGGCTGCGGTTCATGCTGGGGCAGAATTATTTAGGAGCTTGTTCTACTGTGCTAAGCCGGTGCCGGTGTGTGCCACTCAATAAGTCTTTTAATACACTTTTCCCTTACGGGTGAAACATAGTGGCTATATTCCAAAATTTCCGAAAATAGTTTCTCAGAGGAACAGTCACATGAATAAATGATTATGTTCCCAGAAAAACACACACACACAAAAGCCTCGTATCTCACTGTGATGATATAGTGCTACCACCAGACTGGCCTTTGGAATTAACCTGCTTGACAGGAAAGTCCATCTCCTCCTCTTGCAAACTGAATAATCTTGGACAAATTATTTAATTTCTTGTTCTATCAGTTTCCTCATCTATACAGTTGGGATAATGGCATTATCTATCTTAAGAGCTTTACTGTGAATGTTTAATGGTAAAGTGCGTATAAAGTATTTAACACATTGCCTAGTATATTCAATTAAGGTCAGTTATAATGATACTTTCACTCATGTACCCCTAAAACAGCATAATAATTGTGCTAATTCAGTGAAACCCACCCACAGTTTTTTTACATTGTTTCTATGGGAAAATCCATTCTGAATTCCAAACTGGGACACCAGGACCACATGTAACTTAAGCAGTGGAAACTTCACTGGCAGATGTTTGGGGCCAAGGTAGAAGCTTGGCATTACTGTTGATTTTATCACTCAATATATTCTTGAGATAATACTTCTTCAGGCATTTGCTTGTTTCCAGTGCTCCATCTTTTTGTATGAGTACATCTTAAATTGACTGTTTGTAAATCATTTACTATTGAAATTCCTGCAATGGGAACGTTAAAAAAAATTCACAAGAGGTTCTCATTGAGTTATAATATACAGTGGATTCTCTACTGATCATATCTTATCATCTATATATTCTTGAAATTGAACTCTATCAATTTGATGTGATCCATGAATGTATTCCATTTGTACCGTAAAACCAAGAAGAAAATAATGTCTTCACTTGAAAAAGAATCCTTAAAGATCTGGCTTCATTGTGGGATATTTTTCTCACTCACATTTTTTTGTTTTATTTATATTTCAGTTTCCAGCAGCTACAAAACTGTATTCAAAATATGCAAAGTGTTAAATCTTCTACAAAGACCAGCTGTCTGCCCAACTGCGATTTTTTTAAATTAAGCTTCCTGGATTGGAGGGTAGCAGAGGAAAAAAGAAGAAAAATAAAAGAGGGTAGAGGAGGTCGAATGAGTACATATGAAGGTGAAAGGATTAGTTTCTATTGTAAGAAAACTGCTAAATAGTTCAACATACTGCAATATACAAATCTAAAATGCTTCCAGATGTTATTTTTTTCTCTAATAAGGGTGATGGACAAACTAAGAATGTCAATAACTTTGTACATTAGTCCAGCTATTCTTTTCCAAATAAACCCCAAATCATGTGCTAACAAATGTCATTACTGCCAAAATAATAAATTTTTTCCATAAAAATGTCATGAGTACTAGAGTAAAATTTTTATAAAGGAAAAATTTAAGCAACCCTAATGGACTGGGGATCCGATTGAGTCTCATGCACTATAGCTGGGATAAATATTAAATCTCAGCCATCAGCTTCCTAAGAGAAATCTCATTTCAACCTTAATTATATCTACTCTCTTGGTACCATGATTATAAAAATTCAAGGGGAAAAATATTTAAGAATAAGTTGTCATTCATGAAAGAGCTTCAGTCCCTTTGGAATGGATCATGGTTCAATGTAACCAGAGCAATTATTTCTTGCTAGCACAAGGATCACATTGCTGGGTAAAATACCCTAGGCTTCTCCCCACCTCATCTCTACCCTATTAAGAAAATCTTGAAGCCATATTTTTCCTTTTGCCTGCTCTTACTATGGTAACTGATAATACTGATAAACTAAAGCATAACCTCTAAGCCTCCTACAGACTCTGCCTTTAGAAAACAGCCACATTCTAGGAAACACATTTAATAACAGTAGTTTCATTAAAAATAAAGAATATGTGTGTATGTGATATATCTGTGTATACGTGTGTGACACAAGCTTGTGTCAATCACGAATGCTCTCGCAGTCCTTGGGCAGTGGAAATATTTTGGTTTACGTATGGCCTATATCACTTGAATGCCTGGCAACCTCACTTATTTCTCTTCTCTGCCCTCTATTTGGCCCAGCATCCCTACCCGAAGGGGTCTTGCTTTATTGTTACACAGCCCCACACAATCAAGTCAATATGTCCTGCTAATGCTGCTGACTCAGGGAGGTGAACCAGCAAGTCACTGTTTTCCTGGATCCTCAACTCTTCAGAATGGAGCACCTAAAAGCAAGCAATACTCTCTCTTGCAGAATCTTTGCAGTATTATCTGAAACGTCTCCCTCCCTGACAGGTCTAGTGATCGGCAAGGAAGGGTGAATGGAATCAAACCCACTTTTGCCAAATGGGTGAAGATGGGGAGGGACAAAGGAAGTAAAAGTTATTCAGAGGACAAGAACTTCCATCCTGCTGTACAAGCAATCAGAGCCTACCTTGCTCACCAATGATCACTGGGGACAGAGCAACCAGACTTTGCTCACATCAACTCTTTTTGGTAGGAAAGAATGTTTTCCAATAAATTTTTATCTCAGTGAAGCATAAAAATGTGTTCCAAACTATCCACCATAATTTTTATTTTCAGTTGGCAATTGTAAATCTAGTATTCTTTGTGGTCTAAATGACCAGAATCTCCAAAATAGATAAGAAGGAGATTGTTAAATACCATCATTTATGTACTTTTCATCAGAACGAGAGATGATTTTAAAAGAAACTGTGCATAAATAGTATAGAACACTATATTTATAAATATACACAATTTATACCTAGTTTGAAGACATTTAATTAAATAATAAAAATGACCACCTCTTCAATAATTTTTAATTCCTATGCTTTATAACATACTCACTGTATTTCTGCATGTCAACATTTTCCTGTATCCAAGAATATTTTTTCTTGAATAATTACATTGTCTAATCATTCTCCTATTGACTTTGTTAATTAGACATAACCCTCCTGTGATTGATCAATGTTTTCAAGGTATAGCAGGTGTCTCACACAACTCTTCAAGGATTCAGGACAACTTCCTATCAGAAGCCATTAAAAGCAGCTTCCATCTATAAATGTCCCTTCAGTTTACTTAGTCAGGCTGGTGCTCTCTGATGTGCAGCATCTCATGGGAAGAACCTAGTTGCCTTCCTAATTTTCATATTTTTACCAGGTTTCTAACCAAGAAAAAATTTTTTTTCTAGGCAGGGATAATGTTATCTCTCCACTGCAAGACCTCTTAAATAACAGATAATTAATTGCATCTTTGTTTCTCAATGAAGCATAAAAACTTTCTAAAGAAAGCATTTGTTGCTTCGTAGGTTAACCATATGTTTTGAACAGAAAAGCCTTATTTTTTTTAACTTCCAAGATAATGTTTGAGGCAAAGAAATATTTTTTGGTTTTTGAAAAATGTATTTAATGATAGATTCAACCATAGGACTTCATTGAGGGTTTAGACTGAGAGAAAATAATGAAACTGGAAGAAGCAAAGATGCTTAGATGGTGCAAATAAGCTAAAGAATAAAGGATCTAGCAATCAGTGGGTCAGTTTTTTATTAAAAATAAAAATTCATGAGATCCTGTGCAAGCACTAAAATACAGAAAGCTAATATTTGTTCACTAAACCATCTCAATGAAAGTTGAATGCAGAATATTAAACTATTAGACTACTTATGAGATAGAGCAAAGGAGTTCATTTAATTCTTTAACAAATGGAAATAGAAAAATATACTCTGAAAGGGAAAAAATATGCAGTAAATGCCTTATAAAAGATACATTGGGCACTGAGATACAAGATAACAAATACACTTTGTAGGATGATTTCTATTAGGATAATAGGCTTTTTGTTTGTAGACCTTACATTTGTAAAGATGTGATTTCTTCTTTTTTACCCACTACATTCTCCCCAGACATCAAGCCCAGTTAGTCTTTCTTAATACCTTTAGTATACGTCCTTTCCTTTTAATTCCACAGGTACCATCCTAATGCAAACACACTGTCACCTCATACCTGAATTCTGAACGTGGCCTCTTAACTGACCTGCTTTTAATTTTTTCTCCATCTACCTCTTTCTACCTACCGCTTCCAGAGTAAACCCTTTACATAATGCATCTTCCCTTTTATAAAACACTTTCATGTTTCTCTTGCTCCCACCAAGTAAGTTATGAAAATGTAGCTTAGTGCCGAGAAGTCCTCACTGAACTGGTCTCAGTCAACCATGCCTCCACGTCTCCTCCTCCTCCTCCGTGCTATAAATGGGCTGGGATGCCTGTTGAGACCTGCACACACCCTGTGTTCCCAGCCTGCCTGGTTTGCGCTATAATTCCCTCAGCATGAAAGGCTCTTTTAATCTCCCTCTGCCTATCTGAGTTCTGCTCATATTTTACAGACTTCTCAAATTAGGTGTCATCTCTTCCATAGACTTTTTTCTTTTTTTCATATTTCTGCAGTTGAAAATTATTTCTATCTTTTAAACCACAAGCCTCCTTAGTCAAACTTACCAAGAGTTGACCAAGAGCTTAGGATTTGCCTAGCCCTGGCACTTTTCATCCTTTATTTTATCTACTGCTTCTAGATGTCCAAAGTATCAACACCAGGGCTGTCACATAGCAGTAACATGCTGAATCATTGTTGAAAATGAATGTTACACACAAAAGCTTAGTGGCAACCTAATGTACCAAAGAATACAGTTTAAATGATAATATCACATACCCATTTGGAGAAAGATTTTTTTAGTACCATTTGTGTGGCACACTGGAGAAATTAGGAAGCATATTTTATCATTTAAAAATGCTAAATTTGCATCATTTAAAGTATTACAGGTAAACTTCCTGGTGAACAATCTCCAAACACTGTGTAGTTCATAGTACAGGAGTACAAAGGTGAATGTATCATTGGGATAATTTATCTAACTGAAAAAGTTTTCAGAATGTGACCATCCAGAGCCAAAATAGATCTACAGTCGGAAATCCAGTTTCCCTTTCCTATCAGAAACACTTCTCTGACTTCAATAAAAGCAGATTGTTTCATATAATGGGTTCAAGGTTAAATTTTCAATGATAAAAGTTTAAAAATATTTCTGTGAAAAATTTAATCTTTTATTTGAAAAAGGTAATGGTGAAACAATTTCCCAAAGAAACAGAAAAGGTAATTTTATTCTCTTCTGTTCTTTTTCTTTTTTTAACCTAAAAGGATATCTATACATCTATACACACATCTACCAACAAAAGTATAGGTTACAGAGTGAGGAATAGTAAACTATGATCAAATAGAGTGGTGATATGGCAGAGGGTACAGAACAACTGGCCAGGGATTATGACTTGTTCTAGATTCTATGTAAGGCAACTTTCTTCTACAATATAAAGTATTAATAGAAAACCAAAATGCTTTGGAAAATCTAGATGGAGTTAGCCTTAGTAATTTGTCATGTGATCTTAGAAATTCACATGACCACTGGACACTACAGTAAATAAAGCACCAAATTAGGAGGTAGAAGACAATTAAGAAAATTAAAGAAGTGTTTTTAGGTACCTATATGTGAACACTAGCATTAGGTATTACCAAGCAGTACCTCTGTATTTTTTTTTTTAACATCTTTATCGGAGTATAGTTGCTTTACAATGTTGTATTAGTTTCTGCTGTATAACAAAGTGAATCAGCTAAATGCATACATATATCCCCTCCCTCTTGTGTCTCCTTCCCACACTCTTTATCCCACCCCTCTAGGTGGTCGCAAAGCACCGAGCTTATTTCCCTGTGTTATGCAGCTGCTTCCCATCTGCTATCTATTTTACATTTGCTAGTGTATATATGTCAGTGTTATTCTCTCACTTCGTCCAGGCTTACCCTTCCCCCTCCCCATGTCCTCAAGTCTGTTCTCTACATCTGCGCCTTTATTCCTGTCCTGCCCCTAGGTTCATCAGAACCATTTTTTTTTTTTGAGTTTCCATGTATATGTGTTAGCACACGGTATTTGTTTTTCTCTTTCTGACTTCCTTCCTTCTGTATGACAGACTCTAAGTCCATCCACCTCACCAAAAATGACTCAATTTCGTTTCTTTTTATGGATGAGTAATACTCCATTGTATATATATGCCACATCTTCTTTATCCATTCATCTGTCGATGGACACATAGGTTGCTTCCATGTCCTGGCTATTGTAAATACAGCTGCAATGAATATTGTGGTACATGACTCTTTTTAAGTTATGGTTTTCTCAGGGTATATGTCCAGTAGTGGGACTGCTGGGTCATATTATAGTCCCATTTTTAGTTTTCTAAGGAACCTCCATACTGTTCTCCATAGTGGCTGTATCAATTTACATTCCCACCAACAGTGCAAGAGGGTTCCCTTTTCTCCACACCCTCTCAAACATTTACTGTTTGTAGATTTTTTGGTGATGGCCATTCTGAACCTGTGTGAGGTGATACCTCATTGTACTTTTGATTTGCATTTCTCTAATGATTAGTGATGTTGACCATCCTTTCACGTGTTTGTTGGCAATCTGTATATCTTCTTTGGAGAAATGTCTACTTAGGTCTTCTGCCCATTTTTGGATTGGGTTGTTTGTTTTTTGATATTGAGCTGCTTGTCTATTTTGGAGATTAATCCTTTGTCAGTTGCTTGGCTTCATTTGCAAATATTTTCTCCCATTCTGAGTGTTGCCTTTTCGTCTTGTTTATAGTTTCCTTTGCTGTGCAAAAGCTTTACTTTTCACTGGTCCCATTTGTTTATTTTTTGTTTTTATATCCATTTCTCTAGGAGGTGGGTCAAAAAGGATCTTGCTGTGATTTATGTCATAGAGTGTTGTGCCTATGCTTTCCTCTAAGAGTTTTATAGTGTCCAGTCTTACATTTAGATCTTTAATCCATTTTGAATTTACTTTTGTGTATGGTGTTAGGGAGTGTTCAAATTTCATTCTTTTACATGTAGCTCTCCAGTTTTCCCAGCACCACTTACTGAAGAGGCTGTCTTTTCTCCATTGTATATTCTTGCCTCCTTTATCAAAAATAAGGTGATCATATGTGTGTGGGTTTATCTCTGGGCTTTCTAACCTGTTCCATTGATCTATATTTCTGTTTCTGTGCCAGTACCATACTGTCTTGATTACTGTAGCTTTGTAGTATAGTCTGAAGTCCAGGAGCCTGATTGTTCCAGCTCAGCTTTTCTTTCTCAAGATTGCTTTGGCTATTCGGGGTCTTTTGTGTTTCCATATGAATTGGGAAATTTTTTGTTCTAGTTCTGTGAAAAATGCCATTGGTAGTTTGATAGGGATTGCATTGAATCTGTAGATTGCTTTGGGTAGTACAGTCATTTTCACAATGTTGATTCTTCCAATCCAAGAACATGATATATCTCTCCATCTGTTTGTATTATCTTTAATTTCTTTCATCGGTGTCTTATAGTTTTCTGCATACAGGTCTTTTGTCTCCTTAAGTAGGCTGATTCCTAGGTATCTTATTCTTTTCGTTGCAATGGTAAATGGGAGTGTTTCCTTAATTTCTCTTTCAGATTTTTTATCATTAGTGTACAGGGACACAAGAGAGTTCTGTGCATTAATTTTGCATCCTGCTACTTTACCAAATTCACCGAGTAGCTCTAGTAGTCTTCTGGTGGCATCTTTAGGATTCTCTGTATAGCATCATGTCATCTGCACACAGTGACACTTTTACTTCTTCTCTTCTGATTTGGATCCCTTTTATTTCTTTTTCATCTCTGACTGCTGTGGCTAAAACTTCCAAAACTATGTTGAATAACAGTGGTGAGAGTGGGCGACCTTGTGTTGTTCCTGATATTAAAGGGAATGGTTTCAGTTTTTTACCATTGAGAACGATGTTGGCTGTGGGTTTGTCATATATGGCCTTTATTATGTTGAGGTAGGTTCCCTCTATGCCAACCTCTGGAGGATTTTTATTATAAACAGGTGTTGAATTTTGTCAAAAGCTTTTTCAGCATCTATTGAGATGATCATACGGTTTTTATCCTTCAATTTGTCAATACAGTGTATCACATTGATTAATTTGCATAGACTGAAGAATCCTTGCATTCCTGGGATAAACCCCACTTGATCATGGTTTACGATCCTTTTAATGTGCTGTTGGATTCTGTTTGCTAGTATTTTGTTGAGGATTTTTGCATCTATGTGCATCAGAGATATTGGCCTGTAGTTTTCTTTTTTTGTAACATCTTTGTCTGGTTTTGGTATCCAGGTGATGGTGGCCACGTTGAATGAGTCTGGGAGTGTTCCTGCCTCTGCTATATTTTGGAAGAGTTTGAGAAGGATAGGTGTTAGCTCTTCTCTAAACGTTTGATAGAATTTGCCTGTGAAGCCATCTGGTCCTGCACTTCTGTTTGTTGGAAGATTTTTAATCAGTTTCAATTTCAGTGCTTGTGATTAGTTCGTTTATATTTTCTATTTCTTCTTGGTTCAGTCTTGCAAGGTTGTGCTTTTCTAAGAATTTATCCATTTCTTCCAGGTTGTCCATTTTATTGGCATATAGTAATGTATTGGCTTGTAGTATTCTCTCATGATCATTTGTATTCTGGCAGTGTCAGTTGTTACTTCTCCTTTTCCATTTCTAATTCTGTTGATTTGACTCTTCTCCCTTTTTTGCTTGATGACTCTGGCTAATGGTTTATCAATTTTGTTTATCTTCTCAAAGAACCAGCTTTTAGTTTTATTGATCTTTGCTATCATTTCCTTCATTTCTTTTTCATTTATTTCTGATCTGATCTTTATGATTTCTTTCCTTCTGCTAACTTTGGGTTTTCTTGTTCTTCTTTCTCTACTTGCTTTAGGTATAAGGTTAGGTTGTTTATTTGAGATGTTTCTTGTGTCTTGAGGTAGGATTGTATTGCTGTCAACTTCCCTCTTAGAACTGCTTTTGCTGCATTCCATAGGTTTTGTGTCATTGTGTTTTCATTGTCATTTGTTTCTAGGTAATTTTTGATTTCTTCTTTGATTTCTTCAGTTATCTCTCGGTTATTTAGTATTGTATTGTCTAGCCTCCATGTGTTTGTATTTTTTACAGATTTTTTCCTGTAATTGATATCTAGTCTCATAGCGTTGTGGTCAGAAAAGATACTTGATACGATTTCAATTTTCTTAAATTTACCAAGGCTTGATTTGTGACCCAAGATATGATGTATCCTGGAGAATGTTCCATGAGCACTTGAGAAGAAAGTGTATTCTGTTCTTTTTGGATGGAATGTCCTATAGATATCAATTAACTCCATCTTGTTTAATGTGTCATTAAAAGCTTGTTTCCTTATTTATTTTCATTTTGGATGATCTGTCCATTGGTGAAAGTGGGGTGTTAAAGTCCTCTACTATCATTGTGTTACTGTCGATTTCTCCTTTTATGGCTATTAGCATTTGCCTTATGTATTGAGCTGCTCCTATGTGAGGTACATAAATATTTACAATTGTTTTATCTTCCTCTTGGATTGATCCCTGGTCATTACATAGTGTCCTTCTCTGTCTCTTGTAATAGTCTTTATTTTTAAGTCTATTTTGTCTGATATGAGAATTGCTACTCCACCTTTCTTTTGATTTCCATTTGCATGGAATATCTTTTTCCATCCCCTCACTTTCAATCTGTATGTGTCCCTAGGTCTGAAGTGTGTCTCTTGTAGACAGTATATATATGGGTCTTGTTTTTGTATCCATTCAGCCAGTGTATTACTTTTGGTTGAAGCACTTAATCCATTTACATTTAGGTAATTATCGATATATATGTTCCTATTACCATTTTCTGAATTGTTTTGGGTTTATTTTTTTAGGTCTTTTCCTTCTCTTGTGTTTCCTGCCTAGAGAAGTTCCTTTAGCATGTGTTCTAAAGGTGGTTTGGTGGTGCTGAATTCTCTTAACTTTTGCTTATCTGTAAAGGTTTTAATTTCTCCATTAAATCTGAATGAGATCCTTGCTGGGTAGAGTATCCTTGGTTGTAGGATTTTCCCTTTCATCACTTTAAATTTGTCCTGCCTCTCCCTTCTGGCTTGCAGATTTTCTGCTGAAAGATCAGCTGTTAACCTTATGGTGATTCCCTTGTATGTTATTTTTTGCTTTTCCCTTGCTGCTTTTAATATTTTTTCTTTGTATTTAATTTTTGATAGTTTGATTAATATATGTCTTGGCATGTTTCTCTTTGGGTTTATCCTGTATGGGACTCTCTGCACTTCCTGGACTTGACTGACTGTTTCTTTTCCCATGTTAGGGAAGTGTTTGACTATAATCTCTTTGAATATTTTCTCAGGCCTTTTCTTTTTCTCTTCTTCTTCTGGGACCCCTATAATTCAAATGTTGGTGTGTTTAATATTGTCTCAGAGGTGTCTGAGACTGTCCTCAATTCTTTTCATTTTTTATTCTTTATTCTGCTCCCTGGCAGGTGTTTGCACCATTTTATCTTCCAGGTCACTTATCCGTTCTTATGCCTCAGTTATTCTGCTATTGATTCCTTCTAGAGTATTTTTAATTTCAGTAATTGTGTTGTTCATCACTGATTGTTTGCTGTTTAGTTCTTCTAGATCCTTGTTAAATGTTTCTTGTATTTTCTCCATTCTGTTTCTGAGATTTTTTATCATCTTTACTATCATTACTCTGATTCTTTTTCAGGTAGGTTGCCTATTTCATCTTCATTTATTTGGTCTTGTGGATTTTTATCTTGCTCCTTCGTCTGTAACATACTTTTTGTCCTTTTTTTTTTTTTTTTTGGGATGTGTGGTGCTGTATTCCTCTCTTACTGGTTGTTTGGCCTGAGATGTCCAGCACTGGAGTTTGCCATCAGTTGGATAGAGCTGGGTCTTGGTGCTGAGATGAGGACCTCCGGTAGGCCTCACTCCAATTCATATTCCCTGGGGTCTGAGGTTCTCTGTTAGTCCAGCAGTTTGGACTCAGAGCTCCCACCACAGGAGCTTAGGCCCAACCTCCAGCCTGGGAACCAACATCCCACAAGCTTCATGGAGTGGTTAAAAAAAAAAAAAAAAGAAAGAAAGAAAAAAATGGAGCAGTACAATATCAAAGAATAAAAAACAATATAAAAGTAGAAAGATAAAAAAATATGTTAGGAAAAATAAAGCTATAAGCTATAATTGAAACAACTGCAACAAGGTAAGCTAAAATCACAACAGAAAAAAGAAAAAAAAAAGTGGTGGGGAGGCACACTGTTTTTTTTATGGAAAGACAAAATATGTTAAAATGCCCATTCTTTATAAAATAATCCATGATACTAAGGTAATCCCTATTAAAATTTCAATAAAGTTTAATTTACTAGGTTAAGCTTATTTTAAACATATATGGGGGAAAATGTGTGACAGAAGAGCTAAAAATCTTTTTAAAAGGACAATTACAGGGTACATGAAATGAAAGATATCAATAAATGTAAAATTCATGAAATTTTAAGCGTGATTTTGTTGTTAAAAAATGTGTAAATATATTGATGCAAAACAATGAAAGGTCAAGAAGCAAACTCGTGTATTCATGAAAACTAATTTTATGACACCTATAGCATTGCAACTTAGTGAAGTAGAGTTTAAATAAAGACTTTTGGGAAAATTTGGAGAAAACAAAATCACATGCCTTTCATAAACCATCTCCCAAAACAAATTCCATAGCACAGGGAGATCAGCTCAGTGCTTTGTAACCACCTAGATGGGTGAGATAGGGAGGGTGGGAGGTCGGAGATGCAAGAGGGAAGAGATATGGGGGTATATGTATATGTATAGCTGATTCACTTTGTTATAAAGCAGAAACTAACACACCAGTGTAAAACAGTTACACTCCAATAAAGATGTTAAAATATAAAAAAACAAAAAATAAATTCCAGGTATATTATAGTAGCAGAATCATAATATAAATTTAAAACCATAATACAATTTTTTAAAAATGGAGAGCATTTTTATGATCTTGATTGGAAAGCACCTTTGTACGTAAGACCAAAAAAGCAAACGAGTAAACAATAAAAACAAAACTCCAAAACCCTGAAACCATAACATTTTTTCTATGTACAAACTTTAAAATAATTTCAAATAAAATATGCATCATAAACAAAGTAAAGAGAGACAAATCTTGAAATGTAGGTTAGAAACAAATTGAGGAGGAGATTGACTGCCAGGCTCAGTAGAGTGAATTTTCATCTGTGAGCAACTGGGAACCATAAAAGCGTTCTGACAAGAAGAGTAGAATGATCAAAGATGCTTTTTAACAAAGGAATTTGTTCAGCTATATAAAGGATGATTTAGAGCTACAGCACCAGGCCAGGTGGGAGGAAAGTGCTGTGCACACAGCTGTTCAGTTTGGAGTCAAAAAGATCAATCATGAAGCAGTTACAAGGCAAGACACAGCAAGGGCCACCGTGATGACTATGGAAAGGTGAAACTCATATCTGAGAATGTGAGAATTTTAAGAGATATCCAAGAACTAACATTTATTGAGTATGTGTGTTTTGTAAGGATTCTAATTTGCCCAAGGGGACACAAAAAGTATGTTGCTAAGTCTGATCTCTCTGATGACAATCCTATGTTTTTTATCTCTTTATATATTCCAAATTACCTCACAAGTAACCTACCCTTAGGATAGGTGTGGTCATCCTCGGTCCCATCAGAAATTATCAGGGCTGAAACATAAGACAGAAGTGCCTGTGAGAGGGGTATGTGCAGGAAGGGGTTAATTCAGCAGGCTGAGTTCTTCAAACTCAACACCTTCCAAAAAAGGGATTGTATTCATGACTGGCCCTTTACCAGCTCCTGGGAAATGACCTTTGAATATTCTGCCTGATATAAGTGTTCTTGTATATCTGAGACCTTGGGCCATGAAGTACCAGCTTAATCATATAGCTTATGCTAACCATGTGATGTATGACGAGCACCTACTTTTACTCTGAGGGGCTGGAGTCTGAGTAGCTGAGGTTAGAAACATGGATGTTGCTGTATGCCTATGTGAATGACCCTCAATTAAAACCCAGGCCATCAAGACTTGAGTGAGCGTCCTAACTGGTAACAATTTGCATGTGTTATCACATATTACTGTTGGGAGAATGAAGCCAGTCCCCATCCCATGCAACTCCATTGGGAGGGAACATCTGGAAGAGTGTGCCTTGTTTCTCCTTGTGCCTTTTCCCTTTGCTGATTTTACACTGTAATCTTTCCGTGTAATACACTATAAGCATGAGTATAACATCTTTGCTGATTCCTGTGAGTCTTTTCAGCAAATTTTGTAGACTAAGGGTACTCTTGGGGACACCAGGCACATGGCAGTTGCCCTACGAAGGACTACTCTCTGGTAGATATTAATTATTTTTCTTCTAGGATGGCTAGTGAAGGAATCTGAGAAGGAATCTGAGAGAGACAAAAAACAGAAGAGTACATTGTTTTGGAAAACAAGGGAGGATGGAAGGAAGAAAGGAAGGAAGGAAGAGAGGAAGAGAGGGAGGGAGGGAGGGAGGAAGGAAGGGAGGGAGGGAGGGAGGGAGGGAGGGAGGAAGGAAGGAAGGAAGGAAGGAAGGAAGGAAGGAAGGAAGGAAGGAAGGAAGATGTGCAAAATGGATAAAGAATGAAATAGGAAAATCAGTGATAACCATGAAGAAAATAGTACAATGAGGAAAACAAATTACAAAAAGGTTCAAGAGTCAGCAGGATATGAGGAAACAGGCCTTACATATAGACTACTCAGACAACTTAGGGGGATAAAGGAAAAAGGCCAGAGTTTGACTCAGTCATAGAGATAAGTTTTATTTGTTTTTAATAGGATGTTAATAAGACATGTAAGTTCAATCACAAGACCTAGATTCAATTTCTGCTCTGCCACTTATTGTCTTTGTAACTAACACTTGTCACACAATTCCTGTGGGCCCCAGTTGTCTCATTTGTAATCAAAGGGGCTAGGCCTATTAATATGTGCTTCCCCATAGGGTTATTGTGAAGATCAAATTATAAGTTTTTTGTGAAAACGTTTTGGAGGGGTCTAAAAGGCTAAACACTTTTAATACATTATTTTAACCTCCATTTTATGTGTAAACATGAAATATAATTAGGCAAAATGATAAAAAGAACCTAAAATACCTTATTCCCTCTGGTTTAGTTAACGGGTATTTAATGAGTGCGTGTGGTAATGTACAAAAGATGTATCAGTGTAAGGTACAGCTCTTTACTCTTGCTTGTAAATTACTAGAGTTACTGAAGAAACATCAAGTTGCTGAAGTTTTTCCATCTCCCATTATTATATTGATAAACAGAGAATGATTACAATTTAGGCTGGAAGTGATCCTCAAGTATCACCCTCCTGTGTGTGGGGAGCTACTAATTAACCTTCTAATAAGGATATTATATACCATGTAGGAAGATTAATTCTAGATCATTATTTTGTAAGTAACTGGAAAGACTGTACTTTGATTTGCCTTCTTGATCAATGCATTTTTCACAAAATTTGAACCACAACACTAAAAATAATTGTCTTGTGAAATTTTCAAACACATACAAATAAGTTTAAACACCATTTTTTTCTGAAAAGAAAGCAGTTAAACTAGCTTATAGCTGAGTTGTTATTTTTTAAAAAGACGAGGACTCTTCGCATAGCTCTTATGATAGATGACATCTCTGAGATGCTATGATCCCATAAACATGAACTTTATTACCTCCTGAACTACAGAGGAGAATATTGGAGTCAACAGAACAAAGATTATTGGAATAAACTTTAGTTCACATGGATCCACTATGTGAACTAAAGGAGAAAAAATAGTCTTAACACTCAAAAGTTGGTTACTCAGAAGCGGCTTCATAAAACAAGTTGGCAAATTTCAAACTGGCCTCATTTAAGGAGAGCTCCTCTTTAGTTTGCACTATAAAAATAAAAATGCCATGCTCCTGAAATATCTCAGATATGCCATGTTGTTTCTAATAGGAAAGACAGTGAGAATGAACCTGCCAAGAGGTACACGGAGGAAAAATTAGAAAACAAGATGACGCACAGAAACCCACAGTGAAGCACTATGTTGTAAATCATGCTGCTGTGCTTCCTTCTCCACACAGTTTGATATAGTCTTAAAGTTGAGTAGACCTCCAGAAGACCTGAATAGAGATTTTTGCAAAGAAGACATACGGATGGCCAAAAGGCACATGAAAAGATGCCTACCATCGTTAATCATCAGGGTAATGTAAATCAAAACCACAATGAGATATCAGTACACATCTGTCAGAATGGCTATCATCAAAAAGACCACAAATAACAAATGATGGCAAGGATGTGGAAAAAAGAGAATCCTTGTACACTGCTGGTGCAACAACTGTCAAAAACAGTATGGAACATGCTCAAAAAACACCTACCATTTGAAATAACAGTTCCACTCCTAGGCATATATTGAAATAAAAGGAAAACACTAATTTGAAAAGATTCATGCACCTCAATTTTCATAGCTGTGTTAATTACTATAGCCAAGATACAGAGCAACCTAAGTGTCCATCAACAGATAAATGAATAAAGAAGATGTGATATATATACATACAATGGAATATTACTCAGCCATAAAAAAGAATGAAATATTGCCATTTGCAACAACATGTATGGAACTGGAGGATACTATGCTTAGTGAAATAAGTCAGACAGAGAAAAGACAAATACCGTATGTCATTGCTTACATGTAGAATCTAAAAAATAAAACCAAAAAATGAATATAAAAAAACAGAAACAGGGGTTTCCCTGGTGGCGCAGTGGTTGAGAATCTGCCTGCTAATGCAGGGGACACGGGTTTGAGCCCTGGTCTGGGAAGATCCCACATGCCGCGGAGCAACTAGGCCCGTGCGCCACAACTACTGAGCCTGTGCTCCACAACAAGAGAGGTCGCGATAGTGAGAGGCCCGCGCACTGCGAAGAAGAATGGCCCCCGTTTGCCAAAACTAGAGAAAGCCCTAGCACAGAAACGAAGACCCAAAATAGCAATCAATCAATCAATCAATCAATCAATCTTTAAAAAAAAAAAACAGAAACAGACTCACAGATATAGAGAACAAACTAGTGGTTACCAGTGAAGAGAAGGAAGAGGGAAGGGACAAGACATGGTTAGGGGATTAAAAGGTACAAACTACTATATATAAAACAAATAAGCTACAAGGATATATTATACAGCACAGGGAATGTAGCCAATATTTGACAATAACTTTAAAAAGAGTATAATCTATAAAAATATTGAATCACTATGTTATACACTTGAAATTAACATAATATTGTAACTATACTTCAATTAAAAAAAAAAAAAGTTGAGTAACCCCTCAAAGGGACCAGTAATAGAGACATAGCCATAATAACAGAAAGCAGTGCTGCCAGCATCTCTGCTTTCAGGAACCAGATATAGCTCTAGAATAAATGCATGCTCAAAACATATTTATTTTGATTGTCTCTCACAGGTTGCAACAAATGGTTTCTCTCTGAGAAAATAATTACTGAGAGTGTTTTAAAATCTCTTAGATCCTAAAAGAAGTGTAGTGTAAAACATATGAATAGGACACCTGTCTTTTTAAAATATATGGACATTTGCTTATTTAACATTAATGACTGACTGCTCAAAAACTGGTGTACAGATTAAATTTTGCGAGTGTCTTGGTTCTTAGATTTGGTCTTCAGAATCGTACAGTGGTTCATTTCAGAAATTGTTTTTATTCATGAGAAAAAGATAAAAGATAGTCTGGCAGCCAGCAATAATTGTGATTTTAAAAAAATTTTCAAGTGTGTATTCATGGTATCTTCCCAGTGAGAGGCAGAATCACTCAATTCAAACTGACTGAATTTCAGCCCAATGATCCAAAAGGAGAGAGGGGTCTCAAAAAACTAGACTTTTAAATTTTTTTGGAGTTTTGGCATAAACCAACTGCAGACTGTAAATTGAACACATGGCATCTGCCTATAGTTTTCTGCTTCTGGAGAACTGCTGGTATGTTGATGAACAATTATTACATTGGTGACAAGTAACAAGTGTTTTCTTGCTATTTTAAAACTCATGCATCTAGTTTAAAGCTATCTCTTCCTTCCTCCTTCCCTCCCTCCCTCTGACCTGACCCTTCCTTCCCTCCTTCCTTCCTTCCTTGCTTCTTTGCTTCCAAATAGGAATATGGAAATATATCAACTGAGAACATTTTATGTGAGAAAGAAAGGGTAGATTGACAATAAAATTGCTAATTGAAACCTGCTAATTTACTGGTGTGGTTAAATAACTATTGGTTTTTTTATTTACTCTTAAGCCAAACAGATTTGGAGGGCCTGTCAAATACATATTTGGATTACCTTTTAAAGGCTTGAATTGATTTAAACTCCATGGTTCCAGTCAACTAATGTCTAAACCATGCTTTCGAAACTTTAGGGCACTTATTATTTATTTCTGACAAGATAATCACTAAATCTCTAAATATTGCCTCTCAGTTTATGAATATCTCTGTGTTCTTGTCAAAACAAAACCTAAATTACTGAGTGCATAACGAGGGGAATAGCAACAGGAGTACACAGAGATGATTGGATTTAGAAATCTGTAATTATTTTCTTGATGCCCCCTCTTCCCCAACCAGAACCAATATGCTGAAAATATATTGTTTGTTTTTTTAATTTTCCAATTAAGTTAGAAGAGCTTTCTGCTCCTCAGAACCACTGCTTTCTGGAAGATATGAAAATGGGATACCCAATCATCTTATTCAAGCACTGGGAAAAGTATTCCTGATAAAGTCTAATGTTAAAAGCCAATGATCACAGTATGTCTTGGACAGAGTTATGCCTAATTATCACTGACTCCAGGAAATCCTTGCCGTTTTTCTTTCTTAACTGAACTGCCATTAGTGCCTGAAATGAGGGAATTATAAAATTCATTTGATCACAACTGATACAATGAACTGTTCCAGCAAATGTGTGGAGGATCACTAGATATCCTCCAAAATCTGCTCTGACCTTCCACACTAATCAAGTTGTTTCCTGGGAGCCACTGGCCAGACAGAGACTATGTTATCCGGCTGACCTTGCAGCTGGGAATAGTCACACGACTAGTTTTCATCATGGGAATGGTGCAGAATCGGTTCATACCACTTCTAGGCTGAAACATTTAAAAAGTGGTTGTGCCTCCTTAGTATACTTTTCCCCCTTCTGTTGCCTGGAATTGTTCATGAGAAGAGTGACCTTGGAAGAAGAGCCACTGAAGATAGCAGAGCCACTCTCAGTCTGGGTCCCTGAATGACTGAGGACAGCAGTGTCACCTGTCATATCGCAATAGCTGATCACATGAGAGAGAAATAAAAATTAAGTCACTGAATGTTTCGGGTCTTTTTGTTATAGCAACTAGCACTGCACCCACGAAAACTTCAAGAAAGTAGATCCTTTAAAAGAATCCACCAACAGTGACAATACCAAATGCTGGTGAGGATGTGGAGTAACAGAGACTCTCATTCACTGCTGGTGGGAATGCAACCACTTTGGAAGACAATTTGGTAGTTTCTTACAAAACTAAACATGTTCTTATCCTATGATGCAGCAATAGCTCTTTTTTCCATTTACCCAAATGAGTGAAACTTAGGTCCACACAAAAACCTGCACGTGAATGTTTATAGCAGCCTTATTCATAAATGTCAAAACTTGGAAGCAATTAAGATATCCTTCAATAGGTGAACAAATAAACTGTGGTATGTCTATACACTGCTATATTATCCAGTGATAAAAAGTGAGCTATCACGCCACAAAAAAGACACAGAAGAACTTTAAATGCATGTTGGTAAGTGAAGGAAACCACCATGAAAAGGCTACATACTGTATGATTCCAGCTACGTGACATTTTGGAAAAAGTAAAACCATGGAGTCAGTAAAAAGATCAGTGGTTGACAGGAGTTATGAGGGAGGAAAGGATGAATAGGTGGACGACAGGAGAAGTTTAGGCCAGTGAACCTAGAGTTCCGTATGATACTCTAATGGTATTTAGATACATGTCATTATACATTGTCAAAAGCCATAAAATATACAATACAATGTAGTTTGACTGACAAACTATGGACTTTAGTTAATAATAACGTAACAGTATTGACTCCTTAGTTTTAACCAATGTACCTTATTAATACAAGATGTAAATATAGGAAAAATGGTGGGTGAGGGGAAGGATTAAAGAATATATGGGGGAGTTCCCTGGTGGTCCAGTGGTTAGGCCTAGGCGCTTTCACTGCTGTGGGCCCAGGTTCAATCCCTGGTCGGGGAACTAAGATTCCACAAGGTGCATGGTGTGGCCAAAAAAAAAAAAAAAAAAAAGAATATAGGGGATTCTCTGTACTTTTTGGATTTTTCCATAAACCTACAACTGCTCTAAAAAAATCTTATTAATAAAAAAAATCTGTTCTTTCTTTTCATTACTAACACATCCATACTCACACACATTTATATACAACAGGACTTGCTGAGGAAATGAGGAGGAGCATAATGAAAGGAACTTAAATTGACAGAAATAAAAGTGATGAAACTGGAACAAGGAAAACATGAAAAGAGAGGAGTTGAAGTGTCCGTGAGAGGACAGTGAGAGCATAGAACACATTTCTGCTTAGGTGGAGAAGAAGATTTAGAGCGAGATGTTCATGGCTGTCATCTCATCCTAGCTGTTGATTGTCTGCTCATTTGTAAGTGGGAAACTCCAAAGTGGTGCTAGGTCTCCAAGATCACTAGATTTCTCATGACCTCTTCAACTATAATCACTGAAGCCCTATACCTCCAGCCTAAACCACATGCAAAAACAATTTTACCAAAGCAGTATTTAAATAATATTATTTGACTGTTTATTTGCTGCTATAAGCACTTTCACTTATTTACGTACTTTAATAATTCCTATTTTAAAGATAAGGAACCGCAGCTCACAGAGTCACATAACTTGCCTAAAGTTGTACCATGAGTTGAGAACTTGCACTTGAACTCTAGTGACTTAACCTCAGAATCCACAATCTTATCCAACACACAAGCTTGCCTCCTGGACTCCTGGCATCCATGTGTTGCCAACAGTAGTGACTGAACTTCTGGAAAAGACTCCTGCTTAGCCATTCAGGTCCTATCAACACTTTATACAGAGCCCCCCTATAAACCCCAAGTTTAACCTCACCAACTCCTCTGTCATTTGTGCATTGCTCCTCTTGTACAAAGCAAATCACGTTGGCCCTTGCTTCAAAAGACCATTTGCCTAGATCCACAGCAGTGAAGCCTGTGTTACTTCTTGTATTTGAATGACAAGAACACCAAGTAAGCAGAGCCTGAGTCAGCAATACCTGCTTAAACCAAGCCTTAATTTAGAACTTGCACAATCCTCGCTTGAAAACATCTCAATAGATGGTCCCTACTCTCCCTCCCACCCCACTAGCCCTACATCAGATGTTCCAGCATTTCTTACAGCCATCACCATGCTAATTATTGTACCTGAATGTGGATACCTTGGAATTCATTGCAAGATATGATAGCCCAGGATCCGGAACCATCACTTCGACAACATGACTTCCTATGGGGTCAAACTGCATGGCAAAAATTGCCTGAGCAACATTGAGGAGCTCTTAATGAAGCTCTGAATAACACAGACATGCTTATGGAAGACAAGTAAGGCATGCTTATTAACCAGTCTAAGAATAAAGTAAATTTTGTTAGCTCTTGACCCAGATTTTCAGATGCATGTATAATTTATTGGTTCCATGGGTTGCTTTAGCCCTGCTCAAAGCCCTAGGGTTGGTTCTGGATGACCTGTGTGGTCTGATTTTTGTTTTTAGATTTGTAGTTTTCTGTTTGTTTAGTTTTAAACCTTTACAGATGGATTTTTATAGCTTTTAAAAAAAATAATTTCTCTAATTTTTTTTCAGAGATCAGAGTGCACGGAGCATAAGGTTTTTTTCCCTGATGTGGGTCAGCAAAAATATTGCTTGAGAAGATTTCAAGACTTTCATAGAATATATACAGTTTGCTGAAAAGGTTTTTCAGCAAAATTATTTAAAGAAATCAAAAATATCATAAATTCTCAAATTCATATAAACCTACAGTTATACTGCTACAGCCTCAGTGTCTCAAAAGAACTTAAGAGGAGCTCAATAAATGGTATCTACTTTTAAGTCAGGGATCTAACACCTGGAGTTTAGGTTATCTTCAATGGTTCCAATCATAAAAACAGTTTCATAACACTGGAGACTCATAGGAGTAAGTACTATTGCTCCCTAAGTGCACTGATGATATTCACTAACGGTATTAATCCAGCCACTATGAACGTGCACTGATCCACTTCCATGTGCTAGCACCTTGTGAGTTCCCAACCAGCAGTGCCTATAGAGAATTAGTCCAAAGACAATATGGGCA
Organism: Balaenoptera musculus; assembly: GCF_009873245.2. Classification (NCBI taxonomy): domain Eukaryota; kingdom Metazoa; phylum Chordata; class Mammalia; order Artiodactyla; family Balaenopteridae; genus Balaenoptera; species Balaenoptera musculus. The sequence continues at coordinate 96,001,187 of NC_045787.1, forward strand.
CAAAATGATGTCCAGTAAATTGGTGCCTACATGGAACCAGAAGTATAGTCCTGGTTTCATGGAATAACCAGAATAAACAGCATCTGAAATTTCAGCAAATCACCTCACCTGGTACAAAATTTCTTCCAGAATAAATGCTAAACCGCGGAAACCAACTTCAGCGTCTATTTTGGGTGTTGTGAGAGTCAATTTCCCATGTGGGGCTGGGGGGGTGCCCCCGACACCAACAATCGATTCTCAGACACGGGCAGAGTGTTCATTCTAACACTACCTACCTAAAGACAGCATCAGATTTCATAGGTTAAGGGCTCAGTCCTACAAGACTCCCCTGACCCCCACCACCACTTCAGACACAAGCTGCGAGCCCAGAAAGCTGTTGACCTGTGCTTCTAACCTACCAGCCATAGAATGGAGGTTCCAATGACCCCCTCCTACTCAGGATGCCAATTCCAAGTCTCGGTTGTTACCTGTACTTCTGAGCAACTGGCTATAGATCAGAGGTTCTCAAGATCTTCTCCTCGAGTTTGCTTAATTATTAGAGTGGCTCACAGAACTCAGAGAAACATTTTACTCACTAGATTACCAAAAACTCAGAAACAGGCAGGTGGAAGAGACGCACAGGGTAAGGTATAGGGAAAGGGCTCAGAGCTTCCGATGCCCTCTCTAGGCTCCTCACTCTCCCCGGTCGCCAAGTGTTCACCAACCCAGAAGATCTCCAAACCGTCCTTTTGGGGTTTTATGAAGGCTTCATTACAAAGACATGATTGATTAAATCATTGGCCGTTGGTGATTTATTCGGCCTCGGGGGTGGTGGTGGCGGAGGGGTGCCCTCTCCCCTCCTCAAAGGTCAGGGGGTGGGAAGGAAAGTTCCAATCCTCTATCACCTTATTGGCTCCATTTGCAAACAGCTTGCATTCTTAGGTGCTTTCCCAAAGTTGCCTGTTTAACATAACAAAAGATAACTTTATCACTCTCAACCTTCAGGAAATTACAGGGATTTTGGGAGCTGTGAGCCAGGCACTGTGGATGAAGACCAAAAATATATGAGAAATACACTTTGGTCATCTGAATGACCAAATAAATATTTCTAATAAATCACAGTACTGCAGATATAGGTATATGCACAATATCATTCTGCACTGGATCAATAAAAGGTAACTTGAGCTAACTTTTAAAAAGCCATAGCTAGTGGGAAGCAGCCACATGGCACAGGGAGATCAGCTCGGTGCTCTGTGTCCACCTAGAGGGGTGGGATAGGGAGGGTGGGAGGGAGACCAAGAGGGAGGAGAAATGGGAATGTACGTATATGTATAGCTGATTCACTTTGTTATACAGCAGAAATTAACACACCATTGTAAAGCAATTATACTCCAATAAAGATGTTAAAAAAAGAAGCCATTATGCTGCTGATTGTGTACCTGTTAGTTTGTGGTTAGTTATCTGCTAACCACGCCCATTACACAAGGAAGTGAGTTCTTAGCTTAAGACCTCCATAGACCGAAAACTTCCTGATTTCTCAGCACGGATCTCTAAAGGATATATGGATTTAAAGTCTAGAAATGGGAAGTTGGGGTTTTTTGTTTCATTTGTGGGGACAAGTCATCACATGACTTCATCAATGAGCCAATTAACAATACTTACATCGACAAGTGTTATTTGAGATAACACACTAATACATGCCATAGAGTTAAAGCAAGCTAAAGAGAAACACCATAGCCATGGGTCAGGCTCACCCTCTTATACTGAGTTACTCCGTTCAAGTACTTCAGAACCTACATGACACTCAGGATTATGGCTCATAAATGAGAGTTTAGGAAATACATGAAGGCCCTAAAGATGTCTTAAAGGGCCATTTGAAGTAAACATCCCCATCCTTTATTTATAAAGGAAATATTTAGTATGTTCTCAAGGAGGAGTACAAACCTATTTCTGTTTGGAAAAATGAAACTTATTATTGATTTACATATGATTACAAATTTTGAGTTGATTTCCAAAGTAATAAACATTACCTCATGATTTTTTCCAGAATTTTCAAAGGAAGAATAAATTTTGTACCGATTTTTGTGCACACAGGCATATAGTGTGCATAATATATAAACAATGACTCTTCAGTATTTGCTGGTTTTCTGGTTTTGCTTATTAATAACTATTTCCACTCACACTTTGAAATAGTAATGTCTTGAAGAATCATAATAAAGGCATAATTTCTAGTCCAGTTCACAGATATTCTAAGGAAGTGTACTAAACATACATAATTTCTGTATAAATTGTATGAAATGTGTATCCGCAGCCCTGCAGAAATAGCAAAGACCCAGGTTGCTGATTCTGTGCTTCGCTGCCTTCAAGGCAAGTCATCTACCAAAGTAATGAGGTAAACGACAGAAAACTTAATATTAGTTTTGTGAGGCCCATTCAAACCTTTTTCCTCACAAGAAAACATTTTTGTGGTTTTACTTAAACTAATACCACCTCTTCAAAGATATCACTCTTTGGGTTCATGTACATGAAACTAGACTACTGTGGTAGAAAAAAAATGTTGCACTATCCAACATGAACCTTAGCCTAAAGCAAAACTAAAGCCTCTATTTGGTAAAGCTGAACAGCTTTTATGAAATGTAGCAGTTGATTTCTTTTTCAACAACTGATTTTTATTACATTCCATAGTCCCTATATTCCAGGGACTCAAAGTGAATTTAAAGATTATCTGCAATATGTATTCTTAGAAGAAAAATGATTCTCTTAAAAAAGGTGGTTTTGGAACTGTTTCTGTAAATGTATCTCACAGTCTAATATCATCAGTAAAAAGGAATCGCCGTGCATTTTCAGTGCGGATCATAGCAAAAAAATGGATAATGACAAAAGCGATTTTCATAGCAACATAAATATACTAATTGTAATAGAAAATATGAATATGGAATTAATTGTGATATTAGAACATAGAATAAAGAGAATGTTTTTCTCTTGTAATCGTGTTTTTGCCCGTGACTCTTCCATTGTTTGCCAACTGCCTCTTACTCATGTCACACTTAATTTCCCTCTTTTTGCCCGTGCTGAACTTTCTTGTGTGTGAGCAGGAGTAGCTGTGACACTCTAAAAATATCCCATTACCTACTCTAATATACCAATTTTACATCCTGTCTGCTATAGGCTTAAAACCGGACAGGACTTTAATGAATTGTTTCTTCTCCAGAAAGCACTATTGGCTATACTGACACTTCAAAAAACAGCTTCTGGTACATTAGTGAGTCCTTAACCCTGAACTCAAAAAGCTTATTTCTAATCTGAAAATGACCTACCACCCTGGGGACTTGTGGTCCTTTACGGGGACACTGAGATGTTGTCTAGGCTTATGCTTGAGCCTATGCAACCCTTGTGACCTCTCTTACCTGTCACTCATTATTTTCTAGGAAAAATTGATTGAGAATAAAATTAGTTTTTAAAAAATCCTACTATTAATTTAATAATGTAGAAGTGTTATCATTCCTGCCCTCTAATACCATCCAACATAGTGCCATTTCCCAAGTTGCTGTAGTTCATTAGCTGAATAAAAAGCAAATCTGCTGGTATAAATTTTTTTAGATAAGTTCACCTTTCTCAAGGAACAAATGAAAAGGGCAAAGCATGACAATTTCTCATTTTATAATGGGAAATTTATTCAAGACTTTTTTTCCCATTTACCACTGAAGACACATTACAATTAAATGCCTTCATTTGCACATAAGTAGCCTACAAACCCTTTATTTTTTTTAATTCTCCAGGTATTTACAGTGTGTTTCTCTCTAACTATTTTAAGTTTCATTTTTATTCTCTTCACCTATTAAGCAGTCTGACTCAGAATCTAGATTAAGAACAGCAGTGACAACAAAACTTGGTTGATGCAGAATGATTTTCATTGTCTTGCACAGGTAATCAAAATCAAAATAAGCGAAGAAAACAAGTTGTAAAAGAAATCTGTGTATTTCTATTCTCTGATTATCAATATGCTGATTAACTGAATACTCATTTTTTATGACAATGTTGACAGAAAATAGGAAACTAAAAATTAAGGAAAAGAAGTTTATTTCTAAATGTTCTATTACGTCTTTGGTAGAAAAACATTTATTCATCTTAAAACTGAAAATTCCGATCACCTAAATAGTTTAGAAGGCTGTGTACACATTCTCCATTACATTATATGCCTTCTCTTTTCACTGATATAGATGTGGTTGGGTTTGCTCCTGGAATTAAAAGGAAATTGTCATGATATTTTTCATTATGTTAATAACCAGGATCTTTGTAGTTGCCCCTTAGAGGTCTAGAACAGAAATATACTTTATACTTTTTTAGTATAAATATTTCAGTTTTACCATTCAGTTTCCCAAGCTGAAAATGAATTACCAATCATTGCGCAATACTATAAAGACGTAAGCTGAGAATTTGAAAATGTGGGTTCTAATGCAGGTCTCTTTAACCTTGAAAAAGACTAATAACTCCTCTGGGTTCCCATATTCTGCAAAGTTCTATACAAATATGAGTATTGTTATTATTATACATTTACCTATAAAGTGAAAGTGTTGAGTTAAATGATCTCTGAGATTATTCCTATCTCAGAAACTATGACCATTTACTCAAATATAAATAGTACTGATTTCCATTATTTCAATTAATTTCACACAGGAGCATGCACAAGAACAATTACCTTATACAAATCGTTAAACAGACAATATATTCCATATCACAGAGAATATTCTGAATATTAATATTCAACATGAGTGCAGAATCTGATTTGAATTTCTCCTTGATTTTAAGAAGATGAAGGTTATTTCCATAGGTCATTTGAAAGGTAATTTTCCTAGATTTTCTTTCAATAAAGGCATTAGTTTTACCCACTGTTTGAACTCTAGGTCAACTCTCTAAAGGTAATGAGTAGAAAAATTAATTTTCAAAAAGAAATTCTTTAAATTCTTAATTTTATAAAGTTAAGTTTTTCTTGCTGGGTTTTCCCTGTATTTCTTAATTAAATCTATACCATCTGATTAGTGCTTTGCGAACTTTTGAAAACTATAAAAGCCTTTTTTAAAACAAACTCAAGTTACATAAAAGAATGGTAATGAAATATGTGTGGGACAGACCACCACACACACCAGACAAATTTATGATCAAATGTCACCAGAAACTTTTCCAAAATTCCTGAATATATACGGAGTCAGTGATAGTGAAGATGGAGGATTTTTGTAGAGAAAGATCTTTCATAGTGCTTTTCCTATATTCTCCCTCCATATGGAAGATTCAAGGGAGATGCACATCACGCACCTTCGCATTAAGGTAAGCTAGGAAAACTTCAGGGGAATGATTTAGAGATCTTGGCCTTGCGTATTCTGAAATTTTGAGGGGTACAGAAGTTAACATCTGACTATCATTTATAAAACTAAAGCAACTAAGAATTTGCATCTGACTCTCAAACAAGAAAATCTAGAGAACAAGACAGGAGGTAACTAGTGTCCTCAATGATAGAGCCAGAAGTATATGATCCATGTTGGGATCAATCTGCTGCTGCATTGGGACCAGTTCCGAGTTAGTCCAAGGTAGGCATGTGAGTTTCCTGTGGAAGAGATGAGGCCATATGAAGAGTCAAACAGCAGAAGACCTGAGCAGAAAGAACCTAGGTGTCTACCACCAAACACCAAGAGTTGAGAAATTAATGCAAACATAACACAGGGAATAGAGCTGAATAAGTGTCAGCCCTCCAGTCAAGGGCCCTGCAAAAAAAAAAACCTATGAAGAAGCTATAAGAATGCTCCAGGAGAGAAAGATTCAGGTTTAATTTTCATCAAGACCAACTAAGAACTTCAGCTTTAACCATCTTTGAAACCCAAATCAGTGGTTTCATCAGTATCTTAAATTTTACATTCTAAAAATTGTATTCAATCACTGTTTGCAACTTAAAGTAGTATTAGGACTTAGCTATTTGTTATCTAGAAGAGAACATAAAAGGCGTGAGATCAGCTAGAGTTGCCATCTAGGGGCAAGGAAAGATCCCATTGAACCAAGCTTCAAGACAATGGAAGATAAAAGTAAAATTGCATTTTAATTATTCATGAGCTGTGCTTGTCCAGGGCCCTGCCCACTATCCCAATCTCACTGCTCTCAGTATACTTCCAAAGAAACTCCACCTTTCACCAAAAATGATTTGAAAGCCATGTTGTATATCATCACTACAGGAAAAGACATTCTAAATATTCAAAGTCAAACAAATGGATTCTTATGTAATGACCCAATATGTAAAATGTCACTGACATAGAATTTTTAAATCAAGGTATAAAATTAATAGTTAAGTTTAAATTTGTGCTTATAAACTTCAACAGAATTTCTAGATACTGTGAAAATTTGGAGCCAGAAAAGTCTCCTGACTTAGAATATGGTATATGAGAATACCCCCAAATCAGTCCATTTACCCCCAGCAAAATCAGGTAAAAGGAAAAACTTCTTGCAAGGCAAAGACATTGACTCTTAGATGGGAAAGAAGGTAAAAATATGAATTTGTGGAAAAAAAGATACACTACACACAAATAAAAGTGCAACAAGTAGACTTCAAAGCAGAAATAAAATCATTTAAGATATAGAGTGGCTTGTGGGCTTTAACTAATGGAATTGTCTTTCTTACAACCATGATATATTTAATTCCATTTAAATAAGATTAGTAACCATCCAAACCAGCAGTCAAGGGCATTCTAAGGCACAAAAAAGAATTTATTTAACTTCTATATATAGAACTTCCTTCAAACAAGTTCAGATTTATCTTTGTTCTCCTCAAATATTTTAAAGAACACATTTAGGAAGTATTTGACAGAAATCAGTGAGAAATGAAGATTTGTTATATAGTGTTTAATTGCACATATATATATTTCAATCTATGCCCCCCCCAAGCTTTAGTTCCATAGATTGTCTCTAGTTGTACTCATAATTAGAGAAATTAAACCAATGACACAATGAATGGACTGTGCACCTGATTTCACATTCAAAAAGAGATGACTCATATACTTTGATTTTAAACAATAAAGAAGTTTGAGGTTTCTTTGTACAAAAGGAAGTGTTTCATATTAAACCAAATTATTGAGACTCATTACCTTTTCTATTTAAATGTAATCTTAATGTTATTCTATTTTTCTCCAAAAAACCCTTGTAAATCAAACAAAGAAAAAGATACAAAAGGAAAAAAGATCAGGAGAATAGAACAAAAAAGAAAATAAAACAAAAAAGAAATTTCAATCAAATGATTTTGTGATTTATTTGAAAAGAAATTAACTGACATGATTAGCCATTTAGGACTTTGACTAAACAAGATACAATTAAGAAGAGATTAAGTTTCAAAAGCCTACCATGATAGAATTGGAGGTCAAAGTTACACTAATTACTTATATTACTTATATCTAGTTTCTAAGCTCAATGGAAATGAAGTCAAAGCCAGCACCTGGTAAAATGTTAACAACTGCAGAGATGTTACCTAAAATAGTTGACAAAATTAATTTAGCTCATTTACTAGATAAACTGCTGCATGAAATACACACACACAGAAACACACACATGCATGCACACACACACAAAGAGGTACATATGTATGCAGACACACACACAGATGCACACACAAAAGAGAACTGTCCTGGAATGATGGCTGCATTCACTTAGGGATAGGACTTCAGCAGTCCTCAGATAGTTCTGCTTCAGCAGGAACACTTCACTTCTCTCTTTAATCTTGCCCTGTATTTATTTTAAATCCATACTTTTTGACGGAAGCAATATTCACATAGTTTCAATTCATTTACACTTAACTAATGATCAAAATGTTGCTTTAAATATTCTTCCAGATATGTAAGAAACTATTTTCTCACTCTCTTTATTTATTTATTTTTTTTTTTACAGTTGAAATTGTGCTTTGGTATAAGGAAGCCAACTTGAATCTCAAATGATATATACACTCAAGTCTAAACTGAGCAGTAAGGCAGTTAAAACAGAACATCTATTTTCTAGGGCATTACTGCTGTTAAAGAATTTATTCTCTATTAGGTTATCTGAGCATAATATACACTTCAAAAATGTTGGAACAGATATTGAGACTGTAGATTTGATGGCTTACCAAAGATATTACAATCTAGCTGGTAAATAACATGCATTTTAAATTGGTAAAATATTTGGGTATGATGCACAGTGATGAGCTCGCAGCCCCTGTGGAGACATTGCAACCTGCTGTGCCACACTGAGCTGGTATTTGCAAGGGAGCTTTCTTCTCCCTTTTAAAATATGTTAATTTTACAAACCCAAAGAGCCCTGAATCCAAACACTAAGTACATAAAAATAATGATTCTGTTTACAACTTTTAGCCATGAATTTCTAAATAAAATTCAAATGCATCTGTTTTCTAAAGGATATAGAGGTGTTTCCATTATTTTATGCTTATTAAGTTGTAACAGCAAACATCAGATGCTACAGGGAAGTAGCATAGCTGACTATGCTAAGCCATTAAGTCATTATTTCTAGTACAGAACATGTTTAAGACAAATTTTCCTGCCACAGACTTAATCCATCTTTCAGAATGTGTGAACTTTGAGGTCACAGACTTGTACCCTGAATGCCAAATTCATTCTCAAACGTGAGTTCTGTGGCCTCCATGGTGATAAAATATTTTACTGGTTCTGACATTTAAAAATTGGGAGATTTTAGAAATAAGAAATTTAGATTTCTAAACTTTTTGAAAAACTGGGGATGTCTGGCAACATGTGGTTTGGCATTATTTTAGACAATAAGCAGCAGAAGCTAAGTAGTGGTTCCTCTTCTATAAGGTAATTTACACTCCAGTACACTCCAGTCACAACCGTCCCCCATTTTCTTGCAATTATGAAGGTGAAAATTAGTTACTATTAATTACAAGTGTTTGGTATTGCCTCTTTTATCTTAAAAGTTTCTCACTATACTCATTTATTTTATTGCCTACTCCATATGAGGGGTGCTTAAGACCTCTTTTATCTATTCAATCTCTTCCCATGAAATCCATACGACCTTCTTTATGACCATTTAATGTTTCACTACTCACTCAAAAAATATTTAATGTGGGGTGACCTGCATTATCATATATCTTTTAATATGTATTTTCTCTCTCCCCTAATGAACTGTAAGCATTAGAAGAGGGATTATCCCTTATCAGGTATTTGATTCCCCAACTTTCACAGTATGTCCAAAATAGAGTAGATTCTTGATAAATGTTTTGATGATACTATTATTGGTGGTGCTGTTAGCATTGCAACTCAAACTCTGCTTCAGTCATCATCTCTAACAATTTCCCCAGAGCCTTGAGGTGATGTGAATGTTAATACAACCTAGAAATATGGGGACTTCAGAAAAGGGATAAAGGGGGTGGAATAATACTCATTTGCGAATATAAAATATACTTACATGATACAAAGCCTTATAGTATTTAAAATAATCAGATTGTTTCAAAAGCCTAAAATAAAATTGACATTCTATGGCCTTAGACATTTATACAGAAAATCTGAACACTAGATTTCCCATCATTTCATGTTTAGAGTCACTGGTATTGAACTTGCCTTCCACTCTAAAGAGCAACACACAACATATATGAGGCAAATGTCTTAAGACATTAAACAACAGGCAACAAAGGTTCGTGATACTTGAGAACAAGAGAAGACACAAAGTGGACTGCCACACACATTCTGATTCTCTGTCAGGGAGTACTTCCTGTCATATAGCAGGGAGGGAGAGCCCAAACAGACCATCAATTTACCAAGCTGAGAAAGCAGAAATCAGAGGTCGTGATCTTGGTTCAGGGCAGGTGGTAAACCAACTAGGAGGTCATGGATTGAGAGATCAATAGAAGAGCTGAGATAATAAACTTCCCACACATCTGTCTGACCAATAAACTATACAGGAGTGTGGGAAAGTCATGAAGCACAACAAAAGTGAAAGCCAGGGGAGACTTGAGAACTTGCAGACTTCCAGTATGCTCATCATACACAGCCTGGGTAGCAGAAAGCAAAAACATTACAGATTTAAGATGTCTGAGCATGCATAACCTCTGCCCAAGCCCAAGTCAGTGGCTGAGCATTCAACCACACAGATGCAGGGCCTATCTCTCGGAAGGCAGAGAAAGAACTGAGCAGCAGCTACACACTTCTATGGGGAGATGGACTCTGCAGTTTAAGTCAAGGCAAGTTAAGGAAACAAACAAAACCCAACAACTTTTGGAAAAATTAAAAAAGGAATCCAGGGTTGCTCCAACATACTGCTGACAGTGTTCAGTTTTCAATCAGAAAGTAATAATTGTGACTTATACCCATACTCAGGAAACAAAGCAGTCCATGGAAACTGGTCTGTTCTCTGCTTCCCCAGCTCAGTGAAACCACTTTGCATGAGAAATCAAAGCAGCTAATCTACATACTTCAAAGAATGTGTTATCACTGAGTCAACAAACAGTTATCAGCAGAGAAACTGAAACTATGCAAAGAACCAAATGAAAATTCAAGAGATTAAAAGTAAAGTAATTGAAGGGAAAGTTTCACTAGATGGGCCCAAGGACATTTGAGATGGTAGAAGTTAGCAACAGTGAACCCAAATAGAAATCACTAAAATTATCCAATCCCAAAACAATAAATCTTGAAAGCAGCAAGAAGAAAGTATCACACATTACATACAGAAGAACAATAATATGAGTAACACTCAACTTCTAATCAGAAGCATTGTAGACCAAAAAGAAGAAAACTACCAACCAAGAATTATATATCCAATGAAACTATCCTTTAATAAAAGTGAAAACATTCCCAAAAGTCTTGCGTGCACTCTCTCTCTCCCTGCGCCCCCCACACACACGCGTGCACACACACACACACATATATACATATATATATTTGTGTGTATATATTTTTTTCTTTCATTCATGTATTTTAAAAGCCATTTGACTGTTTAAAGCCCAATTATAACATTGTATTGTCAGGCTCATAACACAGATGAGGGAAGAAATTGTTATAAATTATATTTTCAATAAATAGTGATTTTAATAAACAGTATTTTCAGTAAATATAGTATTTCAATAAATGGTGCTGGAACAATTAGATATTCAAGTGAAACAATACAAAACTAAACAAACCTCAATCTTAACTTCAGGACACAACCAAAAACTTCCTAAAAATGCATCACAGACCTAGTTGAAATGCCTAATAAAAAACTTGCAGAAAAAACATAGTAGAAAAATGTGTGACGTAGTTAGGTGAAGATTTCTCAGGTAGTACATAAAAAGTAGGAATTTTTGAAATAATTGATAATTTGAACTTTGTCAAAATTGAAAAATTTTGTTCTTTAAAATGTATCATTGACAAAATGAAAAGGTGGGCCCCATTCTGAGAGTAAACATTTTCAAAAAATATATTCGAGTAATTTTATCTAGAAAATTGAGAACACATACAACTAAATAATAAAAAGACCAATAGTTCCATTAAAAATGGACAAATTATTTGAATAGACATTCACCCAGAAAATATACAAATAGCAAAAAAGCACATGAAAGTTTGCTCAATATCATTATTCATTAGGGAAATGTAAATTAAAATCATAATGAAATATCACTATATCCCAACGGGAGGGCTAAAATTAGAAAGACTAACATTATCAAGTGTTGGCAAAGATGTTGAAAAACTGTTACACCCATACAATGATGTTTGGAATGTAAAATGGCGGAGTCACTTTGGAAAACATTCTAGAATTTTTATTTAAAGTTAAGTAGCTAACATACAATCCAGCAATTCTAGTTCTAGATATTTACCAAAGAGAAAAAACAAACAAACAAACATATAGCCACACCAAGTCGTGTGAGTATCCATAGCAGAAATACAGATAATACCTAAAAATTGGAAACAAACCAAATGTCTGTCAACAGGTGAATGAACAAAATGAGGTACAACCAAACAATAGAAAACTACTTATCAATAAAAAATAATGAAGAATTGATGTACATAACAACATGGAAGTACCTCAAAATCATTATGTTATGTAAAAGAAGTCAAACACTAAAAACCACATATTGTATGATTCTATTTATATGAAGTTTCTAGAAAAGGCAAAATTATGACAGAAAACAAATCAGTTGTTCCTTGAGTTTAGGAGTGGGAGAGGAGTATTGATTTTAAAAGGATATGAGGGAAGTTTTTATGATGATGGGAATATTATAAATCCAGATAGTTGCTTGAGTGTACAAATGTACTAAAATTCACTGTACTCTTAAAATGGATGATTTTTATGGCATATAAATGATACTTCAACAAAAATGTTAAAAAAAAAATCATCCAGAAGATATGAAAAAATTCTCAACGTGTCAGCACCTAATGAGAGCTTCAAAACACACGAAGTATATATGACAGACGAAAAACAAATTGGCAAAACCACATTCATAACTGAGGAGATTAACACCCCTTCTTCATACTGACAGACCTGGTAGATAAAAAGATCAGTAAGGATATATAATATTTGATGGGAGTGTTGGTTACATAGTCTTTACATTTGTCAAACTTGAACTGTGCACTCTGGATCTGTTCGTTTCTCTATAAGATTTATCTTAACAATGAAAACCTGAACCATTTATGCAGACCAAAAGAACTAGATAAAAATGATCAGTAAATAGGTAAGTCAATGATGGAGAGTAACATGTCACAATATAGAAAAAGAAGAGCAAATGAAACCCAGATAAGTACTCTAACCTTTCTGAGATACTTTTCTTTGCACAGCCATGAAATGCACATAGAGTCTAAAGCATTCATGGCATTAACAAAATTTCTATGACTGAAATGCTAATTTTTAAAAGAATACTGGAAAAGATGATAGATTTGATTCCAAAAGCAAAGCAAAATTTTGGTATTACAGAAATACTATACACCATTTCACCAACTGATGCTAAATGGTAAACTGAATAAAACATATTTAAATCAATATAATAGGGCTTCCCTGGTGGCGCAGTGGTTGGGAATCTGCCTGCTAGTGCGGGGGACACGGGTTCGAGCCCTGGTCTGGGAAGATCCCACATGCCGCGGAGCGGCTGGGCCCGTGAGCCACAACTGCTGAGCCTGCGCGTCTGGAGCCTGTGCCCCGCGACGGGAGGGGCCGCGATGGTGAGAGGCCCGCGCACCGCGATGAAGAGCGGTCCCCGCACCGCGATGAAGAGTGGCCCCCACTTGCCTCAACTAGAGAAAGCCCTCGCATGAACTGAAGACCCAACACAGCCAAAAATAAAATAAAATAAATAAATAAAGTAGCTATAAAAACACATTAAAAAAAAAAATCAATATAATAGACTAAGTATTAGTGTCTTTAATATGTAAAGAACTCAATAAAATCAATGAGAAAAAATTAATAACTGCAATAAAAACTAGTAAAAAGATGATGCACAATCCCCAGTAGAAAAAAAAAATAGTGCCTTATAAATACATGAAAAGATATTCATCTCTAGAGTAATCAAAAATAAAGCTAAAATATAATTGCATGACACTGAGTTAATGTATTACATATATTATTACCTACAGCTTTTTTTTTAAGAAGTGCATTTAAATTGGCATTGTGTCTGTCAGAGGTCTAGCAGGAAAAAGATAGCATACTGAAACTGAATAATTAAAGGGAGGGTGGGTGGGAGGGAGACACAAGAGGGAAGAGATATGGGGATATATGTATAACTGATTCACTTTGTTATAAAGTAGAAACTAACACACCAGTGTAAAGCAATTATACTCTAATAAAGATGTTAAAAAATAAAAAAATAAAGGGAGTTTACTTGCAAACAGCAACAAAGAAAATCATCCCTACAATGGGAATAGTGGAAGAGATTGCCACACCTAGGCTGGTAGGAACAAGGGAAGAGAGCAGTTGCTAATAACCCCTGGGCTGAGGGAGAACTGTGCAACACAGGCCAACTGACAGGAGCTATGGCCTTTATCCACGGCCACTAGCAACCCACCAGGAACAAAGAAAAGGGAATAAATACATGACCTCACTTTCTTCCTTCCCACTGATCTCCAGTGGATGCTTACTTTGCTTGAACTCAGCAAGAAGCCAGAGAGGAATGGAGAGTCACAGGTCAGTCTTCTAGTGCAAAAGTCTTGTGGAGCACAGTGCAGAGTAGATATAGAGGGGCAAACATCAGATAACCTGCCTAGACACACTCCTGCAAGGAAGGGTGGGAGGCTGCTGTAATTTTCAAAACTTTTCACAAGGTAATTTGATGACGCACATTAAGAGCCTCAGAAGTATTATTTTTTTGGCCTAGGAGTTCTATTTCTAGGAATTTAACCTAAGGAAAGAATGTATACAACAATCTCTACACAATTATACTTATTGCAGAATTATTTATCATATAAATTTGAAATAACATTGCAACATTAAGTAAAAGCCATATGATAGAACATCATTAAATATCATGCATGTTCTATAGAAACTATCTAAAGGCTTGGAAAACTGTTTATAAAAATTGTTAAATTTAAGAAACAGAAAGCAAAATTACCTATATAGTATGTGAGTACCCTGTGGACAGGAGCTGTGACTATTTACCTCTGTGTATTTTCTGCATCTAGAACAGTGCCTGGCATACAGTATATGATATATGCAAATATATAGGCAACAGGGAAAATTACAGAACGTATTTCAAAAAGTTAACAGTGCCTTTTTCTGGATGGTAGAATCAAGGCTGATGTTTGTTACTTCATACTTTTACTTTTTAAATTCTCTTTTATGGTAAAAAAAAAAAATCCTTTGAAAAGGATCTTTTCTCATTTTTGAAGCATTATTTAGAAACCCTGCAAAAGTCTCCAGGATCCTGTGAGGTCTGCTCTGTTTCATCCCACTGAGGTCACTCCATCATCAGTGGGAAATCCCCTAGGGAAGTCCAGAGACAAAGATTAAAATCTCAGAAAAAAATAATTAAAAATCCACTTCATCCTTCCACCAGCATTGGAAGCAAGATTTTCATTCTTCCAGCAATTCTAGTTTCACATGTTTCCTGGGGCTGTACTGAGTCATCTTCTGTGGTGACAGGAGTCTTAGACTTGAATCTCTTTTCTGTAAAATGTTTAAAATAGTTCAGAAAGATGGGACTGAACTACCTTTGAGAGCAGTTAGTGTGTAATGGAACCATTATAAACACTTTCAAGGAAAAAGATTAAGAATTCTAAGAATTGTAAAAACCAAGCTCAAATTCTCCATATTACAGATTTGGAAAATGAAGCTCATTACATTCAGAATTTGCTCTATTCTCATGGGACAGAAAGGACGAGAAGATTGGTTTGCTGAGTCCTGGTTTAGTGTATTGCTATTTTTGGTACATAAAAACCAGTTTCAGTGAAAGAGTTCGGCCATGCCAATCTGACTGAAACAAAAGGGTTACTTAATAGTAGGAAAACTGAGTTGAATTGGTCATTCAGAATTAATTTGCTCTTTGTATACACTCTAATTCAAATTAATTGATATATTTTTTAGATTGCCAGTTTCAAAATGTTCCTGGGAGCTTTTGGTTTCCTTGAAGGACCTGAGGGTTCAAAAGGGAGATATGTAAATCTAGGTCCAAGCAGGAGACAGAAACCACTCAGTGATTTAAACAGGAAAAGTTCATTAAACAAATTATTAAACCATGATTACACAGTAACTTTAAGGAGTAAAGAGAATGCTAAAGGGCACTGCATTGCTGAGAGAGAGTATCTAAGGAAGGGAAACTTGGAAAGGAGGTCTTCTCTCTAAGGCTAGGATCAGACCTCACTGGAGAAGGCATGGTGGCAGCCCACGGGATGGCAGAGAAGTGCACTGGGATGCCCAGCTCAGAGCTGGCCCAAAGTCAATGAGCAAATAGGAAACAAGCCTGAAGCACAGCTGAGCTGCAGCTGGTGGAGAATATACTGCTGATCAGTGATGCAGCTGCTGAACCCACAGAGAAGCTCTTTCCTCCTGCAACGTCCCTCCAACATCCTCTACTGAGACAGTGTAACACTGTGCTCACTTTAAAGCACAGTTTAAAGGAATCCCATCCATTACTGCAGAGCAGGTATTAAAGGGTAATTTTAGGCTGAGGCATTAAATTGATAAGTGGGAAAGGAGGCCTAGTAGGTCAGGCTCTAGGTCTTGTCCCCATTTCATTCAGAGCGGCTCTGCTATGCCATGTTTAATAAATAGTGGTTCCCTGAAATAGTTGTTTGAAAGCCAAAAAATACTGAAAGACATTACAGAGAAAAAGATACAATGACATAAAAATTTTAATTTTAGATTTAAAGAAAACCATTAACAAAATAAAAAAGTAAATGGCATTTGCAAATTCTTATTACAGAACAGCCCAGACTAGAGGAGGAAAGAGGGCTGCAAGAAGAGGCTCCAGAAAATTTTTAAAAATGCAACTAAGAAATGATTTGTGCTTAAGTTTTTGAAGAAAAAGAAGTATTATGTAACAAGTGAGTTAAGTATTTTAATGAATTTGATAATTCCATTGAAATCAAGCAAATAGAGAAGAAGGAATCATTTTTGAAGTTATATAAGAAGGAGAATAATCATTGTGTGGTCCTTGATTCAATAGTGTAGTTATAGTAAATGCTGATTGCAAGAAAGATTGTGCTACGATTCCATCAAATTATTGGAGTGAGGGAAAAAGACAGAGATATTACAAGATAAACTCTACTGAATCAAACAGATGAAAGATTTACTACATAATGCCAAAAAAAAAAAGAGAAATCAAGAGTTGTGTAATATTTTCTTTGCTTTAGAAATACTGAAGCAAATTACCAAATGCCATAAGAAATGAACCAAGGGTGCAAACGTTTTGGGGAGTAGAACTAGAGATATAAGGGGAAGTGAAGGTTTTTATTATAATTATTTTAGCTTTATTGGATTTTTAAATTATGCACAGGTTCTACTTTGATAAGAACAGGCCGAATCTTATATATAACATGACTTCTACAATGCAAAATTCACAAGAAAAACATTGGGAGAAAATATCTAAAATAGTAACAGTGATTGCTATCCTACATGACTGTTAACTGTGTCTTTATATTTTTAATCTTTCAAAACTTTCTAAAATGAGTATCATCAGAAAAGAAATTACCATGGAGAGAGCAAGTAAAGGGTTAAGCAAAGTCATTAGATTTATGAGAATGGAAAGCATGAAAGATAAATGAAGATAAAATGAATACAGAAGTATTATACCATCAGGCAAACAATATTTATTAAGTGACCATTGTGAGTCTAGCACTAGAGGTAATAAACAAACAAACAAAATGATAAAACTTTGCCCATTCCCTTGAGGCACTTAAAATTAAATGGAAGAAAAAAATAAATGGAGTAAATAAAAGTTAGATATTGATTTTATTTTAATGACAATGTTTTAAAACAATAAAATAACAAAAATCTTAGTTGACAGCAAGTTTAAAGATCTGTTACTCAAAATCATTTGAAATGAAAGAATAATTCCTTCTCATATTCTTGCTCCTACCATCAAAGATAATTAGTTGTAAATATCTCTCATATAAAATTATGAATATTACCATAAACTCCCTAAGTGTATTATTCAATTTGCAAAATGCAAAATTGAACAGGACTTTTCCCTAAAGATTCATCTTGTGTATTCTCAGGACATCTGCTTATCCTAATACCAGTGGTAATGATGATCTTTCATTCTGTTTTAGCATTTACCACTTGCTTGAATTGGTTTCAAATATCAAGTCAAATATCAAGTCACTTTCATGTCTGCCTTTAATTCAGATGTGAATTAACCAACAAAGTAATTAAGCTTAAATGTCAGAGCCTCTTCCTTAATGGACCCCTTATAGCAATACACTCTATATATTTTTGTAGGATTTGCAAACACAGGACACTTTAACCAAAATTGGTTGAAACTGCTGTCTCTTTCTGCTCCAATTTACTCTCCGACACACTTCTGCTTATGTAGAATCACGTTTGGAGTGGCTATGAAGTAGCTGAGCTGGGAACAATTGAGTTTGATTTAGTTAGGTCTACACATATGGATCACAGTCATGTCTATGTATATTTTAGCAATTCCTGGCCATTTTGGTATAGGTAGGACTTCCAGGAAATTCTCACAGCCCACTGTATTAACTCCCTCATTGTTGACACCAAAAGATGCAGAGCAGAGATATTATGGAGCAATTAATATGTCCTACTGAGGTTAGCACTGAAAGAATGAGGATGATGGAGGGGAAAAATGTTTGAAATACATAGTAATGTAACATGAAAAGCTAGCCTGTGGAAAGTTCCTCCAACTCTTACATCTCATTTAAAAAAAAAAAAAAAACATATATACACTACCAAATGTAAAATAGATAGCTAGTGGGAAGCAGCCGCATAGCACAGGGAGATCAGCTCGGTGCTTTGTGACCACCTAGAGGGGAGGGATGGGGAGGGTGGGAGGGAGGGAGATGCAAGAGGGAAGAGATATGGGAACATATTGTATATGTATAACTGACTAACTTTGTTATAAAGCAGAAAAAAAAAAAAAAAAAAAAAAAAAGATGTTCCACCTCATATGTCATCAGAGAAATGCAAATTAAAACAAAAATGAGATTCTACTACACACCTATTAGAATGGCCCAAACTGTAACACTGATAACACCAAATGGTGGTGAAGATGTGGAGCAACAGGAACTCTCATTCATCGCTGGTGGGAACGCAAAACAGCACAGCCACTCTGGAAGACAATTTTGGTAGTTCCTACAAAACTAAACATACACTTACCATATGATCCAGCAATCACACTCTTACTGGTATTTACCCAAAAGGAGTTGAAAGCATGTGCTCATAAAAAGGTGCACATGGATGTTCATAGTAGCTTTATTCGTAATTGCCAAAAGTTGGAAGCAACCAAGATGTCCTTAATAGATGGGCAGATAAATAACCGGTGGTACATCCAGACAATGAAATATTATTCAGCACTAAAAAGAAATGCACTATCAAGCCATGAAAAGGCATGGAAGAATCTTACGTGCATATTATTAAGTGAAAAAAGCCAGTCTGAAAAGGCAATCATCTGATGCCAATTATATGACATTCTGGAAAGACAAAACTATGGAGACAGGAAAAATATCAGCAGTTGCCAGGGGTTGGTGGGAAGGCGGAGGGAGGCAAGAGATGAATAGGCAGAGCACAAAAGATTTTTAGGGCACTGGAAATACTCTGTATGATAGATATACATCATTATACATTTGTTCAAAATCATAGAATACACAACACCAAAAGTGAACTGTAATATAAACTATGGACTTTGGGTGATGATGATGTGTTAATGTAGGTTCATCAATTGTAAAAAAAAATGTGCCACTCTGGTGGGAGATGTTGATAATTAAGTAGGCTGTGAGTGTGTAGGAGCAGGGGGTATTTGGGAAATCCCTCAATTTTTCTTTGAACCTAAAAATGCTCTAAGAAAATAAAGTGTTAATAAATTTTTTAATAAAAATACCGAAAGAAAGGGGGAGAAAAAGAGCATGTAGCAGTGGTAGGAATCACAAGAGATGTTTGCATAAAATAGAGCTTTTGTAAAATGAAAGAAAAAATGTAATGAGATGTAATATGCCAGTGCTGTCAAAGCTATGCTTAGGGTGCACAACGCAACCTGACTCAAAGTGAATATAATTAACACTGTCATCAGTAAAAAAAAAAAAAAAAAAAAAAAAAAAGAAAATTTTGATAAAACTTTTTTCCCCATATTTGACAGTGATAGTACAGTATTTACCTGACATTACAATAAGTTGTGAAGCTGAAAGAAAATTTTCAAATTATCAATAACATAAAAAAGTTTTCAAAAGAAAATCAAACATTATCTCCCTACACTCTATAGAAAATATTATTAAATTACACTCATATGAAACGGCAATCGAAGTTCAAAGCCAAAAATAAGTAGTAAAGAAATACTATAGAGTTGTATTAGGCATTTAATTAATTAAAATATAATGATTTTCTTCTGGGTTTTGTAATTTTACTGGTATTGGTCAGCTTTTTAAAATTAGCAATTTGTTAAAATTTTTCTCATCCTAAGTAAATGTTCACTTTCATACTAATTCTTGATTTGATTTGATTTTTCTCTAAATTTTCCCAATTTGTGTACAATTGAGGTCTCATAAAACTGAAGACACCCTGGATGTTTTTATTATTATTTCAAAGCACGTATCATGCCATGTTATGTAATTCCTATAAAACAAGCTTTATATATTGATCCACCATCTGGATCACCTTCTAATAACATTAATGTGTCTATTTTTCCCTTTGTTCCCCATGTGCAATAAGTTCAGATTTCAGATAATGCAAAAAAAATCCAAAAACTTCAACAAAAATTGAGTTGAGAAGTCAAAGGAAATAACACAATTGGTGAGAAAATATCCTGTACATAAAGTCTAAATGGAAGCTGCTCACTGTTTCACTCCATTCCCCTATTTCCACCCACATTATCTTTCAGGAGGTAGCTGGCCCATTCAAAGATGGAAAAGTGTCACTGGTCCTTACGTAAGAACTACTAAACAAACAAACATAAAGCAAAACAAAATCCTGGACAAAAGCAAAAGAAAAGAACATACCCAAAAAGTAGAGGAATAATCTACAACATAGGAAGAAATATCTTAGAAAATAGAAAATGAGTTCAAAGAAATAGATTTTTATCATCTCAGTTGAAATTATAGACATCTTGATTTCTTTGGGAAAAGGAAATGAGACAAGCATTTAAAGAAGAGATTTCAATATACAAAAGAAATTAAAACTGGCTGACAGAATTTAGAAAAGAAATGGAAAAGAAAACAAACATATTGCACAGGGGTACCCTGTATTACAAAGATCAAACAATAGAATAAACATGACTGAAAATGTAGACACATTAGTATATGGCCTAGAGGAAATTAGAAATGGAAGGAAAGAACACAGTCAAAAAGAAAAAGAAAGAAAGAGATAAAGGCAGCGATATGGAAACAAATATCCAGCAAACATACTTCTTGTCCCTAATCATGGAAAAGAAAGACTTAACATGGCACACCATGTACTCCGCCCCCAAATTGGCAAAGAATATGTAAGAAAATATATCCTCAGGAAGGTGTTGAAGTTGGGAGATGAATAAAAAATCACATGGGCTCTCCATCAGAAAAAATAAGTCATACACAATAGGTGAAAGTCGAGTTGGCCTCAACTTTCTTCACAACTCTACCCAAAACCAGAGACAAACAGGAGTAAACAGTTCTTTGCTCAGTGTTGTCACCTAAATGTGCCATTTGGAGTTGTTGGTCACTATCTTGGGACCAGGAGTGGAGACAAGAGAATAACTCAACATTCACACAGTGGGAAAAGCTGATGGTTTTCAGTCAACTCTGGATCCACCCATCACATCTGAGTGATAACCCTTTCTTATTACTTAAGTCATTGTGATTTCATTTCTTGACTACCTGTTTAAAACTTCCTACCTGATGCAGAGAGGAAATAAATATTATAAAAAATCAACCACAGAAAAATGGTAACATGAGTAACACAAATCAGAGTAAGGGTAAAGATGAAGAAGGTTGGACAAAGTTTAACTGTACTAGTTTCCTTATCTTTCATACATAACAGTCAATAAATACAATCTAAAGTTGAAGCAACATAATAATTCCACTCTCAAAATTGTGTTATTTTTTTCTTTTCCTAACCTTACAGGAATCTTTCAAAAACTAATATTCCTTATAATGAAGAAATTGAGTATTTTATCAAAATATTAGCAACACTTAAGTTTCATTTCAATGCTTTATTCTGTTAAATTCAGATAAAATTAATAAAATTTAAAAGAAAATAATACATAGTATGAGCCAATATTTTAAAAAATTATTTCTACTTTTCTATCCTTGAGTCTTTATACAGAAATATCTGAATTTTGGGACACCAAATATTAATAATAATTATTACTGGATAGTGAAAATTGGTAGTAGATTCTATTTTTTAATTTTTCTGCTTTGCCTGAGTAAAGGCAATAATCATAACAATAAAATCAATACAAAACAAATACAGTTTGTTTTTATAACACAATAAAATTGTTAGTCATAAAAATGAGCACCTATTTTGAACACTTATTTATACTGAAATGCATTACAGGCAATAAGATAATATTTTGCTTCACATTTCATAGTTACACAAAACTGTAACAGTTATGAAAATACATGCCTAATTTTATACCTACTATTGAAAAAGAATATGAATGGGAGATACTGATATTGGAACTTAATCATCTAGATCAAAATTTAGGTTATCAATAGTTTTAACTTTATATTTTCAAACTCACTTTTCAAAGCAAATAAATATTTCATATTGGACTGCCTTATGAAAGAGTATAAACATCAGGGAACTATTTTAAATGTTTTCAGAAAGAGAGTAAATCATATATAGATTAAAGGTGAGGGACTATTCCTAAAGGCATGTCAGAAAGCTTCCTACATGTGACAGGGTTTCATGTGCATTTCTACCTTTGTTAATGATCATCTGGTTAATATTTATCCTTCAGGTATCACCACAGGCATCATCTTGTTATATAGAGTCTTTGAAATCCCCATTATATGCACGCTTCCACTGATAACAGACAGCCTCTTAAAATCATGTACCATTGAACTACCCTCAGTAGTTAAAAAGTCATGAATTTACTCAGTCATTTTAGATCTCTATCTGAACAATTTCCTAATAAAGACTCAGTTCCATTTTCTGACTTACTAAAACCCTTTTTTGAGCTTTAGGCTCACCAAAATCCTACAGATGCTGAGAACTTGTTGACAGATTTTGAATTGGTTATTAATCACTGTGTGACATATTGACAGTGTGACAAACCAAATGTGTCCCTCATCAGATCCTTTAGCAGTTACTACTCAGATAAAATAAATATGAGTGTTCTTTAAATTGCATTAGTTGAAAGTTAAGCTGTTAGTTATAATTTTATAACAATATTTAAGAAAAAAAGACCACAAATTATCAAAAGCTTAAGATGGCCACTTTCATAATGTCGTTCAACTTTATGTATACATGACTATAACATAATTTCGCTGCAGTCAACTTAGGACAAGATGTGCTCAGGTTGCTTAAGAGCTGTAGTTTGCTCATTTCTACTGGATTTTACTTGGGGCCGTGCCTAATGCTCAGGCTCTACACAGACTACAATTTCTGCATGCAAAATTATGTCAATTTATTTTCATTTTGATAAAATTGCCATTACTCTCCTCGTTTCTTAAAACGACAAAAATCCCAACAGATTCAACTGTTCACAATCGATTGCTAGAACATCTTACAGCACAACAAAGATTTACTTAAGTAATTCAAATTACCACAAGGCTAATTATCGTTTTTTTCTTCATTATGTGAGTTGACTATAGCACTTCTTAATTCCATCATTCCTTGGTGCTCTGGCAAAACAGCCAGCCACCAGGTGTTGTGACTCTGGCTCCCGGAATTCTGCCTGATCTCCATTTTTGTATGGTAACATTGCAGCCAGGAAATAGATTAGATTATGCTGATGTTGAGCTACAGAAATACTGCTCAGTCCAGTAATCTTATAACAATGCAAAATGTCCACTAACAGCAGCCTGGCAGTATTATAATTGAGTCAGTTAGAAGTAAAGTTTGATTCCATCATATTATGAGGTGTCAGCCATGTGTAGAAATTAGTCATGTGAAGAAGGGGGTAGAAAAAGGAACTTAAGTTATGCCACTTGTCAACAATATACAGAAGACGAAAGAAAGTAGTCAAAGATTGTTATTTTCCTTGAGCTGGTATATCTTTCGCTGCATACTTAAAGAGGATAAAACTCTCTCAAGACCTGTTAATTGTCAAAGGAAGGACTGTGGAAATACGAAAAAATAAAAAAAGAATCTCCGATTGATTTCTATGACAACTATGGCAATACTCTATGCATGAAGAGAAGTCACTATCCTGATTTCTTGACAGGTTTACTTTGTGGTTCATGGATCATCTGTCAGAGGGTATGGAGCCGGAAACATAGGATGTGCACTGAATCACTCAAAGAATGAGTGTATCACAGTCAGCATCTGCTAATTATACGCTGTGTTTCCTACTAGGCTCCTTATTACTCTGAAGGGAAACTAGCGCTTAGAGAAAACTCTTTGAATACTGTCTATGGTTCATAGACAGATAACAAATACACCTAGATTAGGCAGAGCAGCTGAAACTGAAGATGGATTGATCACATTTTGAGCTGGTTGCCTCCTGTGAAAATAGTCAAGACATTAAATGAGCAAAAGCAGGAAAGTTTCAAATTCCAAACAATTAATCCTTTATTTACCTAGTAACTTAAGTAGTAGTCTTCCTCTTGAAAAATATGCTTCAGATACTGTGATAGGCAGAATTCTAAGATCCTCCATCCCCCGGTATACATATCCTGTATAATACCCTTCCCTTGCATTTGTGCAGGACTTGTCAAGATGATAGGATATCACCTCATTGATTAGGTTACTAATAAATTGACTGTGAGTTAATCAAAATGGAGATTATCCTGGGTAGACCTGACCAAATCAGTTGAGCCCATAAAAGAAAGTGAAGTCCCAACCGCTTCTGGCCTTGAAGATGCAACCTCCATGAGTTCTATACCTGTAAGGTAATGAATTCTGCCAACAACTACACAAACTTCCAAGAGGCTCTTCAGCCCTAGATGAGACCCCAGCCCTGCCCAACACCCGGACTACAGTCTGAGGAGCACTTGAGCAGAAGACCCAGCTAACGCTGCCCAAACTTCTGACCCAAAGAAACTGTGAGCTAATATATCTGTGTTGTTTTAAGCTACCAAATTTGTGGTAATTTGCTACACAGAGACAGAAAATCAATAGATTTGATGTTCAAAACTGACCTTTTAAAGAATATTTCTTTTATTTGGAACATATTTCTGTACATATGATGTTCTCCACTTAGCCAATAGTATTCTCCAGAATCATGTTTCTCTGACTGAATCTGAATTGAATCTTGTTTCTAATTCTCACTCAGTTTCATCTGTCACAGATACCACTATAAAATCCTGACTTTTCAGACCAATTGTGAAACCTCAAATATTTCAACTCCTCTGGTTTAACTTTAATTTTTTCAATCTTTATGTAAAATTCTTCCTACATTCTAAAGGAAAACTGGAGAAGATAGGTGTTTTTCCATTCAATTGATTTCAGTCAGCTTTTTGTCTTCCTAACTACTGAGGAAAAACAAAATTTTGAAAAACAATAAAAACCCAATTATATGTGTTATATTTTATACTTTATATAGTTACCTTATTTCATTTTAGAAAAATAACTTAGAAAATATAGGTTTGATGTTTAAAGATAGTCAAAGGAGATCCAAAAGCCACTCGGCAATTAACCTTGAATCTAAACATCTTCACCTTCCCCAGCATCTCACATAGTGTCTCAGGTATAGTAAGTACCAAATAAACATTTGCTATCTGAATGAATAGAAATAAGAAACTTTAATTTGTACAAAATGTCAATTGCCATTTATCTTTTCAGTGTAATAAATAAATGATGTATTTTCTACTTTAGATTCCACAATTCTATACTGAAAAAATAACACATAAAGAAAATTCACAATGCACTGAAGAGCAGATGGGTGGAACAGACATCTCTTTATAATGGAAACATAGGTCATTATTTTTAAGGTCTGTATACTCTCCAGGATATATCTAGATAATAGTTTCAGAACATAAAGGGAGAGCTTCTGATTTAGTTTGAAAATCTTTCTTTGAATGCCTTAACAAAACACTGATGTATAATTAACTATATAGTTCATGAGCTTTCTCTCATAATGATCCTATATGACTCTCGAATTTCACTCTGTCAAACCCGTACTGTGCTGCAAAGTTGGGGAGATAGGAAGGAGACAGGACTATCCTCGTAGGGGGAAAAACCTTTCATAATGTTTTCAAGATATGTTTTATAAAGTGTCATAAAACTCAAAATATGTTTTATCAAGTGTCAAAAACTCTAGTACTCTGTTGGTACTAGAGGATTATGGGCAGTGGATTACCATCACCATTGAGAGAACATGAGGTTTCATTGTGTAGAGAAATAGCATGGAAATCTCTATACTTGCTCATACTATTTAGAACTTTTGCCCTAAGATCTCCACTTTCTCTAGACTTGCCACGGCTTCAGACATCCACGTGGCAGCAGAAGTGGATCCTCCAGGAGCCCTCTCCTCCTCTTGCCTTGTTCATACTGCTCGGCAAATTTTCTGAGAATAAGGTATCTACATACAGAGCTGTCATGTACACCTAGCTTTCCCTGCAAAGAACTTCTGAAAAGCCACAAGGAAACTGATCCCTCCTGCTGCCTCTCCATTTAAGAGACTTGGAGATGGCTTGGCATTCATGCTGTGGGATTGTGGCTTTTCTTCCTAAGGTGACTCTTCTCTGGCTGACGTTCATATTAATCTTTCCAGTGTAGAAAAAGGCCATCACCAAAACTGCCTTGTACTGATCTGAAAACATGAAAACTGAAAGCACCAATTACATGATTTTCAACATGTTTGAAAGTAAGAATTATATGATACACAATCCATAGCTCCTTTTATAACAACTATAGAATATTTTATGTACTATATTAAATCCTACACAAAAATACTGAAACATGTAACACTGAGCTTCTCTTGTGTGATGTGGATGGCAAGTATGGTCACTTAGGAAGTAATTCCGTTTCACAACCACAGAAAACAAAACAAAACAAAAAACGCATTGCACCTTGATCAACCATCAGGAGAGAGGGCATGAAGTACAACCAAGGAGAACAGTTAATGAGAATTGAAAGTTGTGAAGTTCAAGTGCCTTCCGCCTACTCTGAGAGCAAAAATCTCAGTCACAGAAAATAATAATATTTAACTAAGGCCGACTGTAGCTAAACAGGACAAATATTGAATCATCTGGGGACTTTTAAAAGAAACAGATTCCTTAGGCCCCGTCCAAGTGTTACTGAAATACACTCTTTGGGGATGTAGTCTAAGAATCTTTATTTTTAGAAAGCTAACTCAATTGATTCTATTATTATCCAGCTTCAGAAACCAAATCAAGTGGATGCTGTGGTTTGTTGCTCAGATTCTCCCTTCGGGAAGAGTCAACCATCCCACAGTTGCCACGTCCCTGGGTGCAGCCAGCATCCAATGACTGGTTGATGTGACAGGTCAAAGACCTCATGTGTACCTTGGTTTGACATAACGCTAAAGGAATCAAAGCTGCAGAACCTCGCCTGAGCTTGGATGCCACTCTCAGTCCCTCACAGGTGTTATTCCCGGAAATAACAATAAAATTCCTGCATGCAACTTCTCCTTCAGAATCAGCTTCTCCAGAAACCCAAGCAAAGAGAGCTGGTGCTTAAGTGATCTTTGAATGCGGACTCTCAACTAGGCAGTAGCGGATAGTCAAGCAAGATGAGAAAGATATATACATGGGGGAAGGACCAGGAGTCCCAAGGCACCGTGAATTAGAATATGAGCAAGGTAGGAATTCAACAAGACACTCAAGCAGAGGGTGACACAAGGGGGACAGTCAGAGGCTCAGTGGAGTGAGGAAGGCAGCAGAGGGGAGGTTGGCCAGCACAGAGTCTCTGAAACGGGGAGCGATTTTGCTTGGAGCAGTGGGAGGTCAGCCCCGTGGACTACTGAAGTTGGGGGACGGTAAGAAGGAAATCCCTCCAGGGCTAAAGCAGCAGTTCAAGCCCAGTAATGGCTTTAGAAGCCCAGTGAGGAGGATGTTTGTATAAGGGGTGAAGCAACAGCAGCTTCGAGTAGGGAATCAGCTAAAGTCAGTTAGGTAGGATGTCCGCCTGGGGATTGTTGAAAGGAGGCAGGAAATTGGTTATATACAGAGAGATTGATCAAAAAAGTAAATACACTGAGTATATGAGTATGTATGTAATACTATACATATGTTTATTATACATATTTAAATATTATACATATTTATAATTGAATATTTATATCTAAATATATATTTCATATATTTACACACACACATTCTCTAGCTCTGTGCAGCGAGAGGGCCTGATAGCAGTGATACCCCAATAGCAATGTGTATATTTAACAGCCACATTTTTGCTTCTAAATTTCATTATCCACTTAAAAAAACCAGAACAACTTAGAGAAATGACTAACTCCAGGGCTGAGGGAGAGGAAGTACAAGATGAGCCTGGAACATCTTTTTGAGACAAAATAAGGAAGTGATCAAGATGATGAGATATATCAAGAGAACATCTTGAAGGGGCTCCGCTGGTCAAATCTGGAACAATTTGAGCATCAACATGAGTAGTGATGATAACAAATTAAAACCAGAGAATAAAATATGAATTCATGAGTATATAGTGGTATAATTAATTAATTAAAAATTAAAAGTTTGATCAAAGATATAGGGATAAATAAATAGGGATAAATAAGTAAAAAGGATATTTATTTATATCAAAAATATCTCCTTAATGAAATACTTAACACCAAAGAATAAAAGAGTAACTTTACAGTGAAGACTCTTTTAAGATATCAAATTAGTCAACTAGCAATGGGACAAATCAAATGTGTGTAACTTGGAATGACATATGAATAACAGCATCATTTCTTTGACATTCCTGCCAAATGACACTATATAACCCAAATCTAACCAGGAAGAAGCATCAGATAAACCCAAACTGAGAAACAACCTACAAAATAAATTGCCTGTAACCTTCAAAAATATCAATATCATGAAAGTCAAGGGAAGACTGAAGAACTATTCCAGATTAGAAAAAACTAAAGAGATATGACAGTAAAATGCAATATGTCAGTCTGTATTGAAAACTTTTGTAAAAGGGCTTAATTAATGGGACAATTCATAAAATTTTTATCGAGTTTGAGGATTAGATGGTAGTAATATTTCAATGCTAATTTCCTGATTTTGATGGTTGTATTGAGGTTAAATTAGGAGGATGTGCTTCTCTGTAAAATAATACACAAAGTATCTGGGGGTGATTAGACATTCTGTTGGTGACTTGTTCCCAGAAGTTTCAAGAAACAGAGTTCTTTTTATTTTTCTTGAATCTTTTCTGTCAAAATTTTTATAAAAAGTAAATTTAAATGAAATATATGAGATTTGGGAACTCTACTGTCTTCCACATTGCACATAATGAGGACCCAATTACTAGTGGCAAGGAAAATACTGTTAGCTCCTGGCATGCTGTAACCATGAAATTGTTAAACTTTCACAGAAGTTGAGCTGGGATGGTCTGTCAGTTGAAGGTGGATGGATGTACTATCTCAGGTATTCTAAAGATTCAGAAACGATAATTCCAAGTGTATTGGAATTGGATGGCTGCTGTTGAATACTATGATTGCACTGAATAAAAGGAAGGCTAAGGGTGATTAATTATAAACTTAAGTGTAAGTGTGAAAATCAGAGAGACCAGTAAAATATTACAGTCTGACCTGAGGGCTATGTCAACTCTCCCAACCTAAGTAACAATATAGTACAAAGGGATCTGAATTATCTGAGTATCTCACAGAACATCACATCAGTCTACTATTCAGTAGAGAATGCATACACCATTTGAAAAACAGTTCTTGGCATGTTACTGGGCCCTGACAGAGAATCTGAATGTTGAACCTAAGATCAGGAGCAGGATTCTATTAGACAGATGTACTAAGTATAAGGTGATGGGCCCATCAGCATGATGGGGAAGAATGGTGGAAGAAAAAGGCCCAACTTGTACCATGTATACGTCAGCAAAGTATGTATGTGCAAGTCTCAGAATGACTGATTCTAAAACATAGCTCAACTCAGGATGCCTTCGAAAGACAATGGTAAGGAGAAATCCTCCAGTGGGCAGTATTAAGCAGATTAATAAACTTGGGCTACTGGGCAGCAGGGAATGGCTTAGCTGGATGGTCAGAGTCCTGAGAAGAAAAGATCGGAATATTACAATCAAGGGTTTCTGGGAAAGACCATGTGATGCACTTATGGGCCTGTGCATGAAGGGTGAAGATTATTGTGTCACGTGTTAATGCCACCACAGAAGAGTGATTCAACCAATTGCTATCAGTCAGCCTCTGCCACTGGCCACCCCAGTGCTTGCACAATGGGCTTGTGAATATAGGAGCCATGCTGGCAGGGTGGAGGTTCTGCACGGGCTCAACAGCATTTACTCCTCACCAGTGCTTATCTAGCTGCTACTGCTACTAAATATCAAACCTTTCAGCAACAGAGACGAATGCCAAGTCCCAGATACAACACCATTCTTTCATGAGTACAACTAGGCACCTGGTGGCAGGTTGACTACATTGGACCCCCTCTACTCCAAGATGGGCATCTATTAATATTGCTGGGGTTGAGCTATATAATGGATATGGTTTGCCTTAGCCAGTAATACTACCCAAGATCTTACAGAGTTCTTGATCCACCTACATGGTTTCTATAACATTATCTAATCTTAAATGAAAGGATCTATATTATAACAGTCAGTACAGGAGTAGTACCATAATCACAGGAGCCACTCATGCCATCAAATTCTATACCACCCAAAGGTGCCATAACGAAAGAGCAATGGAACAGCAACTTGAAGGCATATCTGTAGCATCAACGTAGAGAAAACATACTGCAAAGTTGAGGCAACAAACTGCATGACACAATATATTCCTTAAATCTGAGATCATTAAAAGGGGCTGTGTCTTCAATAGATAGAATACCTATTGGTTAAGGAATGAAGGGTTGAAAATAGCAATGGCCCACTTGCCATAACTCCAAGTCACCCACTAGGATTCTTTGTGCTTCCCATCCTTTCAGTTTTAGGCTCTATGGATTTAGAGGTCCTTGTTCCCAGGGGAAATACTTCAAACAGGGGACACAGTAAGTATTCCATTAAATTTTAAGCTATGACTGCCACCTGGTTCCTGCCAAAAGACCAGAAGGTAAGGAAATGATGACTACTTTGGCAGGACATGAGGCTACAACAGCCTCCAATGGGGGCAGGTGATCCAGAAGGACATCTTTAGTAACTCCACTGTTAGAATTTGATAGGTGCACAAGGACAACAGCAGATTCTTGATCCCTGAGAGACCAGGAGCTGTGTCACTCTACTATTTAAGCCATGTAGTTCAGTGGAGGTACTGCTGGTGAAGAGAAATTAGAATGAACAGTAGAGAAGGGAGATGACGAATGTCAGTTGCTGGCCTGAGACTGGCTGCAGCATCAAGGTTATAGTTCATCCTATTAACCTTCCTTTCCTGAGATTCTCCAGGGAAAGGGAACAACCAGAATCCTAGAGGAGCTTTCCCAGATAAGTTGAACTTACTATGTGAAGCAAGGTAATGGTGGTATAAGCGTGAAGTACAGTGGATACCAGGACCACCTAGGACCCCTTTAGGACCCAGACACTCATTCTCCCAACTCTGGGGAGTGCTGGTGACTGATGGATCACAGATGACTCCCTCTCCAGGAATCTGCCCCTTCACCTGAGCAGCCCGCATTTCTTGATTGGTGGATGCAAAGATACAAGAGCCATTTTGTATCTTTGCCTTGAGCATTTTGCTTGAATCTAGGATAACTCTGAAGAATCATCCCAACTTCAGAACTACCCAGGGGATTTTGGCTTAGGCCTCTGTTGCATTTAAATGGCAGTTCAACTTCTCCCTCTGCTATTCTTTCCTTCCTTTCTCCCTCACAGGTATTGCTTCTGAGAACTCTTTCCAATAGAATTCTTGCACACAAACTCTGATCTCAGTGTGCTTCTTGAGGAATGTGACCTAAGATACTAAGAGATGGGAAGCATCTAATTCAGATGTATTGAGAAGGGGCATAACTATTTTTGAAAATCTTGGTTTCCTTCTAGTATCATGCCTTAGAGTCTTGTGAAACAAAACACAAATAATAACAATGAGAGGGAAAGATAGAAGCGAAAGGAGAGTGAATAAAGGAGCAGGAGCAGCAGGTATGTATGTTGGACACCTAATATGCTCCCTACTA
Organism: Balaenoptera musculus; assembly: GCF_009873245.2. Taxonomy (NCBI): domain Eukaryota; kingdom Metazoa; phylum Chordata; class Mammalia; order Artiodactyla; family Balaenopteridae; genus Balaenoptera; species Balaenoptera musculus. The sequence continues at coordinate 96,033,157 of NC_045787.1, forward strand.
TACAAGCTTTACACGTTTAGTCATGTTTTATTCTCAACAACCACACAAAGAAATGATCATCCCAATATCATGGTGGAGGAAGTAAAAGTAAGAGAATTTTAATAACATACAGAACTAGTAGTATCCATATTACCTAAACCCCAAACTGACTGATTTATTCTCTCTAGAACTTCTTCCTCCACTTGTAAGAATATGGGTTAAAGGAGACAGAGTTGGGAAGAGTGGCAAAGCCATATTAGGTTCCAGGCAATCAATAATAAATGGCTCAAGGGTCAGAGTATAACAGCTAGCAAGAATAACTAAGATGTATTGAGTAGTTCTTCTGTGCCAAGCACTATATTAAGCTATTTACATGAATTTTTTTCACTTAATCCTTAGGACTACTGCCTGAGTAGAGGTAGTATTATTAACCCCTTTTTACCAACAAGGATGTGGATTTACTCAAAGGAGTATAAATATCTTATTCAGGCTGATACACACAGTGTAGTCCAATTGTTCTCAAATTTTATCACGGAGGAATATCTGGAGAACTTGCTAAAACAGAATATATATTTCTACTTCAAGAGTTTATGATTCAGAAGATTTAGAGTGGGGGGTCTAAGAATTTACACTTGTACAAATTCCCACATGATGCTGACAGTGTTGGTGCAGAGACCACATTTCAGAACCACTGGTACAGTCCAGGACAAGGCTCAAAATCAACCTCAGGCATCCTAACTTCAGAGCCCACAAATTCCCTGCTAAATACACACTTTTAGCAGAACTAACCCTGGGTTAGGAATGAGAGCCATTGTACCAGCCAGACTCACTTCACAATGCTAAGCAAGGCATTTTATATTTCAATGTCTTTATAAAATAATAATAGTCAAACCTTCTGCCAAACCCATGAAATATTGTGAGACTTCAGATTTTTCCTAATATAAATATGAATTATCATAAGGGGTATAATCAGTAAGGAAATAACAATTTATTGTACTTATTGGACTGTAAGCAGTCCAGAGACTTAAGCACCCTCCAAAGAAAGCAGGTGAGACACACTAACAGCCCTTAAGAACAAAGGTATGTCAGGAAGCTGCTGGGTATCAGGCAGGAAAAAAGAGAAGCACCAGGAGGCAGAAGAGATGAGGAAAGAGAAAGTGATCAGTAGATATTTCACTTACTGTGATTTCCCCTTAATTTGGCCTTAAAAGGGGGCAGTGGTTTTTGCACATTTTTTGGAATTGGAAGCGACGAGTAGAGGCCCTACTGTAGGAGGAGGGTCTTGTAGTCACTTAGATCCCATTCCCTGGCTCTAGAGAGGATGGATAAAAAGTGCACCTCAAGTGGCATACAGTGTTTGAGAAAGACATAGCTTACGGTCATGTAACAATTAGAAGATAGCACCAAACAAGTGATGATCAAGTACTTGCACCTCTGGCACGGTTAGTGTTAGTAGAAGCCACAAAGAAACAAATAGGACGACTTCAAGGTAGAAGCATCAGCACTCAGCCCTGGGCCTCCTAGACCCCAAGACAATAGAATTCAACAAAGGAAATGACTGAAGTCATCTCCAGGCAAGTACTCCAAAACAGAAAAAGCTTAGCACTCTCCAGCATATTGGATAAAGCCTGTTCTTATGGCCTAGAAACTTTATTCTATTTTTTTAGTTTTCCTCCAATTTTTATTTTTTTAAAATTGAAGTATAATTGATTTACAATATTATATTAGTCTCAGGTGTACAACATCATGATTCAATAGTTTTATAGATTATATTCCATTTAAAGTTAAAAAGTATTGGTTATTACTAGCATACTAGGCACTTGTATACAACTAGATATAAATGACTGAGTTTATTTTTTAAAAAAGAAGAAGCAGTATGTGTTTTACAACATAAATCTTCTGAGAAACTTCTTTGTATCACTTGGAGGAGTGAGGCAAATGTAATTAAATAGAAATTATCTCCATCACTTTTAAAGTGAGATGACTTTGGGCCCCTTTTCCAAAATCATGTATTATATTGTCTCTGCTGTTTCAACATCATTTTCTTCCCCTTAAAATATTTTCTTTTTTTATTGAGATACAGTTGATGTACAATATTATATGTTACAGGTATACAACACAGTGATTCTCAATTTTTAAAGGTTATACTCCAATTATTGTTATTATAAACTTTTGGCTATATTCCCTGTGTTGTACAATGTATCCCTGTAGCTTATTTGTTTTATACATAATAGTTAGTACCTCTTAGTCCCCTGCCTTTACTGCCCCTCCCCCCTTTCCTCTCCCCACTGGTAACCCCTAGTTTCTTCTCTGTATCTGTGGGTCTGTTTCCTTTTTGTTGTAGTCACAAGTTTGTTTTAATTTTTAGATTCCACATATAAGAGATATCATACATTATTTGTCTTTCTCTGTCTGGCTTATTTCACTTATTATATTTTCCCACCACACCATTTAGGGCCAGTTCCCTCGTGTGTGTTCAGGGAAATAAAATAAGCAAAACTTGAAAACAATGCAAAAAGAAGAGTTCTATAATATTTTTTAAGAATTCTATAATTTTTTAAAATGTTATACTACAGTATTTTCTGACAAGACTGCCTGAGGGTCATTTGATTCTCTCATGGGATATAGTTTTGATTTACTATTCACAGTTGATTAAGGCTCGTATGTCATAACCCTGTAAAGTTAGAGGTTGATTTGTGGACAATGAACCACTTGTGACTTTTTTTTTTTTCTGTTTGATAGAGAAGATATCCCCCAAAGGTTATAGCTTATTGCCTTACAGGATATTAATGAGTTTTTTTATCAGACCAAGCAATCTCAATCCAAATTTCTTTTTCCACTGACCTTATAAATCTGAATTTCTCATATCCTCATTAAATCACCTTTGTCATCCTGTATTAATGAACTGAATAAAATTTTGAAACGTGCTAACTACTTGTATGAGTATTATTTTATAACAATTTGAGAATTGCACATTTTCATGTATAATGGATGAGTTGATGTTCAAATCTTTTATCTAGATTTTTTTCATATCTCATTTTAAACTTGGCTGGGAGGCAATGGTTTGAATGGAAGCGGAAATGAATACAGTAAGGTCAGTAGTCATATAAATGGGTATCAGGAAACAAGACAAGTTCTTGCTACCTTATCCAGGGCTTTGGAAATAATTGGATATTAAAGAATATGTTTATATATAAATGTAAGACGTCTTAGATCAGGTAGATCAACTAAATTTGCTCCCTGGGAACAGACCTATACTCTGTCTTATCATGGACTTGTGGATATTTGTAGCTAGGTTCAAAAAACACTCTGATTGATAGTGGAATAGAAGAGGAATAAGGCATAGTCCATGCTCTCTTGTAGACTTTACAGTTCCATCCATTCATTGATTTATTTAGTATGTATTTATGGAGTGCTTCCTAAGTTTCCACTCTTGCTTGATATAAACAGTAAACTTTTTTTTTTTTTTTTTTTTTTTTTGCCTTCCACTGATCCTACTTTCAGAAAAGTGGGAATGAAAGACAAAAATAGATGCATAAAAAAGTTAGGTGCTGATATGTGCTATGAAGAAAAATTAAGGGGAATAAGAGAGTAATAATGATGGAGGCTGCTATTTCGTATGTGGCTGCGGTGTGTACATGTGGTGGAGAGGGTTCCTCTGAGGAATTTACATTTGAACCAGGGACACAAGGAAGTGAGGGGATATTGTTATTCTTAAATTAAATTGGTCCAAAACAAATGATGTTATAAATATTCACTGTTTATCTTTCAAAAACATTCTAAGGGAATATTTAAAATATGTAGACCCCTGCTAAGTGATGAATGAGAGATAATCAACCCAAAATAGAATTTCTATTATAACACTGTCTATAAATTGATACTAAAAGTTAAAAACAAAATGAATTTTATCTTCTTTAATTGTAAAAATACAGTTAACTACACAGCAAAGGATAATAGAATTTCTATTTTCCTTGTCAGAATCTCTTTGATTCCTAGCATCAAAGTCAAAATAATTACTTTTTCTTATTTTCCTTCAATTCCTCAACATAATGTCAAACTTATCTTGCTTATAATGAGAAGAGGAGTCCTAAAACTTGGCTGCACATTGGAATTACCTGGGGAATTTCAGATACATATAAGTTTCCTGGATGTCAACAACCCAGTTCTGACGTAATTGGCCTGGGATGTAGCCTGAGCTTCGGGATTTTGATACCACTCCAGGGACCCATTCAGGGCAGCCAAAGTTACGTAGCATCCATGTAAACCATGACTTTACCAGGCAGTTCCCCTCTCTGTCCACCCCACCACACCCACCCGCAGAGTTTCTGTCTTTCTTTTTATTGTTGACAGAAGAACCATAACTTGTTCATTCCATTAATGTCTTCTAACTCTTACTGGCCCTTCCTATTGGCAGACACCATTTCATTCTTTATCTGTGGAGACTTTTTTTTTGCCTTAGAACTAACAGGTTTCCTATTTTAATTGAACAAATCACTTTATAGACCTATTTGTTGCTATCATATAATTAAATATAGCAATATGATAATTAAATTTCATAACTAAAATCTAATTAAAACATAATTCATAATTTAGCTGTGTACAGAATTTTAGGTTAAAAGCTATTTCTCCCTTGAAAATTTAAAGATATTGTTCCAGTTTATTCTAACACCTAATGCCGCTGATGAGCAGTGTGATGTGTTCCTTTGCTCCTGCTAGGCTGATTCATTCACACCTTAAACAATTTTGCCATATCTTGTTTTTATTTTATAGTCTACATGATTGTATTATCTTTACTTTTTCTAAACCTTCTACTGAATAATGATCATTTTAAATTTCTACATTATCTTTATTATTTTTTAATGGTCCTTTCTCTTAACATCCTGTTCATGTTCTTTGGGTACAAGGTCATCTTCAATTACTCTGAGGATTTTTTTTTTTCCTCTTTTGTCCTCTGAATTTTCGCTTTTTCCCTGGGATCAGGTCTGTTTATTTGGGTCTTTCTTTTTCATATTGCTGATTTTCTTCAAGTACTTAGTGATCCATTGTTATCCTTTCAGGGTTAAAAATTAGGGGGTATAAAGGTTAACTGAGGGTTCTGAGTACAGGGGCATAGTTTGACTTGGGGGATTTGGTTTACCTCCAAATGGATGAGTAGTTTTTCACTAAGTTTGGGCTTCCCAAATGTCAGACTAAGGAGGGCATCACTTTGGAGATCAACACCCACCCTTCCAGCCCTAGTCTTCTTTGATTAGCTGACTTAATCTCCTTAGAAAAGAGCCTTCCCTTTTACCAGAGAGGTCCATATTAGGGCGCTCATAAGCTAATATGGAAGGAAGAGGCAAGAGAGATCTCCAGTGCATATGCTCCGTGGTTAAGTTTTCAGTTAACCACCTATTTTTAGCCTCTTCTCCCATTACCATATGAACCCAAATCTGGTGCTTCTGTAGGTGCTGCAAGAGAGATCACCTTTCTCCCTTCTCAATCCCTTTGAGTATTCTGGGCTATAACTCCCTCCTTTCCACTTGATCTGTTAAAACCCTACAATTTGATCTCTGTCATCCAGAAATATGTTGAAATCAGTCATCCACTAATAACCTCATTCCATCATAGTTTCTTCATTGGTTTGAATTTATTTCTTTAAAATTTTTTTCTCTGCTATTATATTAATTGGGTCTTAGATGAAGGGAGACCAGTAAGCATGCTTACTGTATCATCTGGGGGTCAGAGAAATCAAGGTTTCATTCTTATATCTACCTGTTATTATTTAAATTTGACCTTAAGAAAATTTCTTCAAATAGATTTTTTTCTTCAAATAGATTTTTTTGATGAACAGTAGTCTGAACATCTACAAGTGACAGTTGAATTATATGAAGAGATTCACCCTGGGATGAACTGTACACAATGACATCAAATCCAGATTTTCTGTTATATAACGCAGGTGCTAGGACCAGAAGAGAGCTGTTTATATTGATATGCAGAGGTCAGCCTGTGAGCCAACGTTTGTAGAAAGGACAGGAGAAGCCTGATTCTTAATGTTGGTAAGCTCAGTTCTCCCCACAGACAAGAACCACTTGAACTCCTTCTATAGTCTCAGCTTCACTCTCAGTTCCTAGAACCAATTCAACATGAGCCAGGAGGAACTGAACCACTCCAAATTCCAATTCCACAGTTTCTCCTGGCCCAGCTCTGGGGTGCTATTTGATCCAGTCCTTCTACTGGGCCTCTGCAATTCTCTCTCTCCAGGAATCCTTTCTCTTGTTGTTTATTCTCTCTGGATACAGACAGGGGTGGGGTTCTGCTTGGTTGGGTGCCTCCTTCTCATGGGCTGGACACCTGAGCATCTGCTAGGCCATCTGTCTGATGCCACCTGGCCTGCAGGCCCTTAAATCAGTTACCTTGGATTCCACACTCTTGGCTTCTATTGTTGGCACAGAGCTCCCCCACTGTCAGTCTCCATGTCACCATTCACAGTGCTCTGTGGTTGTGTTCTTTAAGCATTGTGTTTGCCTACCAGCTGGCACTCTTTTGTCAGCATCTTCTAATGTTTACTTTCCAAGACTTGTCTAGACCCATAAGCAAGATGCAAGTCAATTTATAGACAATTTTCAGATAGGACAAAGATGACAAATTTTTAGGGTGACAAATTACCTGAAACAATACTGAAGTCCCATTTCTAACAGTCTTTACTGCCTCCTCGCCAACTCTAATCTTCTACCCTTTTAATCCTACTGTATTCCCATTTGTGAGGCAGAATGATAGGAGCTAAGAGTGCGGGTTTGGAGAGAATCAGGGCTCTAGTAACTATACATTCTTTATGGCAGAGTGTTTGTCTCCCCACCCAAGAAGGGAGAAAATAACATTACTGCTTCAGACAGGTTTTGAGAATTACTGGAAATTATACACTGTTGGCACCTAGAATAATCCATGTACTTATTTTGTCGCTCCATAGTGCCTGCCTCTTATATCTCTTGTACACTTATGCTGCTCTCACTTAACTCACTGAATTTGCCTGTGAGAATCTGAGTGTGTGACCTTGGCTTGATCACTTAGCTTAGTGTCCCAGATTCTGAATTTTACTCTCATCTTAAAAGAAATACCTAAGAACTAAATAACTATTTCCAAATACTGTGCTATTTTAATCACTGTAAATTTAGGCATAGTTATACCATAATTTAATTTGTGAAATATAAGTTAAGCATTTTAGGAAAAGATAATTTCTTGTTAGTGTGCATAAACAGCAACTGAATATTTACCCATGAAAAAATACTGGTGACATGATTTTGGGATGAAACAACAGTAGGGATTTAGAAATCTCCTCATTTAAAATTTGATAATTTCGTATATAATGCAAATAAGTGTATTTATTTAGAGTCCTACTCTCCTACCACAGCTTGTCCCGAATAGTTAGATGAAGAAGTTTCCAAAATTAGAATGGTAAAGGGTATTGCAACAGTTTTTCAGTTAAATTATGTCAGCGCTGAATAAGCCTTGCTCTAAAAAAAAAAAGGAAACAGGGAACAACTTGCATATGTTTTAGTGTAAGCACTTCTTATACCAGTGGTTGTTACCATGAAGTCAGTCAGTATCTTGAGGAGGAGATGGCCTCCAGTCACCAGTATTTTTTAAAAGCTCCCAGGTGATTCTAATATGCAGCCATGTTAGAAGACTACTCTCTGATATAAATCAGAGAATGTCAACACTTGGATCACATTTTTAAAGAGCAGGTCTAACTTTAATTCCAAATATAATGCAAGTGAACATGGTGGAAGTTAAAGCAATATTAAAGTAATATTTTCCTGTTCATAAGAATCACCTCAGATAGTGGTTGAAAATGTCAATTCCCTGGGTCCTCTCCTGATTCGGGTCAGATTTAGTAGGTCTGGGGCAAGAACTAGGAATCTGCATTCTAACTCCAGCTGATCATATATGTATGATCATATATATATATATGATCATACATGTATAGCAAATACAAGGTATAGAACTCCAAAAAATACATAAACTTCAAGGAAGTCTCAAATACAGTGTTAAGGTCATGGGCATGTGTCACAGTTCTCATGTGCACAACACACTGGAAGTCTTTTTTGTGTGGTTTTTTTTTTTTTTTTGATTTGGGTGTCAGAGGCCGAGGGAGGAAGGAGGTGTGGGGAGATGCAAGTTCAGAGGGGAGACTGACAAAGGGTGAGGAACCAGGCTTATGTGAGCTTAGAGTCGATTGAAAAAAGAGAACGTGGTAAGGATTTGGTGGCCTCGTTTTACAATGGCTGTAACTTTTACTTAATGCTTTACCAGGTACGTCCCCCAACCTCCCTCCTATTTATAACAAACCTCTGCTTTAGGATTTTGCCAGAAAAAAAAATCAGATTAAAGAAATCTTATGAAATTAATATGATTTAATATAACACAAAAAAGAAGGCAAAAATATACAATGGAGAAAAGACAGTCTCTTCAATAAGTGGTGCTGGGAAGACTGGACAGCTACATTTAAAAGAATGAAATTAGAACATTCTCTAACACCCTATACAAAAAAATAAACTCAAAATGGAAGTCTTGACATTGTCTTGGATCATAGAAAAATGTGTAGTGAGGTTCCAGAAAAATTCTTAGAGGTACAGGCATTTGGATAACAAGATCATAGAAATCATCTCACCAGGCTGGCAGAGAGCAGTCAGCAGCATGTAAATGAAGTTTCACTGAACAGTGCAGGTGACAATGGACCTCAGCTCTCCTTGGCCCTGTCCCCATCCTGAGTACGGAGAATCACTATGGTGAACTTCTCCTTACCCTCTGCTGCTTTATGCTAAACACTGTTTCATTACTTTGTGTTTAGTGCTGGGATGAGTACCTAAGTATGGGGTCCATGACTTTTAGATAACTCTAGGCACAGTGAATCACTTTCTTCTGCACAGGGATGAGAGATGTAAAAATAGGTACTGCACAGGGTTGTGCACTGGGCCAGCAAAGTATAACTGCTTGTTTTTGTGAAGACAATTTTATTGGAACACAGCACACCAATCATTTATATAATATTTGTGGCTGCTTTGGCACTGCAATGTCAGAGTTGTGTAGCTGTGACAGAGGCCATCTAGTCTACAAAGCTGAAAGTATTTACTATGTAGCACTTTACAGAAAAATTTTCTGGCCCTGTGTCATCTTGCCACTGTGAAAGTACCTGGGATTGTGTCACCTCAGCATAAAGCACAGTATGGGACAGTGAGAGGCTGAGCCCTGAACGCTGTAGGTACCTGAAGCTATTCCTACTCCTGGGCTTCTCAGCTTGAGACTATAAATGATTATCTTTTGTTTTGTTTTTGTTTTGCTTTACTTTGGTTTTACTTTTGTTTTACTTAAGCGATTGGAGTTGGGTCTTCCTATACTTACAAAAAAAATAGTTCCAATACCAATTATGACAATTAAAAATACAAGCAGAGGAGGAAAAAAATAACATAGCTGGAATCGGTGTAGTAAGTATTTAAATATCTGACCAACTTTGAGTGAGGTTGAGAAACTAAATTATTTTTGCAACAAACAAATACTCCTCCCTAAAAGTTGCAAATACTCGTAGAAACAATTGAAGACAGACTAATAAGAGAATGATTCCTGTGAAGACCAAGACAGAGACAACATGCTAGCCATCCTGTGAGCAGGTCATCACCAATAACCTGGAGAGCTGAGATGAATGGCACGAGCATACATCACACACTAGGTAACAATGTTTCATACTTTGCATTTTTAGGCTTACACTAGCTGCTAGTTGAAACTGACATAGCTATACAGTTTAACTCTTTTGTTAGTTTAATTCAGAACTGCCTAATGTTCGCCTTTAACTCCTTACTTTCTAGCACAGGATCTGACTTAACGGTAGATTCTCAACGAAAGGAAAAAATGAGCCGGAATTAGATGACCCAACATTTTCATTTTAGGATGCAGATCAAGGGAGTATGTAATAAGAACTTAAAGAATTAGTCTTCTCAGAGTGCATCCTTATCTGAAAAAGACAGTCCCCAAAACACCTCTACTCTTTTCTAAGTGGATAAATCTCCCTAAAATGTCACTGTGTCTTATAAATTCTTAATTGTAATGACCTAAGCTGACCAATGCTCTTTACAAACATCGAGTCACTTTATTCATGATCCTTGATAATGTTTGCAGTTGACTATTGCTGACTCTTAACCTTAAAGAAATAAAATATGCATGAGACCTGGGAGATTGAGTTAATTTTCTGTTAGTGAACAGTATTCTCTTGAAGGATATGCCCATGTTGGATTTGTTGGGAGGGGTAAGACATGTTGTGTGAATCAATAATGTTCCCTATTATCGGTCAAGAACATAGTGAGCCCTTATCTATGCAAAGAAGACGGTTTCTGTGTTCCAGGCTTCACTTGTAAAAATTATTTCTGTGAATCTAGTACTTAATCCCTTTGTTTCTGTTAGGATAAAACTTGCTTTATACAAGCCCTCTTCAAGTCCTTAATTGAGGACAAGAAGCTAGGTTCAGATTTGTCCTAACATTCTGAGATTTTTCATCTCACTGATAACAAAGGGTGATACAGAACTGCTCTGTTTAATGTAAGTCTCACTTGAAGATTGGAGAATAAGATTGCTAGTTAATCTTCCAAAATCGAATAAGGCTTGAATTCATTAACTGAAGCACCTACATTTTAACTGAGGCTCTTCTTCTTAAGAAACTTCTTAAACTCACCATGCATCTGGCTTACACCTTGTTCTCTACTGAAAGCAATCAAAGATAAATCCCTAAAACAGGACAGAAGTCCACATTAGTTTTCTCTAGCTGCACAATATATTACTTCAAAACTTAGTGGCTTAAAACAACGGTATTCATTATGTCATAGCATGTCAAGAATCCAAGCACAGCTTAGCTGGATCCTCTGGCTCTGATCTCTCACAAGGCTGCAATCAAGGAGCTGAACGGAGCTGTTGTCATTTTAAGGTTCAACTGATGGAAGTTCCATTTCTACAGTTGCTCACCTTGTTGTTCCAAGATTTAGTTCTTCATGGGATGTTGGACTGAGGGGCTCAGTCTCCCACCAGATACTAACCAGAGCCCTCCCCCTCCTTGGTTCCTTGCCATGGGCATCTCTCCAAGGGCAGCTCACAACATGGCAGCTGATTTCATCAGAGTGAGCAAGTGGACAGGCAAGAAAGAAAGTGCTAGAAAGATGGAAGTCACAGTCTTTTACAACCTAACCTCAGGAGTGACATTCCATCACTTTTGCAATACACTTATTTATTAGAAGCAAGTCACCAAGTCCAGCCCACAATTAGGTTGAGAGGATTAGACAGGGTGTATATATCAGGAAGTGGGGATCGTTGGGAGCTACCTTAGAAGTCTGATTACCACAATGTTTTTATAACTGAAGCTGCCAAAGGGGATTGGTATCTTAAGGGAAACAAGGCTGAGCTGCAGGAGTTTATTTGCTAGACTGACAGTAGTGTCACATGTTGTAAAAAGACTTGTCCCGTGCTTATCAGGGGCAGCTACTTCAAACTTACTCTTCACAAATCTCTCCAACCCCTCACCTCCACCTTCATCTTCAGTTCCTTACTCACAGAGAAAATGCTCCTTACAGAGACATCGTTCCTTATTCGCAGAGAAAATGAGAGCAATCAAACGAGACTTTCCAAACTGTAGACTGTCAAAAGAAAACTATGTAACTATATTTTAGCTCATTCTTTCATTTTTATTCCGATTTCAGAGAAGGAGATATTCCTGTTTTAGAGTAATTCCTTGCCGATACATCTTTCCTTTCTACTCAAGGCCTTTACTTCCCATTTCTTCCTTATCCTGTACCCTCAACACAAGGCCTTCTTATGGTTTCAGTCATGGCATGGCATGTGCCCAGGTTTCTCCCATGTTCTCTCCTTGCCCCCTTCAGATAGCACCTCACTGCTCTTCAGTTAGCTACTTACTTGATTGTGGCTACTATTTTCACCAAGGCACTAGTCCAACTCTTATCAAGGTTTATAGCTAAATCCAACTGCCTTGAATTTATAGCTAAATTGAATTTATAGCTAAATTCAACTGCCTCTTTTCAGGCTTTGGCTTAATTAGCTTTCTGTATCATTGAGGACTTTTGATTGTCCCCCCGCTTCTAGAGATACTCTCCTCCGCTGATGCCCGTAATACCACCCTCTTATAGTGTTGCTCTGCCTGTCTGTCCACTCTTTCTCAGTCTTCTTTGCAGAGGATTCAGTCTGAACCTGGCCCTTTAATGCTTCTCTTTTCATTTCTAGGTAAGGCATTCTCTTTGTATTCTATAGGTACTCCTAAGAAGACTTTAGCCACTTCTCTCATTTTAATTACCATCTGTATGTGAACAACTCCTAAAGTTTTACCTTCACAAATTTTTCTTTCCTAAGCCTCATGTTCCTATTTAACTATGTAAGAAAAATCCATTTGGTAATTTAAGTTCAATTTCAAACTGAACTCCTCATCCCTCTCAACCAAATCTACAGCTCCTAAGAGGTTCTTCCTTTTTATGAGAACTCCCTCCATTCTGCTACCCAGGTCAGAATCCTGGTCTGCTCGCTTTACATAGATATCTCCAGCAAATCAACTCTCAAGTGTCAATCAAGAGAAAGAAAACATTAGGTGCTAGGATAATCCTAACCCAGTACTTCACAGCCCCCATGCTCCACATTTAACCTCCAAATTGAATAAAAATGAAATACATAAACAAGTGACCTTAAACAAAATCAAGATGGTGTATATGGTAGGCAGAATAATGCCCCCTGCAAAGATGTTGATGTCCTAATTTTCAGAACCTATGAATATGTTATGTTATATGGTATGAGGGAAATACCATTGCAGGTGCTATTAAGGTTGCTAATTAGATAATCTTAGAATAGGGAAATTTATCTTGGATTATTTGGGTAGGCTAAATGTAGTTACAAGGGTTCTTAAAAGTGGAAGTGGGAAGAAAAAGGATAATCAGTATCAGAGTGCTAACATAGAAGAAAGGCTAAAGTACCTATTGCTGACCTTGGAGATGGAAGGGAGCGATGAATTAAGAAATAAGGACACATTTTAGAAGACGGATAAGCAAGAAAATGGATTCTCTTCTAGAGTCTCCTGAAAGGAACACAGCCCTGAGAACACCTGAGCTTTAGCCCAGTGAAATATTTTTCAGACTTCTGATCTCTAGAACTGTAAGATCATACATTTGCTTTGCTTTTAGCCACTAAGTTTGTGGTAATTTGTTACAGTGGTGATAGGAAACTAATACAGGCTATCTTCTTTAAGTCACTTTTTATTTTTTATGTTAGACTAAACCAGAGATTAGCAGTTACTAAAATCAGAAATGACAGTGCAGATATTACCACCAACTCTGCAGAAATAGAAAGATTATAAGAGAGTATTATGAACAATTTTAATCCAACAAATTGGATAACCTAAATGAAATTTTAAAATTCCCAGAAACATAAAAACATACCAAGACTAATCTGAACAGACTTATAACTATTAAAGGAGATTGCATCAATAATCTAAAATCCCCCAACAGACAAAAGCCCTGGATCAGATGGTTTCATTGGTGAATTTGACCAAACATTTAAAGAAGAACACCATTCCTTCTAAAACTTTTCCAAAAGACTGAAGAGTAAATACTTCCTAACTCATTTTCTTGAGGTTACATTACCGTGATAGCAAAGCCAGACAAAGATAGTATAAGAAAAGAAAACCACAGACCAACATGCCTTATGAACATCTGATGCAAAATTCCTCAACAAAATACAGGGATACCTCATTTCATTGCACTTCGCCTCAGTGCACTTTACAGATATTGCGTTTTTACAAATTGAAGATTTGTGGCAATCCTGCATGGAGCAATTCTATCAGCATCATTTTTCCAACAGCATTTGTTTACTTCATGGTTCTGTGTCACATGGTGGGAATTCTCACAATATTTGAAACTTTTTCATTATTATTATATTTGTTCTGATATCTGTGATCAGTGATCTTTACTACTAGAAAAAGATTACAACTCACTGAAGGCTCAGATGATGGTTACCATTTTTTAGTAATAAAGTATTTTTAAATTAAGGCATGTACCTTTTTTAGATATAATGCTATTGCACACTTAATAGACTACAGTATAGTGTAAACATAACTTTTATATGCACTAGGAAACCAAAAAATTCGTGTGACTTGCTTTATTACAATATTCATTTTATTGCAGTGGTCTGGAACAGAACCTGTTATACCTTCACGGTATGCCTGTACTAACAACCAAATTCAGCAGCATATTAAAAGAACGATGTGAAATCTATCACAAACCTGTCCTCTCTCATAACTGGTATTTAACATTATACTGCGAGTCCTAGCTAGTAACAAAGATAAGGAAAGGAAATAAGGGGTATACAGATAGGGAAGTAAATCAAACTGTCTTTGTTTACAGATGACATTAGTGTCTATGTAGAAACCCCTCCAGCTGACCCCCCCAAACCCTCCTGAAACCAATAAACAAGGATGAAAGTCAATTATTTTTGTATTATTATATATACCAGCAATGAAAAACTAGAATTTGAAAAATGTTTAAGAACTTACCATTTATGATAGTACCCAAAAAAGAAATACTCAAGTGTAAATAAAACAAAATTTCACAGGATATTTATGCATGAAAAAACCAAAACTGTAATAAAAGAAAATAAAAATCTAAATATCACAATAAGGGTTGCCTAGGAATCAGAGTCACATTCACCAAAGGAGGCAAGACCTCACTAGAATCCTGACCATTTCTCACAGGATCTCAAGGATGCTTGATCTTTCTCTTTATTCTTCTACTACTTCTTTCAGTCACCAACTTTCTCACAACTTTCTTCAGTTAACATCTTTTCATATCTCTAATAAAACTATTAAAACATAATTTGAAATGATTGCTAATGTCAATTTGTGTGTGTGTGAACATGCACTCCAGTGTGATTTGTGTCTGTAAACATTTATTTTTGCGTGGAGAGAAGAGTGCATTTGATTTAGTGCAAGATTTTTTCTCTGCAGTGTCACACCTACCTTGTGCTAATTTTCTTGTTTTTAAATCTATATACATAGTAACTATCAACGTCATATGAATAATTACGCTACTCTGCTTCTGTTATACCTATTTCATCAATGAGATTTAACCTCAATCAATGTCCTTTAATTATATCATGAGATAAACAACTTATTAAATCAATGCCAATACTATACAAAAGTGGTCCTTTTCTCCTACTTTTCTAAAATTGGCTCCATGCAATTTTCAAACACTATAAAGAAAAGAAAAATAAAGTTGGAAAAACTACCATAACTTGACATTGTATATGATAGTTATTAAATATAAGCTACACTCTCACTTTTTTACATGATAAAAATTATTTTTCACTCATTTAAAAAAGGAAGCTCAACAAATCTGATCATGACACTGGACAAAATAATGCATGATACATACTTCCCCTATGGTTTATAAGCAAAGTTCAGAAAGATGTTACAGACTCAAAGAAAGTAAAATAAAACATCCCAGTGACTTTTAGGGACATAGAGTGGAACAGAATTTATCTACTATTCCAAAGGTCAAAGGGCATTAGTAGGAGATGAACCACAACACTGGATATTTTGAACAGCGTTAATAAGTCTTAAATTTGTTCAAATCTAGGAGCATTTTTGTATGATGCATCAGTTTTCATGGAGCAAGAGAAATGCTACTGGTTTGAGTGTCTTCGCTAGTTTAGAACTCCAAAATAAAGGCCAGAAAATTAGAAAAGAGCAAGTATGAATTAGAAAAATAAAAATACTTTTCACATCTAATAAATTTCCAAATAGCACATATACCCTGACAATCTTGTGGCACTGGCTCACATACAGAAACTATATACTTGTTAAGGAGTGATTGAAAAATTGCACAAAGTGCTTTATTGGCTTTATGTCATTCTTTGAACAGTGACAAATAATGAACTCCATTCTTGACGGAAAGAAGCCACTTGTATTGAAGT
Source organism: Balaenoptera musculus (assembly GCF_009873245.2). Taxonomy (NCBI): domain Eukaryota; kingdom Metazoa; phylum Chordata; class Mammalia; order Artiodactyla; family Balaenopteridae; genus Balaenoptera; species Balaenoptera musculus. Next base: position 96,049,120 of record NC_045787.1, read on the forward strand.
GCCAGTCACTTACTTTCCTAATCAATTGTGTCATTCTTCACATTGCCTTCTCTCAAAAAAATGAGCTTGGAGCTGGGAAAAAGTTAAAGTGATGTTTTCCATTGTCCAAATTACAAGAGAGCATATTTTCATAGATTAATTATGTCCACATGTGCTAAAGATATTATCTAATGTGGAATAACAGTCGCATTTACTTGTCAACACTAACACATAATTCCAAGTTTCTTTCCAAATCCTGAAGTAGTTCAGTATCATACTACCTCAATCTAATACAGGTCTTAATAGTTGGCATTAACTACGCACATTTCCATATCTCCATAGAGACTAAAGAATAATCACTTTTGTATGTAAATACATTTAGTATAACTACCCTAGAGACCACAGTGGCTGCTGCAGTTATTAATGAAGCTGCACTTAATTTGATGCTCACCCAAATTACTTTCTAGGAAAAATGCAAGAGGCTGAACATAATCTGAGCTCAGACTCCACACTTGCTATATTTGATAAACAAGGAGAGAACTAGTAAAACTGTTTTCACATTAAAAATGTGACTGCTTTTCTGGTTAGGATGTGAAATGTGCAAGTCTTCTGTTCTCCTCCCAAGGTCAGTCGGTATTTTGTTCTGAGTATGTTGCTTGAATCTCCTCAGGTCCTTATCTCCAGAGTCTGTGGTTAGTCTTTGACCATAAAAGAGCCAACACGAGAACTTCCCTGGTGGCTCAGTGGTTAAGAATCCGCCTGCCAATGCAGGGGACACGGTTTCGAGCCCTGGTCCAGGAAGATCCCACATGCTGCGGAGCAACTAAGCCCATGCGCCACAACTACTGAGCCTGCGAGCCACAACTACTGAAGCCCACACGCCACAGCTACTGAAGCCCACACGCCACAGCTATTGAAGCCCGCGCGCCTAGAGCCTGTGCTCCACAAGAGAAGCCACCGCAATGAGAAGCCTGTGCACCGCAACAAAGAGTAGCCCCCGCTCGTGGCAACTAGAGAAAGCCCACGCACAGCAACGAAGACCCAACGCAACCAAAAATTAATTAATTAAAAACAAAAAAACAAGCAAACAAAAAGAGCCAACACGAAGCTCAAATCAACAGTAAAAGCCAAAGCAAGGAGGGCAGACTGCTGCTGGGGCACACATTTGCGTGTGTTGTCACCAGTGTTGTTTTGTTATTTGAAAAACTTCCACCAAAATACACACATTTGTGTTGAATTGTGTATTGGAGTAAACTTGGAAATTTTGGTTGGCTAAGTCTTAGCATACAAATTGTTAGTTTATAGGCTCAGGGTACCTGAAGGCACCCCCTGAAGACTGTGCTGGCACTGCTCAGATTCTGAGGAAATGTACAGTACTCACCTTTAAATCACCAAACCCATTAAACTTTTTAGTTTAGCCCCCTTTTGTTACTTTATGTGACCTCTGGTTTCTTACCTCTGAATCCAACCTCTGCACACATTTCAAAATGTATCTCGTCAAAATCCTTCAAGTACTCTACTTAAGAATATCCATGAATCAAATTTTCTCTATGCCTTTATACATGTTAAGTGACAACCCTGAGTTGGTGTCTTTCAGACATCTCAGCTGAGAAGAAGGGAGTTTCACCATATTACTCTTGCCCCTTTTTCTTGATAGCAACAGGTCTGTTGATGTTTTGAAGAGTTCATCCTCTTAAGAAATTAAGAACCTAGGAGCAAGATGGGAATAAAGACAGACCTACTAGAGAATGGACTTGAGGACATGGGGAGGGGGAAGGGTAAGCTGGGACAAAGTGAGAGAGTGGCATGGACATATATACTCTACCAAATATAAAATAGATAGCTAGTGGGAAGCAGCTGCATAGCACAGGGAGATCAGCTCGGTGCTTTGTGACCACCTAGAGGGGTGGGACAGGGAGGGTGGGAGAGAGGTAGATGCAAGAGGGAAGAGATATGGGGACATATGTATATGTATAACTGATTCACTTTGTTATAAAGCAGAAACTAACACACCATTGTAAAGCAATAATACTCCAATAAAGATGTTTTAAAAAAAAAGAAATTATTACTGAATTCAGAAGAAAATTCTGCTCTCTACTTTCACCAATGTCCACTGTTTGCTGACCTTCAGATGCAATGTAAAATTCTTTACACTTCCCATTTACAGTCCATCTTCTCTAGGCCTGTAATAGTCTTGAACAAAGCACCAAAACAGAGGAATGAATACAGAGCTTCCCTCATGCACCTTAAACCCTGCTTTCTGTGAGATTCTGGGAAAAATCAGGCAGCTTATTTATCAAACTAATCTGTACCAAGGCCACACTCTACAAAATATAGATACTACTGGGGCTCATTCACAACACAGAAGTGGTCTTAGAATTAATTTTTATAACATCTGGGATATTCTCCAAACCTTTCAGCAAAAGAAAAACAGATCCTATTGAAATGCTATAAATTATTAAGCAGTTAAGCATTTAAAATGTCATTTTCATATGCTATCTTTCATTAACCAATGTCCTTTTGTCACTTGAAAAATACAAGTGCCCCTAATTCTCAATTTGGAATTAAATTTGATTACCAAATGACATTATCAACGACCTAATTAAAAACAGAGATTCCGAAAATCCAACCTAGCATTTTATTCCCATGTCAGCCAGTAATTATGAGATTCATGATTTAGCTGGGTTTCTTTTTTGTTCTTTATCAAAACATACGCCTCAGTTTATTAAACATGATTTAGAGTGATGCAGCTTTTACAATTTTACATCATTTGATCACTATCAGTAATGAAATGTACTGTAATTCAAACCAGGAGCTAGCCATTAATCCTTAAAACAATGATCACTGACATTTAATAAAATATGTGAAGATCATGGTTTAATTCTACTTCCAATATTCTCTATCACATCTGTTCTCCTCTGTACTCTCTCTTATGAAATAAACAAGAGAATTACTACTCTTTGTGGCTGATGGCTGGTCCAAGAAGATTGGTAGTGTAATTGCTAGTCTGCTATTATAAGTCATGATCTAGTAGTTTAATATAAAAGAGTTAAGCAATTTCAGTTACATATTCCCATTATGCAACTCTCAACGATAAGAAACTTTCTACGTGAGCGGAATGCCTTATGTCATTGGACTCAACCTTTTTTTTTTTCTTTCTTCATTTTGCGTCATATATTCAAGGCTAAATTAATCACATTTCTCCCCAAATTGGCCTTACCTCTTGACTTTCCTATTTCTTTAAATATGAGTACTTTTCTCCTACTTATCCAGGCTTGGGCCCTAAAAGTATTTCTTGACTTCTCTCTTTTCTTAACCCACTATATTCAATCATTCTAATGCTTATGTGTCTTTCATATCCATTTTTTTGTTTTTTTTCTTTTGTATTAAATATAGAGAGGATTTGAGAAGATGGCGGAAGAGTAAGACATGGAGATCACCTTCCTCCCCACAGATACATCAGAAATACATCTACACGTGGAAATGCTCCTATAGAACACCCACTGGATGCTGGCAGAAGACCTCAGACCTCCCAAAAGGCAAGAAACTCTCCACGTACCTGGGTAGGGCAAAAGAAAAAAGAAACAACAGAGATAAAATAATAGGGATGGGACCTGCACCAGTTGGAGGGAGCTGTGAAGGAGGAAAGGTTTCCACACACTAGGAAGCCCCTTCGCGGGCGGAGACTGCAGGTGGCAGAGGGGGGAAGCTTCGGAGCCACGGAGGAGAGCGCAGCCACAGGGGTGTGGAGGGCAAAGCGGAGAGATTCCCGCACGGAGGCTCGGCACCGAGCAGCACTCACCAGCCCGAGAGGCTTGTCTGCTCACCCGCCGGGGCGGGCGGGGCTGGGAGCTGAGGCTCGGGCTTCAGAGGTCGGATCCCAGGGAGAGGACTGGGGTTGGCGCGTGAACACAGCCTGAAGGGGTTAGCGCACCACAGCTAGCCTGGAGGGAGTCCGGGAAAAAGTCTGGACCTGCCGAAGAGGCAAGAGACTTTTTCTTGCCTCTTTGTTTCCTGGTGCGCAAGGAGAGGAGATTAAGAGCGCTGCTTAAAGGAGCTCCAGAGACAGGCGCGAGCTGCGGCTATCAGCGCGGACCCCAGAGACGGGCAGGAGACGCTAAGGCTGCTGCTGCCGCCACCAAGAAGCCGGTGTGCAAGCACAGGTCACTCTCCACACCTCCCCTCCCGGGAGCCTGTGCAGCCCGCCACTGCCAGGGTCCCGTGATCCGGGGACAACTTCCCCGGGAGAACACACGGCGCGCCTCAGGCTGCTGCAACGTCACACCGGCCGCTGCCGCCGCAGGCTCGCCCCGCATCCGTACCCCTCCCCCCACCCCCCCACCCCTGCCTGAGTGAGCCAGAGCCCCCGAAGCAGCTGCTCCTTTAACCCCGTCCTGTCTGAGTGAGGAACAGACGCACTCAGGCGACCTACACGCAGAGGCAGGTCCAAATCCAAAGCTGAACCCCGGGAGCTGTGCGAACAAAGAAGAGAAAGGGAAATCTCTCCTAGCAGTGGATTAAATCTTCACAGTCTACATGATGTACCCTGCATCTGTGGAATACCTGAATAGACAACGAATCATCCCAAATTGAGGAGGTGGATTTTTGGAGCAAGATAGATTATTTTTTCCCCTTTTCCTCTTTTTGTGAGTGTGTATGTGTAGGCTTCTGTGTGAGATTTTCTCTGTATAGCTTTGCTTTCACCATTTGTCCTAGGGTTCTGTCCGTCCGTTTTTTTTTTTCTTTTTTTACTTTTTAAAATTTTTTTCTTAATTATTTTTATTTTTTATTTTTATAACTTTATTTTATTTTATCTTACTTTATTTTATTTTATCCTCTTTCTTCCTTTCTTTCTATTTTTTTCTCCCTTTTATTCTGAGCTGTGTGGAAGACAGGCTCTTGGTCTGCCAGCCAGGCGTGAGGGCTGTGCCACTGAGGTGGGAGAGCCAACTTCAGGACACTGGTCCACGAGAGACCTCCCAGCTCCACATAATCAAACGGCGAAAATGTCCCAGAGACCTCCATCTCAACACCAAGACCCAGCTTCACTCAACGACCAGCGAGCTACAGTGCTGGATACCCTATGCCAAACAACCAGCAAGACAGGAACACAGCCCCATCCATTAGCAGAGAGGCTGCCTAAAATCATAATAAGGCCACAGACACACCAAAACACACCACCAGACGTGGACCTGCCCACCAGAAAGACAAGATCCAGCCTCATCCACCAGAAAACAGGCACCAGTCCCCTCCACCAGGAAGCCTACACAACCCACTGAACCAACCTTAGCCACTGGGGACAGACACCAAAAGCAACGGGAACTACGAACCTGCAGCCTGCAAAAAGGAGACCCCAAACACAGTAAGCAACATGAGAAGACGGAGAAACAGACAGCAGATGAAGGAGCAAGGTAAAAACTCACCAGACCAAACAAATGAAGAGGAAATAGGCAGTCTACCTGAAAATGAATTCAGAATAATGATAGCAAAGATGATCCAAAATCTTGGAAATAGAATAGAGAAAATGCAAGAAACATTTAACAAGGACGTAGAAGAACTAAAGAGGAAACAAGCAATGATGAACAACACAATAAATGAAATTAAAAATACTCTAGAAGGGATCAATAGCAGAATAACTGAGGCAGAAGAACAGATAAGTGACTTGGAAGATAAAATAGTGGAAATAACTACTGCAGAGCAGAATAAAGAAAAAAGAATGAAAAGAACTGAGGACAGTCTCAGAGACCTCTGGGACAACATTAAACGCACCAACATTCGAATTATAGCGGTCCCAGAAGAAGAAAAGAAAAAGAAAGGGACTGAGAAAATATTTGAAAAGATTATAGTTGAAAACTTCCCTAATATGGGAAAGGAAATACTTAATCAAGTCCAGGAAGCACAGAGAGTCCTATACAGGATAAATCCAAGGAGAAACACACCAAGACACATATTAATCAAACTATCAAAAATTAAATACAAAGAAAACATATTAAAAGCAGCAAGGGAAAAACAACAAATAACACACAAGGGAATCCCCATAAGGTTAACAGCTGATCTTTCAGCAGAAACTCTGCAAGCCAGAAGGGAGGGGCAGGACATATTTAAAGTGATGAAGGAGAAAAACCTACAACCAAGATTACTCTACCCAGCAAGGACCTCATTCAGATTTGATGGAGAAATTAAAACCTTTACAGACAAGCAAAAGCTGATAGAGTTCAGCACCACCAAACCAGCTTTACAGCAAATGCTAAAGGAACTTCTCTAGGCAGGAAACACAAAAGAAGGAAAAGACCTACAATAAAAAACCCAAAACAGTTACGAAAATGGGAATAGGAACATACATATTGATAATTACCTTAAATGTAAATGGAATAAATGCTCGAAACCAAAAGACACAGACTGGCTGAATGGATACAAAAACAAGACCCGTATATATGCTGTCTAGAAGAGACCCACTTCAGACCTAGGGACACATACAGACTGAAAGTGAGGGGATGGAAAAAGATATTCCATGCAAATGGAAATCAGAAGAAAGCTGGAGTAGCAATTCTCATATCAGACAAAATAGACTTTAAAATAAAGACTATTACAAGAGACAAAGAAGAACACTACATAATGATCAAGGGATCGATACAAGAAGAAGATATAACAATTGTAAATATTTACGCACCCAACATAGGAGCACCTCAATACATAAGGCAAATACTAACAGCCATAAAAGGGGAAATCGACAGTAACACAATCATAGTAGGGGACTTTAACACCCCACTTTCACCAATGGACAGATCACCCAAAATGAAAATACATAAGGAAACACAAGCTTTAAATGATACATTAAACAAGATGGACTTAATTGATATTTATAGGAAATTCCATCCAAAAACAACAGAATACACATTTTTCTCAAGTGCTCATGGAACATTCTCCAGGATAGATCATATCTTGGGTCACAAATCAAGCCTTGGTAAATTTAAGAAAGTTGAAATCGTATCAAGTATCTTTTCCGACCACAACACTATGAGACTAGATATCAATTACAGGAAAAGATCTGTAAAAATACAAACACATGGAGGCTAAACAATACACTACTTAATAACGAAGTGATCACTGAAGAAATCAAAGGGGAAATCAAAAAATACCTAGAAACAAATGACAATGGAGACACGACGACCCAAAACCTATGGGACGCAGCAAAAGCAGTTCTAAGAGGGAAGTTTATAGCAATACAATCCTACCTTAAAAAACAGGAAACATCTCAAATAAACAACCCAACCTTGCACCTAAAGCAATTAGAGAAAGAAGAACAAAAAATCCCCCAAAGTTAGCAGAAGGAAAGAAATCATAAAGATCAGATCAGAAATAAATGAAAAAGAAATGAAGGAAACCATAGCAAAGGTCAATAAAACTAAAAGTCGGTTCTTTGAGAAGATAAACAAAATTGATAAACCATTAGCCAGACTCATCAAGAAAAAAAGGGAGAAGACTCAAATCAATAGAATTAGAAATGAAAAAGGAGAAGTAACAACTGACACTGCAGAAATACAAAGGATCATGAGAGATTACAACAAGCAACTCTATGCCAATAAAATGGACAACCTGGAAGAAATGGACAGATTCTTAGAAATGCACAACCTGCCGAGACTGAACCAGGAAGAAATAGACAATATGAACAGACCAATCACAAGCACTGAAATTGAAACTGTGATTAAAAATCTTCCAACAAACAAAAGCCCACGACCAGATGGCTTCACAGGCGAATTCTATCAAAAATTTAGAGAAGAGCTAACACCTATCCTTCTCAAACTCTTCCAAAATATAGCAGAGGGAGGAACACTCCCAAACTCATTCTACGAGGCCACCATCACCCTGACACCAAAACCAGACAAAGATGTCACAAAGAAAGAAAACTACAGGCCAATATCACTGATGAACATAGATGCAAAAATCCTCAACAAAATACTAGCAAACAGAATCCAACAGCACATTAAAAGGATCATACAACATGATGGGGTTTATTCCAGGACTGCAAGGATTCTTCAATATTCGCAAATCAATCAACGTGATACACCACATTAACAAATTGAAGGAGAAAAATCATATGATCATCTCAATAGATGCAGAGATAGCTTTTGACAAAATTCAACACCCATTTATGATAAAAACCCTGCAGAAAGTAGGCATAGAGGGAACTTTCCTCAACATAATAAAGGCCATATATGACAAACCCACAGCCAACATCATCCTCAATGGTGAAAAACTGAAACCATTTCCACTAAGATCAGGAAGAAGAAAAGGTTGCCCACTCTCACCACTCTTATTCAACATAGTTTTGGAAGTTTTAGCCACAGCAGTCAGACAAGAAAAAGAAATAAAAGGAATCCAAATCGGAAAAGAAGAAGTAAAGCTGTCACTATTTGCAGATGACATGATACTATACATAGAGAATCCTAAAGATGCTACCAGAAAACTACTAGAGCTAATCAATGAATTTGGTAAAGTAGCAGGATACAAAATTAATGCACAGAAATCTCTGGCATTCTTATGCACTAGTGATGAAAAATCTGAAAGTGAAATTAAGAAAACACACCCACTTACCATTGCAACAAAAAGAATAAAATATCTAGGAATAAACCTACCTAAGGAGACAAAAGACCTGTATGCAGAAAATTATAAGACACTGATGAAAGAAATTAAAGATGATACAAATAGATGGAGAGATACACCATGTTCTTGGATTGGAAGAATCAACATTGTGAAAATGACTCTACTACCCAAAGCAATCTACAACGTCAGTGCAATCCCTATCAAACTACCAATGCCATTTTTCACAGAATTAGAACACAAAATTTCACAATTTGTAGGGAAACACAAAAGACCCCAAATAGCCAAAGCAATCTTGAGAACAAAAAATGGAGCTGGAGGAATCAGGCTCCCTGACTTCAGACTATACTACAAAGCTACAGTAATCAAGACAGTATGGTACTGGCACAAAAACAGAAATATAGATCAATGGAACAGGATAGAAAGCCCAGAGATAAACCCACGCACATATGGTCACCTTATCTTTGATAAAGGAGGCAAGAATATACAGTGGAGAAAAGATTGCCTCTTCAATAAGTGGTGCTGGGAAAACTGGACAGCTACATATAAAAGTATGAAATTAGAACACTCCCTAACACCATACACAAAAATAAAGTCAAAATGGATTAAAGACCTAAATGTAAGGCCAGACACTATCAAACTCTTAGAGGAAAACACAGGCAGAACACTCTATGACATAAATCACAGCAAGATCCTTTTTCACCCACCTCCTAGAGAAATGGAAATAAAAACAAAAATAAACAATTGGGACCTAATGCAGCTTAAAAGCTTTTGCACAGCAAAGGAAACCATAAACAAGACGAAAAGACAACCCTCAGAATGGGAGAAAATATTTGCAAATGAAGCAACTGACAAAGGATTAATCTCCAAAATTTACAAGCAGCTCATGCAGCTCAATAACAAAAAAACAAACAACCCAATCCAAAAATGGCCAGAAGATCTAAATAGACATTTCTCCAAAGAAGATATACAGATTGCCAACAAACACATGAAAGAGTGCTCAACATCATTAATCATTAGAGAAATGCAAATCAAAACTACAATTAGGTATCATCTCACACCAGTCAGAATGGCCATCATCAAAAAATCTACAGAGAACAAATGCTGGAGAGGGTGTGGAGAAGAGGGAACCCTCTTGCACTGTTGGTGGGAATGTAAATTGATACAGCCACTATGGAGAACAGTATGGAGGTTCCTTAAAAAACTAAAAATAGAACTACCATATGACACAGCAATCCCACTACTGGGCATATACCCTGAGAAAACCATAATTCTAAAAGAGTCATGTACCAAAATGTTCATTGCAGCTCTATTTACAATAGCCAGGACACGGAAGCAACCTAAGTGTCCATCATCGGATGAATGGATAAAGAAGTTGTGGCACATATATACAATGGAATATTCCTCAGCCATAAAAAGAAACGAAATTGAGTTATTTGTAGTGAGGTGGATGGACCTAGAGTCTGTCATACAAAGTGAAGTAAGTCAGAAAGAGAAAAACAAATACCGTATGCTAACACATATATATGGAATCTAAGAAAAAAAAAAAAAGTCATGAAGAACCTAGGGGTAAGATGGGAATAATGACACAGACCTACTAGAGCATGGACTTGAGGATATGGGGAGGGGGAAGGGTAAGCTGTGACAAAGTGAGAGAGTGGCATGGACATATATACACTACCAAACGTAAAATAGATAGCTAGTGGGAAGTAGCCGCATAGCACAGGGAGATCGGCTCGGTGCTTTGTGACCACCTAGAGGGGTGGGATAGGGAGGGTGGGAGGGAGGGAGACTCAAGAGGGAAGAGATATGGGAACATATGTATATGTATAACTGATTCACTTTGTTATAAAGCAGAAACTAACACACCATTGTAAAGCAATTATACTCCAATAAAGATGTTAAATAAATAAATAAATACATACATACATACATACATACATATATATATATATATATATATATATATATATATATATATATATATATTTACTTCCACTTCCCAAAACGTTGATCCAAGCCGCCACTCCATTCATTTGGACAATTCCAATTACTTCCTACCTAATCTCTTTACTTCCAAGCTCTCTGCCCTCCAATCCAAACTATTTACAAACCGCACATTCATTTTCTCACTATAAAGCTCACATCACTCCCCTGCTATTTTCAAGCCCTCACAAGTTTCTCACTGCTTAAAAATAAAATTCAAATTTCTTAACCTAACACTCAAGGTCCTACAGAATCTGAACCCAACTCCTTCTTCATACTGTTCAAGATTTAAGTTATAATGACTTTTCCTTTAACATTTCCCTTTTCCCTACTTTTCCTTGCTATTTTTGTTCCTTGCCATCCCCTATACATTTAATACTCTCTATGTTCTTCTTTTACAATCTGTTCTTCAAGTTGTTTTGTTTAGATCCTCCTTTCTCATATGACCATATACTCTAGAAGAGATCTCTCCCTGAACTTGTAAAAAGCTTTATGTTTGCATTAGTTATGAAACATTATGGCTTTTTCTCCAGTCTTTCATGTTACATTTATAACCCCCCAAAGCTACTGATATCATCACTTTCTTTTCTATCTAATACAGAGCACTGCTCTGTATTAGAAATAGTTCAATAGAAGTATGGAGATGACATGGATGAAATAATAGCTTACATGTAAGTGAGGGGGCAGCAAACTATGGCCTGTGGGCTAAATATGGTCTCCCACCACATTTTATAAATTAATTTTTGGGGTGACACAGCCATGTCTAGTTGCTTATGTGTGTCTAGGCTGCTTTTGCCCTACAATAGCAAGGTTAAGTAGCTGCAACAGAGACTCCATGGCCCACAAAGCCTGAAACATTTTAGCCTTGATAGAAAATGCCCTTTACAGAGAAATTTTGCTGACCTGTGATATAATACACTGAAGGAAAGCTGGAAAAAAATAATCTTTGTTTGGGTGCCTGAAGATATTCCACAAGGAGTGTCCACTCTGACCCTGTTTCCGTTTTGTCACTGCCCTCCCTTTACTGCCAGCATACCCATCAGTTCTACAAGTAAGACTATTCTTGGCTAAGCCATCTGAAGCTGGGTTTTTGTAAAGTGCTTCTTAAGAGCATACCTGTTTAAAGGCACTTACATTGGGGCACCTTAGATAAGCTCTGCAGTCCATATTTAGGACCTATGCTGATCCTCACATACAGCCGCTGACAAGTGACAGCTGCCAGTCAGTCAGAACTCACCTATAGATGTCACCAGCGTAAGACACAAGCTCAGAAGGAGGTGCAAAGCTGGCTCAACCATGATGGCAAATGTCTCAATGAACCATTAGAAGCCGTTTTAGTAAGAAGATTCTTCTCAGTATTCCAGAGAATACATTTAGCTGACTCATTTTGTCAAAATAAAAGTGGTTTTGGCCATTTTAGAACTTAAAAAAGTCTTCTCTAAGAATTGAAAGTAGTAATGTTTTATACGGAAACTGAAATAATTATTTCTGTACTTTGGAATTCATAGCTCCCCAAATATAGCACCGCGTGTTCATATACATATTTATACATCTATCATGTTGAGTATTCTCATTTCAAATCTAAAAATTCATAGGCTTACATACATTACAATTTAAATTCTGGGTAAAAACTACATAAGTTCTTCTGGATTATCCTAGCTACATATAGTTTGATACTTATGCATTTATTCAGTGACTATTACTTAGGAACTATCATGTTCCAGGCATCACGGAAATAGTACAGCATAGCAAAAAGAGCACCAGATTTCTAGCTGGCAGAACAGGGTTTGACTCTCACCTCCACAAGCTGACTGAATATAGTTATTTAATGTCTTTGAGACATAATTTTTTGTAAAATATGGAATATGATATACTTGTTGAGAGAGTTGTTATAAGAATTACATGCGGTAGCTGTGTTAGTCTACCTGGCGTATACCCAGTTCAAGTTCTGCCTTCTGGGAGCTAGCCCTGTGTGCTAAATATAGAGGTGATCACTAGACCCAATCTGGACCCATTGCAGGGGCCTCATCCTCCTGGTAAATTTCCAGGGTTGGGCATTTGTCCCAAAGTCAGGACAGTTACTGCTGGGATAAATGTTTCTTTGTCTATCAGACCCTAAAACTGCAAGAGGACAAATCTGGAGAAGCTGGTAAAAATGCTCCACCAAGTAGAGAAAGACTGCGTGTAGCAGGAAAGAACAAAGCTACTATAACTGATGGATAGAGAGAGACTGAGGTCGCTCAGTTCTAGTCCCTTGGTCACTAGGGCTGTCCTGGAACCCTTCCAATCTACTCCCTTTCTGCTAAAGCTGTATTCTGTATACAATACAAAAATGCTTACCAAAGAACAAAGTAAGTGCACAACAAATGTCAATTTCCTTATTCTACCTCCAGGCACCTGGGAATAAGAGGATAAACATAAACAGTATATGGTCCCTGATTTTAGAATGCCTCTGGTTTAGTGTCTTCACTTTTTAGACAGCAGGGACCTTGTTTCTCTTATTTATTTCCAACACCTAGAGCAGTGCTTGATACACAGTAGGTAAACAATAAATATTTGCCAAATAAATAAGTTCATGGTTAAATAACTATAGTTTTTATTTATTATAGTTAAATAGTACTGACATAGTATTATAATAGACACATGAAGCTATCTAAGAAAATCAAGAGAAACTTACCTAACAAGGTTTTTGCAAGTATTATAGATAAAGTGTACATGAGAACATAACAGGAAATTAATGAAAATGTTGTTGTTAATACAACAGATATTAGTTGCCCCACAATACCCGAAGAGTAAGAAATGCTAATGTTCTCCATTTTTCTAAAGTAAAGCAAATCTGGCTCTAACAGCCTATAAACCAAGATCAGCACAAAGCCCAAACTCAGGCATTACTGGAGCTCCTTTCCCTCTCTAACGAATCACATAGAATTCCTGGACTTAGAATATCCTGGAAAACTAACAGAGGAGGACCCTGGCTTCAGGCCACGGTGTTGCTGCATTACTTGAGGCCCTGCTATGCACTGCCTCTCTTGGACTCTTCTCCATTACCATCTCCCGGACACTATCTCTCTGAGCCGTTGCCACAACGCCCACTCAGCAATCCCTTTCAAGTTATGCAAAAAGTATTTTTGGCATGGTGGCCAAGGTCACATTATTTAATTGCCAGGTCTCCCCAAATACCCACCCAGCATACTTAGTCATCCATCTCCAAGGTGCAGCATTTGGCCAGAGTTCTAATCTGTACCACATGAATAATCCTACAAACTGCCCTTTCCCCATTCTGACAGCCACCTCCATAGAGGAACACACTTTTTCAACTTAATATATCATCCTTTTTCCTTCTGTGTCTTAGGTAACATGATGATTGATTTCCCAGGTATGGTTTAGTCAGACCTTCAAAAATGGCCTGTTACCTCTACTTAGAACACAAAGCCATACTCCTTAAAGGAGGAAGAATTTCCTTTCTTTTTTTATTGTGATTCCACTGGTGATCAAACAAGAAATACTTCCTCAGCCAAATTTTTTGGGTACATTCTGTTCGTGAAAAGTTGCTCTCCTACATTAATGTGGTCACTGTTATCACTGTGATGGTGATTGATGATGATGATGGTGATGATGATGGTGATGATGATGGTGATAAATAAACTAAGAAAAGCTGAACACAAGTGAAGAGTCACCCATTTTTAGCTATATATTTGGAAGAAAATTCCTATTGCAATGCATTTTCCCCAGGAGAAATATTGTTCTAAGGGATTATAATCATCAGTTTGAGTTCAGGAGAACAAGAAGATTTCTCTTGCTATTCAAAAATTTGAGACAAATGTGCTCATGTTCTCTTCAGGCATAGGTAAACATCATAGTCCAAACCTTCATAAATAGAAGGGAAAAAGGCTTGAATTCATCAAAATAAAGGAGGCATGAGCAGAAAGCATTATACATATGCACAGGGAATCTGTATACTCCTTGTTCATTCCAAGTCTGACATAGTTGAGGGCTTTTGGGTGTCATCCCAGCTTTAAAACATTTTAGCTGAAAGCTTCTTTACCTGGAGGCTCAACTGCCAAGCCACTGTCAGTCCAACTATTTTTCACGTCAGCTGGTGATGAGCAATTACTGACACATTCATAGGTATCGCTCCCTCTCAGTCCTGACCCTTCACTGAGTTTCAATAGCATCAGATGTGCTAGATGCACTATTCCCAGGCTACCTGTGGTAAAACAGACACACAAGGACTAGAATGCATTGAAAGAGACTACAGCCTTTCGGGTCATAATTTGTTAGGATCAAAAGAGGCATTAACACTAACAGATTTAATGCTGACTTCAAGAGAAATACATTTCAGAGAAAGAGCTTTTTTCCTCTCTTAGAGCTAGGCAGAGGTATTTCCCCAGAGTCAGAAACATCGGCAACTGACTCAATAATTGTAAGTGTAGGTAATTCATTGACAACATCACAGATTCCCTATCAGTAAAAAAAAAAAAGAGCTCCGTGTCCAGATGTGTGGAATTTCCCAAACCAGCCCAGAGATTGATAATCTTTCTTTTAAGCTAAATTTAACTCATTAGTTATCTCGCTATAGCAATGAAACAAGAATATCTAATCCACAAAGTGATGTACCTTTTCTAAAATGATCATGGACTATACATACCATCCTAATGTACTATTTTCTCATTTTATTATAGTTAGAAATTCATGATACGTGATTAATCCTCAACTAGTTTCTGTTCTCTTCAACATACATATCACAAAATGAACCATCAGAGATAGAAGTATGTTTTGTACTTTATAAAGGACAGCACTTGCTATTGTTTTGTCCCTTAAACCGTTTTGTCATTTTACTGGTCAGGGAGGGGAAAAAAATGGAATCACTGCTCAATCCTCATTTAGAATGCATAAATACTTTAGCAAGTTTTGTACTTCACTAAACATGCTAGCTATTAAATCTCTCCATCTTGTTATTGTCTCAAAAGTGGCAACGAAAGCATAGAATTATTCCATCATCTGGATAAGATTTAGAAGAAATGTAAAATGATGCAAAATTGGCTTATTTTACTAAAACTTGTAAGACAACTTTGAAAATAAAAAAACCACTTATTTGCAAAAATTATACTCAAATTATCTAGCATGCTGGATGATGATCAAAGTAATATACATTTGGGGAGTAATTCCTTAAGGACAACCAACTGTAAAGTCCATGAGCCAAGCGACTGTATCGTTTTAATCTATGATATGCAAGAGAAAGTGAGTCATTAACAAATACCCCTGCTATGTAACTTGAAGTTTTATATGCACTCTTTTTATGCAATACAAAAATATGTCTGTAATTCACACAATGACAAAATAAAATAACAGGCATCTCCTTTATCCAGTCACATACCTGTCTTAGGTTGCAACTGGAGATGCTTACTCCTTGGTAAACATGCCTTTATGAAAATGTTAGTTTGAAGCACTGGCAATAAAACATGTATTTACTTTGGCCACTAATAGCAGAGTTCTCGCTTGGCTAATATTTCCACAAACTATTGTCAGTTGCTGAACCTTGGCTAGGACTTTTACAACTGCAGTGAGAAGGGCAAAAACATTCGCAAAATATTTGCCTTGTAAGTATTATTTGCCATACGGATTTGACTCAAAAGGTTACGAATCCACTTGTACACATTTTAAAAATATTTTGCCTGTTATTGCAGTCTTTCTTCTTAATATAACCTCAGCTGAATAAGATGTGTGAGTGTATGTGTGTGTGTGTATAGTAGTGTGAATGTACTTGTAAAATAAATGTTTAGTCACAAATAATATTTCACATAGGCTCATTAAAGCAGGTTTTAATTTAATCAAGAGTATATTTGTTGAGGTCATTTTAATAAATTAAATTGTTCTAGCTTCAGAATCAGAATTTAGTATGCCTAATAACGTATATAAATGGGATCTACTACTTTACAGATTGATCTGCAACTTCTTTTTGAGTTATAGTTGATTTACATTATTAATTAGTTTCCAGTGTACAACATGACTCAACATTTTTAAAGATATACTCAATTTAAAGTTACTATAAAATATTGGCTATATTCCCTGCATGGTACAATATATCCTTGAAGTTTATTTATTTTGTACCTAGTAGTTTGTACCTCTTAATCCCCTACCCCTATGTTGTTCCTCCCCCACTGCCATCCCCACTGGTAACCACTAGTTTGTTCTTTCTGTGAGTCTGTTTCTGTTTCCTATTCATTCATTCATTTCATTTTTTAGATTCCACATCTAAGTGGTAACATAGAGTATTTGTCCTTCTCTGTCTATTTCACTAAGCATAATACTCTCCAGGTCCACCCATGTTGTTGCACATGGCAAAATTTCATTCGTTTTATGGCTGAGTAGTATGACCTGAAACTCTTTGTTTCCTAGGTGGGATGCAGAAACCCACCAGATGGAAATGGAAGCAAAAAGACTCTGCCTCCCTCCAAGTCCTCAATCTCCTGTGCTTTCTATGTCAGTGAATTTCCATGTGTTTAGGAGAGTTCTGTGAAAGAGAGTACAGGCTGACATGGTCCTATGTCAGTGCCTTGACTATGAAAGTGGCCATCGGCTGCTGAGTAGAAACTGGTCTCGGCAGACCATAGCTGAAGCACAGTAGTTAATCCAAAATCCCCTTCCTCTGCTGCTATACTTGTGGTACAGTAGCATTTCACCCACAGAAGTAGCAATTCGTCAGCTTTAGCTTCAAGTGAAAATCACTTTGGCACACTGACCAGTGCACTTAAGATCAAAGGTCTTTAGATACCTTCCTTTAGCCATGCTCACAAGTCAAGAGAGGCAGTGGGACCAAGCAGATTCTTTTAGAACCAGCTAGAGCATAAGACCCATGTACAGGTAAGAAAGCCTCAAGAGGGCAAGGATTTGATCTGTTCTGCTTTTTGTTATAACTTCAGCATATAAAGCAGAAACTATAAGATAGTGGACACTCAAATATTAGGAAGGAAGGAAGGAAGGAAGGTAAGAAGGGAGGAAGGGAGGGAGGAAAGAAGGGAGGGAGGGAGGAAAAAACTTAGCATGTAATGCCCTGATGACTGTGCTCTACCCAGTAGGAAATGTATTTCTAATGAACAATTGTAAACAGTGTGGCTCTCTATGAAAGCTGATTCTGGAACATAATGAGTGGGATTAAATACCCTTGTTCCATGCATTATGAGGAGTGCTAAAACATTACACCCCTACTTATGCCTACTTATTTCTGTCATGCCCCCCCAGTAGAGGTGATCCAGGGCCCTTTCCAGTGCCCACCATTCTGGCCAGCTAACACACTGATTCCCATTCATCTCATCCAATTCTGTGCAAGTCACTCTGCTGGCCTTTATTCCCTTTACTCTTATCAAAACATTCAGGGACTCTGTTGTATATAATGCCACTAGGCTATGAACAGAATAATACAAGTGTATCTAGATAAAACTTCCTAACTCTAGATCTCATGGAGAAGAGATGAGCTATATGATATCATTTCCTTTCCTCCTAGAGAAACCCTGATTTCCACAAACAATTTGGCCAAGCACCTCTCGAGATATTTATATGCTGAAAAAGGCAGACTGAGGCAAAATTTTCTCTTTCATTTAACATCTTAGTCAGTTGGCATTCTCCCACCTGTAATACTTGCCTACTGCTACACTGGAAACTACCCCAAAACTTAGCGGCTTAAAACAACAAATATGTATTATATATCACACAGTTTCTTAGGCTCAGGAGTACATTCATGGCATAGAAGTGGATTCTCTCTAAACCTGGTAAATTGAGCTTTCAGATAAGACTGCAGCCCTGGCCAAAGCTTTCCTTCAGCCTCAACTGGATGATCACTCATGCTGTTATTGCCAGGTCAGGGTCCCTTGCCCCATGGGCCTCTCCACAGAGCTGGTCCTCAAAATTGCAGCTGGCTTCCTCCAGGGGGAGCAATCCACAAGAGAACAAAAGAAAGCACTCAGGATGGAAACTACAGATATTTTATGATCTCATCTTGGAAGTGACATACTATCACAACATCAGTTCAAACTTCAGAATCATCAACTAAATCAGTTCCATGTGTGAAGAGACTCCTTGGGTGGGGCTCCTTGCATATAGTTTCGAGCTACCTGCACACCTGCGCAACTAAAGAGATAAGTTGTCTTGCTACACACACTAATGTGCAACAGAGGGACAGCGAGAGGATAACTGCTATAGATATTCCTGTTCAAAAAGGGAGAAAGTAGAAGGCACAAGGGTGTCACTGCTCCACAGAAATTCTGAAATCCAGGCAAATCTTGGAAATTCCTTAATTAGATCTCAAGATCCAGGAATAATTCTCTGTAGCTCTTGGCTCTGCCCACCGGACTCTTATTTTTGTCCCCTATGTTACCTTTCCTTTTTCATGAAAGGTATCATGTGTTGGTAGCTGACCAGCTTTCTCAGCCTGCTCCTCGGCACTAGAATTCTAGGGTTTCAGGATCTTTCCTCAACTTAACATTTTGTCCTCCTCAATCCAAGCTGGTGGATATTTCTGCAGCATTTCTTAAACACTAAGGGCCTCCTTCGAATCCCCTTGAGCCTCACACTATTAAACAAAAGCCACACCCATAAATTTCTTTAAGAGAAGCCCTTTATAAAATCTCTCTTGTTTTACTGAGATCTGTAAAGAACACTTTTATTCTCCCTTGAGGGCCTTTTGCCTACAGAATATGCTGATACATCACCTTAGATCTGAGATTTTAAAAAAAGATATTTTAAAGTTACACCCTTGGCTGCATCTTTGGAATGTGCTTTTCTGGCTGGGCCCTGGGTTTGATCCTTCCTTGGAAGCCGTTTCTTAATGTAGCATCATTTGCCACCTGTAGAAACTAAGAATTTTCAAAACATCAGTTGCTGACTCCTTGTATTTAACAATCCTTCCCTCAAGTTGCCTCTTTTCTCTTTCATTTTACCAAAAGCATCAAGGAGAACTAGACATCACCTTCACCACTTTGCTTGTATATCGCCTTTGCTAGATCATTCAGTTCATTAAGCACATTTTCTACTTTCCAAGTTACTGCACACAACAGTGTTGTTAAATTTCTGCCACTATATAAGAAGTACCCCCTTTTCTCCAGCTTTCAATAACATCTACCTCAATTCCTGCAAGCCCTCAAGAGCAGCCTTACCAAAGACCATGCATCTCCTAATTAATAACTTCTTTAATTCACTTTAGACTTTCAGTAATACTCTCCTCAAAGCCAAATGCCTGTTTCAAAACCACTTCCACATTTCAGGGTTTTTAGTAGCACCCCACTTCCAGGTACTAAAATCTGTTTTATTTATCTATTTCTCTATAACACAAATTATTCCCCAAATTTAGCAGTTTAAAATAAGAAACATTTATTATCTCTCAGTTATGTGAATCAGAAATCTGGATGCAGTTTAGCTGGGTACCTGTAGTTCAGGATAACTCATGATTGCAACAGGTTGCGATCAAACCGCTGATTCTGGCTTCAGTTTCATCTGAAGGCTCAACCTGGGGACCTTCTTGCTTCCATGGTTGTGGACAGGTCTCACTAGAGGGCTCCCTCATGAATAGCAGGTGCCTTTTTCTTAGGCAAGTGACACAAGAGAGAGTGCCCAAAACAGAAGCCACAATTTTTTATAACTTAATTTTAGGAATGACATCCTATCACTTCTGCCGTAATTGATTCATGAGAAGCAAATAAGCCTCACCCACATATAACAAGAAAGGATTACCTGGGGAGTGAGGCCAGGGATGAAGATCACTGGGGGACATCTTAGAGGCTGCCTACCACAAGAAGTCAAAGATCTTCAAAAAATCACTAAAACGTGGATTGATATCTTAATTCAGGAAATACCATCATCAAGGAGTTTGAAGAACTTAATAATAGAAAGATCAGTCAAGAAGAAAAGAAAAGCATTGTAAAAGAGTAAAAATACCATTCAAGAAGGAAATGGTCCAAATGAGAAACATTATAATTTTGAACAATACGGTGTTTAAAGGAAAAACATACATTTGATCTTGACACTGAAATACTCTCATTCATGTAGCACAGGTTTAAAATGACACATGATTACATTTTTTTCCCACAGGGTCAATCATACCATTTGTTTCTGAAGAGTGACACATGATTATAATATGTTAAACAACTTTATACACACCTCCCCCACAAATTTTAGAGTCAATATATTATAACAATGAGAAGTGAAGACTTAGTTATATTTAGAGACAAATTGAAAATTTTACCAACCTTAAAATGTAAAACAGAGTTCATTACTGTAAAGTATAATAATGTTTGAAATGGTAAAGTATGATAATTTACTCCATTTTGGTAATTGTGAACCAAGATATACCCTGTACTTTTAATCACGTATGTAATAAAGAGTTAAATATATTGTTAAAAATTATGAAAGCAATAAAATAAACAAAATTAAAATATAGTAAAATTTGTTTGGAAGGGAAATGAAAAAAGTATAAAGGGCATCAGTTTATCCATTTTTGAAGATAGGAGCTTGAATCTATTATCTAAAGTGATAAATCAAGCAACAGAATTGCTAATATATTATTTTGTTTTATAATGATGATGAAGAATGTAACCAAAAATGCTTACATAGGATGTGGAGATGGGATTAAGGAAGCTGATAGTGTTAAGATTTATTTTTCATTCAACACCGTTATAAAATGTTTCTGTTGTTTTTGTACGTGTCTATTTATTATTTTTTTTTTTTTTTTTTTTAATTTATTTATTTATTTATTTATGGCTGTGTTGGGTCTTCGTTTCTGTGCGAGGGCTTTCTCTAGTTGCGGCAAGTGTATTATTTTAAAATTAAACAGTCTGCAAATAAATAAATACCTGTAACACAAAACATGGAAGTTGTTTCTAGGCTAAGTGCTTCAAGAAGTTGCTCTAGCTTTTAACCCTCTGTTGTATCTAATCTCCAAAGATGAGCCTCCAATGGGCTTCCTCGTAGTGCCCTCATTATGAACCTGGTTTGGCCCATTGACTTCTCTCTGACTCACAGAATATAACACAAGTGATGCTGTACTCACTTAGTCATAAAAAGTCTTGCAGCTTCTGCCTATATCTAAGCAAATTCTCTTTCTGGGGAGTCAGCAGCTTTGTAAGATGTCTGACTTAAAACCTGAGACTTCCATGCTATGAGGAAAACCAAGCAAGACGTGGAGAAGTCACAAAGAGAAAAAGATGCTCATCCGGCCCCCAGGTGAAGTGTTAGACATGTGAATAAAGAAACTATTTTGGACATCTAGTCCAACTGAGCCTTCAGATGTCTCCAACCCCAGCTACCATGAGAGACTCCAAGGGAGAACTCCCCAGCTATTCCTGATCAACCAGTAAAACCATGAGAATTAATTAGCTGTTGTTCTAAGCCATGAACTTTTGAGGTAGTGTACCATTAAGCAATAGATAACCAAATTCTAATCCAATTTTACTTTGTACACATTGACTCACAACAGTGAAGATTCACAGCACTATTAGTGGCCCAGGGCATCAGGTTATGACAATGAATTCACAGTGCTGGGAGCAGGCATCCCTGCCATTAGAACATGCACGTCCAGGCGCTTTGTCAGTGACCCTTTCTTCTGCATGTTACTGAAGAGCAAGTCAACACACTAATCTTTGCTGTCATCTTTCTTAGATTGCAACTGACCATTTCCCTCTTTCTGGATTTATTCTTTCTTTGGTTGTTAATGTGGTCCCTCATTAGAACAGAGGGAAACTTTTACTACTGAATCATGGCCTGGAGAATGCTTGGTCTTTGAAATAACCTAATCTTGCCCTGCTGAGTCTTTAACTTCATGTATCATATGTTAATCGTGCGCCTTATCCTCTGGGTTTGAGAGGTGTTCTGCTGGGATATCTAGGTATCAACGCTAGGAATATTGATGCACCCACCAAATGTTCTCATTTTGGATACATGACTTCCAAACTTAAAGCAAAAATACAGTAAAATATTAATAAATTTCATATTCATAGAAGCAGCAGAAAATTTAAATAAATTGACTAATTCAAATAGATAAATAAATCCCAAGTGCAAATTTGTGAAGAAACACATTTCTATTCAGTCAAAAAAATAAAATAAAATTTCATTAAAACAAAACTGTTGTTTCTTAAAGGTATTTATTTTACGCATCCCTAGTGTGAAATAATTTATTAAAGTGGGTAGTGGAGAATCAGTCTTGAAATATTTTTGTTTCAATATTCAGGGCAATGTATTTCATTTATTTGAAACAAGGGAATTTGGCCATTAAAGTGATGTAAAACATCACATGATATTTACAATATAGTATTCAGTGTCTCTGAATTCAGTTATTGCAAGACAGATGAATTGGTACTGAAAATATGATTGTATATTTCTTTCCAACTTATCCATAATCACCTAAGAACCTTTTCTCATAGGAAAGTAATCATGAAGTATAACCTACAAAGCACCAACGTCATCAAGGTCTTATTTTTTGTTTGCTTTGCTTTCCATGTGTGACATTTTGGGTTTGGCTTTCTGTTACACTATGTCATCTGGTAATATTTGAATGAAGAGTTAATCTACATCCTGAACCTGAGGGAGCTTCACAGTTTTCAGGTCTCAGGAAAAGCCCTCTGCTATCCACCCCAAGAAAGGATGGTGCTGAGAAGGAACTAGCCTAGAAAATTCCTTATTCTCAGACACTTTTATAGAGGAAAAGACAAAACTGAAGGAAGAAAGCCAGTGCCTGGGGATTCACATCATTCCAAAGAGTCTTAGTCCCTCAGAACCCAGCACAACAGAAAACTTAGAAATGATGCCAGAATGGTGACCAAAGTCAAGGTATTCTGAACTTCAGATGGCAGCTGTAAATCCCTGAGAGAGCCATAGGATCCCATAGTGTCCCCTAGTTAGAAGTTCATTCATTCATGTATTCATTAACAATTTTAAAAATATCTGTTGAGTACCTGCTATATGTCAGGCACTGTTTTAGAAGCTGGGGATAAAAGAATGAATAAGACACAGTGTTTGCCTTTAAAGAGCAAGCAGTTTAGTAAGGGTTATAAGAAAGTGAGCAATCAATTACGACTCAAAGAGGGTTAAGGGACCAGACAGAACACAGTTTAGTGGGTAAAGTACCAATTACTAGAGAGTTGCCTGAAAAAAGTTGCTGAAGTGATAACATTAGATCATATATTTTGACCTCAGAATGGATTTAGACATGACCAACAGGAACATGAAAAGATGTTCAACATCATGAATTAATAAAGAAATGCAAATCAAAACTCCAATGAGGTATCACCTCACACTGGTCAGAATGGCCATCACCAAAAAGTCTACAAACAATAAATGCTAGAGGGTGTGAAGAAAAGGGAACCCTCCTACACTGTTGATGGGAAGGCAAATTGGTGCAGCCACTATGGAAAACAGGATGGAGGTTCCTTAAAAAACTAAAAATAGAGTTACCATATGATCCAGCAATTCCATTCCTGGACATATATCCAGAAAAGATGAAAACTCTAATCTGAAAAGATACACGCACCCCAGTGTTCATAAGCAGCACTATTTACAATAGCCAAGACATGGAAGCAACCTAAGTGTCCATCTACAGATGAATGGATAAGGAAAATGTGGCATATATATATATATACACACACATATATATTCACAAACATACACATATACACAATGGAATATTACTCAGTCATAAAAAAGAATGAAATAATGCCATTTGCAGCAACATGGATGGACCTAGAGATTATCACACTCTGTGAAATAAGTCAAAGACAAACAAATATCATATGATATCACTTATATGTGGAATCTAAAGACACAAGTGAATTTATTTACAAAACAGAAACAGACTCACAGACATAGAAAACAAACTTATGGTTACCAAAGGGGAAAGGGGGGGAGGGATAAATTGAGAATTGGGGATTAACAGATACACACTACTATATATAAAATAGATAAACAACAAGGACCTACTGTATAGCACAGGGAACTATATTCAATATCTTGTAATAACCTATTATGGAAAAGAATCTGAAAAAGAAATTTTCATTATTTTTCCAGATGAAGAGATTCATTTGTCTCACACATCTATGTCTCCTGCCCCATGTAAACACCTTTACACTTTCTATCACCTCTACCTGAAATGCTCTTAAACTGCATTTCTTCTCTACATCCCTACTTAGAGCATTTAACATCTCTTCTCTAGAATATCTTAACAACCTCCTTTGTAACTGTCCTGCCCATATCCCCTCCTCACTCCGGTCAGTTTTCCATACTACTTCCAACTATAATCTAAAAATGTAAATTTGGTCACCCAATTTTCCTGCTTTAAAAAACTTTCTAGTACCTCAAATAGCTAAAGAATATAATCAAAACTAGGAGCTTTATACATAATGTCTTTACTTCAGCTAAATGTACTCAATATCCATCTATCCGTCCATCCAACCATTCATCTACCCATAGATCTATCTGTCAACCTATTTCAAAAGCATGAATTTAAGTGTCTAGTTCCCTGCTGAGCACTGACAATATAAAGATAATATGAAGTTTCAACTTGAAAGTGTGCCTGGTTCTGTGTCCTCATATTATTTCTCCAGCTTCATCTCTCACCACTCTCCCCAGCTTCCAATGACCTGATTCACACAAAAATATCCACATCCTATGTTCCAGCCACACCAACTTTCTTCTCTGTCTCCAAATACTCCACACTCCTTCATGATTCTGCATCTTTTAAAACTTATGTGGTTTCATATCCTGGGATATCCATATCCATTTCTCCCTCCTAGGGAACACCTTAGAATTCCAGATTATATATAACTTCTAAAAATCCAGCTCATACATGCCCCTTGTATGAGTTGGATGTTGTTGTTTTTAGGAACATTTTACAGCCTGAAAAACTGAGACCCACAGATCAAAGGCTGGTCCAAAGTTGCACAGCTAATAGAAAGCAGAGCCAGGATTTGAGCACAGTTTCTCAGATTTCAGTGCCCCATCTTATACAACCTTTTCCAACCCAATCTTTTACACTCTTAAGTTTGAGTCATTTGTTTGAGGTGCCCAAGAATTTCTATTTTTCCCAAGCCTCAGAAGGGGTATTGATGAGTGTCTCTAGATGCTTTCAATCTATTAGGGAAATCAAGTTTCAAAGGGATGAACAGTGGGTTCACACCCAAAGACCTGTGCTCTGCTTCAACTCTCGTAATAACTCTCCACAAAAGTGTAAGCATGTTTCCTCTCTACATCTGCTTCCCCATCCATAAAATGTGCCTGGTAATAACTATGTCATAATTCAGCCAGACACAATTACGTGAAGTTTTATATATGTTTCTTCTCACTTCTAGTCCTGTGCTCAAAGTATTCACTACCCATTATAGTCTGTCTTGTCCAGTGCCCTCCTTCTTCTGGCTAATGTTTACTTCCCCTTCCCAGCAGAGCCTAGCGCAAAGAACAGTATCTGTGAATATATGTCAAATGAATGAATTAATGACCTCAAAAGTTTTCATGTGGCGTTTCAACTTTATTCTGTGAAAAATGCAAGTGCACCTTCTGACTTCTCCTTCAAATACACTGACAAGAGGTGAAAGAGTCCCTTATGAAAATACAGGGATGAAGGGGATAGAGGTCTTTTCTGTGTAAATCATATCTATTAGAAAACCCTACATTTTAAACGAGAACGTAACTTTCTAGATAAATATTTACACCCAGAAAATTTCAAGTCCAATTTTATTACAACTGCATTCTGCAGTTTAATGGAAGGTTTTGAATTTGTTCTTCAATTTATCTTGTAGAAAACATCAGGAAATTTTCACATGTCTATAAATAGAATTCTCTGAGGAGAAAGGGGCTTTAGGAAAGATATGACTGTATTTTATGAGCCAGCACAAACCGCTTAAGGGAAATTCATTAAAATTTACTTGTAACTTAAGAGTTTTTGCTTTGAAAGCAATTAATTTTACCTCAGAAATTCCTCAGTTATTTTTCTTTCTAATTCCACTTAACATTTCTATCCTTAGTGGGAGCTGTCTAGGGCCATGCTATGTGCTAGTTTTCTGCAACGATGGAAATGTTTCATATCTGCACTGTCTGATTGGTTGTGGCTATTAAGCATTTGAAATATGGTTAGTATGACTGAGAAACTGTGGTTTATATTATTTAGTTTTAATGAATTAAAATTTAAGTATAAACAACCACAGGTGGCTAGTGGCTATCACATTGAACAGCACAGAGCCAGTAATATACCCTCTGTATCTCCAAATTTCTGAACCTGTATTCAGATGCCATCTTTGGGTATGATTTTCCAAACTGTTAAGGAAGCAGGAGCCCTTCAAATGGGAAGCATTGTGTTTTGCATTCATCACACTCCAGAGGGCCTATTTATTTTATTTTTACTCCATCTCATTTCAAAAATAACCAGAAGTAACTCTATTCAAATACATAATTTTTATCTTGCTACAGATAATATAATGTTAACAGAACCAACTTGCCATCAAATTGCTTATAAATTCAGAAAAAACTTATGTATGGAATTATTTCTCATCTGTCAGAATATTAAATTTAAATATATATATCAAATTTACAACTATTAAAAGTGTTATGACATAAAGGTTCATAATAACATGGCAACCTTTAATAGGGAATTTGACCTCACCAGGAGAAACATGAAGGATGAGATAGATTTATATTAATTAGGCAAAGAGGAGAGGTAAAAGCATTCCAGACAGAGAAAACAACATGTGGAAATGTCCTGTGATGGGCAGGACCATGATAAGTACAAGGAAATGAAGCAGGTAACTGTAGCTTTGAGGACCCAGACAATAAAGGGCCCTGTGGGCCATTTTAAGGAGTCATATTTCCTCAACACTGAGAGTACCAGAAAGCCATTTAGAAGATTTTAGCATTGAAAAGATCACTTAGACTTCTGTGGATTGGAGAGTCCAGTGTCAGACCTTATGTTTGCAGGCAAACTAGTTAGGAGGCTATTTCAGAAGTTTAGAAAAGTTCTGATAGATACCTTGAACTAGAGTGTTGGTGGTAGGCATAAAGAAAAGTGGATGATTTTGAGAACACTTCAGAGATGAATATAGGAAGTGCAGTAAAGGAATGATAAGAGATGGGATTGACATATATACACTAATATGTATAAAATGGATAACTAATAAGAACCTGCTGTATAAAAAAATTAAAAAAATTAAATTAAAAAAAAAAGGGTTAGTATGACTTCTAATTGTTTGGCTGAGAAATTGGGTGAATGGTGGCATTAATTACTAAAAGAGGACCATGATTTTGTTTTCTTTCATTGGAGGATACGGGTAGAAATAATGAGTAAATTGTTGAAGTTCCACCAAGAGATTTCTAGGAGACGGATGAAAGTATTTGTTTTGTACTCAGAAGAGAGGACGGAATGAGAGATAATAAACTATGGATAAGTTGTATTTCGGTAGAAGTTAAGGCTGTGGAAAAGGAGCACACTGCCTATAGAGTAGGAAGTGGAAACTGTCTCCAGCCATGTGAAAATCTACTCTCAGTGGAAGTTAGAAGCTGAGTCTGCAGAACATCTAGATAAGTCATTAGAAGTTAAAAGAAAACCCAAGAGGCTATTGCATCACAGAAGCCAGTGGAGGAAACGGTATGCATTTCCCACCTCATAAATATGTGAGGCGGTTTAAAAGTACACTAAAAAAAAAAAAAAAAAAAAAAAAGCAGGATAAAGTTTAAATAAACTGGGCCAGAAGAACACAAGAGTAGGACAATAAATTAACTCTAGGAGAAGGTCATTTTTCATTTTATACAGTGCTTTGCAGTTGCTAACTATAGACAACAAATTTGGTTCTAAGTTGCTTTGTCTCCTATCGCATTCTGTCATGTGGAAAATAGGGACAAAATGGTACCTGTCTCATAGTGCAGCTGGGAGGAGTGAAGGAGTTAAAACCCATTAGGCATGCACAGCCTCAGCAGCTGCTCCAGGTCACCATGACCATTAGATGCGGCAATGCTGGAGCCCTGGTCACGGTGCTAGAAGATAACGTTGTCTCAAGGATTGCCATGAAATATTTTGATTGTGTGCTGTCTTTGAGGAAAGTCAACCTATTGCATTTGTCTTTATATTTCCAGTGCTTGATACACTGTCTGGCACTGAATAGACTCAGTGATGCTATTTAATTAATTCTCCTCAAATCCTACTTTGGATTTGTTTCTCAGTAATTTAGAATATCTGCTCAGAAATTACAAAAAGAGACTGGTAATGGTGCATGAGCTAATGATTTATTTTTGATATAGGTCTGAAAGTTTATTCATAAATGAGTGTGCTTTTCTTAATTACAGTCCGTTGGTGACAATGAAGCATAGCGGATTAGATGACCATTTCACAGTCACTAATTAGTTCTTCCTCAGGGACCATGTACAGAGAGGTGAAGTCTTTTTACCAGGGAAAAATCCTGAAAATCACCCTAAGTCATTTCCTGAAGGTAGACAATTAGATAAGCACTTGATTAACCTAGAATTGTGTTTTTAATTAATGGTCCAAGCTTAGGTCCATATGACCAACTTTTCCAGATAATCAGGGCTGAGATATTCAGTAGTTTTACATTCTCTACTGCATACCCACTTGTTCTACTTCCATTTCTTTCTTCCAGTGAAAAATTGGCAGCTTTAATGAAAAGTACCCTCTAGTCATCATTCATGCCTCCTAACCTGGAATATTTGAACTTCAGCAATCTGTGTGGGAACTAACCATCAGAAAGCAACACCCATTGGCTTCTACACTTTTGCTGCAAAATGTGAAAGTAGCCAGTGCAAGCTATAATCAGTTGATCAATTAATAAGTATTGATTGAATATTCAGCATAATATTGAGTAGAAAATAACCTGAAACTATAAACTAAAAATGCATATTAATGTTATCATTTACTATTTACACTATTTGAAGTGCTTTGCAGGTACTATGAATTTTAATTCTAAAAGCTAGGTACTGAAGTGTAAAGTAATTGAGTAACCTGGCTGGAGTTAAACCTTAGTAAGGGGTGGAACCACGAGGCACCCTAAGAATTTTGACCCCATGAAACTCACTTTTAACCACTGCCCTACCAATGCCTGAGTACCCAATCACATTTTAGCCTCAAAAGTCATGTTGCACCTTTTTTTACTATATGATATAAAGTTGTAGGTCAGAAAATGTTTACAACAGTTTGGATAGGCTTTGAAAAATTGTATTATTTCATCTGTCCCTTCTGAGATATACAATATCGAGCATTTTCCAAATCACATCGGACAGGTTTTTTTGTTTGCTTGCTTGCTTTCTTTTCAAAGGTAGCAAATCTTCAAAGTAAGAACAATTTTTTTCTCTTATATTTGGCTCTGAATTTGAATTCAAATTACAATAACAATGACAAATATCGATCTCCACCTGTGGCCTAAACCAGAAGCATATACATGAATCTTCTAGCATTGTTGAAAAATAAAGGCACTCTTTTACTTATTTTAAATTCAATAATATATTTCTTTGGGTCACAGATAATAAATGCTCTTTGCGGTATAAAGATTGCAAGCATCAATCGTAATTTGATTTTTTTCTACTGGACATCTTGTTCAGGCACCATAGCATGACTTTACCTGTTATAAGGTAGTTAATGGCATTGAAACTTATACACCACACTATGAATTCTGCTTGAACTAGAACAGATTTTTACATTAAATACAAGGACAGAGCATAGTCTTTGCAGCAGTGTTCTCCCCAGCCTTGGAACCATCAGCTAAAGATATTTTATAAATGCAATAGCAACGTGATCTGTGCACTATTTACTACCTGTATGTAGTCAGAAAAATATTCTTTGCAAGTCTAATTTAATTTTAAACTAAACTCACCCATGTCCTAAATGAGACACTATGAACAGAATAGGAAAACTCTTCAGCATTTGTAGACATATAAAATTAAAGATAAATCAAACCTGAGAGTACTGGAAACATGAGCAGTCCATTTAGAATTTTAAAAGTAATACAGGTTTTTCATCTAAATTAATAAATATTCGAGGAAGTGTATATTAGAATCCCATGAAGATTCCGTTTTTTGAGGGTAAGTCTCTTGAGAAATATGTGATCCAAACCTGAGTCTAAAAAAGATCTTAGTAAAAACCCACTTTATAAAATAAACAGAGATTACCTTTTAACGGTACTTTTTCTAAGAGATTTTAGTTATTCCATAAATATGCTTTGAACCATGAGTTCTTTTCCTGGCACCATGGATTGGCTTCAGAGGGTTTCATGAAACACTGAAACAGAATAACATTATATGCATGCATATGCATACCCGGAAAGAAATATTGTATGTTACTGTAATTTTTCTGTTTTGAGGAAGCAAATATTCCTCTAAAACTGTTAATGTTACCTTATTCCCAACAATGGTAACCATATATTTATTGCTTTTTATGTTAAGATACTGATATTAAAATTGGGTTTTCTGAAAAGAGAAAGGTAGGTTTAAGGAAAGCCCCATTTACTATAGTCATCTATCTCAGTTACCAGCAAAGGAAGAAATGCTGTGCTATACCCTCAGCTAGTGTTGACTGATAAAAGCAAGTAATAGTACAAATAAGATACTTTGACACTCTCTTAGAAAATGTTTTTCAGTGCCATTCTTCACTTTCCTTATTCTCCTTCTGCAAGACCTTTCTTTTACCTTCAGTCCCACCATCATGATCCCAGACATCTATTAATCAATCTGTTGCTTAAAATATGACCCTTTTTACACAAAAATGTTTGATGACACTAATCATAGAATTTCACATTCTTTGCCAGTATAGCTGTTGGCACAAAACGGTATTTCTACAATAGTGTTTATCCAAAGTATAGAATGTATACTACTGATGATAAATGATCCTAGGTTTTACAAAAACAAATATTTTTACTTCTTAAAGCAAGTGACAAGCTATTCGTGTTAAAAGCTATCTATGATATGATGTTTGTAGTATGTATGTGTGTATACATGTGCATATGTTTATGTATATATAAATATATACACTTATATTCATTAAAATTCATTTAAGTAAAAAGTGAGTTAATTTTTAATTAAGTAATAGTACAACTGTTGATAATTATGGCAAAGAAGTGTAATGATGGCAGGAAACACCTACTTTTGTAAAGAACCACCATAAACCATATCATACTAGATTTACCCCGATCATATTACAGCTTAGAGTAGCAATATCTATAAACAAAATATGTTGTTTAATATTTATAAACAAATATCTAAAATGTGACTAATATTCTCTGGAGAGAACATAAAGGGTACAGAAGAATGGAAAAATTGATCCTTGTTTCAAGAATAATATTTATTTAATCCTCATAGGTTTAATGTTATTATATCATTTATATCTTTTTTTTTTATTGTTTGTATCTTTGTGCCACTTTTATTTTTTGTTTCTTTGTTTTGTTATAAGGGTCAACAGTTGTATGAATTAAGTGATATAATACAAATGCAAGAATTTTGCTGGAAAAGAATGACTTAGAACAGATTTGTGAAGTCTTGAGACATTTTCATTTGCACACTAAGGATAAAACTATCTATTAGTTGTTTAGTATTATATTGTTGAATCTACTATTCCATAGTTTACTGGGATCTTCCATTCATGAAAGGATGCCAGATGATTATTGCTTTTTTTGACCTCTGACTTTTGTGATGGTTGCAATGGTTAACTCAATTCAGTGGACTTTATTTCTTCATCTAGCTATAGTGTTTCAGTGAAGGGTAAAACAGCAATGAATCTATTCAAACATGAAGAAAAAAACAGAACTTCTCACAACCAAGTAACATAACAAGGTCAGGGTTCTGAAATTTGGAGCATAATTTTTTCCCTTTGACAGAAAAAAATAAAAGCATAGAAAACTCAAAATTAATACAGTGAAAAATTGGCATTGCATAAAACTTGATATTTTATAGATGGATTTTTATTTCAGAAAATGAATGAGTACATATTAAGCAACATGAAAAGCAAATTGGTAAGGTATATTGGAAAGAACATGACCTATAGCCTGAAGTAGACTGGGATGAAATTTCAAACCCATCACCAAAATGTCAAATTATACAACTCCTGATTGTTGGTTCCTTAGCCACAATAAGAAAGTAGTAATATTGACATTACAAGGTTAAAAAGGATGTCTATACCAAAGTCTGTTGAAGAATAAGTGCACGAGAAATGTTAATAGACTTCCTTTATTATTGGCAGGCTATAATGCAAGTATTCAAAAGAATAACAAAATATATCTACCAATATCACCCCGCCACAAAATAGAGAGGGAAGGTGAAGGAAAAATAGGACCTGAGTAACTGAATAGACTTTTTTCTCAATTTGTTTTGTTTAGAAATTTTTTGGAGGTTAGTTGGGCAAGAAAAAGGAATAAAAGGCATCCAGATTGGAAGGCAAGACACAAAACTATCTTTATTTGTAAATAACATAATCTTTTATATGGAAAATCCTAAGAATCCACTATGCAACTACTAGAACTAATAAACAAGCTCAGCAAGGTCACAGGATCCAAGATTAATATGTAAAAGTCAATTTGATTTCTATATACTCTCAATGAAAAAACTGAATATGATATTAAGAAACCAATTTCCATTCCAAACAGCATCAAAAAAAATAAAATGCCTAGAAATAAATTTAACAAACGAGGTATAGGACTTGTACTTACATAACATTGTTGAAATAAAAGGGAAGACATTACATGTTCATGGATCAGTATATTTAATATTGTAAGATAGCAATACTCATTAAATTCATTTACAGATTTAACAGAATCCCTATCAAAAATCACAACTGACCTTTTTGAAGAAGTTGGTAAACTGATGCTAAAATTCATATACAAACGAAAGAACCAAGAATAGCGAAAATAATCTTGAGAAAGAACAAAATTTGAGGACTTGCACTTCCTAGTATCAAAACTTACTACAAAGCTATAATAATCAAGATAGCAGGTACTGACATAAAAATAGATATACAGATAAAAGGAATTAAATTGAGAGTCAGAAATAACCCCTTATATTTATGGTCCACCAAACTGTAATAATGTTGTGAAGAAAATTCAATGGAGGAAAAAATAATCTTTTAAGAAATGGTACTGGGATGACTGGATATGCTCGTGCAAAAGCATAAATTTGGATCCCTACCTCACACCACGTGGAAAAATAAACTCAAAATTAATCATAAACCTAAATGTAAAATCTAAAGCTATAAAACTCTCAGAATAACACATAGCAGTAAATCTTCTTGACCTTGGGTTAGGCAATGGTTTCTCAAACACAAGACCAAAAGCATTTTTTTTTAAAGTTAATTGGACTGCATCAAAATTTTAATCTTTTGCACTTTAAAAGAAACCACAGAGAATGTCAAAAGAAAACCTACAAAGTGTGACAAAATATTTGCCAATCATATATCTGATACGGAACTTGGATCCAGAATATATAAAAAATACTAACAACTCATTGGTAGGAATAGGGAGTGACTACAAATGGGGCAGTATTTCTTTGTGGGATGAATGAAATGCACTAAAATTAATTGTGGTCATGGTTATACAACTCTGTAAATGTACCAAAAACCATTCAATCTTACATTTGATATAACCAAATTTTATGGTACATAAATTCTTAATTCAAAACTTAATAAAGCTGTTAAAAATATTTGGAGAAAATATTTTAACAGTAAATGGAATCTGCCTAGCATTTGTTGTGGTACTATAAGTGGTAATATTTTTAGTATTGTTATTCAATTGTTAGTTTGAGACTGCTTTCTGTGTGTTGTGGGATAAAGAAATTGAGTAACTGTAATTGTAATTCTATCATCCTGTGTGCCCTTGAGAACAAGGCTTCTCAAGTGGAAAAACATGGAGAAATATAATATAGAAGACTTTAAATAAAAACCCTGTACTCCTAAACTTGATTAGAATGATCAATTCACAAAGTGTCAATTCATGAAGCATATCACATGCATATAGTTGTAGATATGGATATAGACAGATAAAGATATAAATAGAAACAGATTTATCCTAACTTAATCCAATGAAGAGGCTTAGATGTAATAAGCAACCAAACATCAATGGGTATCCCCAGTAACCAGACTGTATTCTTGAAGTATCATTTCAAAGTTAAAAAAAAGGACTTCCTAGAGAAATTGCAGATTACAGAACTGGGGCAGGAAGTGTACAAGTTGACTCTAAAACATCTCAGTCCAGATAGTAAGGACACACTCAATTTGTCAAGAGACAAACTGAAGAGGTCTTAAATGACCAAAGGTGGAGATTTCTGAGCTTCAAAATGGTAATATCAAATGTTTAAATTAACACATTAATAATAATGATTTTTTTTTAATTAATTAATCATCTTTGGAGGACTATAGAGAATTCATTATCTTTAAAACTAATATTCATCCTGCCTTACACAAATTTAACACCAGATAACCAATTAATAGACCGGAAAAAGAATTTCTTTATTAAAGTATTCCTACTAATAAGTGAGAACATGATAGATTTGCAATCCCCAATAAATTAGTGGATCTAGACATTGAATAGCAACAACTGTGACATCACAAAAAGATCACCAAATATTAAGTTCTCCCTGTTGGAAGAACAGAACATCACCTCTGCTTTTGCTAGAATGATAGAACCTGAGTTGGAAAATGCCTCTGGATCCAGCTGTCCATTTGTAGACCATACAGAGGACAGAGAAATGTGTTGAACTGTATCACTAGCATGCAATCAACTAAATCCAGACCAGCCATCTCTACAGATCAAATGTCCTTTGTTCTTCAACAGATACAAAGAAAAAGAAATGAATGGAAAATGAACTTGTAGATTAAAAGAGAGTTAAAAACATGGTTGGTTTTTCAAATTGGCAAGACTTTACTGTGTAAGGATACACACTTGAGCGACAGAAGTATACAATGATGCAAGGAAGTGACTACTATAATGCTCAGACTAACAGCTAATTTTAGGTGGAGGAAGTGTTTCTGATCGGCACAGGACACATAGAGCAACATCTGTGGTGGCTGGCAAAATTTTGTTTCCTTTATGTGGTGATTACAAGAGTGTTTACCTACTATTATCTCATTAAGCTATTTATTTTGTGTGTGTGTCTGTGTATTTCTGCTTCTTTTGTTGTTGTTGCTGTTTTGTTTTACGATAAGAAGGGTAATAAAAGTTCTTAAAGAGGTAGCATTTGAACTTCCAACACAATGGAGAAAATAAAGGGAAATAAAATATAGTCAAGATGGAAAAAAAAAGTTAATCAGCAAGAAAAAGGTACAAAAGAAAGCATGAGCAGAATGAAAGATGAGGCCATTAGCATTAGTACTTTTAAAATCACTGTGATTACTCTAGCCTACCACACCTCAAAAACTTCAGAATTAAACTGTCACATTTATTTATGTTTTTAATTTTGGTAAGGATTTATTTATTTATTTATTTATTTATTTATTTATTTATTTATTTATTTACTTTAATGGGTTACGTTGCATTTTTATGATTGTATTGTTTTTGTTTTACTGTTGTAGTTTTTAAGCTCTGTGAAATTTTATGGCTTGGTAGATAAATTCAAACCAATCATATGTATTATGCATCTGATTTCTTTGATTATATGTCCATCATCTTGTTAAATCTTACATTCTTATTTTTTCTTTTCAAAGATTTTCAATATTTATATTCTTGTCTATAACTGTGATTTCTCCTGTTATTTTGTTTTAGTTCTATAATTAAATGTATTTAATATATACCACAAGTTCTTATAACAAAGAAACCATACTTTTCAATTTGCTATTTTAATTCACTACTTCTTTGTCTGGATTTTTATCAATGAGTTGTTCTTTATACTTCAGACCAATCTAAATAAGATTTATCAACAGAGTCAGAAAAGAAATCTTTAGTATATGGTTTCAGAAGAAAAACAATTAAAATTGATTCTAAATGAAAATAAAGTATCAGTACTGCAGTGACCATGAAAAAATATGCAATTTTTTTGAAAAATTACCTACCTCCAAAATGTATTTGATCCCTAATTGTATTACCAGTGATGTATTCAAACTTTAAAGAAATAGAAAATCTGTTACATAAATTGTTCTAGATCACACAAAAGAAAGCAACCTATATTTTTTTAAATGTTATAAATTTTTAAAATTTATTTATTTAATTTTGGCTGTGTTGGGTCTTCGTTGCTGTGCATGGGCTTTCTCTAGTTGCGAGTGGGGACTACTCTTTGTTGTGGTGTACGGGCTTCTCATTGCTGTGGCTTCTCTTGTTGCAGAGCACGGGTTCTAGGCACGCGGGCTTCAGTAGTTGTGGCTCGCAGGCTCTAGAGCACAGGCTCAGTAGTTGTGGCGCACGGGCTTAGTTGCTCCGCAGCATGTGGGATCTTCCCGGACGAGGGCTTGAACCCATGTTCCCTGCACTGGCAGGCGGATTCTTAACCACTGAACCACCAGGGAAGCCCCAGAAACCTATTTTTGAACAGTGTAGAATTTACAAAAGTATTGACAGACAATAGCAATAGAATGTATAAAATAGCTTCTAAACGATCTTACTGTATTTCAGAATTTAACAAAGTTTGGAATCTTTTGATTACGTGTTGCCATTTTCACCAGAATTCAATAGACATCTTTTATTTAGTTGGTTGTGTCTGTGCATTTCACAGTTTTTCTGAGATAAGATTGTAGTGAAGGTTAATGTTAGAAAAATTTATTTGGACTTGTTATAACTTAGTTTTTTTCCCCTCTAAGTGCATATTTTATGCAAAATTACTCATTATTTAGTTGGCCTCTGAGAAAAAGTTACTTGCCTTTAATGCCATATTTAATTATGTAAAATGTCTTTAACTTTTAGAAGTTTTTTTGTGTATTACTTCGGTTTTATCATTTTGACAAATGGATAGAAAAATTTTGAACAGATATTTTGGGTTTTCTGTCCTTAGTGCCATCAGAAAACTTGAGTTTTATAAGGTTACAACTTTTCTATTTCTCAATTACATATAGTCTATAGTCTTAAATTTTTTTAGAACTGAAATTAATATTTGACTTAAATATCCCAAATAAGGTAAAGTCTCTCTTAAATAGAAATTTATTTTACATTGCTAGAGAATTAGATCAAGTAAAATGATTTGTATTTAAACATAAATCTATATTTTTCAGAATAAAATATATCTTAAATATATACTTTAGAAAATACTTCTTATAACTTCTATGTCATATGGTTATTAGAAGTGAATTCTGTTTTGAGACTCTATACTAACTAGTTGTGGGAAATCATTATGGTGCCTTAATTCTCTCATTAGTATGATTATCATGTGATCTTCCTTGTTCTTTACTGATGTGGCCACTGTATTTCTAAAGTAAATTATTTCCTCACCAAACATAAGTAAAAGTTGGCATCCTTCAAAAATTCTGCTTGCAAATTTCAGCAGTTGAAAATTGCTTGGTCTATGTTATCTAAACTGTTTCAAAAACCACTTTTATGCTTATCATTGACATTTCTCTCCTTTAGCTTACTGCTCTTTTCCCCTATATTCCTTAAAATGCTCTTAAATTGGATTTTTTAAAGCACCAATATCCTCATCCTTCAAAATTTTTAACTTTCGTAGCTTCTATTACCTTTATCAGCTTAGTCAACACCGCTTTCCTAATTCTCATGACGTCAACTACTGAAGTAATTTTGTATTTTACTATGATCACCTGATTTTCTTTCAGAACACTTAAACTTCCAGATCAAATCCGAATTCCTTATTTTCCCCCCAGTTTTCCCACAAATGGATATGCATCACATGAGGATTTAGCTTGGTTAATTAGTATGAATTTTTCAGGCCATGTATTAATTAGTAATTGTATACAGCTGTTAGTAACAGAGTCTGACTACAGTAATTTTTTTCCTTATTTAGTGGTTTATTTTCTCATATAAAACTGAAGTATATGAATTCCAATCTGGTAATGTCAGCTCTACAAAGTCATTAAGGAATTAAGCTCCTATTATCTTTACTTTCCGTCACCATCTTAAGCATATGTCCTCTGCTCTCAGCATCATAGGATGGCTGATGATTTCCAGCCATCACATCCATTTTCCAGGAAGGGAAGGGGCACAACAAACAGTTCTCCCAGACAAGTCAGAGCCCTAAGAAGAGTTATTCTGGTAACCCCACTCAATTGCTTTCACTCATAGCAAGGCAATTGAGGTGAGAAAATATAATCTTCCAGCTGAACACATTGTTGCTCCAAATGAAATCAGAGATCTATTATTACATTGGAGAGGGCAGTTTATGCCCAAATGGGCAGCTCTACTTCCAAATTATCAGCTTATATTCATACATATCTGATGTCTACATTCTCAAAAGCCAAACTATTTTTACTAACCTTAATTGCAGGGTTTTCCTTAAACTAAAAAGATCATATCTGCTTTATAAACCTTTACTTACAATTTGTAATTTGAGAGTTTGTCACTTGAGTATTTGTTACGTAGTCTCTTTATTATCAAGACAGTGTAATATATGAGTTTCATCAAACTGGATGTGGAAGTTTCCAGTTGCCAGTTGCTTTCCCCCTCATCACCATACGAACACACACACACACACACACACACACTTATACACACATTCTTTACTATATGCATGACTCTAACTAGTGGGTCTTAATGATGCTTAGGAAGATGCAAATTGAGAAAGAAGAAATATTTTAGAGAAATGAATATAAAATTGGTATTTGAGAGTGCTATTTATAATATATTGTCAGTTTAACTAAATTTTTGCAAGAAAATTATTTTCCCATCTAGAGTGTCCAGGGACTATTGCAGTTCTTTTCCAAAACAGAAAGTCTTTTTCTTCTTGGAAAAATATCTTAGAAAAGGGCACAGAGACTTCCCTGGTGGTGCAGTTGTTACGAATCCGCCTGCCAATGCAGGGGCGCAGGTTCGATCCCAGGTCAGGGAAGATCCCACATGCCGCGGAGCAACTAAGCCCGTGAGCCACAACTACTGAGCCCAAATGCTACAACTACTGAAGCCCGCGTGCCTAGAGCCCGACTCTGCAACAAGAGAAGCCACCGCAATGAGAAGCCCACGCACCACAATAAAGAGTAGCCCCCACTCGCTGCAACTAGAGAAAGCCCACGTGCAGCAACGAAGCCCCAACGCAGCCAAAAAATTTTTTTTAATTAAAAAAAAAAGAAAAGGACACAAAAGGAAACTACCTAAAATATTATCAAAGTTTCATAGCAAATATTTTAAGCTTGTTTAGGATTTTAGTTTGAAAACAAAAATAAAAATACATTAAACTAATTATATTTTATCAATATTGAACGAAATTTAGATTGCAATGGCATTCAATTATTCAAAAGAAAAAGAATATTTTAGATGTAATGTTCTTCCTTTTATATATATTTTCCAAGAACATTTATGAATGCATGCATGATAAATATTGTTCACATAATATTTGACTTTCACAGCATAGCTATAAAGAGGAGTACTTTTGCAACAAGTATTTGAAGATTTCATAAATTTCATAAAGGCTTCTTAAGTATATATGTGTATATATATATATGTCTCTACATACATATATATTTAACATATATATTTAACATTTTTAAAAGAACAGAAAAAAATAAGATTTTTAAAAGAGGCATGAACCATATCCCAGACTTACCAAATGTTAAAATTTTGCCTTATCTGCTTCAGATATATTTTCAATGAATAAAACATGACAGATAATATCAAAATCTTCCTTGGTTTGTGTACATTTAATATGTATGAATCCACAAAATGTATAAGATGTCAGTGTTCTTTTTACATCTTTGCATAAATGTTTTATATTGTTTATATAATTCTGTAACCTACTTTATACTCAACATTATTTTTGAGATTTTTTTTTAATTGGGGTATAGTTGTTTTACAATGTTGTGTTAGTTTCTACTGTACAGCGAAGTGGAGTTCCCTGTGCTATACAGCAGGTTCTCATTAGTTATTGAGATCTATTCTTATTAAAACGTCAATTTAGTTCATTACTTTCACTTACATAACATTCCATTACATGAATATTCCACAATTTATTTACTGGCATGTTTTCTGATGTTGAAATAAACATCCTTTACATAAGTTTCTCTCAGGTACACATTCAGATCTAGTATTGCTAATATATTTACTGTCATAAAATATTGACATCTTTGGTTTTGACAATGCCAAATTTCTAACATGGCTACACCAGTTTATAGTTCTGCCGTGAGTGTTCTTCCAATATAATCACCAAGTGTTGGTATTGTCATCACCCTTTTACATGTTTGTGCCTCTCACGGGCCTGAAAATTATGTCTATCTTCTAGCTGTAATTTGTGTATGCCTGAACACTGTTTACTTTTATGAAATTTATTTTTCTATATATTTGCTAAACATTTGCTGTTGCATTTATTTTTGTCTTTTCTTATTGATCT
Source organism: Balaenoptera musculus (assembly GCF_009873245.2). NCBI lineage: Eukaryota > Metazoa > Chordata > Mammalia > Artiodactyla > Balaenopteridae > Balaenoptera > Balaenoptera musculus. The sequence goes on from NC_045787.1 coordinate 96,090,109, forward strand.
GTAAAAGCCATTATTAACTTAGGATACAATTATTTGCCTATGGTATGTATCACTAATAATTTATCACAGATTGAAAAATAATAAAATTGAAGGACAGTGAACAATCTCATTTTTATTATCTTTTTAAATATACATGTAACATTATATGTAGAATATATATTAATTTGTGAAATGGAAAAATATAATAACCACCTGTGAATTCGCCACTAGAATATATCAACACTTTCATCCTCTTCCCCTATCCCATACCTTGTCCTTTTCTCCAAAGCTAACTACTGTCTCATTTTTATGTTTAAGATTTCCTTACTTTTTAAAAGTTATTTAATCATGTCTGTAGGTATACATAAATCGTATTTTTAATTAATTAGTTTATGTTTTGGCTGTGTTGGGTCTTCGTTTCTGTGCGAGGGCTTTCTCTAGTTGCGGCAAGTGGGGGCCACTCTTCACCGCGGTGCGCGGGCCTCTCACTATCGCGGCCTCTCTTGTTGCGGAGCACAGGCTCCAGACGCGCAGGCTCAGTAGCTGTGGCTCACGGGCCTAGTTGCTCCGCGGCATGTGGGATCTTCCCAGACCAGGGCTCGAACCCGTGTCCCCTGCATTGGCAGGCAGACTCTCAACCACTGCGCCACCAGGGAAGCCCTAAATCGTATTTTTAAATTTTGCTTGCTTCTGTTCTCTTCCATTTACTTCATATATTTTTCTGGGCTCGCCTTTTTCATTTAACATTATATTTCCAAGATGTATCCATAGGTTGAGGAGTTTGTTTCTGCTGCCTATTATTTCTGATAGTTCTTAAAGATAGTATCTTGTTTCCTTATCTGCCTGATTAGACTATGTACTGCACATTGTATTTGAAAACAGCATTTGCGAAATAATTTAAGATCCATGACTGTAACGTCATCTTCCAGAGTGTGCTTTTACTTCTTTCTGCCCTATTATTAGAGGTGCTACTAATTCAGAGCCAGATTATGTGGTGTGATGTTCCCTGAACAGCCAGGTGGTGAGAAACCAGACTTCAAGTTCCTCTGAGGGCTGGTAAACATACAGTTAAGTATCATATGGAACATGTGGACATTGGGTTCCAACTCAAAGTTAATGGTGGTCAGGTAGTAACAAGGCAAGTGAGACACCCAGAGTGCAAAACTTAAGAAGGCACTCACTCTTAGGGGGTACAAATGCAGACAGCACCCTTAGAAGACTATAAGCTTCAGAAGTACTAACCCTGAAAAATACCAAAGTGTAGTCTATATATGAAAAAGTATTATCAATTTTCCTATCATTATTTACTGAAGAGTCTACAAGTTTAGTAATTTTAATGGTTTACTGTCACATGTCAAGTTCTGAAAAATATTTCAGTCCATTTTCAATCTCCTTATTTTCTTCCACTGATTTGATTTTTCCTTTGACCCCTGGGAAAATATCATACTTTTTAACATATCATAATCCTATGCTTGGCTTGTTTTCAAAACTGTCTTCAAAATACTCTTGGCCCCATACCTTTACTTGTATTTAAACATTCCTCCAGAAAAACTATTGAGATATTGGTTAGAATTACATTGAAATTGTAAACTAATTTGCTGGGACTTATATTTTCAAAGTTGAGTCCTCCTGTTCACGAATTTGATATTTCTCTCCATTTATTAAGATCTAGTTATTCTATTTTTTTACAGTTTTATTGAGATATAGTGTACAGTAAACTGCATATATGTAAAGCATACAAAATGAAGAGGTTTAAATATATATATATATATATATATATATATATATATACACACACACCCATGAAACCATCATCACATCTGAAGCAATGAACATTTTCATCATCACCAAAATCTTCTTTCTGCCACACTGTAAAACATCTTTCTCTTCAAATCCATCTACAGGCAAACACAGATCTGTTTTCTAGTTCTATATATTGGGTTTTATTTTCTAGAATTTTATATAAATGAAAACAATCACTGTGTGCTCCTTTTTTTGTCATGTCTCTTTCACTCAGCATAATGATTTTGAGATTCACCTGTGTTATTGCATTTATCAAAAGTTATCCCTTTATATTGATGAGCAACGTTCCATTTTGTGGCTACACTACAATTTTTTATCCATTCATCTATAGACAGTCATTTGGGTTTTTTCCAGTTTGGGGATTATTGAGAACAAAGCCACTATCATGATGTGGGTCTAAATCTTTGTTGGATATACACCTTCATTTTTATTGAATAAATATCTAGGAGTAGAATAGCTAGGTTACATGTTAAGATTCAGTTTACCTTTTATGAAAATGCTGGACTGTTTTCTGGAGATATTTTAACACTATATTTTCATTGGCAGTATATGATGGCTATAATTTCTCAACATTCTTGTCAATACTTGGTATACTCAGTCTATTCATTTTAGTGAATGTGTACTGGTTTTTCACTGTGGTCATTTTGAGCATGTGTAGTTTTGGTAGTTTACATATTTTAAGGAATTGATTATTGATTTCATGAACACAGTACTCTCTTAGATCCTTTTAATGTCTATGGGTCTGTAGGGATGTCCTTTCATTCTCTGATGTGGGTAATTTGTATCTTCTGTTTTCTTGGTTAGTATGACTAGAAATTTACCAATTTGACTATTTCAAAGAGGTAGCTTTAGGCTTCACTGATTACTTTGTTTGCTTTCTGTTTCCAATTTCATCCATTCCTGTTTTTATCTTTATTTTTTCTTCCTTCAGTTTTCATTGGGTTTAATAGGTTCTACTTTCTCTAGTTTTTTAAAGTACAAGATTATATTACTAATTTGAGATTTGTTCATTTTTAAAAATTCTAATTTATCAATTATTTACTCATCCTCTCTACTTTGATTACTATTTACCAGTCCTATTCTAACAAATCTTCGTTTTTAAATGGTTTTAGTATGACTGAGGAAGTACTTGAACAGCATTTTTATTGGATTCATTTCCTCAGATCTTCAGTTAACTTTGCAATGGATTTTCATTTAGTTTTAAATGTTCAGGATATACATTACCTTGACTTGATGGACAATCAGAGTTGCTACTGGTAAATGCCAAGGAATATTGCTGTCCCTTTTTTATCTTAAGATTGGATTATTTAGTAAGTTCTGCAAGCCATGTTTACCTCAAAAATTAAATGTTCTTTTTCCCCACGTGTCCAGGAAAAATGTATTATGGTAAAACTAAACTCCACAGTAATACACATGGACTAAGCCTGAGCTGAATGTGTTTATAAATCGCCAGTGCAGTGTGAATACCCCTGACTGGTGTCCTAGAAGTTTATTTAACACCTTAAACTGCTTCAGAATATATGAGGAGGACTGATTAGGCCATTTGGAAAGAAATTTTCAGCTCTCATTATATGGCCCTATGAATGTATCTATAACTTACACGATTTTTTATTTCACATTTACCTTCAATTCAGGGCAAGGATTAAAAAGTGTTCACCCTCAGCTAATTGATTTGCTTTTCTCTTGACTGACCTCTTCCCATGTGTACAGTTGCAAATAACTCATATTATTTCTCCTGGAAATTTCACACACACACACACACACACTGCATGGCATGGCTTACTCTTAAGTCATAAGTATAAATGAATACATAAGCAGAAAACATGTTTAAGACAAGTAATAAATGATAAAGAGCACAAATAGATAGCAGCAAGCACTATATTTAGCACGTTATAGTAATTATCTTTCTTAACCCTCATAATAAGCTTACGGATAGGTTCTATTTTATTGGCATTGTATAAATGATCAAATTATGCTTAGGGAGGTTAGGTAACTTGGCAAAACTAGCAAGCAGCAGGGCAGGGATTCCTTTGTGCTCTAAGTCAAAAATGCTTTCTGTTTTCCTTGACATTTATAAAATCCTACGTCACAATCTCACTTTTAGTTTTTCACTGGCAAATAAATACAAAGAAACTTCAATATAAATTAGTTTAGAAGAGTGTAGTGTTAATCCACTGCTTTCTCAATATCAGATTCTAAGAATATGTAAACTGAAGCTGTGCAATGCCCTTGGGCTTTCATATTAAGGGGAATATTCACAGAATATGAAATATCAGAAATATTTAAACATGTTGACCTCACTCACAAACCTCTTAATCTGCTCATGTATTGCTGGCATGAGTGAAATACATGAAAGAAAGAGAAAAGAGAGATGGAACAGAGCAGAGAGGCTAAAAGGAATGAAACAGAGCAGAAGAGAGGAAGGCAGCAAATGGCAGTCCTCATCAAATTTTTACGCTTTCCTTTCCTTTCTCATTTTTTTTTACCTCTGCACCTTTGGTAACTCTAATATATTATACTATCTTCATTCAAATCACTTCATAAATTAAATCCTTCCCTCCCATCTCCCACCAGACACTTGAGGATTAACATTTTATTTAATAGTGCTACTTATGGATAAAGACAATGGGGCGGGTGGGAGAACAAGACAAAGAAAAAAGAAACAACCTTCACAACTTTAAGACAGGTCCACCTTTTTATCTAATGTTTTACATTTTTCTTTTGATTGGACAAGCACAGAATATTTCTAGCCAGCACCTCACAGCCTGTCAACATTCTAATACTGCATAATTTATAAAACAGCTTTCTTCCCCCAAAAGCTCAATATGCTTTGCAGATATCTCATTGATGCTCACAATACTCCTTCAGGGAACTGAGAGGACAAGAATTATGATGTGTTTTACTAGGCAAGGAAAAAGGGTGAAACAACGAGGATCCATTATCACTAGTGAGTTACAGAGAACCAGGAACTTCAATTCTAATGCTGTTATTTCCCTGACTGCATAAACTATGAAGAGAGACGAAAATGACTGAAGTCCTGGCACTCAGGAGGTTAGGATTTTACAGGGAAGAAAAGTAGGTTAACAAGTAGCTAGCTATCAAATGCCTTCCTGAGCTCTCCACTTGGATGCCTAGTAGTCAACCCCAACTGAACACAATGTCCAAAAAAAGAAAAAAGAAAAAAATCCTTGACTTTCCCCTAAAACCACTTCTTTTTCCAGTGTTCTCATCTTTAAGGCTATGAGCCACCTAGTTGAGCAAGCAACCAAAGTGGTAGTCACTCATTATTTTTCCTTCTCTCCCACTTCCTTCATCTCTAAGTTCTACTGGCTCTACTTCCAAGATTGATTCTAAACATATGCACTTCTACCCTTCTCTTTGATACAATTCTATCTATATTACCATCACCCATTCTAATGTCTGATAATCAGACAAAATTGGAAACTTTCCAATTCCTACTACTGCAATGCCCTGGTGTTACTGGGATTAATGGCATTATTATCCTCCTGAAGACTCTCCCTTCTCCCGTTCTTATGTCTCTTCACCACAACCCACTCTTAACAAAACAGAAAGAATAACAGTCTGAAAAATTTAGTCGTAACTTTTATCAGTTAAACATATGAGTGGTTAAAAGAAATCAAATAATTCCACCATTTACATTAGAAGTCTCCTAGTTCATAGTCAGCTCCTCAGAGATAATCACTTTCAATTCATTTGGTATTTATCTTGTGTGTGTTTGTGTGTGTGTATGTGTCTATTTGTGTCTATAAAACATGCTATATTTATATGATATACTACCTCTTGATTTTTCATTTTGCAATATTATCTATTCACTTCCATCTATAGAAGATGAGGATTTGGCTCTCTTACCATTCCCTTCCAGAAACCACATATTCACTTCCTGTAACTTCATCCTTATGACACATTTTTATTGTAATTTTGATTATGTAAGTATGCAGTATTTACATTATTTTGATGCATAAATGCTACTTATAGCCAAGCCATCCATGTTTAGTTATTCTAGATACTTATAATAAATTTAACCCCCATTCTCCCCCAGCTGTGAGATTTTTCTTAAATACATTAAACACATTATATAGTATCTCAATTTCATCTTCCTTTCTTACAGAAATTTCTACTATCTTCCCACCTATTCAATCTGGACTGGTTGAACTTTAAACCTGATACACAGGTATCAATCTGGCATCCTTCTCCATCATCATCCTGAATATTCTATTTGCTGTTGTTAATACCTGTGCTGTTTCATGGGCCCCATGCTTCCTCTTTCTTGATTTACTCCTCATCTTTGTGGAGTACATCCTCTAATAGCTTTCTGAGAAAGAGTGAGAGGTAAAAACTTTTAACATTTTGCATATCTGAACATTTCTTTGCCTATTCTTACTCTTAATTGATAATTTAGTAAAGTAGAATATTCTAGATTGTAGAATGGAAAGCATTTCACTCAGGATTTTGACAGCATTACTTCATTATCATCTAGCTTTCAGGATTGCTGCTAAAAAAGTCTGAAGTCACTATGATTCTGATAATTTACATGAAACTTTATTTTTTAATCCTGGAAGATCTGTCTGAAATGTTCTGACATTTTCATCTACTGTGCCAGTTACATGGTGAATCCTTTAAGTCTGGCAATTCATAACATTTAGTTCTGAGAAATGTAATTCCTTGACAATTTCTACTCCTCCATTTTCTCTACTTTCTCTTTCTAGAATGCCTATTATTTGGAGGATGGACCTGCTAAAACAGCAGTCTTCTATCTCTTTGACCTTTTGCTCTATCCTCTGGGAGCATTCCTCAACTTGATCATCCAATCCTTTAAGTTGGCATTCTATTCCAGTGTCATAATTTAATGTTATAAGACGTCTGTTTTATTTAATTGATGTGAACATATTTTGGGGTTATTGGTGCAGTACATTCCAGTATCTAATTGAAGATACATTAGATTTCTTAAGGTTTTTTTTACTCCTTGCATAGTCTCAGTTTCAACCAATCCATCACCCTTAAGCTCTGCAGTGATCTTTTATAATGCTTAAATAATGCTCTTTTCCTGTGAAGGCCTTCTAATATCATCCTCCTGAATTTATAATAAAGCCTAAATTTCATACCCTGGGCCAGAAGGTAGAACATAATTTGGCTACCTTTCCAAATCACCTCATCTCATTATCATAGCTAATAGAAACTCAAATGTCTGTTAAATAAGTGATTGTGGCAAGATTCAAAAACAAATTTATGTAACCTTGGATCCATGACTTGTCCATTCACCACACTACTTTTTTGCTCCTATAGACTTTCAATCTATTTCCCACTCCAAAACATCCTACCACTGCAAGTTGATCTTCTTGAACTGTGGCCTAATCATGTACTTTTGCTTCAAAAACATTCTGACCTTTCCGTGATAAATTAAAGGTGTCAGTCTAGTAATCAAGGCTCTCAACCCAACTCTCCAGTTTTGCCCATAAAAGTGGTCACTGCTTGAAATGAGTAGAATCACCTCATCTGTTTATTCAGTCAGTAAATGGGAACAAATTATTGCATTATCTCCATCCAAGTAGACTAAGCAAGATGGTCTTTTATTGAAAAGGCCATTTTCTAATGTTAAGATGCAGAGTGTGTGTTCATTAAAAAATTTTAGTGTAGACACATATTTGCTTAAAATAGTACCAGAATCTCCTTGAATAGTAGTGGGAAGGCGGGAGTAAGGAAGGGGGAGGACACTGGCAGTGCTGGGAGGTTTAAAGCTGAGTTTGGAAATGAGACTGCAGGAGGAGACAAAAGGGAAGTTGGGCTGGAATCTATGATCACAGGTTTAACCCAGAAACAAATGCAGTCCAGGACCAGTAGCTACACTAGAGTCCTGTTTTAGTGGCAAGTAGAAGGGAAAAAAAAAAAGAAGAAAAAAGGACTATACAGAAGGACACACTTCGCCTATCCATTCTTTTCCCTAGTCCTAGATAGTCCTTGAATCCACCAGGACCACCCTTATTCACAGCACTATTAATCTCTCATAGGCGCTGCTGAAATGGCCTAATTGATCTCTACACATCCAGTCTTGCCTAGCTCTAATCCGTCCTTTACACAGCATTCAGAGTGATCTTTAAATTCGTAGCTGATCATATCACTCTCCTGTTGAAATCCTTTAACTATCTCCAGTTGCTCTTGGGATAAACCCAAAATCTTTACTTGGCCTAGGAGGTCCTGCATCTTCCAGCCCGGGCCTGAGTCTACAGTATTTTTATATAGTATTCTTCTCACTGGTCCTCTCTAGTCTGATCATTCTAATGCTAAATTCACCTTTTATAACACAGCTTAAGTGTCACCTCCAGAGGGGAACTTTCCCTGACCTAAAGATTACAATAAACCATCGTCATATTTTCCCAAGGTACCTTACTCTTCTCCTTGGTAGCACACGTCACTCCTTCAAGTTTTTATTTGATATCTACCATTCCCTGGGTTGTAAGATACATAAAATAAGATGCTTAGACTCATAGCTAGTATATACTTAATAATAATAATTGTAATAATAACAATAGCTATTCCTTGAATGTGTAACATATGCCAGGTGCTCAGTGTTTTATCAACCTTAATTTATCTATCCCTATTTTAGGTTTGAGAAAACTTGAGGTACAGAGTAATCACAGAAAAGCTTCAAAGCTCATGAGACAATGAAGAGCAGTGATCCTGGAATCAGCTCACAGGGCTTAAATCCCAACTCTGGCACATGCTGTATAATCTTAGGCAAGTGACAGGTAATAACAATACTTATCCAACAGGGGTTTTCAGGAGAATTAAATGAGGGCAAGAAAAAATGGAATTATTTATCAGTGAAAATATTCAAATTATACTTCTACTGGTGTGGTCCAAATATTTCAGTGTATTACCTCTAATTGTCAATTCCTGAGATTTTATACACCTCAGTCCCCAGTAGCTTGAGTGGTACCTACTTGGGAAGAGAATGGAAGTACTGTTTCAGATATACATGTTGTAGCATTAGTTATGGTGCTGGGACATATGTATTACATCCAGAATGTAACCACTGAACCACTGTGCAGGAAACCTGAGCTCTCCTAAATGAATTGAGTGTGTCACAGCATCTGGAGTCAATACACTAAGCAAAGCAGTGCTCACCAGTGCTAAAGTGAGAGGCAATATAATTTAGTGTTTGAGCATCCCATGGGTGTAAGGTGTTTCCTTCCTCACATACTCCCCATGTTTCAGATCGTCAGCATTTTAATAGAATTTTCTAAGGAGAATGTCCACAAAATCATCTTCCTGACTTTGTTTTTCCAAATCATTTCCCTCAAAGAAGAAAACTTCCATCCATAATTCTATCTTAATCTGATAAAATTAAGAATGAAAATCAGTAATGTCATGGCTGTTTTCCCAATGTAAATGATAATGCACAATTCTATGGGCAGCTCTACCCTGGTTCTACTTGTGAAAATATAGCAGCAGAGTTTGGTGTGCCCTTCAATATGCCTGGAGACTATACTAGCTCTGAAATACTTAAGTGGCAAACAGCCCTTCACTGGCACCTGAAGAGAGTTTATTTTCTGCTCCATTAGCAACATGCCCACTCAAAGTAAAACTACTTTTAAGGGCCTTTTAGACCTGCTCTTCAATTTTTTTTTACCCTCAGTACATCATTATTTTCCTATTTTGAGAAGTGTTCACTTGAGACTTACAATCTGCTTAGGTGAAACTAGATAGTTATACCCACATGTGCATAGTCAAGTTTGAAGCAGCTGTAAATTCCAATAGAATAACATGAGTCTAGACTAGATTTTGCTTTTTTTTTTTTTGATTTTGCTTATTGATTAACTGATAAAGGTACCAGAATTAACTCTATATCGAGGTTTGTGATGACAACCTAACAATTTGAGCTTTCTAAAATTTTAAGTCGGAGAGGGTAAAGAAATAGATAGAGCAGAGGATTCTGAGGAAATGGAATGCAGTTCCATTTCTCTCCACTAATGATCCGAGTAAAAGAGATGCCTTGGTTCTGTGAAAGTCTACCTGAGACTGAGCTTGCAGCCCCTGGCATAGAACCTTAAAGCTTGAACACTGGGGAAAATTATGCATTATGAGATCTGTGCATGCCCAGGGAATATTTGAGATCAGCCTTCTATTAATATGTTTTAATATGTCCTATGTCTGTATCCCTCACCTCCAACATACCAAAATGGTGCTGAAAGATTGGTATTAGACTATTCTTCTGCAGTATGTGAAGCTAAAAGAGTGTAAATATATCCACAAGTCATAAAAAGGAGGCTGCAACTTTAGAATTCCACACTCAGCCAATATATCATTCACCTATCTAGGAAAAATAAAAATACTGTGGATATTCAAGAATCCAAGGGAAACAAGAAAGGATTCTGACCAGATAACAAATGAATCAAAAACAGAGACCTTACCATAGACGAAAATGAAGAAATCAGGGAATAACAGTAAACAATGGCCCTTGATATCTATCTATCTATCTATCGATAGATAGATAGATAGATAGATATCTGTCAAGTGTGTGTGTATTTATATATAGTGTATATATAGTATATAATGTACTGTGTTTATATAGGGCATATATGTTTTTTTATGTATAATATATATTTATAATATACACAAACACATATGTGTATGTTATACAACTAAATTTGAGTGTATAATAATATATTGATAGGAATATCTTCATCAGTTTTCAGTATTACGCATTTCTTCTTTTAACTGATCGTTGGTCTGTTTATCTGTGGTTCCTCTTACTGAAAAGAGGCCTTTTATTTTCGTATAATCAAATCAACTATTTTTTCCACAAATTGCACATTTGAAAAGCTCTATTAAAATGAAGATGCTCAATGAATTTTTCTATAGCATGTAATTGTTCACTATTTATACCACAGCAAGAAATGACTTGCTAAGGATTCAAGGTGTGTGCTACAGATCATGGGGTGGTGGTGTGCTGTATCAAAATCAAGCGTGAAGATTGTTTTTCCTCTAAATTCCATTTCACACACATACCATGAATTTTTATATACCTTTCCCTGAAACCCAATCAAGAATCATAATCTAGTTAGCAATGATTACAGATAAAATCCATTATTCCTCACATTTGTCAAAACGGAAAAACAAAAGTTGCATCTGACTGGTTTGTGAGATGATATAGCGCCCTAAGGGAAACCTACATGAGAAAGGTAAACAAATTTTGCTTACCAGGAAAGGAGAGTACATGGGAAAAGACACTGTATGGGGTGGAAGGTAACATGATGGTGACGGCCACTGTGCAAGCTGCATGTTCAGTTCAATATGACAGCTAAATGAGCCACAGGAAGAAAGTCAGAAGCAAGGTGTTAAAGACAAGGCAAGAGAAGCAAGAAAACACTGAGAACTCACCTTGCTATCTGTCCTTAATCCGATCCTGACAGTTAAATGTCAATAGTGTGTGAAGCCCATCAGGGGTACAAGAATTTTACTTTCTAAATGTTTTAAAAACTGAATTTTCTCTCTAGCTGGACGTCCCATTTCATCTAGAAGTGTAAAATATAATCTTGTTAATTAAGGCTGAACTCGAACCCTTGAAAGTAAACTCAGTTCGTTCACACTGCATTTCCTTTCTTCTTCCTCTCTCAGTGTAGCATGTTTTGAGTGTGCTTATGGAGCACAGGGCCTAGAGGAAGAAATCTCCTTGACAACTGTGAGAAAAGACCGCTCAGTTTCTCCAGCATCTCTTTCCAAGAGACCATTTTCAGTGCCTTACTCTTCTGTCCCATCTTTCCTCTCCCTCCTGAATTCAGAGGATCTTCATCTCTCCTGAAAGGAAACGTGGTTCTGCTTGACTGCACAGCCTTCCAGTCTTTGTCTGACACCTGGACCACCGTTTTACAGCATAAAAGTAAAAAATGTGATATCTTTCTTCTCTGGTTATACAGTAATAAGTTTCCCTAAAACAAAGGATCACTCATGTGTAACATCTGAAATGAGGAAAGGTCAAGGGACAAAAATGGAATGTGAAGAAGAAAACGAAACACCCCAAGTAATCCACAGAATATTTACACTATTATTTAGCCACATTCTCTTTACCTTCTACCTTAAATCTTTGCATCATGGTAAAGAAATTGTACTTTTCACTGAGATGTCCCCCTCTCCCACTGCCTCCCTTGAGAGAAAGTGGGGAAAGGGTCTTTCTCCAAATTCCACTGTTTCTGAAAACGCAATTTCCACACACAAACTAATACATAGCAGTATGGGTGTTAGGTCTTCCAGATTGCCCTCCATCATGTGAATAAGCCTGGATGCTGGCTAAAATGCATACTTTCCTCTAAGCATGCCATTCCAGGGGATGATACAAATAGCAATACGATTTGTCCATTAGAAGAGACAATAAGTACAGTAAGTTATGTTGTCATTACATAAAACGATGCCCTATGTAACATATTCTTTGTGTGTTTCATTTTAAAAAATCAAATATATTTTTAAATAAAGTTCGATGAACTTTCATCAATTGCTCTCATGAAGCAGTCATCGTCATAGCATTTAAAAATTGGAAAAATTAAGGTAGGAAAATTAAATGATATCTAAAGAACAGTGTTGAAAGTAAAATTTAGAACCAGTGCCTAATAATACCTCGGGAACATTTGTATTAAATCATTTGGCTATTCTTGGGGAACGAGACGGAGAAATTCCAAAATAAGTCTGCATAATGACCATATTCAATGTGAAGTATTTTTTTTTTCAGCTTGTAAAATGCCCATGATAAATAAATGTGGGTAATTTGATGTGAATAGATACACATAAATAGATTTTGAACAAACATCATGAACTTCCACAATGCTGTAATTTCTCTATTATGTTGTCTTTTTACTTATTCAGTTGGTGTTAAGCCAGTCAACAATATATTACTTAAATGCCTAGTCAGAAAATACCATTTTGATTCTTGAAAAAAACTCTCTTAGTTTTTTTTAGAACCAGTGTCTTTATATAACAATATGGTACCATTTTAATAGAGGCAGTTTTTGGAATAAAGATGACAAAATCAAGTCAGATTGTAAGCACTTGCTAAATGGGACTCAATTACCACATAGCCAATTTTACTTCTTTTATGCAGGACTCTGGGCCTGAAACTATCCGAAGCAGAATTACATATATCTAAAACTTGAAAGAACTCCATAAAGGAAATTCCCCAATGTCTTACAGAAGAGTATTCTAGCAAAGCTTAATTGGCGAAGCCAAGCCCATCAACAACTCAGACTCCATAGAAAGTAGTTAGTAAGACCACTGTTTATAGAAACCCCCTCTCATCTGACAGCACTCTGAATGCTTATCTATATGAATGACCTTCTAGACTCTGGACTTTCTGACTTCTTTCAATTTTTATATATGCATACAGGATACTCTTATCTTCCAAACTCTTCAAGACTCAAGATTCAGCCTGATTAAATCTTACAAAATTATAAATAAATAAATAGGTAGGTAGGTAGGTAGATAGATAGAGCAAGCATGGACATGGTAGTAAAGCTTTCATTACACAGTAATTATATAAAAACTAATTGCAATTGCATAATTGGTTTTTCTGGAAATACATGGAAAATAATATACTATAACTTTGCAGGAGGTACACAGGTCACTTTTCTGACATATGCTTAAAATTTATTAAACTTAAATAAGCTTATTAAGCTTAGAAGTCCACATTTTTTCAATAGCCAGCTTTTGTGAAACCTATTAAGTACCAGCATTGTGGTGAAGACAAAACATTAAAGACATGGTTCCTACTCTCAAAAGCAAGATAAGGAGATGACGATGCAAATGAAAATAACTTTACAGCAAATCAAAATATGACGTTAAAATACTGGAAACAATAATAAAGTACTGTAAGAGAACAATAAGAGAAAAAGAGAAAGTGCAATTAATGCTACAGCAGAGGTAAAATTGAGTTGGGTCTTGAAGACCAGGTAAAATTTCAACAGGCAAAAACAAAGGTGGCAAATGTGCCCCTGGCCTAATGAAATCTTCTGAGCCAATGCACAAAGAATGCAAAATGAAACATATACTCTGAAACTACCAAGTAGTCCAGTGGGGGTCAGAGCAGATTTATATTTCTAGCTTTTGCCTAAATCTTAAAAGAGTTTTCATATGATGGTTAGTAGTCAGTCGTGCCAAACTTCAAATTCTGGAAACAATTATGTAAATTATTTTGTGGTATGCTGTGGTGATAGGGCTGCTGGTAATTTTTACCCATGTCTCACTTATGACTCTCCCAACTATCATTTCTTCTCATCTGTTATCGTTCTGTGATTTCTTTTTTGTTTCTTCAGATAATGCTCATACTTCAGTGTAAGTTGCTGGAAGACCATGGTCATAAATTTCTACTCTTTTGAAACTTTAAGAAGAAAATAAACCCAATTGAAAACAAGCAAACACACCTAGAGTATTCATCCTACCAGGCACTGCCAACAAACCACCAACATTCTGAGGTTCCTAGTAACTTATGCCTTGATTCCTAAGCTTTGGACCATCACAGAAGTTAAATATTATATGTTATGAATGATTCTTAGCCCTGTTTTAACACCGTTTCCAGCCCTGAATATCCCTGATGAGAAAGCATAGTGTATTATCTGTGTTCTTTAAAATCTCTATATAGATGGATAATGGTAAAATAACAAGTCATATTAAAAATGTCACATTGATTCAAAAATCATAAATTAAGAGAGTAATAATATTTTAACAGTTTCCATACGCCGTGTAACAAGATGTTAAAAATGGAACTTATACTCTCTCAATTTCAACCAAAACCCCAATAGCCAAGAACAATATAAAAGATGCCAAGTACAACCACATTCTATAGCAAGGATCAGTCCTTTTTCTGAAAAGGACTAAATAGTAAATATTTTAGACTTTTCAGTTCATAACGTTTTAATCACTCAGCTGTACCATCATATGGAGAATGCAGCCACAGTTAACAGGCAAATGAACAGGCATGGCTGTATTTCAATGAAAACTTACAGACATGGAAATTTGGATTGCTTATCATTTTACATATCACAAAATACTTCTTTTCATTTTTCTCTTCAACTGTTTAAAAGTGTAAAAGTCATTCTTGGAGCACAAGTCACACAAAAATATGTAGCAAGCTATATCTGGCCAGCAGGCTAAAGTTTGCCAACCTCTGTTCTACAATGAGGTGCTAGACCACCTATGTACAACATGCTAACAGATTATAAAATAAATTTTAACAGCACTTATGATCTCCCACCTCCAGAATATATGTGTTAGAGGTCTGACAGAGTGAGAAAAACCACACACACACACACACACACACACAGAGTAGCCCCACTTACGCACCAGGGATATGTTCCGAGACCCCCAGTGGATGCCTAAAACTGCAGATAATATGGAATCCTATATAGATTCTTCCTATACATACATACCTATGATAAAGTTTAATTTATAAGTTAAGCACAGTAAAAGATTAATAATAACTAATAATAAAATAAAACAATCAAAACAGTATATTGTAATAAAAGTTATGTAAACGTGGTCTCTGTTGTTCTTAAAATCTTACTGTGCAGATTGAATGCCTTTTCCACTTTAACTAAGCACTTATCATGAACTGTGGCCGTAACTTTTGCAGTTTGTGGGGTGACAGAAAAAGTAGCATGAATTTTTTTTCCTTCTTCACAGTGTCACAGATAGAAGATTCATTCTTACTAGAGATTTTAGCAACCTCAGCGTACAATTTTTTTTCTTTCCTTATTAAGTCAAGAAATTTCACCTTTTCACTTTGGGCTTCTGCTTAATGCCCTATAGGTTCCATCTTGTTCAATAAAAGAGTCAGAATGGTTAACTGCCAAACTTCTTAAAATAATATAATTATTTTTTCATTTGTACTTTTCTAATCCTTCAGAATTGGCATGGAAATGACTGAAGTTCTTGAAATCAAGTAAAAAATTATCAAGTTATATACACAGTCCAACACCTTAATTGCACTTTGATTTCATATTGACATAACATGTTCCTCTTGAGTCTGGTAGTACACATTGATTATTTCAGAAGCAATTTAATACTCTCTAAGTAAAAGTGATAAAAGAATCTAATGAGTTTCTCAAAAGCAGCCCATTTTTCAAAGGTGACTGAACTATCAAATATTTATTTTTCTGAACTTTACAGGTAAAAATGATTCATCCCTCACTTAGCAGTACAGATGGAAGAAAATATGTAGCATTTTCAAGATCTTCTTTTGACAATATTTTCAAGCTATTAAATTTACAGTAAAATATAAATTTGGTAACAAGTTGTGACTGGCACAAGTGTAGTGGCAATCACATTTTCCTATATTTTGAGAAGTTGCATAAATTCAGGCATTCTTACCATTTCTAAGAGAGTAAGGGTCTGTTTGAGGGGTCACTTCACAACATGCCCTTCAAGGAAAATTAAGCTGATGGACTATCCCAATTCACAAGTAGGATTTATTTTGTCACCTGCTAGCCTGTATCAAATATAATGCACACTTTCTATACCTAGGTAAGATGAACACAGAATTAATCTTTTAAACCAAAGTGAAAGGAGGACACTACTAATTATTACATCAGAGACAACTTATGTAAATGGACTTTGCTGGACAAACTGTGTGTACGGTCACCTTGGCTATAATGGACAGGCCATAAGTAAGTTTCCCAAATGTCTTTTAAACAACTCACAATCTGCCAATAATGTATTCTTAAATAAGCATCTTCAGAGTTCAGCCAAAAAAACACCTCTATTTCTTATACATGAATTTCCAAATAATAAAATTGTGGACTTTATACTTCATCTCACCACAGACATAAAATTTTGCCTTGACAAACTTTTTTGTTTCGTGTTGGTTCTCTTTCTCCGCTTTCAAACTCAGATCTCCAAACAAACAGCAAGAACCTCCTGATGCGGGTTACTGCTGCTTTTTAATTTCCATAATGGGTGTTGGTAAATACAAGGAGATGGGAGAAAATACACACCTTAGGCAAAGGGATGGGAGTTCTGCTGCTTTTGCAGCCTTTTTCATTTTACTAGATGATTTGGGAAATTAAACATTTCAAAGATTAAAATGACTTGGGAAAATGATTGAATAATCATCAGAATAATTCCCACAACCCACTGCACAGCAAGATGTAGGTCTCATTAAATTCAGTCACAGATGAGTGAGCTGGAAAGCCGCGGCTGAGCACCCAGCACAAAGGTGACTTGCTGAAGTTACAAGCACACAGAATAAAAGCACTTTTCATCAGTTCCAAGCGAGCAACAACACTGAGACAAATTCCTTGCACTGAAATTGTGTCTAATTAGTTAATGGATACCTTAGAGGCCGATGTTACCAATTTGTTGATATAAATGGTTTTCCCATTTCCTCCCCCCCGTTGAAGCCCTTCCTTTATAACTCACAAACTTTTCAAACTGCACTGAAGGCTCAAGGCAGTTTGAACTCGGCAGGAAATCGCCCTTCCAAACAGACTCCTAGAATTGATCTGTATCTTGTAGGAGAAACTCAGGATTCTGTAAACTGGGTGACTGGGAGCCCCAGACCTGTGAAAGCCAATGATCTGACCATTTCAACCTGCAGCTTCTCCTCAACGCTAATGGGCTCCTTACCACCTCCCTAAATTTTAATACTAAATTTTAAAAACAGCTAGTGTCACTCACCATTCTTTTCATATGACCCCATGCAGCAGCTTTTCTCATTTCCCAAAATGGTTGTTCCAACCGTTCATTAATATACTCAAGCCTACCATGTCCGAAAACTCTACTTTTTACTAAAGAAGAAATTGAGGCCCCAAATTCTTTCTCCTGAACCTACACAAGTCATTATCCCTTCACCCGCAAGCCTCCTTGTTGCCAGTGCCTTCTACATTGCAAGAGCAATTTTTTTTTTAACATCTTTATTGGAGTATAATTGCTTTACAATGGTGTGTTGGTTTCTGCTGTATAACAAAGTGAATCAGCTATACATATACATATATGCCCATATCTCCTCCCTCTTGCGTCTCCCTCCCACCCTCCCTATCCCACCCCTCTAGGTGGTCACAAAGCACCGAGCTGACCTCCCTGTGCAATGGGGCTGCTTCCCACTAGCTGTCTATTTTACATTTGGTAGTGTATACATGTCCATGCCGCTGGGACGAAGAGCAATTGTTTTGCCTCTGCTCAGATCCATACCCTCTGAGATTTAATCTTGGTTACTTTTTCCATCTCCTGTAATTTCATGCTTTCTCTCTCTGCTGTCTCCCTCATCTCACACCCCCACCACCTGTAAGCATGTGCAAGTTTCTTACGTCAAAAATTTTTTTAAAAATTAAAGAAACACATCAACTGAATAAGCGAAATCTCCCTTAATTTTGTTGACTTTCTGGTTCTCTTGCTCTCTTCCTCATAATAATAAAACTATATTTTCGTACCTACTCTTCAGGTCACCTTTACCTTAACTTCTAAAATTTCTCTTGTCTAAGTCTAATTTCTTTCATTCATTTATTAATTTATTCATTGCTCAAGCCATTGTCTTCAGTGTCAAACATTTCCCTTGACATCTAGGACGGCATTCCCCAGTCATTACATTTAATCTCATTGGCTACTGCTCAGTTTCCCTACAGATTCCTTTTCCTCTTATCACTCCTTCAATGTTTGTGTTCCTTAGAATGCAACACTCTCCATGTATATGTGGGGAATGGCCTCAATTTCTTGCTCTCTTCTGGTAATTCCGTACTATACATCCTGCTAAGCTTCTTTCTGAGATTCAAATCTGTATATTATACTTATTCCTGGATGCTTATACCTGGATGCTTCAACACAATATTTCAAACTCAACATATTGTAACTTAACTCATTCTTTCCCCCCAAACCTGTATTCACTATTTCTGAATTGTCTTAACCAGCAGTCTAGACTCTGAGTTTAGAAACACACAAGTTATCTGATATAATCTGCTTTAACTCATTATTCTCCCCATATTTAGCCAGAGTTTACCTCTAAAGCATTTCTCCATTCCTTCACATTTATCCAACCCAACTTAATGCTGCCTTAATCTAAGCTTTTCTGATGGAAGAGAAGGAAAAGAGAAAGTCAACTACTTGATCCTTTAATACCAGCCACTCTGCCTGATAACAGACATGGAGAGTTGCTGTCCTGAAACTGTACCCAATCTTATCTACCACTGCTTCTTTGAGTTGAGAAAGGGAGGGATGGTTCTCTCCTCCCTTCAGTACCTTGATGATAAACATGAGACTGAGCAACCCAGCTTTTGCTTTGTCTTCTGTTTGAATCCAGGTAATCAAGTCTGTATTGGCCTTTGTTACTCACTTGGTGATCATGTTAGTTTCACCTGTCACATTTAGGCAAGTTCCAGGCATGACAACATATTGTAAAAGTGTTCCCTGAGCTGAGCTCCCTATAGAGAACTTTAGAGTATTCTAGGATTGATTTAAAATTAAGAGCAAGCCTTTGTTTCGCTTTTCCATGAATTATTTAGATGACAAGAAACCAGGAAATGGCAGAGTAGAAGGAATACAAATGATCAAAATCATGTGATAAAGATTCAGGGAAAGCAAGAATGTAAGGATAGGGAGTATGGAGAACCACTTCAAGAGGGAGATGAAAATAATACTGTTCCTAATAGTTTTGAAAAAATATTTCAAAATACCTTAGAAAATTCTGAGAAGAGGCTGCAATTATAGCATTAGCCTTCTCTCACTAATGAAATTACTGCTGTGTTGAAAAATCTGTTAGGGGAAATCTGCTCCAACATTAAATCCAGCTATTCTCACTTATTATGAACAGAATGAAGTATTACTAAGAGAAGAATAGGAATTTGAAAGAAACCATTGGAAATATGAGAATCTGGTAACGGTGACCCCTTTAAATGTTCCTTAATTCATACTTCCCTGTAGTTGTCCATGCCTCTAAAATACAACTGGAAAACTGATTAGGTAAAGTCCTGAGAAATTCTTCCTAAGACCTGGAGGTCATAAATCGGTGTTCATCGTGCTGGAGCAAGTGGGGAAAATGTAAAAAACTAAAAAGCCAATGTCCGCTTATAATGTGACACAATGAAAATTTGAGCCTAATGTGAGTTTGAACTGGTAAAGTCAATACCTCTCAGAAAGAGGTATTACTGTCCTCACAGTCCAACAGATGAGGTACTCAGAAGTCTGTAAGTCAGCACTCAACCTGTGTGATCATGTACAAATGAAGAAAGCTCTTGATTCTTTAGTTTGACTCAAGGGAAACAATAAAAATGTAAAAACAAAAGTTAAAATGGGCATTTAAATGCAAGAAACTGTACGAGGCTGACTGACAATCTAGTTGCATCCTCAGTCTCATGTACACAAAGACACTGAGTGTAAGAGAATTTGAAGAACGTGACTAGATTCATACAGCAGTTAAGAACATGGCCATGGACCGCCTTGGATGATGACGAGAGCTGTTCGCACTGCTTCCAAGACATACCATGAGGAGGAAAAGAAGAAACTTACATGTAGAGATGATGCTAGCTTCCATTTTGTGTTCTAATATATATATATATGTGAATAACTTCAGAGCATTGCTTGGTTTCGAAAGGAAAAGTTTATATGTTAAAAGCCAAATCCTTCTGACAGATCATTTTGTTACCTGAATTTTTAAAATTAAGCTAAAGTTTAAATGTTGGGACATTATATATAAAATTCCAGAGCACGGGCTTCTCTTGAAATTTTAGCAGGTCTGGAGAATCAGTGCTGTTATTTCTACATGAAAATCATCACTTGGAGCTAAACAGTGACTTTGCTATGAATGCAGCATAAGGTCGCCACTTTATCCCTACCTGACCAGTCTCTGTACTCTGTAGGATTAGAGTTCGTCACATCTTTTCCATCTTTGCCTACTATGTTAAACACTTCATGAACTCTTTAATTGTACTCAGCGTTACACTTTTTTTTTTTTTTTGGCCACACATGTTTTTAAGGTTACACGGAAAAACATGATAAAACAACATAAATAGAACAGAAATAGCCACCTATTGCTAACTTCACAGGGAATACTTATTCAAGAACTAACTGGGAAAGAGATGAAGCAGAAATATCAGTAAGATCTAATGTGAACATTTCACTTGATTGCACTGACTGACTGAATGGTAAGACATACCACATGATTACAGCAGGTGGAGCTCCCAAGAGCACTGTCTCTGAATCCAACAGAGGATGCGGCACACAAGGACTTCACCAGCCCTCTGAAACATCAGCTCAAAGTCTCCATTTGTTTTAAAGGAGAAAAACCCTTCAGACTTTACAGCATTCTCACCACCCCCAGAGAAAATAATCCTCCAGAAGCTTGGAGTTAGGAAGGATCTACTCATTTTCAAGTGAAATGATTCTGAAAACACAATCATGAGCTTCAACTCTGTGGGGAGCAACATGAGAAATAATAGAGAAGAACTGGTAGGATAATTTGAGTTTTTGCCTACATGTGTTTGTTGTTTGTTTGTTTAGACAGATGTGGTACTAAAATGGTAAATTAAATTGGGAAATTATAAAATAGATTTTCAAGATCATTTTATAGCAAAGGTATTTATTTTTTATTCATTCAGAAGAAAGACGTCCTAAGAAACTGACATCTATTTTATGCTAGATATAGATGTTCTTCAAAAACTGTCATATCATCTTGGGATTTAAATTTTCTGCTTAGTATCAAATGCAAGAATTATTGATATCACCTAGCAACTGCACTGCCTTCTATCTTGCTTAGCATTGGTCACTGCAAAATACCAAACTGAGTTTATCATCATCACAGAAAGGGGAAAATGATTAGAATTTATTCATTAAGGTTATACTAATTTGGGGCCACTATATGCATTTGTTTTTCTAAATTGGTAACCTTGTTATTTCTCTCAGTAAGAGATAATTTGAATTACACATGTATTTATACTTATATTTATATTATTAATATTGGAATAATAGAAGTTCAGGCTCAATATCTGTATACACTGACAATTCTGACAAGGTGAAAGATAACAAATTATTTAAAGTAATGGATAATTTTTAAGAGCAGCAACATAAATTAAAATCCTTTGCCTTCAATTGACTAATTTTTGCTTCTAGTTTATAATTTTAGATATCAAGTATCTTTATGCTTAATTTCTACACACACACACATACACACACAGTTACACACACACACACCAGGATGACATTCGGAGTTCTGAAGGTATTAAAGCAACCACAGCACAAGCATTCACAGAACGACACTGACTGGATGGGAACAAGGTTTAACCTTTAAGGAGCATATACTCTGGAACAAGTTTACCCACAGATCTGTTGTACAAACAGAAAAACTTTAAAATTTCCTAAGTGAGAGAAACTAAAAAGTGGGTCAGTTGTCAGTAATGTGTTAATTTTTCAACACGAGAATTTAATTCTCTTACACTCTTTTTTCAGGTTTCCTTTGAAGTTAATAGCAACCAAAATGGATTAAGTTTGAATACAGAATCAGCATATTGCAATTGTTAATGCAGAGGATTTGGAGTACAAAGGAAATTAATGAGTCCTTTAAACTAACACAATTTTATGTTTTGCTTTGAACATGTAGTCGCATTGAAAGGCAACGTTTGTGCTAAACTGGTAAAAACAAGAAAGACAGAGCAAGTAGCAGGGTGTCTGTAGTTCAAAGAAATTCCACAGGGATCCTGCTTCAAACCACAAAATCCCTACTACTCATTACCCATGTCTAGTAGCAAGAACTATTATTTGGGGGAGTGGAAAGCAGGGGTGCACACTGATGCAGGCTAAGAAGGAAGATAACTTACTTTCTGTTGAAAAATGTCACAGTTCTGACACACGGACAAATACCATATACCAGTGAACTCTTCAAAGTATCAGTCTACTCTCACACATTCTCATCTCTGTTTCCAGTAGTGGCTGCTTCACTACTGACACCCTAACTGGTACCTAATAAATTTATATTATGTTTCAGTTATACACCAAACATACCAATTGCTGGCTGTCAGTATTAAGAGCCCATCTCCCTGCATAAAATTATTGCTTTGGAATGAGCCAACATACTCTGTCATATTACAACTCCTTTTGATTATTTTGGGGCCAAAATATGTGACATAGACTCAGTGAATTGATATAAGTTGTCAACATCCTCAGGATCCCTTTTTGTTATACACTAAGAAATGGTTCCAGGTTGATACTCTGAGGTCTGTTTTTGTACATCTTTTATGAGAATTATACCTCCTTATGAAGCATCTTCTCTTGGCCATACTCACAAACTAGCCCAATATATTGGGTTGGCCAAAAAGTTCATTCAGTGTCAATAAAAATAAAAGACACATTTTTAATTTCCACGAAGAACTTTATTGAATGTGTTCACTAACTGAACGAACTTTTTGGCCAAACCAATGTTACTAATTCCAATAATGTTGATCTCATTTACTGGAACATTCTGGTTCATTGTACTATGTTCAGTTCAGGAAAGCCTCCATCAGGATTCATTTCAAAATGTAAATATACCAGGAAAAATGGGAACCTGGAAAAACATTCTGCTTACCCTTCCTTCATGTTCATTTCTTGCACTGACCTAAATTAGTGATCAGCTATTTCTAGATAATTTCACATTAAATCAAACAACCATTTTTTTTCTATAATTAGGTATTCAGCTTTGTTTATGGTATATCCAATAACTTAGTACAGTGAATCTTGACACTGTATGTCAGAATCCCCTAGAGAAATTAATACTAATGCCTGGGCTCCAACCCCAGAGACACTGATTTAATTGGTATAGAGTAAGATCCAAGCACCAAAATGTTTCAAAAGCACCCAAATTCACAGAAGCTACAGTCGGTGTTGATATCCACTGTAAAAAGGGAGATACTTGCTTATAGCTTGCGTAGCTGAGTAATCACAACTTTTATAATAATAGAAACAGAATTTAATAGGTGGCTACAATAAGCCAGAATGAATACCTTATTGCCATTATCGCAATAAATTCTCTTACCAACCCTGTCCATCAAGGGGGCAAATTGTTGCTGGAAACTCATTGCCCACATATCAGAGTGCACACTAGATCAAAGCTGAGTTGAAAATCTACTGAGCTTCTGGTTTACAATAGGCAGATTTGACATCTAGAACAACAAGCAATGACTATAAAATAGTTTGAGCTGTCACCCAGATAGTCTCAGTACTCAAAGATCCCTTATTAAAAGTCACAACAGCATTTCTTTCCTTCCCAGTATTTTCCTGCTTTAATGTTCACTTTTATCTGAAAGTAGAGTAAAAAGTGAGATGCAAATGTACTTTAGGTTTCCTTTAGTGATTTTTTTTGCAAAGACCAAACCTACTTTCTTTTATTTCAGAAACCTGTTTACCTCCACGCAACACTCAAGTACAATACTTGGCACAGGAAGGTCAGTGATTCAGGATATGTCAGTGTTGACATATTTCACCCATAGTCCCTCCCCAGTAAAGAGTGATTCTGCACACACAGCTCCCTCAAAGATATGTAGGTTGTCACAGTCAGAAAGACTCTAAGGTAGTATCTGGTTCGCCACACCACATGATTAATGAATTCTTACTAAGCCCCTCAGCTTCTCCTTAAAGCCTCCAGTGGCAGGAAACTCACTCACTAGTTTATGGTGACATAGTCCATCTACAGAGAGTGCTAATTATTAAACAGTTCTTATTTGTTTTGAGGATAACTCCACCTAGCTTAATTAGAACCACTGGTCTTCATACTTCCTCCTCAGAGCCACCCAGAATCCTATTTTCAATAATACTTGAAGATGGTATTGTATTCCATTACTAAGTCTTTACTTCATGAGCTTGATTGAGTAAAGGCTTTTCCATACCACCTCAGCTACTGTCTTTAGACACCTAATCATCTGAGTCAAATTCCTTCAACATGCCTCACTGTGCCATCATCCCTCCTAAAGTGCAGCACCCAGAACAAATACAAAACATGGTGTGGTATGATGAGGGCGGAGTCACATGGGACCATACTTTATAGGAGACATCTATTAAAAAGAGTTTACTTTTCTTTTTCCTATAAGCTTCTATTTAAACACTTTTCCCACAATCTGTCTAAATAGTAGATTTCCCTTTTTTCCTTCTTCCTTATTACCTTACTTTCTTCCTTGTGCATCCAAGTTCAGAAGTATCCAAAATTAAAATTTGCTTTGAATGTTCCTACAAAAATTGTTTATGATTTTCTCCCAGCCTAAACATTTTCTCAGTTGGTATTTCTTGCCTTGGTGGCAACTGAAGAGAAGTTGCAAAAAACTTGGAGGCTTTTCCCTTTAGTAACTTGGCCAAATTAGTCTAAACTACCCTAAAATGAAGGAAAATCAGATGTCTATTATGGGAGATACTATTTTTCTTCAAACTTTAATTACACTTTATTGTAAGAATATATCTGCGAATGGAGAGTCCTGTGTTAAAATACTGCATATACCGATCATAACTGTTTTATTATCGTTTCAAATATCACTCAATAAAGATGATATTGTTTAGTGGAAAAATCCATTTCTGTTGTTTCTAAATTCTCAAATCAATTGTTGGATTTAGAACCACATACATTCTGACTGGAAAAAGAGAGGATTTTTTCACACTTTGATTGAATACTCTCATCAGAAATGAAATGGGTATTCATCTCTGAGGAGGAAATTCTGGAATCATGCCAGACTGATCTATCTTCCCTGGTGCTTAGATTGTAAGGAGCTAAATGCACCACAGTATTAGAATGAAATGAATTATGCAGAACCTTTGACAGGCAGCATGTGTAATTTCTTCTTGAAAAACTCTTCAAATCATTCTGTTCCATCTTTGATTATGTGCTAGTTATGCTGAAAATAACTAACCCCTCAAATGTTTTAAAACACACATACATATGGATTGCATAAAATTAATATCTTTACCTTTACAAAAATCATTCCAGGAGCACATTTGCCAGTAAAATATGTTTAAGGCCGTTTCGACACTTCCACTAAACTCTATTTTCAGAGGTTTATAATACGGCCATAAAAATTCATTCCAGGCTAAAATTCAGCACCAAAGAAAATGTGCTTTACACTTTGTAGATAACCATTTCCTCTTCTTTCATTTCTCATGACTGATTTGAAAAAAACAAGTTTCCACTGAGTGTCTTTCAAAAGTTGAGACATTAGCCAAACTGGCAGGAATCAAAATCACAACTGACATGCTAGTCATTTTTTAATTTATTGCAAACTTTCCCCCTTCCTTCTCCCTCCCTTTCCCACCCTGCTTCCAAAACACACAGGTTGAAGAATTTTTCACATAAACCTGTATGTTTAAAGAGCATACATCAAAGACTACATGGTACCATGCTTCAGAAAGTTGGTATGGGCAACGTCCAGCTCTAATGGGCATTACAAAGACAAAGGTGTTTTTACAAAGATTCATTCTAAATTTTGTTAACATCCAGCCTCTACTTTATATGTAGCAAAGAAACACATGAAGGGTCACAGTTAGAAAATCATAAGTGCTTCTTGTTCAAAGAAGAATGAAATCATTTTCCCAGGCCTCTGCACCTCATGCGTTGAAGCATAACTAGAACTGTGAAACCCATGAAGTAACGATGGGTGTCAGCTGGAGAGGGGATGCCTGTCTAAACCCACACCATTTCTGGAACGCAGAACCAGATGTACCAACTCTTCTTCTAAAAGTTCACCCAGTTCATCTGATCCTAAAAGTAAAATTAAAGATCTGAATCTGAACTCTTTTCTGCGTCATCACTGGTTTTGCTCTCTAAGCAATAAAAAATTTTGCTCTGCTTTTGTTTATTTTTAACTGCCAAGCCTTTCCCACCCACAATCCTTGGGAGGATCTCTCTGAGTATATTTGGGAGATACTGTTATGGCATTTTCACCCTTGGTAATAATGTATTAGCCAAATGTGTGATTTTAAAAACTGCTGTCACAATATTATCTCACATCATCCTATAACAACTCTATGAGGGTGATTTTCCCAGGGTGTGTCTGGAATCAGAGTGATGAAGCTTTTAGTGACAGGGGAAAAAGTATAGCTCTGGTGTCTACTGAGGCTGGAGGACTTAAGGTGAGAACAAGTCGGCTCCCTCTCCATTCCACTGGAGGAAGACTGGACAGCCTCTCGCTTCATGCAATACCAGTCCCAAAACATGAAGCAATGCACCCATGCTGATAACATGTTCAACCTCAACTGCCAGAGCTAGAAGCTGACCCACAGGAGTAAAAAGCTTGATAAATGGATCCAGAGATGGAGTAGAGGAGCAAAAATAAGATCATGGACTCAGTATTATTCCTCAATGTTTACTGTGCCCAGATAAGATTGATAAATAGAGGTCCAAACTATTCAAAATGATACAATTTTGAAATATTTATTGAAAAAAATCTAGTCGCATGTTATTTTCACATCAGTAACAATCAGATTTAATCCACATTTGAAACAGCTGGAGATATCATGCTCCTTGACTTCAGACTATACTACAAAGCCACAGTAATCAAAACAGTATCATACTAGCACAAACACAGACACACAGATCAATGGAACAGAACAGAGAGCCCAGAAATAAACCCACACAAGTATGGTAATTGATTTACAACAGAGGAGGCAAGAGTATACAATGCAGAAGAGACATTCTCTTCAATAGAGGTGCTGGAAAAACTGGACGGCTACATGCAAAAAAAATGAAATTAGAACATCTTCTCACACCATATACAAAAATAAACTCAAAATGGATTAAAGGCTTAAATATAAGACTGGAAACCATAAAACTCCCAGAAGAAAACTTGGGTAAAACACTCTATGACACAAATCTTAGCAATATTTTTTTGCCTCTGTCTCCTAAGGCAAAGGAAACAGAAGCAAAAATAAACAAATGGGATTTAATTAAACTTAAAAGCTTCTGCACAGCAAAAGAAACCAACAACAAAATAAAAAGACAACCTACTAAATGGGAGAAAATATTTGCAAGTTATATGACTCATAAGGGGTTACTATCCAAAATATATAAACAGCTCATACAACTCAATGTCAAAAAACAAACAACTCAATCAAAAATGGGCAGAAGACCTGAATAGACATTTTTCCAAAGAAGACATACAGATGACCAACAGGCACATGAAAAAGTGCTCAACATCACTAATCATCAGAGAAATGCAATTCAAAACCACAATGAGATATCACCTCACATCTGTCAGAATGGCTATCACCAAAAAGACCACAAATAAGAAATGTCGATGAGAATCTGGAGAAAAGGGAACCCTTGTAGACTGTTGGTAGGAATGTAAATTGGTGCAGAGACTGTGGAAAACAGTATGGAGGCCCCTCAAAAACTAAAAATACAACTATCATATGATCTAGTAATTCCGCTCCTGGGGATATATCCAAAGAAAATGAAAACACTAATTCAAAAAGATATATGCACCTCAATATTCATAGCAGCATTGTTTACAATAGCCAAGATATGGAAGCAACCCGCATGTTGCAATCTATCAACAGATGAATGGATAGAGAAGACACAGTATTTATATACATGGAATATTACTGATCCACAATAAAGACTGCAATTTTGCCACTTGTAACAACACGGATGGACCTGGAGCATATTACACTTAGTGAAACAAGTTAGACAGAGAAGGATAAATACTATATGTTATCACTTATATGTGGAATTTAAAAATAAAACTAATAAATTTAACAAAACAGAAGCAGACTCACTGAGATAGAGAACGAACTTGTGGTTACCAGTGGGGAGAGGGAAGGAGGGAGGAGCAAGACAGTGGTAAGGGAATAAGAAGTACAAACTACTATGTATAAAATAAGCTACAAGGATATATTGTACAGCACAGGGAATATAGCCAATATTTTATAATACCTTTAAATGGAATATAATCTAGAAAAAAATCAAATCACTAAGTTGCAACCTGAAACTTATATAACATTAGTATAATATTAGTATAAGAATATATTTCAATAAAGAAAAATAAAAAATAAGTAAATAAAATAAATAAGTAAAGGTATAGGTGGAACTCAACAAGGCATATTTGTGTATATCTTCTCACCACTGTTCAAAACCAGACTTCAGATGGCAGACTGCCTAGGCAACCATCTCAGGTTTCTAACCAGTTTGGAAGCCCTGATAATTTTTTTTCTCACTGTTAGTGTTTCTACATATTGCCAGTTAATGTCCTGCTCATGGGGAATAAACACACTTGAAAAATTTCTCTTCTTTGTTGAACACATTCAAAAGGAAAAATAGAGAGCATTAACCAAGATGGCGGAGTAGAAGGACGTGTTCTCACTCCCTCTTGCGAGAGCACCAGAATCACAACTGGCTGCTGGACAATCATTGACAGGAAGACCCTGGACTTCACCAAGGAGGATACCCCACGTCCAAGGACAGAGGAGAAGCCACAGTGAGATGGTAGGAGGGGCGCAATCAGAGTAATTTCAATGTTTTTTTAATAAAGTGAGAGAATACAAACCTTTACAGTTCACTTGAATAAAGCTGCATGACCTACATACCATGCATTAAAAACAATTATTATGCTGTTGCCAGACAGTATGGGGTATATAACCAGAGCTCCCATCATTAGGCATGCCTCAGCATAGCTCTTAAAGAATCCAGATGGTGGTTTTCAACTTTATCTCCATGGTGTCCCCTGGAAGTATGCATTATAATCACAGTCTCCTTCTTCCTTCAAAGTTTTGTAGAGCAGACCCTACAGGAGAAGGGGCATCCTGCTGTTATTGGTGGGCTCTAACTGCACTGGCTATTACCCTGAACAGCCACCAAAATGACATATGCCAGAGAATGCTCTTGATCCACAAGAGCAAATTTGTAGCCCGAGGGCAAAATTGGTACCTAGAGGAATTTCTCACATAAGGTAGACCTCTTTTTTTTAAATTACATTTTTGCTGCAATCCAAAGAAAATGAAGGTGAAGGAAATGAATTTACAATTTGGTTTTTGATAAGAATGATTTCTAATCAGGTTTTAGTACAATAAGCAAAGAAATACTCCAATGGGAAAGAATGATAAGATGAACTAAACCGACTGTGGGTCAAACTTGGGCTGTCTTCAGGGATAGAGTTAAGCTGGAAACATCTCCTGTGTATCTAAAAAAGGATTCTCACACATTAAGTGTAACTTTCTAAGTGGAATCACAATGGCACAATGGTTTCAGCTTGGAAATCATGGTGGAAGCTTTTCATTCTGCTGTGAAGTTTTGTGATAACTGTTTACATAGTTAACTTTGTACTGAGTTAAAACTATATGAGTTTGAGCTTTGCACTGTTCTAATGTTGGCTTCTCTCTTAATTGGATTCACTCATCACACATTTGTGTCAACTAAACCTATAGAATATTTCATTAGATTTTTAAAAATATGACGTCGTTGAATTAACAGTGTCAAAATTTTAAATGCACATGTCCTTTGACTCCAAAATTCACTTCCAATAATTCATACTATGAATGCTCTTTCACTTGTACACAAAACTATGTTCGAGCTAACTGAAATATTTTTATTTGTAAAAAAACAAACAAAAGAAAAAACTGTAAATAGGGAACTAGTGAAATTATTAGGGAGCCTACAAATGAGTTAGGTCTGTATGTATTAATATGATAAGAGCTCCCAGATATAAGTTTTTAATAAATAAGATATAAACAATGGTGTATATAATATACAGCTAGTAATATTTCCTAATTGTTTCATCTGTAAATATGTTCACATCTATTTTTGGTTATGAATTAATTTAATATTTTTATACCTTTATTTCCATGGAATCCAAAGAGAGACAAGAGATGAATAATGGCAGAAGTGAGTACATGTATGAGTTGAAATCAGTTCACCTTAACTGTGTTTTCATAATATTAATTTTTAAAATAATTTTATTATTTTCCCAACTAAAGCATGAAAAAAAAGATGTGGGTTTTTTTTTTTTTGATATGTTATGTGAGTAGGATCTTATTTGCTATTGAGAAATTACATGATGACTCAGCAGTAAGTCATAAAGCAATTGTCTGCACTCTGACCTCATAGGCCAGTGACTGACCTTTTCCCTCTTTTCCAGGACAGGGGAATTTAAATTAGGTCTTTCACCACATATATTTTTAATTTTATTTTTATTTTTTAATTTTTTTAACACAGTAAGGCGATAAATGTTCCTGGTTGGGACAACCAGAAGACATAAGTATTAATAAGATTTCAGCACATCCCAAAGTTTTTTATTAATAATATAATGGGAAGAATATAAAAATATTACAAAACGGGGGAATCATAACAGTTGTGTATAATTTCCTTTTTAAAAGATTATTTTCCAGGAGTTCCCCGGTGCTCTAGTAGTTAGTATTCCGGGCTTTCACTGCCACAGCCCAGGTTCAATCCCTGGTCAGGAACTGAGATCCCACAAGCTGAGCGGTGAGGCCAAAAATAAGAAAAATTTTTTTAAAGATTATTTTCCATTAATTTTTAATTAATTATTTTAGAGCAATTTTAGGGTTACAGAAAAATGAGTGTAAAGTACAGAGAGTTCTTATATACTTCCCCACCCCCATACACACACATACCAGTTTTCCCTATGTCAATATGTTGCATATGTGTGGTGCATTTGTTAGAATTAAGGAGCCAATACTGATATATTATTAATTAAAGTCTATAGTTTACATTATGTTTTACTTTTTGGGTTGTAAAGTCTATGGGTTTTGACAAATGTGTAATATGTATCCACCATTACCTTTCAACAGTTTATTCATTTTTTAACTTGCTCTAGCTATCTACTCAGGATTGACCTCAGAGCAAAAGACTGAAGTAGTGAAGGCATTAAATATTTTTTTCTTCTCACGTTCTGTCTAAAGTGCCCAGTGCTCTTTCACAGCCATAGGCTCTGCTGTCATAGATTACAACAATTTTGATTTATGGTCACGAATCATAGCATCCTAATACATCTCTCTCCTCAGGAGAGTCTGCAGTAGAAACCTTTGTCTAGAGAGTTGACCATTTAAGCCCAAAGGCAGGAACAACTTATATCGTACTTATAGGTGTACGAATTTGAAGGTGGCTGGGCCCTTGGATGCAGATTTACAAGGTATAGCACATTATCAACAAGCTCACTCTAATTGTAAACTATTTACTGCTGTTGATTCTTTTAAAATAGGCTTTAAAAACATCTAGAATCACTTTTCTATCAATAGAGATTTATCTGGACTCTAGTTGAATTTTTATTCACCAATTTCCATTTAGGAAGTTGATCCATTGTTTCCACTGTGTGATCTTGGAAGGTTCATGTTTTCTTTAACCATTTACTGTCCAATCATATTTGAAATTTGTGTTAAAAAAATAGGATAAATTATAAACTCAAATCATGTGGTATGAGGTCTACTCTACATGCACATCAAGTTTAGCAAACAAATTTGTTTTGGGTAAAAAAAGAGAAAAGAACAAATTTATTCCTTTCTCTAACATAATATATTTACCTAGAATGACATGAAAGTCACCCCACAATATTATTGGAAAAATCTCATTCCTAAAAGTAAATTAGGTTTGGGATTTTTAAAACAAACATAGAACAAAAATTAAACTTTGACCTGAGTTCTACTCCAATCACCAAATTGAGGCAAAATATAGCACACAGTAGTATATAGACTTGAATAAAAATAAAATCTCAACTCAGAACCTGTAATTTAAATGAAATCACTTTTTATAATATAATTCATAGGACATATGAATTATAATTCAGCTTAAAATGTTGTCAAGATGTGCCACCTTTGCCATTAAAATTTCATTGTGAGAGTCTACCAGAGCAAGCTGCTCATGTTTTTAAGGGTGTTACTTAAGAGAAATGGCGAATTTTTGTTTGGTTAATCAAACAGTGGGAAGCATTGTAATGGATAATTGGGCTAGCTGGTTCATCTTTATAATCTGACACTTACATAGGTCTTTGTATTTTCAAAATATTCTACGACCAGTTTTCTTGGTTCCACAGATAAAACATGGAGAAGTAAATTAATACTTCCGTTCATGTTTTACAAATGAGCACAAAGAAGCAAAGTAAGATTAAGCAAATCTGATGCAAAGCCAAGATAAGAAATTTTTGCCCTGGCAGGCCTAATCCGCTGCTTTTTGTCCCTCAAGGAATCCTAAACCTTCCTATTTGAAAATTTCCAAAGAGAATTAAGCTGTCAAATACACACTCACAATCCAGGTCCCTCACTTTTCTAGTCCAGGTAATCCAGTTATAGATTTAACCTAAAGTAAATTCAGATATAAAATAATAGGGCAAGTCATAGTTACTACAGTATTAACAGTCTCTTATTTTAAAACAGCCTTCACAGTTTAAAAATATATATACATGGCTTTACTCGTGAGTAGATTTTTTTTCCAACCCTCCCCCTTCATTCTTTTTCTGTTCTCACTAGAACAATACTACCACTGTGCAGGTTCTGTTTGCAACACCCCAGGAAGTTCTCAGTATTACAGAAAAGAAATGAGAACAATAAAAAGAGCATATAAATGTGGGGAAATAATAGGGCCATTATCTGACATTTAATTGAGAAACTTGATCAGAGGGCAGAATTCACATTATCTTAGCCCAAGTGGTTCTGTGTACGTTTCTTTCTTTCTCTTCCTTTCATTTCTTGGCTCCAATCCACTCCATCACTCACCACCCACCAAGAACTTACACACAGAGCCACCTTACAGGGTGGCAGTGTTCTCCCTGAGGATAAAACAGAGCTGAAAGAAGCCATTTCAACTCAGGAGGTAAGGATGCCTCTTAAAGTATTAAATGCTCATTTTATACAGTTCATCTGGATGATAAATTGAGTTTTTCTGCTTTGAAAGGATCCTAAAAGAATTTAGATTTTGAAACAGAATATTTGAATTTTTTAGGAGCTTCAGTTGGGCTAACATAACCATCTATTAAGGGATAACATGCTGCAATGTAGCATGATCTGGATCAAATCCCAACCCCACAAAATTAACTTGGTCAATTTGAGGATTAAACTTCTTGGCAATAATATGTATGATGAAGAACTTGAAAACAAATTAATTAAAAGAACTCGATTTCTTGATCCTGTCATAAATATTGCTATTTTGGGTGAATGGCATTTTATGTTAAGAGCTCAGAGATGTAACAAGGCTTAATGGTGGCAAGAATAAATTACTTTTTAAAATGAATTTATCATCTTTAGAAGCACCTATTCCTTCTTGTGTAGGATTTGTATTTTTTCAATATAAAATAAATCTACTTTAAAATATATTTTATGTTCTTCAAGTGCCACTAAATGAAGCAACTTAGTAAGATATGACTCAACACTGGGAAGTATATATGCATGTTTATACAATCTCCTATATTTAGCTCTTAGAAAATGAATAATAAAGTAGAAATAATGTACTGTTGAAGTTGTATATTGATCCCCAAGTTGGAAGCTCGAAACACAAATAAACAAAAAGATGTGATCATGCGTGATGAGATTCGAAAAAACACCTTTTTTAAAAAATTAATTAATTAATTTATTTTTGGCTGCGCTGGGTATTCGTTGCTGTGCGCAGGCTTTCTCTAGTTGTGGTGAGCGGGGGCTACTCTTCGTTGAGGCGTGCGGGCTTCAGTAGCTGTGGCTCGTGGGCTCTAGCGCTCAGGCTCAGTAGTTGTGGTGCATGGGCTTAGCTGCTCTGTGACATGTGGGATCTTCCCAGACCAGGGCTTGAACCTGTGTCCCCTGCATTGGCAGGTGGATTCTTAACCACTGCGCCACCAGGAAAGTCCAAACACTTTCTTATTTATTAAGCTTTTATATATTCTCTCTTTCTAGAAAATATCAATTACATGTACTATATTGACACCATAGGTGTTCTACACATGTTCGTAAACTCAAGTTTTATATATATATGTTTATGAAATTTAATGAATGTCACTCTAAAAAGAACAGATAGCCATAATTAACTGTGAAACAGGGACACTGTTCTGAACAAGAGTCCCAGATGCCATAACTAGACTTTCACTCATTCTGTATCTATCCATTAATTCACACCTAGCATTCTAGTTTAAGAATTATTTCTTACCATTTTATTGACAATTCTAAAAATAAAAATTTAAAAGGAGAATAAGCATTCTGATGTCTAATTTCTCCGAGTTTGTTATTCATGTCTTAAGGATCACATAAATTTTGTTTTATAATTCAATTCTCCCTCCATTAAAATAAATAAATAAATAAAAACAACAATACTTTTCAGAACTGTGAGTATATTTCCTTGCTCTCTAAATTGACTGAATAAAAACTGCTCTTTTCCATCTATTCCTGTCATTTTTACATTAATAAGTTATCCATGACTTGTGTTTGAGTGGCAGAGCTGTTTTCAGAAGTGGAGTGACACAGTTCCTTGCGTCAGCTAATGAAGCTTATATTTTATGGAGGCATAACTCTGATTTTTACTAGCCTTTTCTAAGTACATTAGCAGTGTAAGCTATATTTTTGAAAGCATCTATAAATTATAAAATGGTATAGATGTAACAGTGTGTGCCTATAGTTACATACCTAAAAGCCTTAAGAACATACTGGTATACCCCCCCATCCCTATAAAAAAGCCAGAAGGATGCCCTTGAAATTCATTTTAACACCTTCAAATTGACATACACTGCATGTCAGGAATGGAAATCAATGGCTATTTATTTTATATGCACAAAGCACTATGCAATTACAAGGGCAATATAAAATGATTATCAATTTGTCATTTTCTCCCTTTTTTATTTTATATCTTTTTGAAATTGCTTACATAATATATCAAAGAAATGAGATAAGGGTAAATGTATAAACATTCAGGATTAAATGTTCCTAAATTTTAACAAGGACATATATAGAAACTGATGTACTTACAAATGAATTCTACCACAAATTCTACCAGGTCTCTTCACCAGTCCTTTTCCCCACACTCCATCCCCAAGAAGATGACTCTAGTGCCAGATCCCATCCGCCATGCAAATAGTGTCTTCGGATATGAAGGGAATGAAATCTCCTACACTCTTTTAATTTCTCCCAGAGTACTCCTTACTATACCCAGCACTTCCATAAGCTCTAAACTATGCTGCTGGTATTGTTAATGATGTGCATTGTTCATTTCAAAACATTCTCTTTGCCTCCATTTTTTAATGATATAATAAAGGCATTCAAGATGTAAAAGTCCATAATCATGGAAAGATAACACTAAAAGAGACCTCAGAGATCACGAAGTCTAGAGTGGTGTTTTTCACCCATTCTTCCGTATCACTCCCCAAGGAGACTTTCTAGGCATTGTTTCCCATGTTGCCCCCAGTTTTAACATTATAGATGTACTGTATATCTGTTTATGTATTCTATGTATATCTGTGCTTTATACATTAAAGGAGTAGGATTTCTGTCCCCCTAAGAAAAAATTTTTACCCCCTTGGGCAAAATCACCTATGAGTTGAATATATTTTTCGGTTAAGGAAATATTACCTAAAAAGAGCTAGTAAAATGATGGTATATCCTGTCAAAATGGTATTAGTCAATTATAGTGAGGCAAAAGTTGTAGTTCCCACCTTTGACCATCATTAATGTGATACTGAGATACGTCATCTCTGGAAGAGAATCAAAGGGAAGAAATGATACTGCTATTAATTATGTCTCCCTATCTAATATCTTCCCTTATTTCTCTTTCATTGATTATATGGACACTATTTCCTTTTGTCATGCTGGTAACACTAAAAGAACATGTAACTTCTTTTTTCCTCAAACCTTTTATGACTTCTTTTTTCATTTAATTTTTCTGTCTGTTTATCAAAACAGCACCCTTTCATAGCATCTTTCATCAATAGCAAATCAGCTTAAAAATCATTCATAGTATGAAAGAACATATATACACATGTATAATACACACATAAATACGTGCACATATGCCATTCCAAAGTGAAGAAAGGCCACACATGGTGACATTCTGTACTGCTGAAGACCAGAGGCCACGGTAATATATAACAGATTGTAGAGACTGTTCATGATGACATTTAAACATTGCAGTTTCACACCCAATCATGACAAATTTGACTAATGCCATTCCTTTCAGTGCAGCTTATGGAACTAAACCAATTAATATTACAACAGTTGACAACGTAATAGTGAATAGTTCAGAAGCCTAATCAATAAAAATAGATCCTTGACCAGGGCAAAAAGCAATCAAGTAGATTCAGAAGAAGGTGGCTGGCTCAGCTCCCTTCTAATAAATATCAAATGAATCACTCAAAACCCTATGGAAATAAGAGCTAAGAAGAACCTCAGAAATTCTGACTAGCAGAAGTGTTTTTATGTGATGTGTGATGGCCTTTGTTGTTCACAAAAAGGACAAGCTTGTCAGGACTTAAATTTCATGGTAAAAGTGGTATAACTTGCATCAGACAAGTTTTTTGTGGGTTTCTGAAAAGAATATGGAGCTAAAAGGTAGGGTCCAGGTCCTTGCCCTGGCTCCTTCCTTTCTGATTCTCTTTCCCTGGGAAAGTTTCTTAACCTCTATGAGTCTCTCTTATCTTTAGGCATAGGCTATTTGTGAGGTCAAATGAAATGATGACTATGACTTACATGCTCGGCTGCTAGGTATTCAGAAAAATAAGGAAATCCTATTTCTCATTATTGATAACTATTAGTCACTATTAACTAGTCTTTTCTAGCCCAAATGTATATCAAGTAAGATTTTGTTTTGCATTTACTTTCAACAGAACAATATTAACCTATGAAGAAAATATGATTCTGGGAACATTGCCATATCCCTTAATGTCTTCATGAGAGATGTCAAAAGATACAGGCATTGAATAGTGAGTTCCATGAAACGGATTCTTAGAATCCGTCTCTACCCTGCTCCTTAGCATAGTCATCAGGCTTTCCCCTACATATCCGGGGCATCTTGCTATTATTCCAATGAATAATCATTAAGTGCGCACATGGTTTTAAACACTGAAGCAGGGGAAAGTGATAGTAATAGGGAAATGACCACCAGGAGTTCAAGGTAGGGAGAGGAGATTGCATATAGTGGGATAGAGATTCAGTGTAATTCTCATATCAAAAAGAAAGGAAACTTTTTATACACCTTGGCATGTGCTCATGTTGGTATACTTGTCAATTCTATGAAATATTAGGTGCGAGTTGTTCCCATTTCCCTCGTTCCCCAAAGGTGAATGTATAACTGAGATGGGTACAACAAATTTAAAGTTTAGGTAAAGATGTACAGCATATATGCCATCTGCTCTCTGAAGCTGCCTTTGATACTCTTGTGGCCAGAACTGGCCAGCACAGGAGAGAATGGTATCCCGTTTAAAAGTCCTTAGAGCTCACATCATGCTTCACCATGTCTTAAAGCTCTTTATGGGTATATCCTCTATCTATCACCACTGCCCCACTAGATCAGAATCTCCTGGAAACTAGGGATCACATTATTCATTTTCTATCCTGAAAATGACTGTAGTACATGCTAGACATTCAGCAAATGTTTGTTAAGTTAAAATGAACAGAGAAGACACAAATTGGTTTTAAAATCTTCATGCTTGCTTTTATATTGATACTTCGTGATCATATGACATTCTACGTTAACGGTGTATCTTTAAAATTCCCTTATATATTAGTTTAAAATATAGTCTAAATACAAAAAAAAAAAGGTGGGGGCAAAGGGAAGAAATAGAATCCTATGAAATAGGATTCTAACAAAAAAGGGAAGAAAAGAGTAAATTATTAGAAAGCCCCATTAGAATTTACTAGTAAATTCTACTTCTAACCTACACCTCGGCCTCTCGTTTATAATGCTATTGATGTTCTGAGCAGTTTGTTTTAAAGCATGTTTCTGAAGGTTAAATTAGACTTAACAAATGAATCTCTACTTTTTAAGATGACAAACTACACACCTGCTCCTTGAGGAAAGAGTCAAAATAGAGCTTCCGATGAAGATTTCAACACAATTATTAGGTGGCATGTCTTTTTCACTGACCAAGACACTCTAGCTCATCCAAATTAGGTTCAACGCTAATTTTGCTTTTAGTCGTTAATTTATTTCTTACTTTCTCAATTGTTCTAATTTCTTAACTGCTAGCAGGCAAAAGACTTCTGTGTAACCAAGTGTTTTTGACTTTGAGAAGCTAGAAGCGAGAAGGGCCCATCTGTATGGGTCAAGCTGCTCTTCACTTGTCTTCTCTAGTCAGAAGCTTCTGATCAGTAGACTTAAGAGTTATTTCCAGTGACCTAGTGTAGAACTGAAAGTTGGAAGTTCTTTCAGCCAAGGGTGTCCAACAGGAATTCATGGACTGTACACACAGTCTATCGAGTTGTCCCATGCTTCAGCAGTTTACAGGGAGTACAGATTATTAGAAGAGAGTCAGGCTCGATTTTTGCTTACGCCTCTGTCACAGTTTGTTGCTACTGACTTTTTAGAAGGCACAGATACTGTGTCTATCCACCCAAGAGATGGTTTAGGTACATGCTTGG
Organism: Balaenoptera musculus; assembly: GCF_009873245.2. NCBI lineage: Eukaryota > Metazoa > Chordata > Mammalia > Artiodactyla > Balaenopteridae > Balaenoptera > Balaenoptera musculus. Next base: position 96,129,358 of record NC_045787.1, read on the forward strand.
GCTCTATGAAGAAATGGTCTTAATTGCTGATGCCAATTTTTCTCTAAAATATGTTTTATGTAACATTGGTGGTACCCAAGATAATTTTACTTGGTAAATGATAAACAATGATTTTTAGTGTTGTTGTTATGTGCTCATTTTAATGTGTATTAGAATTATGTAACCAGCATTTCAGACCCATGATTTCTTCTATGTCACTGTTCAAGACAAGGCTAATAATAATACTTAGAAATGGCAAAACTATGTCTGTGATGCAAGCATAACCATTTTTTTGTTGTTTCACTTTCTGATATAACAAAGCTAATTATCAGGATATTCAGCTTGAGATCAAGATAAGTACATATGAGATTTTCAGAAAGAAAAGTTCCAGGGTGTTAATCAGCTCAAATGACTTGTGGATTTAGATTCAGCAAAGGTCAAATCATTTCTCCTCAACATATCTGCATGCAGCGCAAAAAAAAAAATTGATATAACATAGTTAACCTATATACAGCTATAAATTTTGTTTCCAGGAACAGCAGCGTAAAGAAGTACAACAGTCTTAGTCTGGTTTACCAAAAACATGAATATATTTCCAGGAGGCATTTTTCTAAATCTGACTCAAAAAAGTGGATATGTTGCTGAAAAAGTAACTATATTTTAACTTAATTTCTGATTGTTTCACAAGGAAATGAGGACAAGGCCTCACTGCCCTATTTTTGTTCTCCTCCAAGAGCTTTCCTCTGCCCTTGAATAAAGCCAACTTCCATTCCATGGAACATAAAGCTCATCATGATCTAGCCTCTGTCTGTGTTCCAAGTTCACCCTTCTCCATCTTCCTCTTCATTCACTATAACCTGGACACCTGAGCTTTCTGCAATTCTGGGCTAAAAAACTCTTTCTCTAGGAACTTTTCACATACTATTCTCTCTGCCAGGAACACCTTTCCCTCAACTCTTTGCATATCATTCTCTTCTCATTTTAACATATCAGCTTAAATTCATTCTCTCAAAGAGCATTCCCTATAATGCTATTCAAGAGAATACCTCCACTCTGTATCACTTCCTCTCTGCTTTTTGTTCATTTCCTTCATAAGAAATAGGTATTTGCTATTTTTTTCTTTACTTTGTGTATGTGTCTGTGTGTGTCTGTGTGTGTGTTTCACTTCCTCTTTCCCTTGAATTAAAGCCATTAGGGCATGAACTGCTATTATCTTGTTCATCATTTTTTCCCCTTAATAGCATACCCAGTGTCTGCACACAGTAGGTCCTTATTAAATATTTTTGAAAGGTTTAATGAGAATATATCTTATTGGTAATTTTCTCTAATTATTTTGAATATTTCAATCATCCTATCAATATTCTTTGAATAAATTCTGTTTTCAATGCAATATTAAAACATAAAATAGGGCAAATTATGCTCTGTCTCTTTTTAAATTATTCATTCAAAACTAAACTCGAGGCATGATTCTCAACACTCGGGTTTTGCACCTTAGCTTTGCATTGGGAGAGTATGATGAATCTCTCACTTGAACACAAACTCATACCAATTTAAAATCCTAAACTCCAGGGTGTCAGGAGCCATCCTCAATTTATAGTCTTAGCAGTGCAGTTTTTCTTACTGCAATGTGTTCTTTGATTAATTACCCAACTAGTAACTAACTAACCAGTGTTTTCTTCATTGAAATCTATTTTTCTCTTTGATATTTAGGTTTTTCTACCTTCCTTGTGTCATTTTTCCATCGATCATTTTCTCTTTTATTTTCCTAATGAGTCACTTGAAAAGATCTTTTATCCTTCATCTTCCAGCACACGTGAAAGAAAATGTGTAGCATCTCAACCTGTTCGTTGAATTCATTTTTTTTCAGTTCCAATTATGTTCTCTGATTTATAAGTTGTGCATTTTTTAGATGAAAATGTCTTCTTTCTTCACAAAGCCATATCATTCCAACTACCCCTATTGTATAAGTTAATTGCTTAATCAATTCAACAGATTTGTTCAACACCTACAACATGGCTGACACTGTCCTAGGCTCTGGGGAACAGCCGAGAGCAAAATATTAAGTCCATGTTTTCATGGACTTCCAGCTGGGCAGGGACCTTCTAGGTAGAACATATGTTCATGTACTCATACACAAACACATCTACACACCTCTACCCTGCATAGGCCTGCTGAAATGTATGGATCCTATACAGGGGAAAAGGAGAGAATGTATATTGAGAGTTAATCTGCAATACTTGTTACATTATTACTGTATTTTATTAACTAAATCCAGGAAATAGATTATAAAAATGTCCAAATAATTAAGAATATACTATGTAATCTCTGGGATCCAGGAACATATAATCCAGTTATAAAGAAGAAACATAGGGTAATTTAACTAACAACATGATTTCTTATAGTATAAGCCCCTTCAAAGCAGGATTTCCTCACCTCTGTCTCCAACCTCAATTCCAACTACTACGAGGACTTTATGCTCTAAGGATTGACACTTTTCTGGGAAGTACCATGCCCTTTCACCATCCCATGCCTTTGCAGATGCTGTTCCAACTTTTTAGCATTGTATTCTTACCTGCAAAACTTTTCTTCATCCCTCAAGACCAAAGTCTAATGATAATACTCAGCTCAGACCCTGGTTCATAGAGGTTCTCAGTAAATGGTGTTGAGTGAGTGAATATAGGAACAAACGTATGGTTGCTATGAATGCTGAATCAATGATGCAAATGCATAAGTCCTCTAGGTTCAAAGTGAGAGAGAGAGAGTGCTCAGGATACGTATTCAGAAAGGAAAGGAACTATTCTTAAAAAGTGTGAAAACAACTTTGTATGTCAGAGAGTGAGAAACCATTTTACAGGAACAATGCGAATGTGATTTAGAAGCATATGACGACATATTTACTTTCTTCACTCTTCATATTTGTACTCTGCCTAATACCCACGATGAAATTACAATAACAAGTTTCCCTTTGCACTGAAATGTCACTTAGGCTATCTACGGTATATATATATTAAGAAAAGGATCTAGTACGTAAAGTTTGTGACCTTTGTTTCCTTCTTGGAAAAAACATTTGTTTCCCTCACAGCTAAGTGAATTTTCCAAATTAAAGACTCCTGATACATGTTGATAGGTTCAGTTCCAACTCTTAATCTTTAACACCCTTCCTGGTTATTTATAAAGAAAAACTAAAGAATAAACTTAAATATTTTAGATTTATCAATGCAGCCCATTTTGAATGTACTCACCTCAACATATAATTAGCCTAAAATGTTGAGGATGCCAATATTTACATATCACAGAAGCAACTACATGAATAACATATAATAGAAATAAAGTCACAAAGTTATTTCAACCTTCTCAAGGTAAAAGTTTATGAAAGTGGAGGCAGATTGGTGCTTGGGTTGGGTCAATGTGTTCACACAGTCCTCTATCAGCAGAATGCATTTTCTGTCTATTCCAAACATTCTCTGCTTAGATTTATTAAATTTCTATATTTTCCACTAACATATAAAACTCTAGTTCAAGCCAGAGTTTTCTTGCTTTAAGACTGAGACCTAATTTGAGCCTTGGAATTGCCTCCAAATCTGTAACTCCCATGCTGGATGATTTTGAGCTTGTTAGTGGAGCTGCTGCATCCTGTGCAATGTGAGGAGAAGTATGGAGGCAAGTCATGACCTCTGGAGTCTGCTCATGCAACTCCAGAATTCTGTGGTTCTGTAAGTGGTTTTATAAGCTCCTCTAGGCACCCAGGAAAGGATTTTCTTCTCTTTGGAATTTTTCCCAGGCCTGACCAAGAGTGAATCTCCAGGCCTTGAATTTGCTACCTAAAGCCCAGATCAATATGTTGTTAAATGATTATTTTCCCCAAAATGGTAATGTCATGATTCATACAAATATATAATGAACACTTATAAATATTTAAATTTATTCATTAATGTGGGATTCAGCAAGATGTTACTACCAATAAAATGTTGACCTCATTTATATAGGTCAATCAAAATTCTGAAACACATTAATAAAAATATTCAAGACTGTCCTTCCATGGGTTAATAATCAATTGCATTCCATCAGACGAGACTGACTTATATTTCTATGAACAAGAGTTATTTGCATTATTATTAGTTTTCCACAAATATCATTGTAAAAGCACTGAAAGACAATGAAAGGTGGAGACAGAAAGATGTGCAAGATAGAAGACTGAGTATTCTTTGAGAATATATTTCACAACTTTTCCATACAGAGATCCCCCAACTTAATTAGAAAATCACATCCCTTTTTTTATCCTAAGTTATTCAATCACCTTGCAAATTTTAAGACATATGCTTCTTATCAAAATAGATATTGTCAGAAATTTCAAATTTGAGAGATGATAGAATATTCATTTCATTTAGAGTATTTCTTTTCAGATGGATTTTAGAAACAGAATCTTCTGTTCAGGCAAAATGTAAATCACTTAAAGATGGAGCTCCCCTGGTTAAAGTGGGGGTTTGGAGAGTTTTTATAGCATATAAATAGCCAAAAGGTGGAAACAACCCAAATGGCCATCAACAGAAGAAGAGATAAGCAAAATGTGGTATATACATACAATGGACTATTATTCAGCCATAAAAAGGAATGAAATTCTAGTACATGCTCAATATGGATCAATCTTGAAAACATTCTTCTAAGTAAAATAAATCAGACACAAAAGTACAAATATTATATGACTCTACTTATATGAGGTATCCAGAATAGACAAATTCATAGAGACAGAAAGTACAATTGTCATTACTAGGGACTGAGGGGATGGGGGAAATGGGGAGTTATTACTTAATGAATACAGAGTTTCTGCCTGGGATAATAAAAAAAGTTCTGGAAATGGATAGTGGCACTGGTTTCACAACATGGTGAATGTACTAATATCAATGAATTGTACACTTAAAAATAGCTAAAATGTTAAATTTTATGCATATTTTACTACAGTAAAAATACCAAAAAATCAATGTGGTTATAGTTTTAAATCCTGACTCATAATAAAGAGTGTATAAAAGATAGCTCATCTTTATTGACAGTTTATTTTACTTACTACTAAGTCCAACACACTGCCAGTTAGTTACAAACCTAAATCCCTCCTTGTATCCATATTTTCTAGCTCCTAACCTTTATTCTTATTGAGATCCTATATAGATCTTAACATTTTTTACTCAAGATCTCAAGGACTTATAAGACAGTAATAAAAAATCCAATGTATCTACCCAATATTAAGGCTTACTATATAGCTATAGTAACCATATAGTACTATATAGTATAGTAGTATTGGTACAGGGATAGACATGTAGGTGAAAGGAACCAATACAGAAACAAGAAATAGTCCCACACAAATGTGCCCAACTCATTTTCTACAAAAGTAGAATAGCCATTCAATAGAGGAAGAATAACCTTTTTTACCAAATGCTGCTGGAACAATTGCACATCCATAGGCAAAAATACAAATACTGACCTAAACTTCACACTTTATTCAAAACTCAAAATGGATTACAGACTGAAAACAGACAATATTTTAAAAAATTATAGGAGAAAATCTTCAAGATCTAGGGCTAGGCAAGGTGTTCTTAGACTTGACACCAAAATTATAATCCATAAAAAGAAAATCTGACAAATTAGACTTCATCATTTGCACTTTGAAAGTCCACATAAAGAGGATGAAGAGATAAATTATAGACTGAGAGAAAATTTTTACAAACCACATATCCAAAAAGGAGTAGTATTTAGATTATATAAGGACTCCTCAAAGCTCTACAGTAAGAAAACAAACAATCCAATTATGAAGTGGGCAAAAGACACAAAGAGATATTTCATTGAAGAAGATACACAGATTGCCAACAAGCCATAAAAAGATGTTCCACTTCATAGTCATCAGGAAAATATGAAATGAAAACCACACTGAGACTGCACTGCACACCCATTAGAATGGCTAAAGTAAAACAATGGTGACAACCCAAATTCTGGCAAGACTGAAGAGAAACCGGATCACTCACATGTTAGTGATCCAAATATAAGATAGCAGAGACACTCTGAGAAACAGTTTAGCAGGTTCTTTTCAAATTAACAATTACCATATGACCTAGCAATTACACTCTTAGGCGTTTACCCTAGAGAAATGAAAACTCATATTTACATAACAGGCTGTACATGAATGTTCATAGGAGCTCTAGTTGTAATGGCCAAGAAATGGAATCTTACCAGGTGCCATTCAACAGGTGAATAGTTAAGCAAATGGTGGTATAGCCATATCATGGGATACTACTAAGCAGTAAAAGGAATGAACTATTGATACACACAATAACTTGAATGAATCTCAAAGGCATTATTCTTAGTGGAAAAAGTCAGCCTCAAAAAGATACACAGTGTATAACCATATTCATATAATTTTAGCAATGGAGGTTAGAGAAATACGGGGAGATAGGTTTGGTTATATAAGTGCAACACAAGGCATCCCTGTAGTGAAGGAACTTTACTGTGGAGGTAAATACACAAATCTATACATGTGAGAAAATCTTATAGAACTAAATCCACATCCACACAAGTACAAGTAAACCTGAGAAAATGTGAATTCACTGGGTGCATTATATCGATCTCAATATCATAACTGTGAAATTATTCTATAGTTCAACAAAATATTACCATTGGAGGGAACCGAGTAAAGTGTATATGACAACTCTGTATTTTTTCTTACAACTGCATATAAATCTACAATTATCTCAATGAAAAATTTCAGTTTAAACATAAGAAGAGACATCTACAAAAAAGAACATTCAAAATAAGGGAAGTATCTAGGAAGTTACAAAAGCAATATCAGAAATTAAAACAAAAAATCAATAGAAAAGTTGAAGTAAAAAATGGGGGGAAAAGTCAAGGAATTAACAGTTCTGTCCAGAAGGTCAAACATCCAAATATTATCTGTCTAGAAAGAGCAGAGAAAATACAGAGAGGAAATTATTAAATAAATAACAACAAAAAAAATTCCCTGGACTGAAAACCTCAAAATAATTCAAAATAAGTGTGACGTATCAATGCACAGAACAATAAGTAAAAAATACCAGCAGCAAGGTACGCCATGCTGATTTTTCAGAAATATCAAGAATAAATTCAGGATTCTACAACAGTTTATAGTGAGAAAAATTAGGTCACATATAAGAGACTGGGAATCAAAACACCATAATTCTCACTCAAAAGTAAAAAACAAGTAATACTAGAAAATTCCAAGAGGAAATATTTTATCATCTAAATTCTGTACCTAGCTAGACTATCAATCAAGCATAAAAGTAAAATAAAGGCATTTTCAGGCATTTGACATAACAAAAAGTTTAACCTGTGGTACAACCTTTTTTTAAGGAAGTTACTGGAGAATGTGCTCTACTGAAACAAGGCAATAAGCAAAAGGAAGTCACAGGAACCAGGAAATAGGCCCCATCACCAAAAGGGAAAAAAAAATGGTTTAGGAAATTGCCAGGATGCTTAGAACCCACCACAAAAGAAAGAGTCCAGTCCAGACTGGAGCAGGAGAATGAAATACTCTGTAAACATCCCTCTAAGACATCCCTCTAAACTGACAGTTGAACTGATGTGTTTGACCCACCCTGTGAGAGGCTTACACCATTCTAACAGAGTTCAGGAATTAATCAGTGATAAGTAGAAATAAGCATAAGCCAATGATGACAAGTCAGTTAATACATTCTGGTACACTAGAGGATTGAGCTTTGAACAATATAGACAGAGACAGTATACATAGTCATCATAATGCAATCCCTGTGTAGTCATTTAACCAAGTCAAACAAATGAAAGACAATCACACTGGTAGGTTGGAAGGAGAGAAAGTATGAGAGGGTGAGAGGGTGACAGTGTGTGTGGTGGGGGCGGAATGTGGGGTGGAGGTCATGGTAATAATGCCAAAGCCTCATCTTTCATATTTAGCAATCAGTAGAAAACAGCTGCAACTGAAATTTTTTTCAATAGCAGTATAAACATATTTTCATGTTTTAAATATGGATGTACATAGAACAAATAGCCAAAAGTGTTGGGAATGAAGGCTCTGAGGATAGCAGTTTGGAGTGGGGAAGCGTGGAGCAGAGACTACTATTTTTAATTATCAGCCCTTTAGCATCATCTTAATTTTTAACCATTCATATGTCTTACTTTAATAACACAATAATTTTTTTAAAAATATAATGCAAATAATTTTGAAAGTTTACAAAACACAGGAAAAAATTAAAATTACTGCTATAATCCTGAAACCCAGAGGGCACCACTGCTAAAATTGGGGTCTATTTTCTAAAATGATGGTACAAACTTAGAAAAAAGAAAGAGCTGATTCAAAAAAACACAAAACATTCAATTATAGGATCTAAAATCTTCATTTGGAAAATAGTGCTTAATCTTCAAGCACTCTTCTGAAAACACTAACAATTACAATTGACATTGCAATTGACACTACGGAAATCTTGGCAGGAATTGAACTGAGTAGCTTGGAAAGGAATCACCCACAGCTGTCCCCGCCTGCATGTATCCAAATTTGACCATTAAACATGAGAAAAGGGAGGACTAACTAATTGAGAATGATAGCAACAATCTACCTTAGGGTCACTTTTGTGGAAGTTAATTCATTTTGATTAAGCCTCCAAACCATCAGTGTTAAGCCTGAAGCAATATTGCACACACCTGCTATTTCCCTCTAATAGATTATATCATGACATGTTTTTTTAGTCTTTTAAATTCAAAAATGTTATATATATATTTTTTTATATATATATATATATATGTTATAACCAGTTACTTTTATATCATATATTTAAAATGTTCCAACTTACTGCAAAATTATTACACCCTAATATCCCATCTGCACAAATAACAGATTTTACCTCATCTTATCTTTTTTTACAAGTAATTTATAAACATATTGGCTGCACTTTTGTTCAGATGACCGCTGATTTAAAAGTGCAGTTAAGATGCCCCATTCTTTTCCCTTTAACAGAATTTTGTCACTTCCTTGCCATTAGTTAAAGAATAACCTAACTTATTTCCCAGCCTCAGGTTTAAGATGTTAATTTCCTTACATAATGTTGCCATCAGTGACCCTAAGGTAGAAACTATTTTATCCCTGTCTACCAGTGCAGATATTTCAATCTAGGAAGGGCAACTTTACTGAGGATTTTGGGACTTTGGGGCCATTTCTAAACATCTCCCATAATCCTGAGAGTGAAAATGTGTTTTTAACAGTACAAAATCAACAAAACACCGAAAAATTAGCCTGCCAACATTTTTCTACTTGTCAGATTTGTATTGATTGCTGCCCGGGGATACTGTATAAATTTCCTTAATTTATGCAAACAATGCTAAACAAATCACACAACAAAAACAATCATATTAATGATAAAATAAATTTTCTTGAACACTGGCACTTGGAATCAATTTTTTATTACTGGATATATAAATGTATAGTTAAAGAAGTATATAAGCACACATAGATTAATATTTGCTATTATTAGAAATATACTTTCTCGTCCCAGAAGTTATATCTTTTGATTAAATGATAAACTATCGGTCTGGTAGGAAAGGGATTGGGAAGTAGGTAAGTTTATCTATCCACAAGCTAGTCCACCTAGCAAAGTCTTGGTTCAAAAATTGTACCTAAAAGGACATTAACCAGAACAGAAGAAATTTAGTACCACAAAGGTCCTATATGTAGAATATCTTTGAGTTTCTATCATAAGTCATATTTTGATCACATTTTGAACACATATGATTTTACCCAATTTGAGGAGTCCAGATATAACTTTTGTGAGAATGTTATACTTTTGAGGAATTTGTAACACACAAGGGGTCCTATGATGACTCTATATTTCTGTATGCCCAGCCCTGGGCTATTTTTTTATTGCCTACTTAGCCCAGAGAAATAGAAATAAAAGCTCAATAGATGTTTCCCTGACCAAAAATACAGAATGGTACTACAAGGCTGCAGCAAACAAGGTTTCCATACAAGGGCTCTTCACAATTAAAGCCCAAGGGTAGCCAACATCACAGAGGTTTCTCAAATACCCTACAAATAGTCAGAAATATACCATCAGGTCTTTTCTGTTGCTTTTGTTCATTCTGGGTGAAAAAATAAACTAGCTTAAAATGATCACTTTCATACCCATAACTGTCTCTCTTCTTGGCTCCAGACCAGCATAGCCAGCTGCTGATTCAACACATACCTCAAAGTCAACGTACCTTTAAAATTTAATTCATGAGTTCTCCCACCCCACCCTGGCCCTCTCCCTGTGTCCACTATCTTGTTAAATGACAGTCTCTGAAGTGGAAACCTGAGAGTCATAGTGATTTCTCCATTTCCCAAAACACCCACATCAAATTAAATCCATCCACTATACCATCTTCTCGCTCATTACCAAAGTCCAGGTCACCACTCAGTTTCATGTGGAAAATTATAATACAATAACTGTCCCTTTTTGCTTGAAAAGCCTTCAATAGCTTCTATTGTTCCTAAGAAAATGTCTAAAACACTAACAAAACCTGTTGATGAAGAAATTAATCGACAGTCAATGTAAGAAAGAAATGGAAAATTTTATTTGAGCCAACCTGAGGATTATAACCTGGAAGAGAGTCTTTCAGAAAGCACTGAGGACTGCTCCATCCACTAGAAGTCAAAGAACAGTAATATAAGTTTTTGAGACAAAGGGTTATACATCAAAGTAACATACTGACAGTTTACATAATCCAACAAGGCGAGTAGTGGGTCATCCAGACACCTTAGAGAATTGAGAAAGGAAGAGGATTGAGAAATGAATGTTTTCTCCTTAGGAGTTACCTTGCTGGCTTCAGGAGGAAATTGTTTTTGGTTTTGAGTAGGCATTCCTGTATCTTCCAAGGGGCTCTAGTTAATGTATAACACAGATACACAATGCACACTAAAGGGGGGGGGTGTAGTGGCTCAAATGGGCAGAGAGAATTTTATGTTTAAAACTTTTCTTATCCTGCCTTAAAAATAATTTTGTTTCATCAAAACTAATAACCTTTGTGTCATCTGGCCCTTGCCTACCTCTCTAGCCTCATTTTGTGCCATTCTAACTTTCTCTACTTCACATACAGGATCCTTCTTTCTGTTCCTGTATTGTGCTAAGCTGACCCTTTGCATGTGCTGAATCTTTGCCCCAAATGCTCTAGTGAACCTTTTCTCTCTACTTCCCTTAACTTGTAAGACTTACACATTCCTAAATGCCCATTAAACCAAAAGCCATTCCCTCAGACAAGACATATCTCCCATGTTTATACTCTGAGACCTTCAATTCTTCCTTCTCAGAGACTCTACTTAGTTGAATTTTTGAATTTAAGTGTTTAAGGTGTCTGTCTTCTGTTATACCTTTTCTATAAATGACTTGTGAGTAAATACATTAGGCTTTGCTGGGCATATGGTCTTTGTTTCAACTATTAATCTTTGCCCTTGAGAGAGAAAGCATCCATAGACAATAAGTAAACAAATGGATGTGGCTCTGTTCCAACAGCTTTCAGCCATAGTTTGCTCATCCTTTCATTACATGGTGTAAACGCCTTGAAGGTACCGGGTGTGTTTTGTTTCATTCACTGTTGTATCTCAGTACTCACTGCAATACCCACAGTGGTATTGGAGGGTATAAATATATTATCAGTTATGAGGGTGTAACTATATTTTCAGTTACGCTTCTAATCTACAAGACAAAAATTAAAAAGAAATTGTTTGACAAAGGAGATTCCTCCTAAATGATCTAGTGATTAGTCAGACTTGCTCTTGATATGCCTAAGAGTCTCATTAAAATTCAAAGCACAAAAGGTTAACTAATTAGTGAGGGTACCTGTACCTGTCCACAAGGTCCCTTAAAGAGAACAGAAATGGGAACTAAAGAAAGGAACTCTGTTCCAATATTCTATTTTCACCTAGTAGGAAAACTGACTGGAGCAACTAGAGAAATCTTCCTTTTTTAAACTACTGGACTGAACACAGAGATAGTAATTGTAAAAAGAACAGCTACAACAAAGAATCATAAAGACATTTACTCCAAAGGATGGCCGAAAACTTCAGTAGTAGTCATTAGGCACTTAAGCTTCACTTTAAAATTTTCTTTTGTTTTCCCAGAAAATAATAGTTTCTGGGACTACCAGTCAAGATGATGAATTGAGCTAACACAGGTATATCCATCTCTTCTCAATTAAGGCTGTTTGGGGGAAATACACAAACAAGCTTGAAGGTAAAGGAGGAAAATACCCATGTATCAGAAACCCAGAAAGGACCAAAGCTATGTGAACCATGGAGAAAGGGGACTAGATATATGCCCTAGGGGCTGAAGTTTTAAGCCAATCTTGAAAGACAACAGATTCAGAAGATCTTATTTCTCAAGTCAGGGAAATAGCACTTGGCTCCCTGTATAAAACTGGGGCCTAGGAAATGGCTATTACTTAAGTGAATGGTGACTTGAAATTTTCTTTTCAGCCACCAAGTTCTAGCAGCTTGAAACATGTGTGAACATGTGTGGAAAAAGTGAACGCCCTACCCACATCAAATAAGAACCACAGGACAGGCAGTGATAAATGTTGGGGGGGGGGGGGCACAGGCAGGCGGTGGCTGGTTGGGTGGTGTAAACTGACCCCACCCTTCAGTTATAGAGCCCTTAAACTGAGAAACAAACCTAAATATTGGTTCAGATTTGATGAAACCTATAGGGTCACCGGAAAAGGGAATGAGGAAATTCTCCAGAGTATACCTATGGAAGAAAACTACATATTAATAACACAAAATAGAGTCCATAGAATCAATAAACTAGAAAATTTACAGTCAAAGAACTAGACTACAGAAGAATTCGAAAGGGATTTTTGAAGTTAGTAGGTTTCTTTCTTTTTTTATTATTTTCATTGGAGTAGAATTGATTTGCAATGTTGTGCTAGTTTCAGTATATATATATATATATATATATATATATATATATATATATATACACACACACACACACACATACATATACACACAATGGAATATTACTCAGCCATATAAAAGAATGATATAATGGCATTTGCAGCAACACGGATGGACCTGGAGATTATCATACTAAGTGAAGTTAGTCAGAAAGAGAAAGACAAATGTTGTATGATATTTCTTATATGTGGAATCTAAAAAAGGGATACAAAAATAAAATAAGTAGGTTTCAAGAGAGCAAAAATAGAATCCATAAAAAGAGAATGTTATAAAAGGCAGGCAGATATAAAAACTAATCAAGGAAAAATAATATATAAAATATACTCATTTAAATAAACTGTAGAGATGCTGAAGAATAAATGACTATAATGAAATAACAAATCACAAGTCTCTCACAGAGTAGCAGAAAGTTATAAAGAGACAAACAGTATGAAAAAGAAGGTAAGAGAAAGAGAATATGTAGAAATTCTAGAAGGAAATATTAGTGAGAATGGGAGAAAAATATACAGATAATTACAGAATAAAAATGTTTAATAATTGAAAATATAATTCTTCAGACCAAAAGTACTTTCGACTAAAAGAATTCCAAAGATGAGTTTTTATACACTGACCTAGACGTAAAAATTATTAGCAAAAAATTCTTAACATTTTCCACATGGGGAAAAAAAGGCAATACTCAGAAACAGGTACCTGAGGACCACACCTGTGAGAATGAACACAGGTCCATTCAAACTGGATAGCAAATTCATCATCAAAACCAGAAATGAGATAACAATAAAATAATAATACTGTCAAAGTGCCAAAGAAATATGTATGTCAGCCTAAAATCCCAACAAACAAGCATGAAAATAAAATGAAGACGTTTTCAGACATAAGATATGCCAAAGAATTTCTACACACAAATGTGCACTGAAGGGATTACTAAAACATATATTCAGGAAGGATAAAAATTACTTCACAAATGGAGACTGAGGAAAAAAAAAAGAGTATAAAAATAAAATCTACCAAACATCTAAGGAAGGAATGATACCAATTCTCTATAATCTCTTCCAGAAAATAGAAGCAGAGAGACTTGAGTTACTTCCTAACTCAATCTATGAGGCCAGCATGACCCTCATTCCAAAAACAAAGATATTATAAAAAAATTAAAACTACAAACCACTCTCTCTCATGAACACATGAAGATGCCATCAGAAACCTACTAGAGCTAATCAATGAATTTGGCAAAGTTGCAGGATACAAAATTAATGCACAGAAATCTCTGGCATTCCTATACACTAACAACGAAAGATCAGAAAGAGAAATTAAGGAAACAATCCCACTCACCATTGCAACAAAAAGAATAAAATACCTAGGAATAAACCTACCTAAGGAAGCAAAAGACCTGTAGTCAGAAAACTATAAGACACTGATGAAAGAAATCAAAGATGACACAAACAGATGGAGAGATATACCATGTTCCTGGATTGAAAGAATCAATATTGTGAAAATGACTATACTACCCAAAGCAATCTACAGATTCAATGCAATCCCTATCAAATTACCAATAGCAGTTTTTACAGAACTAGAACAAAAAAATCTTAAAATTTGTATGGAGACACAAAAGACCCCGAAGAGCCAAAGCAATCTTGAGGGAAAAAAAATGGAGCTGGAGGAATCAGACTCCCTGACTTCAGACTATACTACAAAGCTACAGTCATCAGGACAATATGGTACTGGCACAAAAACAGAAATATAGATCAATGGAACAGGATAGAAAGCCCACAGATAAACCCACACACCTATGGTCAACTAATCTATGACAATGGAGGCAAGGATATACAATGGAGAAAAGACAGTCTCTTCAATAAGTGGTGCTGGGAAAACTGAACAGCTACATGTAAAAAAATAAAATTAGAACACTTCCTAACACCATACACAAAAATAAACTCAAAATGGATTAAAGACCTAAATGTAAGACTGGACACTATAAAACTCTTAGAGGAAAACATAGGAAGAACACTTTTTGACATAAATCACAGCAAAATCTTTTTTGACCTACCTCCTAGAGTAATGGAAATAAAAACAAAAATAAACAAATGGGACCTAATGAAACTTAAAAGCTTTTGCACAACAAAGAAAACTGTAAACAAGAAGAAAAGACAACCCTCAGAATGGGAGAAAATATTTGCAAACGAATCAACAGACAAAGGATTAATCTCCAAAATATATAAACAGCTCATGCAGCTCAATATTAGAAAAGCAAACAACCCAGTCAAAAAATGGGCAGAAGACCTAAATAGACATTTCTCCAAAGACATACAGATGGCCAAGAGGTACATGAAAAGCTGCTTGACATCACTAATTATTAGAGAAATGCCAATCAAAACTACAATGAGGTATCACCTCACACCAGTTAGAATGTGCATCATCAGAAAATCTACAAACAACAAATGCTAGAGAGGGTGTGGAGAAAAGGGAACCCTCCTACACTGTTGGTGGGAATGTAAATTGATACAGCCACTATGGAGAACAGTATGGAGGTTCCTTAAAAAACTAAAAATAGAATTACCATATGACCCAGCAATCCCACTACTGGGTGTATACCCAGAGAAAAACATAATTCAGAAAGACATATGCACCCCAATGTTCACTGCAGCACTATTTACAATAGCCATGTCATGGAAGCAACCTAAATGCCCATGGACAGACGAATGGGTAAAGAAGTTGTGGTACATATATACAATGGAATATTACTCAGCCATAAAAAGGAACGGAATTGGTTCATTTGTAGAGACGTGGATGGACCTAGTGACTGTCATACAGAGTGAAGTCAGAAAGAGAAAAACGAGTATTGTACATTAATACATATATGTGGAATCTAGAAAAATGGTACAGATGAACCAGTTTGCAAGGCAGAAATACAGACATAGTTGTAGAGAACCAATATATGGACACCAAGGGGGGAAAGCGGGGGTGGGGGTGGTAGTGGGATGAATTGGGAGACTGGGATTGACAAATATACACTAATATGTATAAAATAGATAACTAATAAGAACCTGCTGTATAAAAAATAAATAAAATTCAAATTAAAAAAAAAAAGACAGTATTACAACATGTGTAACAGCCAAATAATTGGTATCCATCTCTTTAGTTCAGAGTTAACACATTTAGATTTTCTGGTGACATCTGCAATCTTATCTCTATCACATACCATCTGAAGCTAGTGGAGTATCAGCTGAGCTAGATTCTTCAAGAGATCAAACAATGTGTGGTATCCTCTAGAAAATAACATTGACATTTTTAACTGCTGTGAGACTCACCCCTAGACAAAGTCAAATTCCTCCCTAAAGTTGGCCCAAAGCCACTGGGAGAAAGGGAGCTCTAGAAGAGAGATAGAGGTGTCTATGTTAGTTGGTCCCATTTTCATCACTGACGCGATTCATGCCACCAACAATAATGCTGGCTGAACGTAATCAGCTTCATCCCGAGCTGAGAAGAAGGAACCAGAATCTGTATTGCTCTTGGATTTCAGAGCCAACCAAAATTAGTGCTGCTTTCTCTATAGAATTAATCTGCAGAAGAATGAAGAAAGCTATTTGAAATAGTTTTATCACTATTCTAATAAATTGATGTATTGATACTTTAAAAAAAAGAAAGAAAAACTTAAACCCCATCCTTATTAGTAAATAGCAGCTCCTACTTCTAGTTTCTCAGGCCAAAAGCATTAAGACTTATTCCTTAACGCCTCTAAACTCTAGACTTTGTAAAGAGCACCTACAAATCAATAATTTTAAAAAAATAGTCAATCAGAAAAGAAATGAAAAGTGGAAACCAGAACAGCCAATAAATTATGAAAAGTCATCCAACCTCACTAATATTGAAGAAATGAATTATTAACACAACATTTCACTTAATTTACTGAAATAGTAAAAATTGGTATGTCTGATAATATCAACTATTGGGAAGATCTGGGGAAAAAATGGTTCTCTCAGATATAGCTAGTAGAAGCATAAATGGATACAGTCACTTAAAGGATAATTTGGCACTCAGCAGTGAATTTAAGAACATGTGTACCACATGGCTCAATGCAGCATTTGCACATCTGAGTGCATACCTAATAGAACTCTTACACACGCATACAAAGAGACACACACAAAGAAGCATTTCTCCTTAACAGCAAAATCAAGGGAATAACCTGTGTGTGTACAAGTAGAGAAATGGATAAAAACATTCATATGTTAGGACATGATCTCAGGATGGAACATAAAGCAGAGAAACTGTGGATACGTCTCAAAAATATAATGCTGCAAGAAGTAAAATGATCTATCTATACATCATCTTTTAATGTGAGGCAGTTAAAAAATACACCAAAAATAATACTCTTGGATTGTTTGTGAATGCATTCCTCTATGTGTAAAATGAAATAAAATGATAAATACTAAATGTACGGTATTGGTTGCCTCTGGAGTTGGAAGAAGAATAGGAATGTAGATGTTGGTAAAAGGAAAGGGTAGTCATATCTATAATAGCCATAGTATTTAATAATAATAATCTCTTTAGATTAAAAAAATCTAGAAGCAAATATGAAGAAATGTCAACCATTATTAACTCTAGGTGTTGGATATATTATTGTTTGTAATTCTGTGTACATTATCTTCCTCAAAAAATAAAAATAGGACCTTCTCTACATAAAATTTACTTTTGCTTTTGTATTCATTGAGCCTTAAGAAATAAGCATCCTTGACTATTATAAAGTTTTCCTTCTCTTCTATCACCTATGTATTTTTATGTGTACTCATTTTCCTATAGATGACAGATGTAAAAACAACACAAAGTGAATACTGAAGGTGAATGTAAAGCACAATAAAGTGAATATTAAGATAGTGTAATTTATCTTAACTTACTGGTGTGAATCAGGCAGGTGTGAGAGAGAGGGGTGAGGGAGAGACCTAATCAATGATACATCTATATATGGGACATGGAAGGGCAGTTTCTTCCCCCTGATCGCTAAGTTTTCAAGGACAGCAGAATCTTCTCCTGTGCTTTGAGTCTCAGTATCAGAGAAATTATTGAAGAGCACGGACTCAATAACCACAGGAAACAGTTGTGCTGTGCTTCTCTCTCACCCGTTCAGGGTCTATTTATGCACTAAGCTCTATTCTGCAAAGATGGGCCCAGAAACCACAGATGGGAGATGACTCAGGAGAGCGGGATGGGCAAGAATTGCCGCATTTAAACTATGTGCTCAATCAGATCCCACTGTTCTCTCAGGCTGGAAGAGTAAACAAGCTTCTCCAGGAGCTAGCCTGTTGTCCATGAAGTAGGTTATTCTCATTAAGGTTTTCTATGTCAGTATAAAGGACCAAAAACCAGCTGGAAATCAATACACCTGGTGTGCCAATCTGACATTGCTCGTTATGCAAACTCTAGCCTCCCTGGGCTCAGTTTTTTCTTTATAATGACACTTAGAAGAGTTGATACTCAGTCTGCAATCTATTCTCAAAATGACAAGAAGAGAGTTTTCATTTTGTTTCTGTTATTAATATACTCTGAGAGGAAGATACCATTTTATAGATCATTGACAATAGACTGATGATAGATCGACAGATGTATGTGTGTATACACACATATATATGTGAGTATACATATATGCGTGATTGAATGTGTGTGTATATATCTCTGTTGTAAAATGGATGTAACGATGAATGATGTACCTTCTTTGGTAGAGTGTGATGATGACAAAATTAAGTAATAGTTAAAATGCTAGGGAACTAGATTGAAATAGTACTTTTGGCTGGATTTTGTAGTATAAAAATTGGTCTGGAGTAATATTTGCTAATTGGAAATACTTTAAAAACGTGAATACCGGTTTTTCAATTACAAAAATAAGCAGTTCATTTTTATCAGCATCTTCACATTAATTATTCCTTTTACATGTGTTTCTTACCAATCACTTGAGAGAATTTTCCATTTGATTTCTGCTTTTTCATATGACTACAGAAAGTCTCATATTTCTCATGTTTCTCCAAGTTTCCCTTCCTTCCCTTCCCCCTCCACCCTAATTTTTCTCTCCTCCTTTACCAATATGTAGACTTAGCTATAGGAGATATTGGGAATACTTTTCTTCCAGCAGATTTCCTAGAATAAAAACGGCAGTATTCTGGACTCCTGAAACAAGATGTAATTCTTCGCTAAAATCTTTTACAAAAGTATGAAAAAGTTTATTTTGGATACTTATCTAGCTTCCTTTTATGTAATCCTGCTTTCTTTCCCTTGCTTTCTATCACAAATCAACTCTCAGGAATATGTTTGACAAGTTCATTGATGGATATAATGGTAAACAATATATAAAAGGGATAAATACATATGTTCACTGCAAGGGTTGATTCATCTATTGCTAGTATTCACCCACAGTAGTAACTTAAAAATAATTCTGAGCTTGTATCCATGCTCACTAGGATTTTAAGTCATGAGTTACAATAACTCCTTTCACGGACATTGGCTGAAGTCATCCTCTCCCAACAGCGTTTGCATTCTTTCAAGGTAGCAATAAATGGTATGTTAGACCCCTGCTAGCTGATGGAGAAGATATTTGAGAGGAAAGAACTTTCTTAGGTTCTCCCATCCTTCCTAATTTTTTTTAAATTCTGGTTTCTTAAACACACAAATCTTTCCTAAAATAAATTGTTTTTCGTTTCCATAAAATTAAATCACTAATTTAGTAAATATTCTTCCTAGCACCTTTATGTAAAAATAAAGATAGAAATCTCACAACTTGTTAAGCCCAATATGACTGTCCTCCAAGTAAAGCAGCTGACAGGCCACTTCAACATCGTTCAGAGTTTTATATGTTAGCACTGGCATCTTTGACGTTTTTTGTCTGTCTTATAAACAGCTCCAGAAAAATACTGCTTTTAGTCTGACAAATACGCTATCCGAATGCTCCACATCTTCTTTATAATTATCTGAGCCAATAGAAGGAAGCGAGTTTTAAGCAAAAATACCGCGGCATCACACATATGATGTGTTCAAGATGCAACCATATGTCAGGTTGTCTAACTGGAAAACCATGAGGTTACAGGGTTTATTAAATGTCCCTGTTCAGTGAGGCGTTCCCTGACCAACATGTCTCAAATAGCGCCCAGGCAACCCTTACTATCCATCCTCCCTGGCACGTTTTGCTTTCTAACACAAATCACTATCTCCATAAATATTCCATTATTTAACAAATTTTATTGCATTCACTTATACTATTAATTGTCTGTCTACTTGGTGAGAATATAAACTTGCATGACTAGAGCTCCGTGTTTTGTCTACTCTTATAGCCACAGCACCTAGAACATTAACAGTCAGAATAGGCTTTTGATAAATTTTTGTTAAATGAATGAGTCCCATCAACATTATTAAAATATTAGAATCTGGCTCTTAGCAGAGAAGCCCTGGATCTCTCTGTTTCTCTTTCTCTTTGTTCTTATCAGGATTCTGGCAAAAATAAGGTAGTAATCAAGGCTGCTTCCTCCGAAATAAGCCCCAGACATTTCTTTTCCTTCTTGGTCTTTCCTCTTCTCTGAAGTGAAAGCCTGGCAGCTGGGTCCTGGTTTAACAGGCCTGGGCAGCTGACTTAGCTCCAGAGTATATGTGCACTTGAATGCTCCCTTCCTGTTTCTTCATTCCTATGTTTTTGACACTCGCAGGTGTGTTCTGGACTAGCTTTATGGTCTCCAATGATGGCTGATATCTAGGTGTTATTTTAGGAGGAAAAAACTGGTCATTATATTTTAATTTATTTAAGCCAAACGGAATACGTAAACAGAAGTCTTACCAAAAGTCCAGCATAAACACTGGAGTTCTCTCTGGCATTTAGAATTAAAGCCCAGGAAAGGATAATTTATAAATAGTTTAGGGTTATAAGTGTAAAAATATAGCACAAGAACACCAGAGATAGCTTTTTTGCCTGAACTTGGGTCAGGAAAAGCCCTCCAAAGTATTATTTAAGGCCATCAATGAAAAGACTGGTGGATCAACTAATTAAAACTAATTAAAATTAGTTAAAATTTCTGAAGAGTAGGATATATAATGAAAGCATGATTAGAAACATGGGTAAAATACATCAATGAGCAAGTCTCAAAAAGATATACAGTGATCAATGGAAAATAAAATATGTTTAATCTCACTAATAATTGAATACATTAAACTAGAATAGCAATGAAATATCAATCTTTTAAATCTTTACACACCCAGAAAATAATGATAAATTTCAATGCTGACTTCGATATAAAAAGGCACTCTCATAAACTCTTTTCTGGTCAGACTATAAATTAATATTAGCTTTTCTAGAGGACAATATGTAAGTATGTATCCAAATTAAAATATGTATATTGTCTGAATTTAATCTATAAAGAAATCACAGATAAGAACAAATATGTATATATATAAGAATGTTCACTGTAATATTGTTTACATGAAAAAAATGTGTGTAGCAACTTTCCAACAGCAGTAGTGGGTGGGTTAAAAATTAACTTAGTACTTTTATATAATCAGGTGTCATTGCAGCCAATATAACGAACAAGAAATGGACATGGAAAGATGTTCATGGTGTTGAATAAGCTATCAGCTTATAGTTTACACCTGTAGGTATGTTTATAGATGAATTAAAATGTCTTGGTAAGGTATTTACAAATATGTAACGGGAGCAGGACCCTATGGGGCTGTCCCAAGAAAGACTCCCCCCCACACACACCCATGTTCTCCACCTTCCTCTTGTCTGTGGAAAACTTTAGTCAAAAAATAAATTTAATCAAAGAAGTGAGAAAATGCAGAAGCAAAGGAAAGCAGGCAAACATGACTTAGCCATTAAACAAAGTTGAGGACATTTAGTTCTTCCTCAAGGGCTCTAGATAATATTCTGAGCCATCTCCTTTGAGCTGTTGTACAGATACTGAAATCCTCACCAGGTGAAAAAAGTTAACTCTATGATGAATAGACTGGAGCCATGACATAAGCTGCCCCATCTTACACAATTCCAAGAACAGGCCTCAGGGAAATGGGAACAAACCATCCCCAGAGTTGAAGATTAACTGTACCTAAAACAATCAAGATGACACAGATCAGACCTCTGCATGACCAATTTCAAGACGACTGTCAGAGCTGACTATGTTGTTCTGCATGTAGCCGCCTCTCCCCACCTATATGCCCCTGAAACTCCCCTTGTAAAAGGTCTTGCGCCCTGATTGGCAGTGAGGAGTTGATTCTACGGGACATGAGTCCACCTTCTCCCCAGGACTGCTGGCTTCGTTCAATAAAGTGATCTTGCCTTTTACCCAATACTTTGTCTCTCGGTATTGGATTCTTGAACGATAAGCAGCCAAACCTGAGTTTGGTGACAAATATACATATATTAGTAATGGTTGTCTCTCAGTAAAAAGATCAGTGGTTGCCAGGGATTGGAGGGGGGAAGGGATAAATAGGTGGAGCACAAAGGATTTTTAGGGCAATGAAGATACTCTGTATGATACTGTAATGGTGCATACATATCATTATACATTTGTCAAAACCCATAGGATGTACAACACCAAGGGTGAACTCTAATGTAAACTCTGGACTTTGGATGATAATAATGTTTCGGTGTAAGTTCATCAATTGTAATAAATGTACCACTCTGACGGGAGAATGTTGATAGTGGAGAAGGCTATGTTATGTGTACAGGCAGGGATATGTAGGAAGTCCCTGTATCCTCTCACTCAATTTTGCTGTGAAATCTAAAACTGCTCTACAAAAATAAATTCTATTGGTGATAATAATAATAATAATAATGGTTGTCTCTGAGGAGTAAAGTTATGGGGACTGGGAGAGAATTTAATTTTCCGTGTCGAATATTTTTGGTTTGACATAACTTTTATATCAGACATTTATACTTTTAGATTTTAAAGGATATCTCCATTTTGAAAATATTATTAGCAGGAGAGGACAAAAGAAAGATGACCTAAGTGAGAAACCAAATCCAGGAGCAGGTGAAAGCTGGCTTGTCCACGTGTTTCTTAATACTATTCTCATTTCATGCATGTCACCTAAATATCAGAATCTACTTCCCCTATATATCCTCTCATTAACATCCAGCAACCCTTTGTTTTCTGAAGTTCCTGAATTATTTCCCTTTGTTTTGCACTAGATTTCATTCTTTCCCCCTCTCTCCCTCCAGCCAGCAACTGCACAATGATTCAGACAGGAACAAAAGAGGTCTCCCCCAGGAGAGCCAAGACAAAGGGCAGCTCCCCTATGTCCAGGGAAGGGGGTTGCTAAATCCACTGCAGTTTGGAAGCACTGGGCTTAGGAGGAATGAGCTTGTCAGTAGTTCTCTGATTGCCCACTTACAGTTAGGCTGGATTCTTTGGAACAATGAGGTGGTCTAGTCTCTAGAAGGTAAATCCTAATCATTCCTGATTAGGCATATTAGGCACATGGCATATTCCTTATATTATCCAGTGGATGTGAAAATTGGGCTATATCTTTTGGTGGTGTCCTTTATTTCCTAGAGATTTTTTTTTTGTTCATGTTGTATTTCTAACCCTTCCTTCTATACTATATGCTATAGGTAGGTTTTTCTTGCAAAAAAATAATAGCCCCAAAGTTGCTTACGAATGTATTTCTATTCTTTTATCTTCAGATAAACAATCCTTTGAAAGTAAGCAAAAGAACTTCCCACTGTTATGTTTTTAGCTTTCGCTGTTCCTTAGTAGAGAAGCTTGACACAAACCCTTCAGTCAGACATGTAGGAACACAACATGAAATGAGGCTTGAGAAATCTGGCTACTGTTGAGAGATTATAAAGAACTACCATACAGTCCATTTTTTTTAAAGTGGTGAGCTATAATCTGGGGATGACAAATAAACTTCACAGCGAACATATCTGTAAAATCCATATATAGGTATAATTATATACTTGCAGATTAATGAGAACACAGACGGGGACTGCTCTACTTAAATTGTCAACTTCTACATTTTCATAGATACCAACCAAATTATATTCATTTTACTGTATCAAAAAAGCAGGTCAATCTGCCCACTTCCTAGAGATGGCATTAGCATTAGTGCCTGTAATTTCAGAATCTTTATAGATTTGTACATTGGTCCGTATCTACAGAATACTACTCACAGTGCTTGGCTTAGCCTTGAGATGTTTTGCAAGCATTATTTGTCCTATCCTTTGTAACTCTTAGTAAAACAAAACAAAAAGACATACTCAGAAGATGTAAAGTTCTACTAAGAGGAGGCTTACAATCTCAACAGGAAAGAGAGCTGGTGAAAAAATAGCAAATACCTTCCATGTATACGGGGATAAATCTTTCAGTAGTGAGAATGACTCTTAAGGACTCTTTGAACAAGTATGGGGCACCGTGCCTGTGCCACCAGTAATGGCAATAATGCCATAACCTCCCAATCTGTCTTCTTCTTCTGTATTTACCTCCACCTTCCATTCTCATTCTGAACACAGCAACAGACTGATCCCAACACAATAACACGTCATTCCCCTACTCAAAATCTTCCAGTGTCTTCTTTTCTCATTCAAAGATCTAATAACTGCCCCCCAGCCCCAGTTGCCCCATCTGGTACTTCTTGCCCCACCTAGTACTCGGCTTCCTCTTGCTCAAGCTGTTTCACCACACTGGTGTCCTAACTATTCCAAGAACTCACTAGGCACACTCCCACCTCTGTGCCTTTGCACATGAGATTTCCTTTCCTTGGACCGATTTTGTTCCACATACACACATGGCTTGTTCCCTTACCTACTTCGAGTTTTTCCTCTGATATCATCTTTTCAAAGAGGCCTTGATATTCAGTCAAAATCATAATACTCCTTTCGTCCCCGTCTAACTCAGTGTATCCTCTCCACCTTCTTGCTTTAGTCTTCTCCACAGTGCTTACCAGCACATGGTAAACGATATACATTTACTCATCTATTTGGTTTCTCTCTCCTTCCTTTGGAAGTAATTTGCCTGAGGGTGAAATTCTGTCTGTTTTGCTTAGTCCTAGATACCTAGCACACAGTAAGTAGATACTCTATAAATATTTGTTAGAGGGATAAATATTTGTTGAATGGGTTAATTAATGAAGAATGAAGGATGAGTCAGCAATAAAGGAATGTGATTTGTGAACTGGATTTTATGAGTAGAGCTAGGAGATAAAGGTCCATTTGAACACCTATTAGCTTAGTGATAATTTAAGAGAAGGCTACGGCTCTAAGGAAGAGCAGACCACGTGGCGAAGGTCAAAGAAGAGCAGAGATCATCTGGGGGTGTTTACCAAGCTTAATAGATTTTTCAGAGCAGACAAAACTACTCTATTATATATTTTTAAAGCCTAAAAAAATATATTGGCTCAAGAATAACAACATCTGAAAATACTCAGCTTGAAAATATTGAGATGGAAATCCTCAGACTATTGTCAGTTGCCAGTCTCTAACCCACATCCAATCTACCAACAAATCTAATTACTTCTCACCAATTTCACCATTATCCCACCAGTCTAACCCACTACCATCTCTAGTTGAGATGTACATTAGCCTCCTAAATAAAGTCTGTGCTTGTACTTTTACATTCCTAAACTCAGCAGCCAGAGTGATAACACTTAGAATCCTAAGGCCTCACCACACCTAGAAGGACCTATGTGATACAGAGCCTGACTACAGCTCTGACTTCATTTTCATACCTTTTCCCCCTCCCTCAAGGCCATTCAACGCACCAAACACACCCATGCCTTGAGCTGTTCGCACCCATGGTTTCCTTTCTCTGGAACATTAATCCTCCAGATATATATAGTTCACACCCTCACTTTATTCATCACCTCACTCATGTTTTTGTTCAAATATCACCTCCTTGGAGAACTCTTTCCTGACCACCAAATGTAAAACTACAGCCCCTATCATTCTTTAGGTCATTCCATATTTTATTTTTATTTATAGTCCTTCTCATTTCCTAACATTAAAGATATATCTCTTTCTATACTTTTATTGCTGTGTCCTCAATGGCCATGACTGTACCAAGTTCAGAGTAGATGCTCAAAAAATATTTATTGAAGGCATGAGTACTGAATGTAATTCATGGAGAACCAGCAAGGTGAAGTTCATTTTAGTCACTATTCATAGGAATAAATGAACTTTAAAAATGGATTTACAGCTTTTCAGAGCCCAACATGGTCATAATTAGAAGACTTTTTCACATGTTTAGGTTCACGATGACTTCCTGCTCTAATGGGAAAACATTCAGAACCACTATAAAAGTTGCTGGAGCTTTCAATTCTGCAGGATTACTGAAGGGTCATATGGGACCATATGTACTTTTTCCTCAGTCCTAGCTTAGTCTAAATAAAACTGACTCAACACAAGCAAACAAAACAAGCCAAAAAACTTCAAATTCCAAATTAAACAGTCTCTCCTCATCTGTATTTAAAAACAACCTTGTTTGTGACCAAAATCTTATCCATGTGTTTCTAGAAAAATGTGCATTTATGAAAAGACAGAAATATTCAGGAGGAATATTTAAATCCCAAAATCTCCTTATAGGAAGCATTCTCTAATCTTATATAACTTACCTAAAATGTTCCCCTAATCTCCTACTGTATAATGATTTCTTATATTTAAAGTAATAAAAAGGGAATTAAGTTGCATGTTTTCCATACGAATTTGGGTCTACTTAAAAAAAAGGAATCAGAGAAATAGAATACTATACATATCTAATGTGTGTTCCTTCTTAAATTGCTGTTTTCCTATAGTCTAACTTTTACAATAATAAAATAAATCTGCATATTCTTTCTCCCAAATCTGAATAAAAAGTTGTGTGCAAGTACTTAAGGAAACTTCCGTGACTGTAAGATGTCAAGATCTCATAAAGCATGTTTCCAAAGCAGAGACAGGCATTTCTGAATATGTTCGAACTAGGGTAGAAATGAAAACACCCAGATTCCCCAATCCTTATGCAACCTCTCTAGTCAGTGAGTGCTGCTGCTATTTTTCTATCACAAGTAGAATTTCTAATAGATTTTTCCCACTGGAAAAAGGAGAGCAAAGACATCACTGTAGATCAGGTAGCTGGCTCCAGTTACACTTGCATGGACTTTAATTGATAAACAGCTACATTGTAAACAATCTCTATGTTCATTTTACATAAAATTATTGATGATGCTTTTATATGAGTACTCTTTAAAATAAATTGCAACGTATTGCCTGAATATTAAAACATTTTCCACTCCAGTTCTTCTTCTGCTTTTAACCAAACATTCTTAGTATACTGTCAAAATAACAAGGTCTGTCATCATTCAATTTTTACAATATCACTTCTAATAAACAGGAATGTAAACAACATAAAATCCATAAGGCAAACATTTACACATTTGTCTTGACCACGGCAGGATATTCTTGGAAAATCAGACTTTGAAAGACAACACTTTGACTCTCAACTATTAATATAAACTGTGGTGAATTGACAGGTAGGCTGACATTGCCTACCTGTAGAGCCTGAAGGGTTCGAGAACACCATTTGCAAATGTATTTTCCAAATTTTCACAGGTGCTTACTCCATGCCACGCCCAGTTGTAGGCACCAAGACTACACTACTGATTGAACAGACGTGGCCACTGCACTCAAGGATTCCAAGCCGTCACTGCATGACTTCTCATTACAATTACATGTAGAGACAGACACACACACCCACACACACCCACACACGCACACACACGCACACACCTCTCCATGCAGGTGCTGTTTTTTGATCTTTTTCAAAGGAAAGAATTGGGCAGTTTCAAAGTCAATGCTTACTGCTCAGAAAAGCAGAGGTCATGAATGTTTCATTGATACATCTCAGATGTTATCTTTTATGAATGAAGTGTTTCTATGCAACTTGATTGTGAAAATTATCTGCCTACGGGAATTCAGAGAAAAAAGAAAACTATTTTAAGTGGGTGTTTCCTGCATGAAAAAAGGATTGTGATGCTGCATTGTCAATTTCAAAACTGCAGTTTTTGAAAAAGTCATGCCCACAACCACAGCAATGGAAATGCCATCAGTCATGTACTCTTCTTACACCATGAAACTCGGCCTGAAATTAATTTTTGGTTACATCTACATTTCTGATTAATTTTTTCAATGCAGAAAATGTACAATCATGACATTTAAAGAAATGAACATTGACGCATATTGCCTCAACTTAGAGAAACAAGAGCAAATTTCATCATGTTATAATATATATAACAAAACAGTGTTTGTGTGAATGATCAGTTAAAGGGTTTCCAAATGCATTTTACTTTTCCTTGATATGCATTCACAAACCCTGTTGACATTAATGAGAATTACTCAAGTGTATTGAGAAAGAGTAGGCCTTTTGTGTATACTCATACATTGAAGCCATAAATTTGCATACTTTTAAAGAAACCCATTTGATTGTTTTAGTGTGAAGTTGAGTTAAAATCACTGGCACACATTGCACGAGGTAGAGAGAAAAATATGGTTAACAGGGAGAAAAGGTTCAAGGCATTAAGTAGCTCAAGATACACTTCCGTAAATTGCGAGTTTTCCTTAACCACCCAGGACAGGAACTGGTTTCTTAATTATCTTTTCTTACTAAATGAGAATTACACTGTCACTGTGTGGAGAGAGGAAGGACCACACGATGGTCTCAGTGGCTCTTTCCTGGTTAACTGGCAAGAAACTGCAGCAGGAGAGACTGCCCATGGACTCAACTTTCCACAAGGTCTCCAGGTGCTGGAAGCAAACTCCATCTGCAAAGCCCCTGTCTTGGTTCGCAAGACTATTCTCATGCTTACAAAGACCTCCTCTTTATGCCCATGCTATAAAGAAATGGAGTGTAACAAGAGCTGGATATATCCAGCACATAGGCCCAAGTGCTCCTCTCCATAAGACGATGAGACTGTGTGAGCTTTGGGCATCCCTGACCCCTCTACCAGTGACCCCAGCTGGTATCATGGGACACTTGCCCAAGCCTTCCACCAACACCACCTGCCTCAGAATCTTTTTCCAGAGAATAGTTCATTTTTCTTGGTGAGTGTTCTACAAGTTCATTAGATGAAAGTTTGTCTGTAAACAGAGAGAACTTTCAGTAGAAAAAAAATTATACCTAACTTGGTTTTCTCCATCCTAGGAAATCAGAGGCTCTGTCGCCTACATATTTTTAATCAGGGCATAGGCTTCTAACAGAAGGAACAGTGAGAAAAGAAATTGGGGTGAGTGACAGCAAGCATAAAATTAAAAACTTACACATTTGCCGTTACATAGGATTTGCTTATTGCAGTTTTTAGCATCTTTGTGATGCAAATAGAAACAAAAAGATTGAATGCCAGGCAAGCTGTTGGAGAGAGTCTGGGGCAGACAACGTTATCTACAAATACTTTTGAGATAACTAAAATTACTTCAGATAAATATATCTGAACACTTTAGAATGAATATTTCCTGTCCCATATTCAGAATTAAGATGAAATACTAATCAGCCTTTCAGGTTTTCTACTTAATTACTCAAAAGCAAAACAAGCAGCTAACCTTTGATTAAGCAGAATTCAACTGAGCAGGATTTGACACTGATGCTTGAGCCTCATGTCTGAGGACACCAGAGCCACAGCTCTCCTCTAAAGAAATTCAGTATATTCGTTTATTTCAGTGTGTCCATTTGGACAAATGACTGATGATCCTTCAGCTGCCATTTTCAATCACAGCATTTCCCAGTACAGTATGATGGCAGCTTACCTCTTTTGATAGAGTTTTCTACTAGGAATACCTACCACAATTATGCAGTTCACAAGAAATGCAGAGGAAAGGTGTTGCTACATCCCAAGGCAGAGTGAAAGTCTGATGCAACTATGTGAAAACCTGCCAGTACTTCATGATTCATTATTTTACTAACTACAAAATGAAGTCTTAGGACCTAAATGGCCATATGATGTTTTATGCATTTGGATTCTCCCTTCCACACTACATACTGAAAACAGGAGAAAGTCTCTGCTGAAGGCATATGTAGATTCAGTACTTTGAGGCTGATGATGGCTGCTTTGGGCTCCAATTGCTGTGGTGATACACAGTGATCCCCAACCCTCTCAGCCATCTATGACTATTCTACTATCGGCTTTAATTATGAGGAGGGAGAGGAATTACTATTAGGAAGGTATGTGCTAAGAAACCATTATTTCCTTTAGTTTTCAACCTCTCAACATCTCATTATTTCATCTCATTATGATCTCTCCACATCTCATTATTTCCTTTAGTAATGCCATTTGCTGCAGTTGCCAGTTTCCCGAGACTGTAAGCAGAGAAACCTGGAAGATCATCACATCTGCGGGCATTTGTACCATGAAAAAGTTACTATGTAACAAAGGGCTACAGAATCTAAAGAAGTTGATAAAGCCAAGGGACTTCTGCCCACATACAGACAGATAATGGCAGTGCAATTTATTTCATCTACTAACTGCATGTATTAGAACTAGAAAGATTGTGGCCTTGAAGAGTCAGACACAACTGGGGAGACAAACTCACCCTGCTACTCATGGGTTAAACGACCTTGGGTTAACCAAAGATGCAGTTTTCTCACCTGTAAAATGTATGTAAGTGTATTTCTTTCATGAAGTTTTTTAAAAAATATGAGGGATAGGGATTCTGGCACTAGAGAAAGTGAAATAATTCTATGCAATAAGTAAACTCAGACCCATTGAAGCTAAGTGAGAGATTGTTTACGATGGAGCCAGAGCAAGATCCCAGATCCTATATGGGGTATAGTCCTCCCTGTAGTATACAGAACTACCGCGTGCGTGCGTGCGTGTGTGTGTGCGTTTAATTCAGATGACCTGAGGCTGGTGCCACTTCTATTTAGCCAAGATGGTTAGCTCATCCCCAGCACCACTTCCTCCTTTCTCTGAATCTTTTGGATTCCCTTTTTCTCACAAGGAAACTTCAGATAGTCTTGGCTAGGAACACTGACACTTGATCCTGTTCTGAAACACGTATGCTTTTCTTTTTTGGACATCTCCACAAGTGGGAAACCCTCCTGTCTATGGTGTAATTACTAAGCATCGCTGTATTAACAATAAACAACATAAACAACTAATTTGGGTAATTTTGGTCAAGTCCCTTGGCTTCTGTAAGCCTTGGTTTCCTCATTCTTAGAACTTAGGGATTATTTTTTTATAAAATCCATCATTAGCTGGAAAAATTTAATATTAATACACCATATCAAAATTTTCACTACAGGTGCATCAAAGAACTACATATAAAAGGAAAAATATAAAACTTTTAAAATAAATCTAGGAGAATATTTTATAACCTTACACTTCAGGAGATCTTCTTAAATAACAGTAGATACTCATAAGCCAAAAAAGAAAATGTAGATATCTCTCCATGAAGAAAAATACATATATAAGGCCATAGACCCCATAAGCAAAGTCAAAAGATAAATAAAAGATTAGAGGAAAACACTTTAAAAACCTACAATATCCCAAACAAACAAGCTCTAAAATGGATAAGCTACCCACAATAAAAATGGACAAATGCTACGAAAAGGTGTTTTACATATCATAAAATCCTAAAGAATCACAATCTCAGTAATAGAGAAATATGCAAATTATAAAAACAAGTAAGCACCAAACTTTTGTCCAATAATTTGACAAGATCTTTAAAGACACAGCATTCAGCCCTGGTAAAGGCATAGGAAAATATTTTCTCCCAGACACTGTTATTAAGCTTATAAATTATGACAAATTTTTGGAAAAAGTAATCTGGAAATATCTATTAAACTTTAAAATTGCCTACCCTTTGCCCCAAAAATCCTACTCTGGGAAAGTATCCAACTGAAATGAAAGTACAAGTACTTCAAGATAGGTAGATGGATGGATAGATGTATGGATAGACAGACAAACAGATATAGATTTATAGTAGCATTATAAATAATAGGAAAAAAACTGGGGACAGTCTGAAGTACCCATTTATAAAGAAATATTTTGATTAATTAGCTCATATCCATTTTAAAAATTCTCTGAGCTCTTAAAGAGGATTAGACAGATTTGTATGTATCAACTGGGAAAAAAGATTACTATTGTTGAAAAAAATACAAGTTTATATACATATTATTTGATCATGACACTGTTTTTAACTATATGCATAAATGTATTTTATATTTTTATAAGCAAAGAATATAATAATGGAAATTTGGGGATTTGTACAAGTCAGTCCCTAAGGAATTCCCTTTGAGAGGTAGGTTTAAAAGAACAAAATGAGAACATATCTGTTTACAGCAGGCATTCCTATATTGTTTGGATTTTTGCTACAAGTGTGTAAGACTTTGAAACAAATAATTTGTAAAAAACACACACATAGTGTAGTAAGGACTTGAGCAGATATATGTGCAGAAGGCTAATGGAGCACAGGAGGAGCGATCCATCTTTCTGGAGCAGTCAGGGAAGTTATCATACTGAAGGTAGCCTTTGAGCTGAATCCTGGGAAAACTTTAGGAATGTAACTTTCATTGGTTTATAATTTTGGAGCTATGGGATGCAGGCCTGACCCTCTCATTAACTCCTTTCATATTTTGATTTTACCTTCTAAATATCTCTCAAATATACCCCCTTCTGCAATCCAATAACTTTTAAGCCTATATATATATATATATACTCAAACTCACTCATAATAATCAAATTCAAATTAAAATGGTATATCACACATCCAATTCAGATTGGAAAAGTCTGATCACCAACATCAAAAAGTCTGAAGGTAACAGTGTTTGGATAAGAGATGAGGAAAAAAAGGCCATCATATCCTGTGGATGGGAGCATAAATTGATACAAACTCTATGGAGGGCTGTTTGGCAAAATCTGGGGAATTTAAGATTTGATACTACATTCAATTTCTAGGAATGTATCCCACAAATATACTTACATAGGTATACAAATGCACATGGTCAAAAATATTTATGGCAGAACTCTTTGTATTAGCAAAGGGTTAGAAATAATGTAAATATCTATCCTTGTGAATAAGTAAATTACATCTGTAACAGAATACTATCTAATCTAAAAAAGAAGAGGAAGGCAGAATTATCTACTGATGTATTACATAAAAAACAAAGTAGAGTGTATTAGTCTAATTTTAAAAAATATATATGTATATCTATACTTATCTAAGTACATATACAAATACCTACATATAAACATGTATACAGAAACATTTGTATAAACATAGACTCTCTCCCTGAATAGATTTATAACAACCTATTTATTGCTTAAAGAACTTCAGTAGCTTCTCACTACTTCCGAGGAAAAAAAAAGTAAATTCTCTACCACATTTGCATGTTCTCTCATGTCTTGCTAACTGATAAATATCCAATTAAGACACTACTCAGCAATCATCTTTAAAGAATTTCAGATATATTCAATACATTGGAATATAGACACACCAATCTCCCGCAGACCTCTGCTTCCCATACAGATTTTCTCTCTCCACCGCTATTCTGTTCTTTATTCACCCACCCTCTATCATGTCTACTTCTGATGACTAGACTTCTGAAAGATTGGTTTATAAACCAATAAACCATATAAAACTGCATCTTCATTAAACAACCCACAATCACTATCATAATGTCTATTTTATTTTCTTACTGCTATGTATAACTATCTGAAATTAATGTGTTTAATATCTTCACTGGCCACTAGAATGCATGTTTCATAAGGGCAAGGACCATATCTGGATTAGTGCATCCCCATTGCTTAGAATAGTGTCTAGCAGATGGTAGATGTTTCTTCTATCTTTACTGAATGAATAAATAGGAATAGACCAAAATTTTTAAAAGAACTATATAAAATAATTTGAGCAATGGAAAGAACAGGAGCAGGAAAAAATGAACGCTAGAATGAGGTTTTTAGTGGGTGATGAAATAAAATTCATAGTTTATGGCAAAACAAGAAAAATTTAAAGTTCTTCTTTGCCCATTTGGGACTCCTCCCTTCCCTTTAGTGTATATTGTGCATCTGCACTAACCAGGTCTCCTTAGGCGATAACCTTCCTTCCACGATGACCCATGACCCACCACTTGCTTTGTATGTGTGGATCTGGATTGTGGAAACTGTCAATAATGTACAGCCCTCTGTTTCAAAAACTTATGTAACTGTGCTTTTACCTCTAAGGGGCAGAACAGTTCTCACAGCTTTATGAGAGGCAGTTCCCAGGTTATAATCCTCAGTTTGGCTCTAATAAAATTTTCCATTTTGTTCTTAGATCGACTGATTAATTTTGCATCTACATGGGTGATGTTTTGCCCACCAAGATTCCCTTTACCAGGCCAGCACACCCATCCCTCAGCTGCTATAAATGTTGGTCGCTCACAGCTCACAGCTGCCTCTTATCCAGAGTTTCACCCTGACTAAATGGGAGCCACCTCACCCCACAAGCTACTTCACTCACCCCAGGGCAGCCCACAGCCAGCCTCTGGCCTTTTTGCTCCCCCAAAGGATCTGGCTAAAGCTAGAATCCAAAGGAAAACTACGTATGTGTTTAGCTCCTTGCCATGCTCTTTCCTAACTTCTCTCACTTTTTTTCTTTTGAGGGCTCTGAGAGTCCCGAGAATAAAGGAATGGGAAATTTCGGAAAGGGTTATTTGAGAAGATGCACTTGAGAAACAAACTGCAGATTCCCCTGAACCCTCTGTTCATGCGGAAGTGAACTAGCTTTCACCTCTTGTTAGAAGATAAAGTCCTCTCCCCTCAACCCCACCCTTGCTTGAAGACGATGTAAATACCTCAAATGAAGCAAGGTTGTTCCTAAGACGAGGCTTGCCCTCTGCAGGATTTGTCCCTCCTTCCCCCTGGCCATCAGATCCATAAATAGGGTAAAGTCACAGCATGGCCCAAATCAGAAATGCTGGGCGTACCAAAGAAGGAGAGGATTACAGGTTGAAAGATCTGTAGGACCTAACCTGTATCTAGCAACAGGAACCAGGAGAGTATCCCCGGGAGTGAACCTTGAGGATGCTAGATCAAGAGTGAAGTACTATAAAAGCTGGGTAAGAGAGTTTATCAATTAGGGATTCTCTTCCATGACACTGCCATTAACATACCGCCCTCTCAGTTTCTTACTGGGCCATTTTCCCCCTTTCATCTACCTATTTCTCCTAAGGGAATCATCCTGATCAAATGAATAAATGAATGAGTGGCCTACAGCCCCTATCAATGGTGGTTCAATGGAGACTACCTAGAGCCACTGAACATGGGGAAAAATGCTCCCTCAGGAAATATCCTTATAGAGAGAGTAAGACAAATTAAATAGTCCTTGATAAACCTATTTAGAAACAGAATCCTTTCCTACACAGCAAACGCATTCAAAATCTACCTCAGTTGTCACCTTTTCATGGTCCTTATTCTCAACCTCTGAAGAATAACTGTTCTTTCATTTGGTTTCCCACAGCATTTTATTCTAACCTATATTATACCACTTAAAACACATTATATAGTTATAGATGATGTCTAATCACCTTTATATTCCCAGCATTTAACATGGCATGTAGAAAGTGTCATATACCTTCTTATTAAATTGAAATAATATATGCCCTCATGTTATCAATAATAACAAAGTTAACATGTGTCAAGAATTAATAGGTAGGTTTCGTTGTTGTTTTGTTAGATATCTCCCCCACCCCCAACCTGTTTTTTTTGCATTGATACTTTATTAGAGTTACATGAGTTTTTAATTCATGACCCTATAATGTATTAACTGGTAGAGTTTGACCAACCATGCTGGCAGCCCTTTCTAAAGCAAGAAAAAAGAAATTATTTTACCTATTTTTTGGAATTTATTTGAAAAATTTCAAGCATTAGCAAAAGTAAAGAGAAAATTATAATGACTGTCCTTCAACAATTACCAACTTCCGGCCAGTCTTGTTTCACATATTTTCCCAATTACCCCCCTACATAGTTATTTTGAAGCAAATTACAGACGTCATATTATGTCACCCATAAATACTTCTGTACATACCTCTAAATATTAAGGACTATTTTTTTTAAAAACTGTTAAAAAACAGAATTCAACTTAGTAAATTTTAAAGATCATATTGGTTTTATTCAGTAAAACATGAATCAGGCAGCATTTAATCTAACATATAGAAGGGAGCTCCCAGGAACTGTACAAAATGAAACACTTTTATGGGTAGAAAGGAGCAGGAACAAGGACTTTACACTACTCATAAAAGCAGATTGGTTATGGCAAGATTACTTTCCTTTAGGGGATGACGGGGTCTATCAGGCCAATTACCTAATTAGTGCTGATGAGGTGATTCCCGAACTATGACTCCATTTCTGAGAGAGCCAAAATTATAATTAAGCGTCAGTTTGGTGACATAGGATTTAGCACGAGCAAATCCATTTGGGGCGTGTTGTCTTGTTTTTAACAAAACATAACCACAATACCATTATCACTTCTAAAAAACATACCTTAATTCATTCTTAATATTATCAAACATTCAGTCAGTGTCCAATCTTGGGGGGGGTACTTTTGAACATTTCAGTTACGTAATGGAGAGAAGAAGGTAAATGTCTGCTCATTTTGCACAAACTAGAGTGAGAATATTCATTGTAGCCAAGGACATAGCTTATTGAATTCAAATAATACTGCAGTGGAATTATTCACAATAAGAAGTTAATATATCACTTTCACTATCACATCAGAAAGAGAGAAACAAGAGTAGAAGTGAATGTTCGAGGTTCTTCTCAGCTGGGATTTCCAGGGAGTCCCAGAGAGGTGGTATTCTAACTTCCCCCTCCACTGATGATCACAGGCAAGGGCTGATTATAATACAGGAATGTGGTAGTTACATATTTGTGCTAAACACCCAATTTTACCTCTTTACTATGTAATTACTGATTACTGGAACCTAAAGCTACTAAAGAAATGCTAAGATTCTCTTCCCCATAGTAGTACAGTAACAACTCTGAATTATGCAGTATTTTAGAAAATGGATTAAAAAATATCTTACTTGCAATTTAAATACTCAACAGTCCTCACATTTCTATTGCATGATGGAGTAACAACTATCTTTACAATGAGCATGCCATAAAAGAAGGAATTAACACAAATGTCTTACCTCCTCGGATTCTTCCTCGTGGACGTGCTTTGGAGCTGAGAATGCTGAATCTATTACTCCCCTACCCAAAGTAATATTTTAAGAAAGGGAAAGCCATTCAATTAACCATGATTAACTATAACCTTCCCTAATAACAAACAGAGTTATCTGAATATTCTACTCTTCAGCCTTTTGTCTTGACATCAGATGGACACAGCTTAAAACACAGGTAGAAATAATGGCTTTCCAAGTGAGAAAATTAGTTAAACAAGTAGAAATATAAATAGTATCTGGTGGTGGTGGGAAAAGAGAGCCAGAACTGCAATCTCTTCTGTTCTTTGCTACTTACCAGTTTTGCGATTCAACGAAGTCTCTTCTCTGGATCTGATTCCTTGCCTGTAAAACAATTGTAGGCAATGAATTAGGTCATTTCTATGGACTATTTCAATTAAGGAGTTTTAGTTAGATTTTGACTCTATTATCCATAATTCTTTACTTCTCATTTTCTTTCTCAATATCAAAAGATACTCCATTAGAAAAGCTGTTAGAATATCATCTTAAACCATACTCAGGACTCGCCAAAAAAGGAGGATCAGGTTGACT
Organism: Balaenoptera musculus; assembly: GCF_009873245.2. Lineage (NCBI taxonomy): Eukaryota > Metazoa > Chordata > Mammalia > Artiodactyla > Balaenopteridae > Balaenoptera > Balaenoptera musculus. The sequence continues at coordinate 96,166,987 of NC_045787.1, forward strand.
CATCCATTGGACTAGAAACTTCATCTATTCTTCTAATTTGCACATTTGAATAACATTGTTTCATAAAGAATCTTGTTTCTTGTCACTTGTCAAATGATACACAGTACGAAGACTCATTAATATAAGTTCTAGGTGGGCAGCAGAAAAAAAATAATTATTAATGCCAACCCTTTTAAATTGATTGCTGTACTAGTTCATCTCAGATAGCAAACTGACTTACTAAGGGTGCATAGATTCCCAACTACACAGAACACTTTTCCAGATTAAACTTTTCTTCTGCATAATGGTTTTTCTTTGTTATTTTTGCTGATATATTTTTCATATGGAAAAGATATTTTAACAAGAAAAAGTACAACCCATCCCACAAATATGAGTCATTGAATAAAACACAGCCACACTGACTTTGAATTATGATTACAAAGCAAATAAAACAGTACATGGGCTTAAAGGAAAGTTTATACCTGCTTAAGTGGGAAGAAAGGGAAAAAGCAGGGAAGGAGAAAATCTTCACAGAGAAAACCATGCTTGAGATCAGTCTTGGCAAATGAATAAAAAAGCAAAACTTAAAGATAGTTCAAGGAAAGGAGTAAGCACAGGGAAGAAATGATGGAAGAGAGAAAAGTAGAGACATCATGCTAGATATTTTCAATAGACACTTGTTTAATATTCACAGCAATCTAGGTATGATTATTATAATTTTGTAGATGTAGAAACTGAGGCTCAGAGAGATTAATTAACTTGCCCAAGGTTACACACCTAATAAATAGCAGAGTCAGCCTTCAAGCCTAGTTTAAATAACTTCAGAGCCACATTATACTGGGATATTCATTTATTCAAAAAACCATTTATTGAGCACTCACTGTGTATCAAAGAACATATTAAAATCAGTGATACAAAGGGGTCTAAGATATAGTCTCTGCTTGTAAGAAGCCTGTTGGGCTCTTGGACTGAGCTGGGAAACAGTGAGCTGCCAAGTTGATCTGCAGTAATCCCGCCAGCCTCTTGATTTCTGCTCTCCTCAGTACTCCATAGGGTACCCTAAATTCATTCTCACTGGGACCAAACTGCGGGTCCCTGTTCTCCACTAATCTGGTTTGAGACAAGGATTTTTCTGGTGCAAGTAGGAGCCAGCAGAGGGCTGCTTGGCAAAACAGCTAAGAGATGCTTCTGTCTTGAAGGAGTTGCCACCGTCCCTAGAGAAAAGTCCAGACTCAACTGTCTTGCTCCTCCAGTTTCCTTCATAGACCCTAGACACCTTGAATACATACTCAGGAGCAGAAATACCCCATTCTGTTTCCCTTTCATGGAGCAAAAGTGCCCAGGAAAAGGATGAATCCCCCTCTCTCCCTTGCCTGGTGAAGATCTAGGAGGCCAAAGTAAAGTAATAGCTCCTCATAGCTTTCTTCTCTTTGACATTCTCTTTGTCCCTGACAATGCATTTCTCCCCACTCCTTATTTTCATGCTTCTTGATGTGCTAACAGATAAAGCAAACCGCCCTCCTTCTTAAGAATGCTAAACTAGAAACACCACTGTGTTTCCTAGTCTTGCAAAGCTTACTCACCTCCTCCCATCTCAAAGCACATTGAGTCTAGTGTGTGCCCAATCTCTATATGTCTTGAGCATTTCTCAGGACCTAATAGAACAAGGCTTGTCTATAGGCTTTGAGCACTGAGCAGAAGGGATGTCCAGATCTCAGGGGCTAGTGATATAATATGGAGGCACTTCCCATTCTAGATGACCATTAATAAGGATAATTTCTGCAGAACACTGCCCTGCAGTGCAATTATCAACCGGATAGAAAACCTAATTGTCCCTTATCATCTTTAACTGGATTTGGAGAAAAGAAATGCCTCAGCCAGAGACTACGAAAAGACTGCATAAACTATTTAATAAAAGATATATACACACACATTTTTAATCTGTTTGGCAAATACCTTACTATCATGCTTTTATCTTCCGTTTTTTAGGAAAATGGGAGAGACCTTCAATATTGCTCTTAGGATACGATTGTGAATGTGACGGGGGGGAGTGAGAATAGAGGTGGTCTACAGCCTAAAACTAGAATTCATTTAAATTTTCCTTTTCATTCCTTAGATGAAGCTTAGGTCACTTCAAAAAAAATTCTATATATACCTGTTTCTTCCTGATTGATTTATTAATATATATTGGAAGAGCTTGATACATTTTGATTGCTAGAGGTGCACTACTAACCTATGAAAAATTAAAGTCAAAATCATCTTAGCAACTGCTTAAAAATGTCCTGAAGTTTATTAGCTGTAAATGTTGCAAAGCTGTGTTTATTTGGTTTTTAACTTTTAATATATCCCAAAAGACAAATCAAGAGCTATTAAACCCTGACTTATTTTGAATCTCTCTCAGAAGTCCATTCTATTATCAAAATAAAATGGGACCCAACAGTTCAAAGACATAAGTTTGCTTTACCTCAAACAAAGATAGCTAAAATATTAGAAATGAGGAAGAAGTAAGAATTTTCTGGAAAGGCTTAATGTTTTCTTAACAGCCAGCACACTTGCTTTGCAAAACCTTTCAACTGAACAATGGTTTGTAGTATCCTCAGCCTTCAGTTTTCTTTCAAATCCTCTTTTGTAGGCATTTCCTAGCTCTCTCAACACTGCTTGACAGTTTTGTTGTTTCAGGCTGATTTTCTGCAATTTTACTTCTCTGCTGTCTGGATGATTTTATTATTTGCCATATTATCTCTTTCAGATTGGGGGTTTTATTCTGGTTTTGGCTTGCTGGGATTTTGGCAGGCTATTGCTATAAAATACAAGAGCTTTGGAAGCTATGCAGATGGCAAATGTAGTGTTTGTGTGCTCTCATTCATGATGGGCTTCCGTCTTTCTATAATAGGTGGGAAAACTGCCACCTCTTATTTCCTGTGCCCACTTCTGACATATTTAAGGAAAAATGCAGTAGTGACTCGCAGAGCTGAAGGCTTTTTAGTCTGGGTAGGCTCTGGTGCTTGGAATCTAAAAGAAAAAGTTTCTGTTGATATTTAGCATTAATCTTCTTACATTTGTTTTCTATTTCAGTACGTATTTGATGAGTCCATTTACCTTTGAAGTTAACATCTTCTTCCTTTTAGAAGAGTTAAATGATTACCTAATATTTTCTTTTGGTTTTTACTGTTTGTTTTTCCCTAAGCCAGTACACAGAACAATTACATTTGTTTTCCAAAGACCGGCTTGCCAAGTATTACCATTAAAATAATAAGACCGACTCTCTCAATTGAAGTTTAATGACCTTGTTTCCAGAAATGGCACCTTGAAGAAAAGCATTCATTTTGGTATGTAGATTCAAAAGCATAAACTTAGATAAAATATTCCTTTCCAGAAAAGGGTGAACAATTTTGCCACACCATGGATCAGATATTTAGGACCCGCTAGTAAACCAAGGGTGTTCAAAGTACAATCTCATAGCAATAGTGAAATACTGTTTGGAATTCTTAAGGAAAGGGCATATTTTTGCCATGTCACTACTGCAGTGTGAGAACTGGAAATAATAAAGTTCTGCCAATGCCTCAGTTTCCCTTGACTATGGCTTTTTTCTCCTGCAGGAAGATGCATTGGGGAAAACATAATTGTAATTAAGTTCTGTTCAATCTGAAAGTCCAGCACAAAAATATATAAGCACTCAGCATAAGAAAACAGAACTTCACAAATATAACTTCATATTCTCTGGAATACTACATAGTGTTTATTGATTTATGGACTCTACTATAAAAAGGCACACAACTTTGCTCCTGGTCACACATAAATAATATGACAAATAAGCAACTGGTCTGATTCTAATTATGCCCTCACTTAATAGGAATCTAAATTCAGTGGGAATTCTGCATGAATAATTAATGGAATCTTAACCATGGAACACAAAAACAAGGAATCCAGACATCCTGGGAGACTTCCAATACCTCACCCAGAACTTGGGCAATACAATTCTCCATCATGAGGACTCTCTTTCTAGCAAGACATTTGCTTTCCTGATCTTGTCTACAAAATGGTAACAGTGCTCTCCCCCCTGTTTATATGTCAAACAAAAAAACACCTCCACCTACTCCCAGATGCCCCATGGATGGCAAGGTACCACTCCCATTTGAGAACCACTGTACACAACGCTGCCGTGGAGGGTCTTCTAACCTAGGACACCAAAGTGACAAAGACAGTTCTGTTACACATTAAGTAAAGGAGCCCAACCACAAGGCCTGCACAAGCTTCAGAGAGATTGTTTTTCTTTTTTATGAATTGACATTTTGCATTATTAAATATTCAATTTATTTAACTTGATCAAAATAATACAGAGGATTATGCAGATACAAATATAAGGTAAAGAAAATAAAACTAAATACGAATTTTTGCTCAGGTTCTGATGCATTTTAAGGAGCAGATACTTGTATTTAATTGCAGGTGCAGTGAAATTGAAACAAGGAGATGGCAATACAAGGGCTAAAGATTACCTTGAATATTTTTCAATAGAAACTTACCATGACAGGCATCCATTGACTTCATATCAATCAATGTGAATATTTCAAGTTAGAAAGTTTAGCTCACTTGTCAATATAACTAAGGAAGTGTGGCTATAGTAACATGTTTTATTAAATGCTTTACTTAAAATAATATTTTATTGTAAAACATTCCTAAAATACACAAAAATATACACGAAGAAGGGAAAATATATTCCATGTTCTTGAATAGAAAAACACAACATTATGAAGATTGTAATTTTCTCTAAATTACTTTATAAATTTAATACAACCTCAATAAAGATACCATAAGAATTGTTTCCAAAGTTATACAAGTTCATTTTAAAGTCTGTATGTAAAAATAACCAAATAATAGCCAGAGAAATCCTAAGAAGTAGGGGAAGGGTACTTCTTCCAGATATTGAAACACATTATAAAGCTGATATAATTAAAATATATGGTATTGGCACATGAATGACCAGACTTATTAGGAGAATGGAACAGAAAGTCCAAAAATGAATCCTAGTCCATAGGGAAGCTTAAAATAAACACAGCATCTCAAATAGCTTAGAAAATTGTACAGTCACATGGAATAGTATATATTTGGGTCATTCCTCACATCATGATAAATTTCAAATGCATCAGAGATTGAAATGTAAAAAAAAAAAATAACCATACATGTGCTAGAATAAAATGGGTAACTTTCTTTATAATCCAGACTGGAGAACACTTTCCTAATTATGATCAATGTCTAGAATCAATATAGAGATGTGACTAGTAAATTTCTGTAAATTTAAAAAATAATGTCTGCATAGCAAACACACACACACACACACACACACACACCCCATAAGAATAAAAAGACAAACTGTGATTAGAAAATAAAATATCAATAACATATCATAGATAAAAGTTTAATACCCTAGGAAATACAAAGAACATTAAACATTTGAAAAGAATAAAGACCAAAAACTCCCTTGAGAATATGTTAAAAAAAAAAGAATGAAAGAATAAAGATGCTTATCCTCATTCAATTAAAAAATGCAAATTAAACTTATTCTCAGATATGATTTCTCACCAATTCAATTGGCAAACATCTAAAATTTTGACAACATTCTCTGTGGTTGTCCTGAAGGGAATCAGGCACTCTCATACACTGCTGGTGGGAATGCAAAATGATATAACCCAAGGGAATTTGATGTCTAGCAAAATTATGTATACAATTACCCTTATCTCAGCAATCCCACCACTAGGAAGTTTCTTAAAAATACACTGACAGTAGTACAAACTGTCATATACAAAGATTATTCATTGTAACAGTATTTGTAATAAGCAAATACTGGGGAAAAATTGTCCATAATTAGGAGACTGCTTGAATAAAACACTAATGGAGTACTCCATAGCTAGAAAAATGAATGAGGACAACCTCGCTCTACTGTTATACAGTGATCACCAAGACAAGTTGTTGGGTGGGGGTGGGGTTGGAAGAGTGAGTGAGTGAGTGTGTGTGTGTGTGTAGGTACAAACACACCCACATGTGTGGGTATTGAGTCAATGCACACATATATACACATACATATATACTCTATATACTGTGTGTGCATACATACATATTATTTAAAAAAACAGAAAGATATACCAAAACTACCAAAAATTGTTACATATAAGAGGAGCAAGGATAAGAATGAAAGTTGTACTTCTATTTTGAGTTTTTACTTGGGAGCATTGTAAATGTTTTACACAACTAGTAAAACTTAAGTTAAACAACAAAAAAGCATCCTCGTATTTTGAAAACAAATTGAAGCAAATGAATTTACCTGTATGTTAGGTTGGTGGAACAACCATACAAAGAAATGATACTGAGAGATTAAAAATAAAATGTTTTCATTATACAGTCCTTGTGGGTTATATCCTAAGGACACAAAGAATGAGAAAGAAATCTTAAATTGTACTCAGTGGTCTTATTATTAGTAGAAATGCTGGCATGTTATTTTGAAACTATTATGAGCATATTGTAGGATAAAAGAACCAAGTAATTATGCCACTAGGAACCAAGATTTTCAAACTAAAAGGAGGAGATATGAATATAAAAATCAAAGTTAGGTAACCTAATATCTGAAATTTGAATTACCACTATTTCTATGAACTCATGAAATATTTTCTCTATACAGTAGTCCCGCCTTATCCATGGAGGATATGTTTCCAAGACTGCCCAGTGGAAGCCTGAAACCATGGATAGTACCAAACCCTATACATACTACATTTTTTCCTATACTAATGAATGAATAGTGTATACAGCATGGGTACGCAAGACAAAGGGATGATTCACATTCCAGGTGGGAGGGAGCAGGACAGCGTAAGATTTCATTATATAATTTAGAATGCCACGTCATTTAAAACTTATGAATTGTTTATTTCTGGAATTTTCCATTTAATATGTTCAGACCATGGTTGTCTATGGGTAACTGAAACCATAAAAAGTGAAACTGCAGATAAGGGGGGACTACTGTATAAAGAAGTTTGGGTGTCAAGTCCTGTCCACTGAACAGGACTGAAAAAAAAAAATGGTAATTTAGAAACAATGGGCAAACTTAGAGTCCTCATTTTCAAATCAAACTGTCATTTCCTACTAAAAGAACAAAGGTTATTTGGTAAAAATGGGTGATTCCAGGTCTGGGAATATCCAAAATGAGGTTGGGACATCTTGTGGCAAAGAACAAGAAAGACTGTAAAGATTGCTGGAGACTGGAGACGTAAAAAAAGATACAAGAGCCAACGAGCTCCTATTGGTCCAAAATTGGGAAATTTGAGCACCAGAAAGAAAAATGTCTGAAACTGATTAGAGCACATCAAATATTTTTTTTAAATCTCTAGTCAACTTTAAAGATGTTAAAATATGAACTCATTACACTGCAAACTGATAAAGACATGTAATCAAATCTTTATTCTGCATACTTGTGAAAACTGTATTTTGAGGTAACAATATTATATGAAGGAAAGTTATTCTCTACAGAGGAATTTTAGTGATAAATGCAGAAGAAATGATAAAATTAAAATCACCATACTGTAACCTCTAAAGAAGAAAAGGATCTTGGCAGTGATTATTAACGGGTAATCATTAGGTGAAAGGCTGATGAGAAACCTTATAATACACTTACAGGGCTGAGAACACTAACCCATCTTAGCATCACTAAAAGTGGGGCTTCCTCTCAGTGTGATGCACTAGAAAGTTCACAGCACTTCCTAGAGTACCATCTGAAGTTCTTTAGCTAAAAGAAAAAAAAAAAGGGAGAGAGAACCTAATCAAATTAATACTTTAGATTGACCTTTTCTTTTTTTTTTTTTTGACTAGGAATTGAGCCCACACCCTCAGCAGTGAAAGCATGGTGGAGTCCTAACCACTGGACTGCCAGGGAATTCCCTAGATTGACCCTTTACAGGAAATACAGGGAATGAATGAAAAAGATAAATTAGTAAATGATGTCACAAAGGAACAGGCAGCCAAATCCAGAATGTAAAAAATTCTTCCAAATCAAGTTCATTTTTCAACAAATAAATGGCAAGGAGAAAAAAAGGAGAGGAGAAACTGCCATAGAGAATAAAAAATTATAAACACTGAGGAAGTGTAATGTATGTACTTTGTTTCAATTTTGACTTAAACAAATAGTAAAAAGATGTTTTAAGTAATTAGGCAAATTAAACATGGGCTAGTTATTAGATATTATTAGTTACGATAATCGCAATGTATTTATGAAAAAATGATTACCCATTAGTAATAATATTCTAAAGAATTTATGGTATCTGGAATTTGTTTTTAAATAATTTAGAAAAAAATTGGGAAGATAGATGAAACAACATTGCAAAACGCTGATAACTGTTGAGGCTGGAGGATGTGTACATGGCAGTTTATTATGTTATTTTCTACTTTTCTTTGAAAATTACAATAAACATTTATAAAAGTCTATTGACTCTGGCAATTTCTATCTTATGTAACTACTAGTTACTACTCCCCTTGTGCAAGCACTGCAGGAACGATCCTCCAGCATGAGACTCAGATTACATAAATTTCTACTGTTTGTTTTTAAAAACTGGTATTTATTCTTTCATCAGGCCTGATGCATTTGCCGGCAGAGTTTTCAATAAGTTCTACGTCTTAGGCTTTCTTAATCCGTTAAGTAATATTATATAGGAATTTTCTGTATTATCTTTGCAGTGAAACATGAAACAAAATCTGTGAAGGGTCCCCCGTTTTTATTTGATATTTTATCTGAGCGATTCCCAACCTGCAGATCCTGAACCTCTGGCAGACCAGACCAGAGAAAACCATGAGACCATGAAACAAACATTGTGTGTAGCCTAAATACTATTTACACATAAAAGTAGTATTATATATAAAGTTCACTGAAATACCTTTATGATTGATAAAATTAAAAATTTCAATTAATGAATATTTAAATCATGACTCCTTTTATGTAGATTGTAGGGGTTTTTTTTATACTAACAAACAATGCCCTAATTTCTTGACAATACTGAGGATGTCTGACTACTTGGTTCTGATATTACATAGTGTTTAATTGTCATGCATTTTAGGAACAGCAGCAATTTTTTGTCTTTGAGGAGAATAATTTCCAAAGGGTCCTTATTAAAAAGATTCCTTGAGGATTCATCATAAGTGGTCCCTCATTCTCCCTATGTCGAACTCCTCCCTATAAAATGTCAATAGGTTGAGAAACCCTGCTCCAGTCTATATAAGTAGAATATCCTATGAGCGGGGCCCCCTGGAGTCATCCAACATAATCACTGAACACTGGAACTTTTGTCCCTATGGCTACAGAATGCAAAAATACTATCCTTTTTATACCACATATAGTATAAAACTGTGCCCTCTTATGGCATAAACTGAATCTCTACTGGATTTTACCTAAATCTGACCTCCAGGGTAAGTGACTTATAGGATGTCAGAGGAATAGGACTGAGAGAAGAAAATGTGCTGGAGCCAAGTGACTCCACATGCTGGTGATCGGCTGCATGTTTATGATGTCTGAGTATTATTTATACCATATGAAACCCTGATTTGCTTTTCTAGATGCTTAACTGTTTTGTAAATGTCAACGGTGAATTGTTTATACTGTTCTTAAGAACACGGTAACTTCAATTTGAGATTTTTCTTTTCCTTTGATACTCTCTTCCAAATGTTTTCCCTTTCTTAAAATGAGACTTGTCAGGTGTGGTTATGAGTGTGTGAAGGCATAATGCTTTACCAAATAAAATGCTGGATTCTTGTTCTTGGTCCTTCATTTTTATGAAATATTAAATCAAGTACCATGGGTGGGTGATACGTGTATATGAGGGGAGGATGTATACGAGCTTCACTGTGGAGCTTCCTCTCTCCAAAGGCCAAGATAACGTTGGAGAAATCCTGGGTCTAAAACCTTATATGCCAATGGCACCATTGCAATCAGAATGAAATGCAGAAAAATATTTAAGTTAGATAAATAGATAGGGACTTCCCTCGCGGTCCAGTGGTTAAGACTCTGCACTTCCAATGCAGGGGGCGTGAGTTCGATCCCTGCTTGGGGAACTAAGATCCCACACGCTGCACAGTGCAGCCAAAAAGATAAATAAATAAGTTTAAGAAAAAATAAGGTAAAGAGAGAAATCTATCACTATTTCAAAGAAATCTGAAATTAGAATATTGCGACTATCACTGAGACCCATATTAATTCTCTCTCTGATCCTCTGTTCATACTTGTTATACTGTTTTTCTTAAACAATTCTTTGCCTGGGTCTCTGTCTATGCTTGGTTTTGTTTGTTTCTTTGTTTTTGAGATAGTAAAAGGTAAAGAAACTCATTACTAGGAGATATCTCTATATATGAAAATCCTTACTTCATCTGTCAAGAACCAGTTATCTATCTTTAATTTTGTCTGTAGCCGAAGAAGTTTTTAACATTTAATATTTATAGCTAAATTAATTTAAGATCATAGATGGAAGGGAAGTTTTTCTAGAGACAGAGCAAATAAGAGACTCAGCAACATACCCACTGATTTTACCTGTAATGACCAGACCTCTGGGTCACTTTGATAAACCTGATAACTGTAAATTCAGAGGTAAAATGAAGAGTGATAAGAAGAGTAACATGAACCTAAGATTAAAGTGACTACCTAAGAGACAAGGTAAAATAGATTCGTTCCCCTGTAGCTCTCATCAATGACATTTCAAAGAACAGATAGACCAACATGGAATCACAGAAAGCAAGAACATGCTGTCTGATAGAGGTGACACTTAGGATGGGTTTTATCATTTTCATTTTGTCTCAGAAGCAAAAACTCTCTGCTCATACCCATTTGTGTCATAATGGACTAAACCAATAAATTGGCACAGAAAATTTGAAAGAGATGGAGGGACTGGAGGAGTTATCTGATCCAATACCCCTATTTTACATCTGAAGAAATGGAAGGCCACCAAATCACTTCATTGACCAAGTCAAGATCTCAGAAGTACAAGGTTATTTTTCCTTCACTTCAAGTTAGTGACAAACATGATTCACCTTTGCCAGCTTTAGCAACCATTATTTACCATTTATTACCTAAGATGATGTGACCCTATTGCCATTTGGAAGAGTAGAATGGGTCAGCCTGTTATTTATAAGCCCTCACTGTTATTTATAAGCCCTCAATAAGCCTTGATGAAACAATCAAGCATACACAAAATTTTATTTTTGTGTTCTTTTCTTTTTCTCCCCAGTCATCCCTCAGTCCATTCAGAGCCCACTTCTGCAGGCCTCAGAGAGAAGCTACTCTCCCATATCATCCCCCACCTCTGTTCCCTATATGGTGCCCTCAGACTTTTCACTGCCCAGTCCAGAGGGTCTTACTCCTTTTGTCCTCGTGGCTGTTGCCCTCAGCTGCCATCAAGGCTGGCTTTTTGCCCAATGGAATGGGTAGGAGTTGGGGCTATTCCAGAACCTCTACACAGAGTTATTTAGGAGCAGTCATCTTTTAAATGATGGTGGAGTGGGAGGTTGGAGCCTAGTAGACCTATTAAAGCTTCATTTATAAAACAAGCATTTTATTAACAAACAGGGTTTTCTTGCTTGTTTGTTGTGGTTTAGGGCTGATGGGCATTATGGGGTTAGGATTACTAGAATGCTCATTTGCCTCCTTTTGGCGGGAGTGGTCCACCTTTCAGGTCTCACCTATAGGGGGAAGAAATGAAGAAAAATGGTCCTTTCAGACCTAACCACCTCAAAATGAAACAGCTACTACAGAAACTCACCTTTCTCTGGCTAGTATTGTCTATCACTTTCAGTAAGACTCTGGTATATCATGCTAAAACAATCTATTTTTTTTCTCTCTAGCAAAAGCCCCTTGTATTATCTTATCTTCGTATGGACTGTGGCCCCAGAGAAGAGGTGGAAAGGATCTTATTCCAAGAAGGGTGAAGTGAAGAGAAAAACATGAGAAAACAACAGAAACAACATATGCAAAACCTGTCAACCATACCACACTACACAATGTGAGGAAAACATCATATAGGCCCATTGCTCCCTGAAAGTTTTTCTCTAGTCAAATGGTAACAGGAGTACATCTGCAAATAAATTGCCAAGTTGCTGTGGGTTTATGGGGGCTAGGGAAGGCAGGGAGGGGGGAGAATCAGAAGGATTATCTCCTGGAAATGCTTTTATTGTCTTGAGAGGAGGGATAGTACGTAGCTCTGTTCAGGAAACTGAGCTCTTCTGAGGATCTTACAAATTTATACTCGATCTCTCACCTCTTCCTCTCTGGTGTATTTCATAGGTAGCTTTGCTAACTGCCTGCACAACTACAAATAGACTCTGTCGCTTTAGATATAGGGTTGTCCTTTTACAGGCAGATTGATGGACTAGGTGTCAAGGCTTTAGAACAGTAGCATGACTGGGGCAGACACCATCCCCCATAAATCCAATATTGACAAATGTCCTACCCAATCCAGATGATTCTGTGTGTCAAGTTGACTTTATCAAGGCATAACTGCAAAGCATAGGACACAGAAAATCACTGACAAGTTCTGGGAAATGAGCTATCGAGCCCATCATTTAAAGAGGAAAATGTTAATGAACAATTGAGTATTATAAATTGTTGTTAAGAATCTCTTAATTGCATTTCTCAGCCTCCAAAAAAAATGCCAATAATTCTTGACTATCTAATAAACAGAGATCAACCTGGATCTACAGATTCTTAAACTGGAGAGTTTTTATTTAGCTTCTGTTTCATTTCTCAATTCACTGAAGAAAAAGTGAGTTAGCAATGTTGAATAAACTGTAAACTCTGCAAGATAATCAAGAGCTTGAAATGCATCTCCTGGGAATTCAAACTTAAGAATACTGAATAGAAATTTTTTGAGAAAATAATTTATATTTCATTATAAAAACACTGCTTTGGGGTCCCCCCCAAAAATATGGGTTATTTATCAAAAAGCATCACAATCAAGGAATGCCCAACCAACAATTCTTATTTTATAACCCTAATTCCAATATTGGTACTAAACGTCCATTTCCCTTTTCCACGTGATGGTCCTTTATCTGTTATTAGATGTTAGCCCTGTTCACTAATGATTTTCAGCAATATAAAGTGTCATCAATTATAAAATACACCATTATTTTACATACTACTAAGAAAAAACCACAATGACAATTGTTAAGACACATTCCCATTTCAGAGACATCATTACAACATTGAAAATGCACTTCCCCAAACTGAAGAAAAAGTATCTCTGGATCTTCACAGAACATTAGTATTAGAAGTAAACAGCTAAGGAGATAAAATGGAGTTCAGTAGGTGACATTTTCTTGCTATTTCTCATATCAAAGTGCATTCATATTTTAGAATTCAGGAAGAGATGTTTATCGGATTTCCGCTTTCCATAGAAAAGAATAAGTAATATAAGGCAAGCCCAACACATCCTATCTACTCAATGTTGAAATTTTGCTAAACGTTTGAAAAACAAATTCAGATTAAGGGAGAACCATCCAGGCATAAATAAACAAGCTATAAACTAGGACCTCATGGAAATAATCATTGCCCTATTCATGCCACAGGACAAAGAATATCCCCAACTTTGCACTGTCCATTTTAAACATGCTCAGTTTGAACTCTCTTTGAAAATACCATTTGTGTTTGGGCAGCTGTCATCTTTCAGAAGTTCGTACTCACCTTGCACCCTTCCTGTTGCCAAGGGCAGACTAAGCTGAACATGCTTTAAACAACATTCTCCTTGAACTTCTGTAGAACTATACTGACTGATGTCAGAGCAATGAAATCTTAGAATGTGAGATCCTGTGGCTGAATGTATCCAAAAGAAAAAAAAAGCCTAAGAATGGACTTCTCCCTCTCCTGACACTAGGAAGGACAGTTCATTAGGAACATAAACATTTTTTTTTTCTGAGAAGAAACGCATGAATCCCTAATGAGTCTTTAAATAGCAGAAACTCCCCATTCAGGCTTCTACCACAAAAACAAACTTGGCCCCAGATTTATTTATGGAAACAAACCTCCACCAAAGCCTTTGGCTAGTGTGCACACCAACATTATATAACTTCTCCTGTGAGTTCCAAACTTCATATATCCATCTTTCTACTTGACATCTCCCCTGGGATGTCTAAAACATGCCACGATTTTAATATGGCCAAATCACTGTGTCCTAACACGTTCCCCTTGTCTTCCCTATCATTTACTGTCATATAGGACACTGCCATCCACCTAGTTGTTCAAACAAACCCAGAAGTCAGACTTGATTTCTCATTTAATTTCACCTATGTCCACTCCAGTAGCAGGTATAAAATATGCCAAACCCTTTCGTTCAATTTCCCCTTTTATTAATAATACCCTAGAACGGTCTACCGTCATCTCTTGCCCGGATGTTCTAGCTGGTTTCTCCCACAACCCCTAATCTATTTTCCACACAGAAGCCAGAGGACTATTTTTAAAATCAGATTTTGTTACTCCTCTGCTCTAATTCCTCCAGTTGTTTCCCACTGCATTCCAATTACTCGTTACTTTACTCTCTATGCTTTGGTTTTCTCACCTATGAGACCAGTAATGATACTACCTCATTCGATAGCTATGAAGATGAATGACATATATAAAGTTGTATCAACAGTGCTTGGCACACAGACAGTGTCATATAGAGCTGAGTGGTGGTGCTGTTTACAAATGAAATGTCAAGCCCTTATCAAGTCTGACCCTCACCCCCCTCTCCCACCTCATCTCTTACCATTGTCTCGTTCCCCCGCACATCTGGTCACCTCTGTCTCTCTCAAGCACGCTAGCTTCATTTCCTTCTTAAGTCCCCTGACCTTCTGTCCTTCCTATGAGACTCAGCCCCCAACCCTCTCTGACCTGGTTCTTTTTAATCGACCAAGTCTCCGATTCTGTGCCACTTTTTCATGAGATTATCTTGACCACCTTAAGTAAATTAGTACTCCTTCCAGGGATGCTATCACATCACCTTGTTTTATTCCCTTCACAGCACTTTTTAATCTCTAAACTTCTTGTTTATATATCTGTAAACTTCTTTATCACTTCCATCTTTGTGTAAGTCTATGACAGCAGGGCACATTGCTGTTACTTGCTATCTGACTTTGGGCAAGTATTTAACCGCTTTGGGTTACAATTCCTCACATGAAAGCTAGGTTAATGAATACCTCCATCCTAGCATTATGAGAGTTAAAGCAGTTAGTCCATGTCAAGCACCTACTAGTGCCTGGCAAATAGGTAGTCATCACACACTGTGTTCCTTAAAAGAAAAACTAACTAAAATGTGTTGTATAAAGCCAATCTACATCTGAGGAGAGCACTCAGAAGTGGAGATTGATGGAGCATTGGCCTGGTACTCAGAGAAAGCTGCTCTGAGAGCACCTTCACATGTTGGGGCAGGAAGAGTACAGGACCTATCTGCCAGAAGCCTGAGAATTTCCAAGTCCACATAGTGAGTTATGATTTTAATCCAGTAAGACACAAAATGTTGGTCTCAGAAGAAAACTGATGGGGCCTTTTTGGTCTCCTTCCTTGAAGCCTGCTCCAGCTAGACTCGATAGCTAGAGAAATACAGCAAGGTCTCTGGTTGATGCTAGTGACCTTGGTATAAAACTCGCAAAATAAGCTCCCAAGGTCTCCCAAGATTGTCTTATGGGCCTGGAGATAACCTGTTACAACTACTTTTACTTAGTAAACTGTTTCCTCCACACCCACTTGGACTAGTCTAAACCTATGTAAGTCGGTCGGTGCAGGGGTGGGGTTCCTCCATTGGAGGGCTCCTTGTAGCACATCCAACCTGCTGGCAGGGAAATGTTCTTAGATGAACAACAACCCAGGCTTGAGCTATCTCATTCCTCCTGCTAATACTCTGCTCCTAAGTCAATAAATCTTACCATGGCTCACACAGCATGTCATTAGTGGTGTGGGACATTATAACCTTGCACAAAGCCCAAGAAAATTTTACCACTTTTCAGTATAGAGCTTTTGACACAACTAGTAAAGCCATCGTCCATTTATGCCTGAGATACAGCCAACACTACAAAAAACAGATTGCAATGGGAGGTCATTCATTCTAGCATAAGCCTGGGATCGCTCTGTGATATGTCATTTTAATTACAGAAGTCATAATTAATAAATTTGCATCTTGGTTACTCTCAATCTGTCCTTGGTATAAATTTTCCCTTTGACTTGTGTCTAAACGAAAGAGCAACTTTTAGTGAGGAACAACTCTGTATTCAGAGGTAAACACATTCATCTTCCCATTAGTTCTGATGAAATCTATCCACAGGCAGGTTATATGCCAGGACACTGATATATTCCATGAGGATGCACTGCTATGAACTCCATCTCAGCAAAATCTTCCAGATGGAAAAGAAATTAGAAAGCTGCCTCCAGAGAAAATGAGCTAACAGGAAAGATTTGAGTCTCTTAGTTTAGGAGCTTTGCCTAGAGTTAGTTCCTCTTGGGAAAATTCAGTGAATGTGTTCTTAGCAATTCTAAGAAGTCTTGAGATCTTTCAAGACAAACATTATGGTCTTATGTAAATTCAAGTAAACTTTCTTTGGGAATATAGCCCAGGGAAGTAAATTTGCAAGTAAGTTTAAGATTGAAGATCCAACACAGCCAAAAATAAATAAATAAATAAATTAATTAATTAATTAAAAAAAAAAAAAAAAAGAGTTCATTGCAACTTGACTCTTAAAAGGAAAAATACATGCATATTTACTCTTCCTTGACTTTAGATGAAATCTAACTGGGAATACAGAAGATGTGTAAAATAAAGTGAAGAAAAAACTGGAAATTATCTTCAAGTTTTAGGAGTACATAAAAGTAGCAACATCATGCAGAATGTTCTCAGAAACATAAAGAAGGATATATTAGAATATTTACACCCTCCAAGCAGGATCTAGAGACATGGCCTAAATCAACAGTTACCCATGAACAAGGAACCCACAAGAATGTCATTCTAAATGAGTGATTCCTAAATGTGTCAATGCTAAATTCAAGCAATGACAGTCTTTTAGCAGGAGCATGCCATTTCACCCACTCTTACATTAGACTGATAACAAACACTACTTCTTCATACATCCTCTCATACGTTATCTGACTCAAACAGACTCACATTAGGAGCCCACAAACCAATTATCTCTATTTCCATTTGGCAAGGTAACAAAATGTCTTTATCCTCAGAAATAACTTAACAATGGCATCGGCATCAATGACATTTTTCATATTGACTGCAGCATAAATTCAGCACACAATTAACAAGGCATAAACAGAGATTTAAAATGGTAAGAAACAAACAAACAAACAAACAAAAAACTTTCACTAAAAACATATTAAAGGAGAAAGATGGTGCAGACAATACTTTTCCATATTTCTATTGCTAAGTATAACTAAAAATCCTGGACATTGTATATAACACAAACATAAGAAGACTGAAAGCTAGAGAAAATAACGTCTAGGGACCTCAGGGCCCAGAAATCAACACAATGGTGAGTTCCCTGGTTTGTTGTGTTCTGTTTTTACCTCACATATCCCCAGACTTGGAGCTGAAGAAGCCATTAAACCAGAAATGCCACCAAGCACAGGCAAACAAAAGCCTGCCCTCTCTAGCCAAATAATTAGGAAAAGGATAGCTTAGCAAGATAGAAAAGTTTAGACAACAGCCACTCTAACCCAGCCAAACAGCACAGAAAAAACTGTGACCCCACCCCCACGCATGCCAGCCAAGGCTGGGTGGAGTGCCTAGACCTCCATCATGGTCAGGCGATAATGCAGCACCACCATCCCCTGCTGGATTGTGAAAAATGAGGAAAACGAGGAAGTAGCTGGAACTTTCACCACCAATGGAAGGGAACCAGTCCCTCCCCAACAGTGTTGTTGTCAGTGGAATCATATGCGGATCCTGGACTTCCACCTCCATCTGGCAATGATGAGGAGCCCCCACCCTCCAGCCCTTGGGTGTCAACAGAGGGCTGCTGGGGAAACTGGACATTTATCCACACTTGAAAAGAATGAGATGGCACACTTCCATCTCAGATGTAGTGTCAGAGGAAGCCAGTTAAAACAGAAGAGTTGAATAAAACTGAGGTCCACATAATGTAACACTAAATTATGTAACTTTTAACCAAAAATCACTCCTCGTGCCAAGAAGCGGGAAGATCACAAGCTTAACAATAAAAGACAATCAATAGATGCTAACACTGAGATGACAAGATGTTGGAATTATCTGACAAAGATGTTAAAACAGTCATGAGGGAAAAAAAAAAGGCCTTCAATAAGCAATTACCATTACACAATAATCAATAAACAAATGAGAAAAAAAGTAGAAAGCCTCAGCAAAGAAATAGAAAGTATCAGCAAAGAACTAAATGGAAATTATACAATTATACAACTGGAAAATACAATAACTGAAATAAAAAGCTTAGTGGAAGGACTCAACAGCAGAATGCAATGAACAAATGAAGCAGTGACTGTGAAGACAGAACAATAGAAAGAACCCAATCTCAAGAACATAGGAAAGATAGACTGTGAAAAAGAAATGAACAGCACATTAGGGACCTGTGTGACATAAATATATCATCAATAATGTCAGAATATGTTATGTCATAAGAAAGGAGAGGAGAAACAGAGTAGAGCTAGAAAGTACCCATACAAATAATACCTGAAAATGTCTCAAATTTAGCAAGAGACATAAACTTACAGATTCAATAAATTTAGTGAACACCAATAGGATACTGCAAGGAAACCCACTGCACGACACACCATGAGAGAATTTGGGAAAATTAAACAAAGAAAAATTTTGAAAGCAGCAAGAGAAAAAGGACACCTAAACTACAGGAAAAAAATCAATTTGAATGACAACAAATTTCTCATTAGAAACCATAGATATCAGAAGGCAGTGACACAATATTGTTCAAGTGCTGAAGGATCAATTTAGATATTTACCCAGCAAAAATATTCTTCAGGAATAAAGGGGAAATCAAGACATTCTTAGATGGAGAGATCAACGAAGATGGTGGAGTAGGAAGACCCTGAGCTCACCTCCTCTCATTGGCACAACAAAATTACTATTTACAGAACAACCATCTACCAGAAAAGATCTTCTGCAACTAAAGATATAAAGAAGGAACCACAATAAGATGGTAGAAGAGGCAGAGCCATGATATAGTCAAGTCCCATACCCCCAAGTGGGTGACCAATAATTACAATTGCACAGTGTTCCCAGAATGAATCAGGAAGAAATAGAAAATATGAACCAACCAATTACTAGTAATGAAACTAAATCAGTAAATAAAAAATACCCCAAAAACAAAAGGCAAGGACCTGAGGGCTTCACACACTAAACATTTAGAGATGAGTTAAGACCTATCCTTCTCAAACTATTCAAAAAAATTGCAGAGGAAAGAACACTTCTGAACTCATTCTATGAGGCCAACCCGTATACCAAATACATATATCACAAAAAAAGAAAATTATAGGCCAATGAACATAGATGTAAAAATCCTCAATAAAATATTAGCAAAAGGAATTCAAAAATATATTAAAAGGATAATACTCCATGATCAAGTGGGATGTATCCAAGGGACACAAGGATGGCTCAATATTTGCAAATCAAACAATGTGAAACATCACATTAACACAAGGAAGGATAAAAATCACATGGTTATCTCAATAGATGCAGAAAAGTTCACCAACCATTTATAATAAAAAGTCTCAATAAAGTGGGTATAGAAGAAACATGCTTCAATACATAAAAGGCCACAACAAACCTACAGCCAACATCATACTCAATGGTGAAAAGCTGAAAATATTTCCTCTAAGATCAGGAGCAGGACAAGGATGAGCACTCTTGTTACTTTTATTCAACACAGTATTAAAAGTCCTAGCCACAGTAATCAGACAATATATGAAAGGAATCTGAATTGGAAAGAAAGAAGTAAAACTGTCACTGTTTGCAGATGACATGATACTATACATATAAAATCCTCAAGATGCCACAAAAAACTACTAGAGCTCATCAATGAATTTGGTAAAGTTGCAGGAAACAAAATTAATATACAGAGATCTGTTTTATTTCCATTCACTAACAATGAACTATCTGAAAGGGAAATTAAGGAAACAATTTCATTTACAATTGTATCAAACAGAGTAAAATACCTAGGAATACACCTACCTAAGGAGGTAAAAACCTATATTCAGAAAATTTTAAGACACTGATAAAAGAAATTGAAGACAACACAAAGAAATGGAAAGATATACCATGTTCATGTATTAGAAGAATTAATACTGTTAAAATGACCATACTACTCAAGGCAATCTACAGATTCAATGCAATTCCTATCAAAAGACACATGACATTTTTCACAGAACTAAAACAAATAATTTTAAAATTTGTGTGGAAACACAAAAGATACAAATAGCCAAAACAATCTTGAGAAAGAACAGAGCTAGAGGTATCATGCTGTCTGACTTCAGACTATACTACAAAACTACAGTAATCAAAATAATATGGTACTGGCACAAAAACAGACACATACATCAATGGAACAGAATACAGAATCCAAAAATAAACCCACACATTTATGGTCAGTTAATCTACAACAAAGGATGCAAGAATATACAATGGGGAAAAGATAGTCTCTTCAATAAATGGTGCTGGGAAAACTGGGCAGCTACATGTAAAAGACTCAAATTAGAACATTCTTTCATACCATATATAAAAATACACTCAAAATGGATTAACGACCTAAAAGACAGATCAGAAACCATAAAACTCCTAGAAGAAAACACAAACACAGTGGAACACTCTCTGACATAAATCATAGCAGTATTTTTTGGATCTGTCTCCTAAGGCAAAGGAAACAGAAGCAAAAATAAACAAAGGGACCTAATTAAACGTAAAAGCTTTTGCACAGCAAGGAAAACATTGGCAAAATGAAAAGACAACCTTTGGAATGAGAGAAAATATTTTCAAATGATACAACCAATAAGGGGTTAATATCCAAAATGTATAAACAGTTCATACAGCTCAACAACAAACAACCAAATAATCCAACTTAAAAATGGGCAGAAGACCTGAAGAGACATTTTTCCAAAGCAGAAATACAGATGGCTAACAGGCACACGAAAAGATGCTCAACATCATTAATCATCAGAGAAATGCAAATCAAAACTGAAATAACACCTCACACCTGTCAGAATGGCTATCATCAAAAAGACCACAGATAACAAATGTTGGCGAGGATGTGGATAAAAGGGAACCTTTGTACACTGTGGTAGGAATGTAACTTGGTGCAGCCATTGTGGAAAATAGTATGGAGGTTCCTCAAAAAACTAAAAATAGGACCTACCATATGATGTAGCAATTCTACTCTTGGGTATATATTCAAAGACAGCAAAAACATTAATTTGAAAAGATATATGCACCCCAATGTTCATACCAGTATTATTTATTATACGATAGCCAAGACGTGGAAGCAACCTAAGTGTACATCAACAGATGAATGAATAAAGAAGATGTGGTAAACACACACACACAATGGAACACTACTCAGCCATAAAGAAGAATGAAATTTTCCATTTGCAGCAACATAGATGGACTTGGACAGTGTTAGACTTAGAGAAATAAGTCAGACAGAGAAAGACAAATACTGTATGCTATCACTTATCTATGGAATCTAAAAAGATAAAACAAACTAGTGAACATAACAAAAGGGAAACAGAATTACAGATACAGAGAACAAGCTAATTGCTAACTAGTTTGGGGCAAGATAAGGGTAAGGGATTAATAGGTACAAACTACAGTATATAAAATAAATAAGCTACTAGGATATATTGTACAGCACAGGGAATATAGCCAATATTTTATAGTAACTATGAATGGAGTATAACTTTAAAAATTGTGAATCACTTTGTCATACACCTAAAATTTATATAATACTGTAAATCAACTATACTTCAATTTTAAAAATAGCAATGCCTAAAGAGAAATAAAAGACATTCTCAGATGAAAGAAAAGTAAGAGACGTTGTTATCAATACACCTACACTGAAAAAATGGCTAAAGAAACTTTTCTAAACAGAAATGAAATTATAAAAAAATGAGCATGAAAAAGTGAAAGACAGAGCACAATGAGAAAAAATATTTAGTAAATACAATAGGCTTTCCTTCACTTCTTGTGTTTTCTATATTATGTTTCATCATGGAAGCAAAAAATATTACACTGTCTGATGTAGTTCTAAATATAGATTGATGAATCGTCTAAAACAATTATATTATAAATGACGGAAGATAAATGGCAAAAAGGAAGGTAATGTTTCCATGCGTCACTCAAAATGATAAAATGAGAACGTAAGCTTATAATTTTTATATATACATAGTATAATACCTAGAGGAATTACTTAAAAAGCTACATAAAAAGAAACACTAAAAAGGTCTATAGATACATAAAAATGGAATTCTACAAAAATGTTCAAGTAACCTACAGAAAGGTAGGAAAGCAGAAACAGAAACTAAAGAGAAAAAACAGAAAACAAAAATTAAATCACAAAATAACCTCTAAATACCAATAATTACATTAAATGTATATGGTCTAAATATCCAAATTAAAAGATATTGAAAGAGCAGATTAAAAAATATTATCCAACTTTGCTGTCTACAAGAAACTCACTTCAAATATATATAGGCAGGTTGAAAGTAAGAAGACAGAAAAAGGTATATCATGCACACATTAACTGAAGGAAAGTAGGAGTAAGCACATTAATACCAGATTAAGTAGACCTCAAGGCAAAGAAAATTACCAGAGTCAAAGACGAACATTATGTAACGATAAAAGGGTCAAATCACCAAGAAGAGATAGTAATTTTAAATGTGTATAACCAAACAGAGCTATAAAATCTGCAAAGTAAAAACTGATGGCACTGAAGGGAGAAATATACAAATTCACAATTACAGTTAGAAACTCAACACATATCCCTCAACAATTTTGGGAAAAAATAGACATAAAATCTGCAGTAATACAGAACTCAACACCATCAACTAACAGAACCTAATCAACATTTAAGGAGTACTCCACATAACAACACTATACATATTTTCAAGGGCCCATGGAACATATAGCAAGATAGAATATATTCTGAGCACAAAACAAACCTAAACAAATTTAAAACACTTGAAATCATGCAGAGTGTGTTCCCTGACTAGAGTAGAATCAAACTTGAAATAATAAAAAGATAACTGAAAAATCTCCAAACACTTGGTAAATAAACAACACACTTTTAATTAACCCACGGTCAAAGAGAAAGACTCAGGTAAATTTTTTAAATTACATTAAGATGAGGATAGAGTCTATGAAAATTTGTGGAACAAAGCTAAAGCAGTGCTGAGAGGAAAATTTATAGCACTAAATGCATACATTAGAAAAGAGAAAAAGTCTCAAATCAATAATCTAAGCTCCTATTTTAAGAACCTAGAAAAAAGAGAGAAAAATACACACAAAGCAAGCAAATGGAAGGAAATAATAAATGTAAAAGTGGAAGTTTATGAAATAGAAAAGCAATTAGGGGAAAAACAATAGGGAAAAAAATCAATAAAACAGAGTTGGTTCTTTGAAAAGATCAATTAAATTCATAAATATATTACAAGAATAAAAACAGAAGACCCAAATTATTAATATCAGGGGTGACACAATGGATATCAGTTCAGATTATGCAAACATCAAAAGAATAAGGGAATACTGTGAACAAAGGACCAGCTCCAAAAGCAAGAAAGCTTTGAAAGACCTCAAGGTCTTTTGTCATCCTTCTCTCTGCAAAGCTACCTCATTTTTTTCTCTCTGAAGGAGAAATCATTAAGGCCTGAGTTTTCTTATCCTCTGTTCCTGTAACCAAACATGAGTCTCTTGATTCTAACTACAAATTCACGAGCGAGAGAATTCCACTCAATTTGGTTCAGGTGTTTACACCTGGTCCAATCCACTAAGACCAGACAGGTGAGCCTCTAGTACTTATATAGCTGCAAGAGCCCACTTTGATGAATGACGGGCATCACTGGGCTAGGTAGCATTCGGAGAGTCCGATACACCCTTACTTCTAAGAGGAGCAAAACATTTGTGATGTTAGAACTTTATTGCTCACCTCTTTCGAATGCTCCTCCTATCTTTGCAGATTATACCCATTCCTCAACTCTGCCCAATCCCACCTCATCAGTAAATTCCCATCTGCATATGCAAGTCCTCATTGATCTCAGCTCCTTAAAATTCCCACAGCACCAATGCAACGCACCAGGTCATTTAGGATGTAATGATGCATCACCACATACGGTTCACTATTATTTTATATCTATTAGAGTCAGCTCAGAAATCATGCTTAATACTTCTAAATGCCCATCTGTAGTGGGTACTTTCCTATGCACTCATTAGCACAATGGGTGCTCAATAAATTCTTATTTAGTGAATGATCACTGACAAATTTCTACAGTCTTTTCCAAAATGGGATCTAAGAAGCTGCATGTCTTTAAGGTAATACAAAAACATGGAATACGTTCATCTAGATGAAAAGTAATACTTAAGAAATGAATTGGTCTTTTACATACTGAGGTATAAAAACAAAAATACCAGAAACTTAAGAGTTATTTACCACTGTCATTGAATTATTTCTCACAGAATGCATGAATGGGAAAAAAAGTAACTTAGTTGCTTTATGGCAAGAGAATTAATGTGCAGGGTTGCCAAGGGAATGACTTGTGGTTGAATGGAAAGTCACCTCTGAGCCTGAGGCTCAATATTATGCAGGTAATAATAATAATAAATATTCATTTATTCCTTCTTTATTGACTGTGTGCTAGGTGCCAAGAAAAATACCAAGAAATAAAAGGTCCCACCTTCAAAGAACGCATAAGTCAGTGAAGGAGACAAGATGTATAAATAAGTTAAGAGATAAAACAATATAATATTATCTTGAAGTGCTCCATCTCTGAAGTCTTCAATTCCATTACCCTAGCACCTACGTGATACAGGCACTATCCCAAGTGCTGGGGTAGAACAGTGAATCAAATCACATGTCCCAGTACTTTTGTGACTGAGAATCAAACCATCCCCTCAGCTTCTCTTGTACGTTCTGACTTAACTCCACTAAAAAAAAAAAAAAAAAAAAAGCACACAATAGGATGTATTGATGCAATTAGAAGTGCATGATCTTCTATCTCATCTAGTCTTTAAACTTGACTAATGAGCTCTTTGCGAATCTCCCTCTGTCTTTTAACCTAAATGTTTCCCCTTCTCCTCAAATCATTTACCCCCTCAACCCCACCCTTAGCCAGTGGCCTTGCCTCTTTCTTCACTAAGAAAAGCAGGCCTATCTTGTGAGAATTTCCTCAGCTCCTGCTTTTCCCCTGCATTCATCATTCCTCCTGGTGTCCGGCTGTTCCCCTTGCAACACAAATCCCTCCACTGTGTTTCATGTCTTGCCCACTCATGTCTCCCAAAAGATGCTGCCCTGTTTACTAATCATCATGTCTTTCTTGTGCCTTCAACCTCTAGAAGTCTTTCTCCTTTGCCTGGAAACATGCTTCAGTCTCTTTTACCTAGAAAAATAAAAATAAAATCCCTCTTCTGCTTTCTTCCTCTAGTTATTATTCTCTATTTTCCTTCCCTTAAAAACAGTAAATTAGGTGAACCCTCAATGACGAGAAACTTTTAAATGGCCAGGATCCTAAGAGGTCTTGTGAAAGAAAGACCACGAGGTCGGAAAAGCTGTTTGTGAAGATTCACTCTACATGGGTGTAATACTTACAGATGGTAGTATGATCATCTCGGTGATTTGTCTGCAGTTTTATGTTGCATTGTTTGTTGTGAGAAAACCTTTGGTGGTGTCCTCTGAGTGCTGGTAAGTTGTCTGTACTCAGTAAAGCCATGGGCAGCATTTCAAGACCATTTGCCAAAGCTCGAAAGCCCACTATGGGGCATATCTAGTGAGCCTGATGAAAGGCACGGCTCAAGGAAGCACAAAAGTTGGGGAAAAAAAGACTCATGCCTTTCAACACAGGATGAAGCTTAGGAGAGGCCTCTAGGCCAAAATGCTGTATGTCTCCATTGAGTGAGCAGGGCAGAGCTGGTTGGCCCTGCACCCGCTCCTTTCTCAATCTGCCCTCTCTTCAGAGAGGACAGCTTTCTCCTTGGGGGTTACCTTGCTTTGGGTTCCCAGCAAGCTCTGCTTCTACTCTCAACATCCGAGTATCATAATTCTCCAGCCTTTCAACACCAGGAGAACATAGAAGGTGGAATTATCTGCTGGAGAAACAACAGAATCCCCTCCACAAAAAATAAATAAATGAAAAATAAAAAAGAGAACAAATCGGTATTTGATTTTGACAATATCTACAAGATCCAGAGAAGCAATGGCTATAAAAAGTTCTAACCCTTTTTTCCACCAACCGCAATATCATTTCCATTATTTCTGCAGGCTCCCATTCGGAATTCAAAGCAATTTATCTGAAGTTCAGACACTGTCACTGTGATTTAGTTTCAGTTTTACGGCAACTGCAGGTCTCTAATAAGTATGCTCCTTTCATTGATTTTGTTCCCCTTCAGCTGCTGCTGTAAATGTAATTGAAATTTTTTTTGTTTTTTCTCCTGACCTAACTTTTTTTTTTAACTGACAAGACAGCAATCAGTGCTGTGTCCTATGAGTTTCAAATACTCCATTAATAAGAAATAGTTTCTTCTGGAAACAGAATTTCCCTAACATTTCCCTTTAACAAATTACATGTTAAAAAAGTCCAAGCATCCCCACCACCGCTGCCATCTCCCTACCCCATTACATTTATTTTAGAGCATCAGTTAATTTCTGGAGTTACAGTAGAGGATCCTCTTAAATTTGGGGGTCGTAACATGAAATACATTTAGTAGGCTGACTTTTAGGCAGTATTTTTCATTTGTTTAAGTCATTTTTCAGGGCTGAGATTTTTCTCGGTTGATGGACTAATTCATTCACATAAGGCTGGCCTGCTTCCTATCCAGAAGTTCATTGGAGACCTCAGAAGTGAAAGGAACCAAATACGGTTCTCAGGCAAACACAAGCACTTTCCAAGGAGAAGAGTAGTTATCCTTGACACATGGAGACTGACAGCCTTGTCTGTCATAAGCCAAAACCCAGATAGCTCCTGTCTCTCATGCATAATCCTTGGAAACATAGACTAAAAGTGACAGATTGAAGGACCAGCCACATTTCACTCATTTCCTTTTTTTTCCCTGAACTTTCCACCCTGATTTTAAATGCCATTTTCAATATACGCTATATTCTCATATGCATTTGGTTATGTTTTGGATATACTCTACTTATCTACTTCAGTTTAATTCTGTACTTTTAGAATATATTTTAGAATCTGATGAATTAAATTTTCTCTGTTTTTCTTATTTAAAAATATTTGGGGTTTAATTACATGAGTCCTCCAAACAAATTTTGTAAAAATGTTATAAAATGCTGTAAAACTTCCCCTTAGTATTTTTAAAATAAAAACAGTGAATTCTTCTATACAAATAACAATCTGCCATTTATTTAGGAATTTATTTATAGCATGTAACAGTTTTTAATACTGTATTTCATCAGATCTAGCACATCAATAGTAAGACACCATTTACAATAAAGAGAGAGAAATCACTGCTAATTATAATAAGATACTACAAATCATTATGTATACTTTAATTTTAAAGATGATATCATTTGAAAATCAATAAAATATGATAAAAAATCAATAAAATATGATAACCCTTACCTTCATGGCATTCTAATTTCAAAAGACTATTATTGATGCCTAAACTTCCCATCAGTAAGTTTGTTACGTGTTTAGTGGCTTGTTTTATTTAGATTGGACTATTAGTGAACCTGAATTGAAGAACCACAGATACAGAAACATGCACAAATTCTGACTGCACAGCTCAGTGGATTCTCACGAACTCAACACACCCATATCATCAAGCACCCACACCAAAGATCAGAACATTAGCAGCGCCCGAGAAACTCCTTTGGTGCCTCCTCCTAGTTGATATTCCCTTCCCAGAGGAAATTCTTACGCCGACTTGCAACCACATAGATTAGTTTTGCCAGTTTTTGACCTTTGTATACATGGAACTGCAGAGCATGTACAATTATACACTGTGGACTCTTTGGTGTCTGGCTTTGTTTGCTCACCATCCCACTGTAAGATTCACTCCTTTTGCTGCAGGTAGATACAGAGCGTCATTCTATTTGCTGTGTGGTATTCCACTGCATAAGCATAACACATTTATCCATTCCAGTATTTCTGGGCATGTGGGTAATTTCCAGTTTCACATATTTCATTTTCACCATAAGTACCACCTTTCCTTGAAAATGATTATTCTAGAAATAAACAAATGATCACCTCATGGTGTGTTTTGGAAATGAAACACGCAAAAATATTTTAACAAAGATGAACTAATTTCATTCTGAAGCTTCTCCTGATATATAGCAATGATGACATTTTTTAAACATGTGTATTTTCCAAGATCAAGAAGAGAATACAAGCAAAGCCATGGATTAGTCTGAGGTTAAAGCCACAAATTGAAGAGGATTTGTTTCTAAAATACTGCATGAAATCAGATGATTTCTCAGTTTAGAAACCAAGTGCTACCACCTTTGATTGTTTTATCTCTGCTTAGTTTCTCTTCTTTATCTTTTCCTCATTGTCTCCTTTACTTTCCCAATAATACCGTCACCTGGAAAGTGTTCTCAAACTGTTTAATCCAGTGATGAAATGTTCCCATAATTCAAAAATCTCTACCTGAAAAGATCTGGTTTGATAGACTGAGAAATAGCAACGATCGCATTTTAATACTAACATTCAAGATTATTTCAAATTTCACAAAAATGAAGAATAAACCACTGAAGCAATGTTTACCCAAATGATAAAACTAAAGTAGGAAATCAGTGTAAATGTTACTTTACTAAATTCTCCAATTTGCAGAAATATCTGAGGGTCTATGTTGATTTCTTAAAGGTTAGTTTTCTGATTAGGGACTCACAAGACAGTATTTCTAAATAAATAGGAAATGTAAGAGAAGGTGAATTCTTCAGAAGTCATCCTCCAAACATGATCTCCATCTTATTCTCACTGTGTCCTCCTGGAAGATAAGGGCCACACCCTGCCTTCAGGCCCTCAGTCATCTGTGCTTAGGGGAGCACGGAGGCCACGTGGGGCTATGGAGCAAGCACAGGCTTTAGAGTCAGCAGGCACCAGTGTGGACAAGTGATCTACTTCTCTAAGCTTCAGTTTTCTCATCCAGAAAATGGGAATAATCATCCCTACCTCATAGGACTATGGTGAGGAATAAATGAGGAACGGAAATGGAAATGGAAAGCATCATAGCTGTGTACACGGTTTTCATTTCCTTTAGCCAATGATAGGTAAATTCTTCCACCTCTCATTTGATGCGTAGATGTGAAACACTTTATCAGCATAACCCTTCCATCATATGAAATTTTACACACAACTGTAGACAATTAAACTAGTTAAAAGCAGAGTCTAGTTTGAGGTCTGTACCTAGATGGTTCCTCCATAGGTCATAGGAAAAAAAAAAAAAAATCCAACTCTTTTGCCACGAATGGAAGAGCAAGATGCTCTTCCTCCACATCAGAAAGACTGCAAGTCTCGTTTTTAACAAAATTCTTTTGAGGAAGAAATCTCACAGGCTCACTTGTTAGCTGAATTCCAGTATCTGCTACCCATCACAGGCAAGAACTGCATCTTAAAGTTGCATCCAAATTACCGTTAGTATTGAAAAGAAGCCCCTTTCCTCTCCCTTTGAAGGGAAATAGAAAACAGCTATTCACTGGCACATGTATATTATTTATTGCAGGTTTGTTTTGTTCCCTATCACCTTTAAACTCTTCTCATGAGATTCAATAATCAGAGTGCCTTTTAGACTGTCTTTAAAGATCAGTTTAGTCAATCCTTCATCATTTTCATCACTTTTCTTTGAGACATTTCAACTCTCCATGTCTCAATTTATATTCTTTAACTTGGAAGAAATACTCCTCTCCAAAGAGAGAAACCCTGCTATAAAAAACACAGCAGCCAAACATCTACAGCCCATACTGAAGTCGATGTGGGAGTGGAGGAGGGGATGATACCTAATGAGACAGAGACAGATGCGATCTAAAATCTGTTCCTGGACACAAACACTTTATTTGTTAGCCTTGGCAGCCCATTTGTACTATGTCACACCAATAAAGTTATAAACATTGAAGGTGAAATTAATCTATTTCCTCTCAGCTCTGAGTCTGTCCCTTTCTAATCTTGTATAAATGGTACTTTGATTCAGAGCTCCTGTTATTCACATCGTCAGTATCCTAGAAAACACAGTGCTTAGAACAAATATGTTACAAACATTTTTGCAGGGTCAAACTGAGCCAACCACTAAAGATGAGATTAATTAAAGGTGGAAAGAGACTGCATGTATTGAGTACCTCCTGTGTTTCAGGCCCTAGCTTAGACTTGTAATCTTATTTAAAACACACACACACACACACACACACACACACACAGGAGCTCCATTTTGAAAATAAGTAAACTGTGCTCAGAATGGTAACGCTATATCCCCTATGTCACACAGCTATTAATAGGTTTAACTAGAAAACAAATTACAAGTTAGACTGACTCTAAAGTCCATGATTTGGAATGGGGCGGGAACTAAAAGAATGAAATTGTACTCATATTTAAGGATAACTTCCAAATATTTTTCTTCCCAGACCTCTCCGAGGACTACCCCAACTGTAATAATTAAGTCCCATGTTCCTACAATGCAGTGCCCTCTTCGCAGCAGCATGATGAAATGCAAAGTGTCATGTATGTGTGGGACTCCCCTAGCCCCACCCCTGACAACGAGTCCTGAAAGCCACAGCGTTCCCCTGGCATGCTGTACAAGGAAGCGCTGTTTTCAGAACAAAAGTCCCCGCAGTACGCTGATAACTGCTGTCAGCAGGCAAGTAAGAGTTTTAAACAGCGCCCTGTCCTGACGCCCTGGCAACCACATGCCACCCGCAGGCAGCCTAGGGAAAGCCACTCCCCATTTTATAAGAGATGAGGTTCCATGGATGGCTCTGCTTTGCCCCTCATCTTGGGCCTGATGAATACACCCCAGAGACCCAGTCAGTAGCTATCATTCACTTAATGTGGCTTCTGTCTTGGTAATCTCATGTAATCAGATTTCATATCTATGATATTAATAAAACGCCAAGTATCATAAAGGGGGTGCAGTGAAGCAATGTTCTTCTTAATTCAAAAGCATTGCTATACATCTGTGCTTTACAATTATTTGTCTAAAGCAAATTGACTCATCAGTTAATTTCCTGCACTACTAAAGTAGTACATAAATTAAATTAGAATCTCAATGATAAAGGAATAATGACATCAGTGGTATGAGTTTAACCACTCTGTTGACTCAAAACAGGTCTTTTCCTTGGGAAACAGCAGTAGATAAAACTATGACTAAGACATAAATAATAGCAAGTAATGCATAAGGTCAGAGACCAAGTCACTTTTAGCCCCATTATTAGCATTTCCTGGCTACTAGTTTGATTTTGACCTTGTTAATATAGACGTGAGGGGGCACAAGAGTACACCAAGTCTATTTAAAATATAGCTCCTTAGAGAAATGAAAATCAAAACTACAATGAGATATCACCTCACACAGGTCAGAATGCCCATCATCAAAAAATCTACAAACAATAAATGCTGGAGAGGGTGTGGAGAAAAGGGAACCCCCTTGCACTGTTGGTAGGAATGTAAATTGATACAGCCACTATGGAGAACAGTATGGAGGTTCCTTAAAAAACTAAAAATAGAACTACCATAGGACCCAGCAATCCCACTACTGGGCATAATTCAAAAAGAGAAAACCTGAGAAAACCATAATTCTAAAAGAGTCATGTACCACAATGTTCTCTGCAGCACTATTTACAATAGTCAGGACATGGAAGCAACCTAAGTGTCCACTGACAGATGAATGGATAAAGAAGATGTGGCACATATATACAATGGAATATTACTCAGCCATAAAAAGAAACAAAATTGAGTTATTTGCAGTAAGGTGGATGGACCTAGAGTCTGTCATACAGAGTGAAGT
Source organism: Balaenoptera musculus (assembly GCF_009873245.2). NCBI lineage: Eukaryota > Metazoa > Chordata > Mammalia > Artiodactyla > Balaenopteridae > Balaenoptera > Balaenoptera musculus. The sequence goes on from NC_045787.1 coordinate 96,199,131, forward strand.
AAGTCAGAAAGAGAAAAATAAATACCATATGCTAACACATATATATGGAATCTAAAATTAAAAAAAAAAAGGCTCTGAAGAACCTACGGGCAGGACAGGAATAAAGACACAGACATAGAGAATGGACTTGAGGACACGGAGAGGGGGAAGGGTAATCTGGGACTAAGAAGTGAGAGAGTAGCAGTGACATATATACACTACCAAATGTAAAATAGCTAGTGGGAAGCAGCTGCATCACACAGAGAGATCAGCTCGGTGCTTTGTGACCACCTAGAGGGGTGGGATAGGGAGGGTGGGAGGGAGATACAAGAGGGAGGGGATATGGGGTTATATGTATACATATAGCTGATTCACTTTGTTATACAGCAGAAATTAACACAACATTGTAAAGCAATTATACTCCAATAAAGATGTTTAAAAAAAACAATAAACCAAAAAAATAAAAATAAAATATAGCTCCTCAAGCCTAAATGGCCCTTTACCAGGAAATAGACGAAAAGCAATTAAGTTGTGTATTCTGACAACTTCAGCTGGTGCTTTTCACAAGGGAAGCTGATAGTTTACTTTTGCATTGCTTTTTTTAAAATCAAAGTTGCTATGGTCTGAGTATTTGTGTCCCCGCAAAATTCTTATGTTGAAATTCAAACCCCTAATATGATGTTATTAGGCAGTGGGGTCTTTGGGAGGCACTTAAGCATGAGGGTGGAGCCCTCATGAATGCGATTAAAGCCTTTAAGAGACCCCAGGGAGCTCCCAAGCCCCTTCCACCTCATGAGGATGCAAGGAGAAGTCAGCTACCCTGCAGAGGGTTCCCATCTGACCATGCTGGCATCCTGATCTGGGACTTCCAGCCTCCAGAACTGTAAGACATAAATTTCTATAGTTTACAAACTATCCGGTCTATGGCATTTTGTTACAGCACCCTCAGATAAGATAAAAGTCACTGATTTAAACTATCTTAGATTGAGCTGAAAGAGAAGGGACAGGGTAAGGTTAAGTTTTCAGTGGTAGCACATGCTTAACTTTACATGGGTGAAATAGCCTTTACCTTAACAAGACGTTGTAAAGACATCTCGAGAAGCAATAGTGGCAGTGTTACAAAGAGGGAAAATAAGGCATTAAATTAAACAATGTGTCTTGGACAAGAAAATCCCCAAGAGTAAAGTGTTACTGAGGGCCCAGAAGAGAGAGATGTTCAGGCAGCCCAGAGCCTTCACACACTCCCCCAGGACTGAGCAGAAGTGCTGCAGGAGAACACTGGAAATGTGAGGACAGGATCTCACAAGAAAAGGAGAACATTTTTCTTCCCAAATGAACTTGATGAACTGAATAATCTCAAAAAAAAAAAAAAAATCACTAATAACTATCATTTATGTGGCTCTTTGCAAGTGAACACACATACACACACCCCTCCTCACTGTGAAGTTAGTATAATTACCATCCCCATTTAACAGATGAGGAACCCAACTGGTGGTTAATTCATTTGCCCAAGGTAACCCAGTTAGAAAGAAATGGAATTACTGGCTTAAGCCCTGGTCCTCTGACACAAAATACCATGTGTTTTCCTTTACAGCACATTATTCTTAATTAGCAATTCTTTGTGTGGCAGGGATCAGAGAAAAAAAAATGCTTGCTTTTTCTGCCTCTCCCCTGCTAAGGGGTAAGATTTCTTCTGCTGGACCAGATCCAAGATGTTTAAATTCCAGAAATGGGGGGAAGGAAAAGGAAACCTTAAGATTCACAGAGGTAAGGTAATCTTCACAATAAAAAGCTGAGGTGGGTGTAATTGAAAGGGAGATCGAGGAGTTCAACTGTAGGTGGAAAATAGGAAGGCAATAGAGAATCTTCTCCCTAAGATAACCAGGACTTTAATAATGTTTGGAATTAAGAGAACCACCTTTAGGAATTTTAAGAAGCTGTGCTGAGCATTAATGTACTAACCTAGTTTGTTGTTGTTATTGCTGCTATAGTTTTAAACAGGTTGGTTGGTTGGATAGATAGAGATAGATATATATATATATACACGTATTTCATTTTTCCTTACTAGACTGCTGTTACTTGGCTTCATGCTAAGATTAGACCACATGAATTCTAGGTTTATATGGGATTCATCTGTGTAATGATTATTGTTGCAGTCTAGTAGTTATGGTAACATGTAAAAGTCAATTCTGGACAATTTTACATATACATAGTTAAAGTTGTGCTATATAGCGAACCAAACTGTCCAGTCTTTTCTTCACTGACACACTCTACCCTCAGTCAAAATGGATGACTTTCCCTCCTTGAATGCTCTTTTCTGGCTTTATATCTTTGCCCCCGTACCCCTTCAGGAAAGGCTTGCTGTGCTTTTCCAGACAGGCATCATGCGTCTTATCCTATAGATTTCTTTGAAGGAGGACTCCCTCATTCATTCATTCATGTGTTCATTTTATAGAAATTCATTGCTTTATGGGGGTTGCATAAAGTAAGAGATGAGGAACATAAATAGAGTTTACTACCTACTGAGAGAGATATTATAAGGAATTGGAGAGTAGGGAAAAGCCAAATCCATTTTCAAAGTAACCTACTTTAGAGTAGAAATCTGAAGACCCTTTGGATATGTGAACCTTCTTTAGGTGTTTTGATCACTTCCACTGAGTACAAGGCAGTTGGAAAGATGATGCAAAGGCTCATTAGCTGATTGTCAAAGCAAAATCATTCCTGGCTTCAGCCACTTGGAAATCAAGCAGGGGAACTGGGAAGATTGCCCAGCAGGCTGCTGGGAGATGTTTCTACCATGAGACCATGCAATGGAATTTAACATTACAAACTTAATTGTAGTCCTCATTTCTGAGTCTCCTCCTAGCCTTGGACATCGAAAGAATTGGTCTTAACAATGACTTGAGTGAGTCGAGTTCCTAATAATACTCAAGTAATTGAATGATGTATCTTAAGTACTTACTTTACATCAGGCCAAGAGTTGAGTTACTCAAGGTAGTGGTTTGAAAAGGTGACTCTGACAAAGAAAAGTGTGAACGGTGTAATCATCCACCACGACAACAGGAAGATGCTCTCTTTTTCCCTTATGAGTTCAATGAAAACTTGCCCAGTGTCATGCCATCCTCTGGGCTTCATTTTCTTTGGGTCTAGTACAATACATTAGACTCTATGGATTTTTAAGTTACAGACAAAGGTAATAGTATCCTTCTTATGATACTCTGAATATGGAGCCACCTATTTGATCTCAGAAGGAAGGGGGATCAAACAGTTGAAATCCACACAAAATGATATGCGCTGGAGTACTCTAAAAATGAACCAATACACTAGTGATATGGGCACAGAATCCGGAAATTTTTAATAATGAATAAGCACTCTGGTGAAGGAAAACCAAAACTTTACGTATACTACTTGTTCCAGGAAAAATATGAATCTTGGACAAATTTGGATTTAAGACTGTTTTTAACATGGTTACCTATCTTCATTTCAATTAAAATATGGCTGCTATTGCTATTTTACTGGTATATTAGTTTGAAGTGATTGCTTAATTTAGAAAAGATGCAGACACATTACAGGTGTTATTTATTTTTCTTGTTACCCTTGTGCTCTATTTAATTCTGTATTAAACTGTTTGCCTGGTGTCTAATATCTGTTCTCTACCCCTCCAGCTCTGGGCTCTTAGCAAAACTGACTTATGTGAAGATCAGTGTCTTCCCTTTTCTCTGCCCACCCTCTAAAAGGCTGAAAGCTAGTCCATTCAAAAGAGGAAAGGCAAGTAAAAGGCAAAGAAATGCATCGACTAAATTTTTAGCCCTCAAGGTTTAAACAAGAATTATAGTTTCCACCAGCAAATGTCCTCTGTAACTAGGAACCCAGACATTTGAAAAAGTAGAATAAAATATGACCACATAAAAATGTCCCTATTTAAATCTGTTATAAGTAATTTGGAATTATTTGGGTCTGTAATTTTTATGCTTCTGTGTGCATGGGGAAAGACAAAAAAAGTAATATTTCAAAAAATCAACAGTATTATTTCTGCATGGTAGGGTAATGTGATACACCTGCATATTTGCAAGGGGTATGTGTAATTTTTAAATCGGGGGGAAAAAGCTACAGTAAGCCTTTTTTAAAAAAAAGAACATACTGTACTTCTATAAAAGATACAGATTTTGTCTTTTGTGCAGCAGCTCCAATGAAGTAGAACTAAAATTTTACTTGATTCCAAAACTGTATGTTCCTTTTGAATTTAATAACTAGCATTTATGACAGGATCTACTTGAACAAGAAAAAAACAGCTCAATTTTGCCTTTGAGAAACAAAGTAGGTTTTCTCCACAGACGAAGTGAGTGTAATAAAAGCCAAATGTTTTAACAGATGAGTAGAGTGTTCATAAAAAAAAAAAAAAAAAAAAAAACAAAAAACTAGAAAAACAAGAACCCAAAGTCATCTTTTAAGTAAGTAGTTTCAGAATCATATGGTGTATGTAACAGACAGTTAAAGAGATTTTACTCAAGTATAACCTAGTTCATGCAATGAATCTTTTCCAATGAAAATAAACTTTGCCTAGGATCATAGATATGACGTATTTAATTATTTTCTGGCTACTCAATAATGCAATGATCATCTCTGATCGTTGCAATGATAATATAGATAAATGCCCAATAAGATGATGCCACAGTAGTTTAAATTTCAGAGGGTCTTCAGAGCTTTAAATCAAGTCTAATGTTCTTTGAAGATGAAATGATTCCAGTTAGCCTTGGTACCCACAGGTCTCCAAATTCATCACAAGGAAAACACAACTTCAATAAATTTCGAGAAATATTTACTTTTCTAATTGCCAACATGTTTCAGACTTTCTAACTTGGAGACACAAAGTCCGAAGAACAATTTTGCTGGCCTTAGTTATGTCAATGGGATTCACATCAGTGGTATCAAAGCATTTATTTCATGTTTCTTACCAGACTTGTAGCACAATGAATATCTCCTCTGGTTAGTACAGATAAAATTTTTAAACTGAAATTGTCATATAAAACAAGTCTAAGACAAGAATGCCCCTAAAGCCATCCCCTTTCTGGGTTCCTAATTCCAAAGGCAAAAGTTATATTTACATAAGATCTGATTAGAAAAAATTAGGAAGTGAAAAAGCTAACAGTTCCTTCTGTCACATGTCGAGCACAATCTCAGTGAAGGCTTGTGGAATCACATGATTAGGTTCCAGGAGTATCACATGTGGGAGAAGGTTGGTAGGGGAAGAAGTTGGGGCACAACAGTAACAACAATAGCTCAGAAAACTTAAATACTAGGCATTTTATATGTATTATCTTATTTAACCTTCCCAACAGCTTTATGAAGTAAATGCCATTTTTTATTAATGCATTTTTTTTTTTTTTTTTTTGGCCACACGGCATGTGGGATCTTAGTTCCCTGACTAGGGATTGGACCTCTGCCTCCTGCAGTGGAAGCTCGGAGTCCTAACCACTGGACCTCCAGGGAATTCCCTATTATTGCATCTTTATGGATGAAGAATCTGAAGCAGAGAAGGAAGAGTGATGAGATCAGGTCAGGTGATACAGTTAGCAAATCTGTCTAATGTCAAAGTCAAAGCTCTTAATTTACCAACCCACCTTTCAAGATACTTTACACAGTGCCATTATTTTTCTGTTTAAAATAAAAAAGGACATTAGAGATCATGTTGTCCTAGGGCACTGACATGTCTATGAAACTTGAATCTCCCTCTCAGATCTCTAGTCCCTGCCCCAGTGCCTAGAAGAATGGAGAAAGGAATTATGGTTTAATTTATATCAAATTTACACTATCAGGTGCAAAGAAATGGAGAAATAACTTCGTCTATGACCCCAGGTAGCTTCTAGAACAGCTGGAACCAGTTCAAAATACTTAGCCTTGTCATGGATCTTGCACAATCTACCTGTTTTATAGATGAGGAAAGAGAGGGTAAGTGCCTCACTCAATGTCACACAGGTAGTTCATCATATTACTAGGATCCACACTCGGGTCTCCTTCCTTGCATGCCATTGTCTCTCCACTATCTGCTTTCACCTCCCTTCCATTCTAAAGTTCAGGAGTCGCAAGCTCCATCTGGCTGTACCATATATTCTTTGATCCACATGTTTATAAACAGTAACCCAATATTTTTAAAGAAACTTCACATAACAATATATATCTCTAGCTTCTCCTGAAAAGGAAGAGGAGGAGGAGAAGGAGGAAATCTGGCAACCGGATCAAGCACTTCTGTGTGGCAACAATGTGCAGGACAATGGGCATGAAGACTGTAATTCACAGCAGTGGTGTCACTCAGCTACTGCCCCTGAAATGTTTGATCCTCCCCTGTTAGTCCCGTGGGTAGCGTTTTTATTGGATGTGAACCTATGAATATTGTGGTAGTCATTCATACTTTCCATCAAATTTTTCCAGTTTGCTTCCCAGGGACATTGCAGCATTGTATTTCTCTCTACACTATGGAGGTTAAATATGGCCATGAATTCACCTTGGCCAAGGAAATGTGAGCATAGGTGACATGGGGCACTCCTGGGAAGAAATTTTAATGCCAGGATGTGACTCCCTGCTCCTTTTTCCCCTTTGCTACAGTGAAGAACTATTTGTTCTAGGAGCCTAGATCCAGGAGTAAGGATGATGCAAAGCAAAGCCCATAGTGAGCCTCAGTAGATATTGAACATGAGAGAGAAATAACCCTGTTGTCTGTAACTACTGAGATTTGGGAGCCATCTGTTACCACATATAATCTAGCCTGTCTGGATTATCACCACCACGTTAAGAGTGGCAGATAATGTCACTTTTACAAAGCTAACTTTATGGTTCACGACAAATGGCCTTTTTCTTTCAAGACAAAAAAGAAGAGGAAGAGGAAGAAAAAAAGAGGAAGGGAAGGAGGAAAAGGAGGAGGGGATAGAAGACGAAAGGCAGTGGCTATTGATGACACTGCAGAATGCTTATCACAGAATTCTTCCAAGTTTTATTTGCAACTGTTACTGGAATCTTCATGGAGAGTATAGCAAAACACAACCTAAGCTTACCTGTCCCAGTGTGAGTTGTCATCAAACAAGTCTTAGAATATTAGACTAAGAGAAACAATGGAGTCCACCCTCTTATTTTACAGAGGTAAAAAGTGAGGCCAGAAAATTTTCAATGCTGTCAAATAGAACTTTCTACAAATATGGAAATGTTACTCTGCATTGTTCAATATAGTAGCCACATGTAACTAATTGACTAATGAACACTTGTGGGTAATGCAACAGAAAAATTTATTTTTAAATTTTAAATTTATATTTATTAAAATAACATAAATATTCACATGTGAAAAATGTTTACTGTTTTAGACAATACAAGCTTACACAGCTTTTCAAAGGAATAAAACTAGTCAGTACCAAAGTCAAGATTCAAAATCAGTTCCCTAAATCTCAGTTTAGAGGACTTTCCAAACTCCTTAAATATATGGATCAAATTGGCCCTCATCCTAATACACATATAAAAAGTCACATCTGTTTCCTGTTACTACTGCTTCATACATGAAGTCTCCTAGAGCTTTACACTAGCATCCAACAGTAGCTTACTACTCTGACATTTGCTCTGCAGTCATTAGAGCACACAGCTCTAAGTATGTCTGCTCCTGACTATGTGGGAAATGATCTTTAAACAATTACTTTCTTTATCCCACTGTAAGCCTCAGGTATAAACTTGGTGGGTGGCTTGTGTCAATTAACACAATTTCAGGAATTCTCTAAAATGCCTATGTACCTACCCTCCCTTTGTATCAACACAGGTTGTAAATATTCTTTTCATCTTCTCACTGTAGCTGGCAAACTTTGATAAAATGATAAGATACAAAATGTTTAAAGTACTCTATATAAAAGATAATAAATAGATTTAAATTTATACCAGTGTATTAAAGAGTGACCACTGGTTTGTTCTTGTGATCTGACACTGATAAGAGAAGAGATAGAATGTGATCCCAGGGTTACCATTAGTAGCAGAATTTACTCACAACTGAGCACTCACAACCATGCACACAAGCTCTTTACATATATTTAGTTGCAATGTCCCTAAGAGGTAGATTCTGCTTTTATTTCTGTTTTATAGACTTTCAAGATCATATATCCAGTAACTGATAAAGCTGCCTTCAAAATCAGGCAGTGAGTCTATGCTGTAATTTCCTGGGTAAAATAGATAGACAATGTAAAAATTGTAAAAAACTAAGAACCAGAAGAATGGATTTGTCCTTGGTCTTTCATGAATTTGCTTCACAAAACTGAGCAAGAACTCAACTCTTCCAAGTTCATTTCTAAAAAAAATTTCTTAAAAGTTGTTCTAGGTGTTCTCTAAGCTGGCTGGAATACTAAAGACTATGGATTTCAGATTTCAGTCCAAGCTAAGGTCTTCTTTAGACCTTAGGCATGTTTCTTAATGTGCATATCTTGGTTTGTAATGTTATCTGTAAAACAGTACTAATATTGCCATTTTATAGAACTGTTGTAAGGATTAAATGAAATAAGCCACTAAAGTACCTAGCATGGTGCCTACCACCATAAAAGCCTAGAAATTATAGTTTTCCTTCTCTCTTTCAGCAACAGCATCCCAATATTCTAAGTGAAGCTGTCTACACAAACCATCCCTTACCTTTCAACAAACACTAATTAACTGAAAACACTATGTGTGATTCATTTACGATCAAGCCATGGAATACAATGACGAGCCATTATCTGTGCTTTTGATGTAACAAAAGTTATACCACATCAATGCACAAATCTTAAGGTATACCCTTCATCTAAAAAGGAAAGAAAACTATTTGCTGAATAGCAATAAGGTCTTAATAAACTAGGAGTGTAACACCTGTCAAGTAGAATAGCAATGAAACAAATCAATAAAGTAGAGCATCATATGCAAAATGGGTATCATAAATTACATATTATTTCCAAACATTAAAAGATTTAGGGGCCATGCTATGCCTAAGAAATGAAAGAAAGTAGGAAGTGATGTCAGCATCATGGTGGCTTAAGACATTCCCTTTGTCTCCCCTTCAATCTGAAACCAGTGAAACATCCATAATTCAGCAAAGCTTCCTCTGCCCAGCCTACCAGAATGCCAAGAGCTCTGCACATCTCTGCATCTAAAGGTGGATGGACTGGAACACGTAGAGGAGGTATAACTGGGGGAGCAGCAGAGGTGGTGCCTGTAATCCTAGCCCCCTGACAGTAACATATTGATTTATTCATGAATGTTGAACCATCCTTGTGATCCCAGAATAAAACCAACTTGATCATGGTGTATAATCCTTTTTATATATTGTTGGATTTGGTTTGCTAACATTTTTGTTGAGGATTTTTGCATCAATAACATCAGACATTGGCCTATAATTTTTTTTTTTTTTTTGCAAATTTGTCTTTGTCTGGTTTTAGTATCAAGGTAATGGCGGCCTGGCAGAATGAATTTGGGAGTGTCCCATCCTCTTCAGTTTTTTGGAATAGTTTGAAAAGGATAGGTATTAGCTCTTCTTTATATGTTTGGTAGAATTCCCCAGACCATGTAGTCCTGGGCTTTTGTTTGCTGCGAGTGTTTTTTTTAAGTACAAATTCAATTTCACTTCTAGTGAGGGCTGTAACCCCACCCCTCCAGCTTCCGAGGAGCCAATGAGTGACCCCAATTCCCCTCCCAACCTCCCACTCCTCCAATGGTGGGGCAGCCCAAGACCCAGGCAACCCCAGATGTAGGTGTCCACCATCTCAGCAATAGTAGTGACACCTGCAGCATCAAGTCACTGGCAATCCCAGAGGAACAAGCAGCAACAACAGGTGCACTAGACTACACCTCTGGTAGAGGCAGTGGAGGGTTGAAACTGTGGATTCTCAAATATAGCCAGAGGCAGCTCAGGTAAGAGAAATCAAAAATTTGTGCTATTGTGCCACCTACTGAAAACCAAAAAAAAAAAAAAAAGAACTCTAATTACTAACCTGTTGTTAGAAAAGTGTTCACTACTTCAAATGAACCAGCAGAGGAACAACTCATCAAGGACCATGAAAAACCAAGGAAATATGGTGTCACAAAAAGAAAATGATAATTCTCCAGAAACCCAAATTAAAGTCATGGAATATTGCAATCTGATAAAGAATTGAAAACAGCTGTCATGAAGAAACTCAACAGCCTTCAAGAAAATCAGAAAGGCAATTCAATGAGCTCAGGAATAAAATTAATGAACAGAAGGAATACCTTACCAAAGAGACTGAAACTCCAAAAAAGAACCAAACAGAAGTTCAGGAGCTGAAGAACTCAATAAATGAAATGAAGACCTCATTAGGAAGCTTTGGAAACTGAGCAGACAATATGGAAGAGAGAATTAGCAAGCTCGAAGATAGAATTCTAGAAATGATCAGGGTAGAAAAAGACAGAAAATTAACATCTAAAAAAATGAAGAAATTTTATGATAAAGTATCTGACTCTATTGGGAACTATCTGACTCATAAGGATAATGGGTATGCCAGAAGGAGAAAAGAGGGAAAAGGGAACAGAGTTTATTTAAAGAAATAATAGCTGGGAACTTCCCAAACTGGGGAAGGAACTGGGTTCACAAGACCATGAAGCTAAGAGAACATCCCTAATTACCACAATGGAAAAGACCTTCTCCAAGACACATTGTATTAAAACCGTCAAAAGTCAATGACAAAGAATTTTAAAGGCAGCCAGGGGGTGAAAAAAGACAGTAACCTACAAAGGAATCCTCATTAGGCTATCAGAAGATTTCCCAGCAGAAACTCTACAGGCCAGGAGACAGTGGAATGACATATTCAAAATTTTGAAAGATTAAAAACTTTCATCCAAGAATACTCTATCCAGCAAAGTTACCATTCAGATATGAAGGAGAAATAGAGGCTTTCCCAGAAAAACAAAGTGGAGGGAGTTCATCACCACTAAACCTGCTTTACAGGAAATGTTGAAAGGAAAAGGCAAAACACACAAAACTTTGAGAAGATGATAGACAGAATCTGAAAACTGCAACTCTATATCAAAATAGGTAGTCAGACAATTATAGCAGAAAGTTTAAAAGGGAACAAAAAGCAGTGAAAATAACTATAACTACTTCTATTTGGTAACAAAATCACAATATAAAAAGGAATAATTTGAAACAAGAAAAATATAAAGGGGGGAGAGAAAAAGGATGAACCTGTATAGGTAAATGAAGATAAGATGCTATCAGCAGAAAAAGGACTATTTTATCTATGAGATGTTTTATACACACTTCATGGTAACCACAAAACAAAAATCTAGAGGAGGGACATGAAAAATAAGAAATAGAGGAAAATAAGAAAAATATCATAGGAACCCACCAAAATAAAACAGCAGGCAGAAACACAAGGAAAAAAGAAAAAATAAAGATACAAAGCAACCAGAAAACAAAAGATAAAATGGCAGTGCTAAGACCTTATTTATCAATAATCATCCTAAATGTAAATGGATTTAATTCACCAAAAGACACACAGTGGCTGGCTGGATTAAAAAAATAAGACCCAACTATATTTTGCCTCCAGAAGAGTCACCTGATCTCTAAATAAATATATAGGCTCAAAGTGAAAAGATGGAAGATGATACTTAAAGCAAATGGCAGCCCAAAGGAAGCAGGAGTAGCCATATTCATATCAGACAAAATAGACTAAGCCAAAAAATATAACAAGAGAAAAAGATGGATACTACAGAATCATATTAATACATATGCACATAACATAGGAGCACCAAAATATATAAAGCAATTATGAACAGACCTAAAGGGAGAAACTGACAGCAACACATTAGTAAAGGACTTCAATATCCCACTTAATCAATCAATAGATCATCCAGACAGAAAGTCAACAAGGAAACACCACCTTAAATGAAACCAGAGATCAGATGGACTTAATGTATAAAAAACATTCCATCCAAATGCCTCATAATACATATTCTTCTCAGGTGCACATGGAACATTCTCAAAGATGGACCATATGTTGGGACACAAAACAAGTCTCAATTAATATATGAAGACTGAAATCATATCAAGCATTTTTTCTCTCCACAATGGTGTGAAACTAGAAATCAACTACAAGAAGAAAGGAGGAAAAATCACAAATATGTGGAGACTAAACAACATATTTCTGAACAACTATTGGGTCAATGAAGAAACCAAAAAAATATCTGAAGACAAATGAAAATACAATATATCAAAATCTATGAGATGGGGCAAAAGCAGCACTAAGAGGGAACTTTATAGCAATACAGGCCTACCTCAAGAAACAAGAAAAAAATCTCAAATAAACAATTTAACCTTACACTTAAAGAAACTAGAAAAAGAAGAACAAATGAATCCCAAAGCCAGTAGAAGGAAGGAAATAATAAAGAGAAGAGTGAAAATAAGTAAAATAGAGACTTAAAAGACAATAGAAAAGATCAATGAAACTAAGAGCTGGTCCTCTGAAAAGATAAACAAAATTGATAAACCTTTAGCTAGACTCACTAAGAAAAAAAGAGAGAAGGCTCACATAAATTAAATCAGAAATGAAAGAAGAGGAATTACAGTGGATACCAAAGAAATACTAAGGTTTATAAGAGAATACTATGAACATCTATAAGTCAACAAATTGTACATCCTAGAAGAAATTGATAAACTCTTAGAATTTACAACCTTCTAAGACTGAATCATGAAAAAACAGAAAATCTGAATAAACCAATCACTAGTAATTAAATTGAAACAATAAAAAAATCTCCAAAAAAACCAAAGTCCAATATCAGGTGGCTTCACAGGTGAATTCTAGGAAGACATTGTTTGCTCAAAGGAGCAAAGAACATAAAATAGAGAAAGGATAGTCTCTTAAATAAATGATGTTGGGAAAACTGGACAGCCTCATGCAAAAAAAATGAATCTAGACCACCTTCTTACACTATACACAAAAATAAACCCAAAATGTATTAAAGACTTGAATGTAAGACGTGAAACCATAAAACTCATAGAAGAAAACATACGCTGTATGATCTTTGACATCAGTCTTAGCAATATCTTTCTGAATATGTCTCCTCAGACAAGGGAAATAAATAGAAAAAATAAACAAATGAGACTACATCAAACACAGACTTCTGCACAGCAAAGGAAACCATCAACAAAATGAAAAGACAACCTACCAAATGGGAGAAAATATTTGCAAATCATTTATCTGATAAGGGTTAATAAAGAACTGATATAACTCAACAACAAAAAACCACCCAATTTTTAAAAATGGACAGAGGATCTGAATAGACATTTTTCCAAAGAAGACATATGGACGGCCAACAGACACATGGAAAGATATTCAGTAACATAAATAACCAGGGACATGCAAATCAAAACCACAATGAGATATCACCTCATGCCTGTTAGAATGGCTATTATCAAAAAGGCAAGAAATAACAAGTGTTGGACAGGATGTGGAGAAAATGAAACCCTCATATACTGTTAGTGGGAGTATAAATTGGTATAGCCACTATGGAAAACAGTAACAGTGTGGAAATTCCTCAAAAAGTTAAGAATAGAACTATCATATGTTCCAGTTATTCCACTTCTGGATATTTATTCAAAGAATATGAGAACACTAATTCAAAAAGATATATGCTACCCCTATGCTCATCACAGCATTATTTACTACAGCCAAGATACAGAAACAACCTAAGTGCTCACTGACAGATGAATAGATGAAGAAGATGTGGTGTGTGTGTGTGTGTGTGTGTGTGTGTATGTGTGTGTGTACATATGTATATATATACACACACACATACACACACACACACACACAAAGAAATACTACTTAGCCAGAAAAAAAGATAAAATCTTGCCATTTGCAACAACAGAGGTGGACCTAGAGGGTATTAGGCTAAGTGAAATAAGTTGGATGAAAAAAGACAAATACCATATGATTTCACTCATATGTGGAATATTTTTAAAAATAAATAACAAAAGAAATGAACAAACCAAACCAAACCAAAAACAAACACAAAGATATAGAAATCAGAGTAGTTGTTACCAGAAGGGAAGAAGATTGGGGGCAAAATGAAATGGGGAAAGGGGGTCAACTGTATGGTTCGAAATGGGTAAAGGGGGTCAACTAAAAAGGAGAAATTAAACTTCTGGTGGTGAGCACGCAATATTGTATACAGAAGTGGAACTATAGTGTTGTCCACATGAAAATTATGTAAGGTTATAAGCTAATGTTACCTCAATTTAAAAAAAATAAACAGAGGAAAGTAAATATATATGATAAATCAGTTGATGATGCATTTCAATTCAAAAAGAAAAGAGGATTTTTCCATGAATGGTATTGAGACAACTAGGTAATAATTTATGAAATATATCTAGATATACATACATATATATCTGTAAAAAAAATTAATTTCCTAGAAGAAAATATTGGTAAAGAGACTCTCTTCTCACTTTTTGTTCTGCCTGTGTTTCACCTGAGGAACATTAAAAGGGCATTTTGAACTGCAAGCTAAAGCATTAATGGCTGCTAATGGGCCTGATAGAGCCAATAAAATGAGCAAAACAAACAAGTAGTTATTCGATTATAATTCTATTTTTCAAAAAGTATTGGATACAAGTAACTTTGTTACTTTTGGTAAGAGTTCTATAAAATACTGGATTACTATTGATGAATAGACTGCAACCCAGCGGGTGTCACTTCTCATTTCTTTCACAGATTCAGCAGGAGACCATGCAGTCTCACTGCTTTCTCATCACTGAATAATAAGGCAATACGATCAGATACTCAAGACAGTCTGCAGCAGTCGAATGGTTGGTCAAAATTCTCCTATAAAAATGGTACCTAAAAAGGTTTAAGAATTCTCTTCTGTAAATAGAGACTTTCTAAAACATTTGGCTATTAAAATGGCACAAGAAAGCAGCAAAGGAAGATGTCATTGAGCGGCCTTTACATATCCCTCCTTCCAGAACGGAATGGTTGTACTTTTCAGAACCCACTGGATGAGTGAAATGACACAGGCAGCCTTGTACGTAGAGATAATATAACAGAAAAGATGTGACAAAGTGACCAGGGAGGGTCAGCAGACCCTGAATTCTCTGTGCACTTGAAGTGTGCCGCTGCTCTGGCCTAGCACTGGATGCAGGTCTCTTTCTTGTCCTGTCTTTGATGTGTATTGAGACTCATGCCAGCTATACTCACTGTACTCTAAAGTCATACTGCAATTTCTGGAGTGACTGATGCTATACAGAAGAGATACCATTGTAATGGTTCCCACTGACCTTCGTGTCTCCCTTAAGGAACTATGCACTTTAAGTATTAGGGCTCAAGATGAAAGTAAAGATAACCTAGCCCAGCATTTCCCAAATGTCCTTTCTTCATGATTTTTGCTATACCTGTACCCCCTTGCTACTATTATTTACTAAACGTTTTTGTAATTTCTCACTTTTTTTCACTTAGCAGTAATATCTGCATAATTATATACTTTACAGACTAATTATATTTATTCTAATATACATTGATCTGCTGGATTCTTAATCATCACATGGGGCCTATACAGGTGTCTAAGCAAAAACAAAGCAACCCTACTGCCCACCACCCCCCAAGAACAAATTCTTCCTCCTCCAAGCTCAATGGTTTTCACAGATATGCTTCCCCTGTCCTGAGGTTTTTTTCCTTAATCTTCACCCTCATCAGTTATCATTCACTTTCTGTCACTGCTAGTGACCTCTTCAAAAGTCGGAGCAAAGGCCAACATGTACTTGGCCTGGAAATAATCATCACTGTACCTAGTATTTATGAAGTGCTTCACAATTTTTTCAAAGCACTTTCCCAAGCCTTATCATTTTTAATCCTCATAACCCTGTATGGTACATACTTCAGCTGCCCAAGGTTTTTTTCCAGGATTGCATGCTGAGGTCAAAAAAAGGCCTCTGCCACATTTGCACTAATAAGGAAGAAGAAAGATTAAAATTTACTAAAGAGGTAACATAAAAACATCACGATATATCTGTGAATATATCTGTGAATATATCCCCCCTTGACCACACATTTGTATTGCAAACATAAGTGATGTAGTGTATTCATGCTATGCTAAGAAATGAATCCACCTTCAATAAAATGTTCCATTTTATCCATTATCTTAAATGATGGGCTCGTGAAAGCTGTCAGTGAAGTCGGCTCAACATTCCAGCCTTCAATGAACAGAATAAAAAGTGACATCCTCTTGATTAGAATTTCTTTGCCATGGAAGAACATGCAATATCCATCTCCCTAATGGTTCTAAAGTCCTTGGAATAATGGATAACACAGTGAAAGTAAATAAACAATGCTCCCAGGAGGGGACAAAATCTTTTCAAGCTAAAGTCAGAGAGCTTTGGAGAAAACAACTCCTAAATACATACCAGACAGACAGACAATGTTAGTGGCAAAAGGCACCATCTTCAGTAATCTGATCATTTTTAATGCTGTTAACCCAAGATATGGGATCCAAAAAGCTAGTGTGTACAGGCCACACACTTACCCCAAGCCCCATTGGGTGGGCTTGTTTGAGTAAATCTCTCTTTAAAAAAGACATCTAAAAGATCACCTTCTTTTAAGGGTTACTAGTAAATTTCAACTGCAGGGTACCATGTGGAAGCTTAATGACCTTAAGAGTTAATGTACCTCTCTAACCATCCATCACCTTAATCACATAGCATAGTTCACTCACCTTACCTGACCTATCAATCACATATTAACCTTTCCTACCACAAATTACTGTTTGAGGGGGGAAATTCTTAATGGTTCTCAAGTGGTTATGTAAGAAAATCCAGTAAATTCTTTGCCTCCGTTATATGAGTTCAAATATACAAATGTCAACTCTGGTCTTCAACCACTTCTCTTCATTCCTCTATTCTCCCATGTCCAGCACATTCCTTGGCTTCTTTTCCCAAATGCTGAGTCACTGTGCCCACCCATTTTAAGGTTATCCTAAGTAAAATGTAGAAAACAAAACCTTCTGGGAAATGCCCCTTTCTGAATCACAAACTGATATTTTAATATATACGACAAAAAGATGTGTTGATATTATTAATATATAAAGAGGTCTTAAAATCAATATGAATAAAGCAAATATCCTGTAGGAAAGACTTGAGCAGATGACAGAAGCAGACAGTACACTGAATAAGATGTGTGCATTGCTGATAAGCATGTGAAAAATCATTCAATATTTTAAGTAATCAAATGTCAAATTTTTACAGTGAAATAGCATTGACTGTCTATTAATTGGCCATTATTTTTTTAAAAAATAAGAATTCTTAGTGTTGGCTATAGTATGGGGACACAAATTCTCATGATATGTTTGTGAGAATGAAAATGGGTATGACCTTTATGGAAGGCGACTTGGCAATATATATAAGAATCACTGTAATGAGCTACTCAGTTGTTAGAATACTTCTACTCTTAAAAATCATCCTGAAGAAGCAGTAGATTGCACAAAAATTTCTCTAAATGGTTATTCATATTACAGCATTATTTATTATGCTATAAATTTGGAAACAATCTAAATGTCTATAATTAATGAGTTGGTTAAATAAATCAAGTTATATCAACATGGAATGTGATAAAACAAAAACAGTAGTGCAGAAATATACTCATTAATAACTAAAACATAAAAATGGAAGGAAAATCAGAATTTTAAATATATAAATTATATCATAATATATATAACATATATTTCTGATATATATATAAGCTGTAAGAGTTTTCACTTTGTACTTTTCCCACAGATTCCAAATTTCTATAATAAACATATACAGTTTTCATAATTAGATTCAAGGCATATATAGCATGTTACTGGAGCAGCATCAATGCCCCAGACACACATGCATTATTTAATCAACTGTATAGTACCATAGCCATTTTTAAAATGCTATATCATAGGAATGCTAAACCAAATTAATGCACTCCTGTGTTAGATTATCAGAATTGTACTTATTTCATTCCTAAGAATGGTCCACCTAAGCTAATGATGAGTACTATAGTGTAGATGTAAGGTAAGCCCACAAGTGTTAACCTGACACACCAAAGCTGACTGCCCAAAGCAGCGAAAGAGTATGAGAATAATCTCTATGGAAGATTCTGACACTCAAAGGAGTCAAGCATCTTCATAAGCGAATCAACAGGTCACTGGATGCAGATGTCCTTCAGAGTCAGAGTGAGTCATGCTACACATATAACCCATGGCTTGAATACCAGACCCCACTCCAGTCTTAAACTCTTTTATTAAGGACCTACATAATCTGAAGCAGTGAATCAGATATATGGCCATAATGGATGAGTACTGGGAGACCACGTACTCAATTTCCTTGTGCCATTTCTCCATTTAAACCATGCGCTGAGTAGTTTTCTAAAGGGCCCAAGAGAATTGGGCAATTCATTGAATTTGCTCTGCTTCATTAAAATACCAGTCCATTGGGTACCACTTATATTTCATTGCAGAGATCAATAGAGCACTCCATTCAATTCAGAAGAAATTCAAAGTCATCTTTCTTTTGCACGAGACTTTGAGTCAGAGGTCAGTTTAAATTTTATTCCCAAGTATATGGAGAATTCTTCATAGGATCACCTAGTCTTTGGACACTGATCCAACTGTGCCACAGAAAGAAAGGAAAGGAAAGGGCTGCTATGGTCCTGCTGTCCTTTCTGGAAAGGCAAGTACAGTTTAGAAGATTGAAACACACCACACACACAAAAATAATCTGCTGTCCTCTTGCTCTTCAAAATGATTAAATTTACAAATTTCTATATGTGATGACTTTGTTAAAGAAAGAGTTGGAGATATAAGTAAAAGTCAATAAATGCCTTTAATATTAGTAGGACTCTTTTTGAGCTTGAAGCTGATTAGGCAACTGAATTTGTTTGGGCCTAACGGTGACAATTTTACTTGTCCAGAATAACTGGTCATGCCTGGAACAACGGATGGTACATTCATTCTTAAGTGTGCTTGTAAATGGTGGCCAAGTATACATGTTGAAATCTGTGTCTATTTAAAGTAACATTCTTGAAGATTCATAATCTCTAAACATGTCTCATCATTCCTCTTCGATACTAGTCTGGTTTAGAAAATCAGACCAAATGTGAAGCAAAATTGAGACCTAAAACCAAGAAAACAATGTCTTAGGGAATCAGCTAGTTCTCAAACACTGTATTCTTTCATTTCAGCTAGTCCTGATCTTGGTTTTGACATTCAGATAGGATGCTTTTCAATGATGGAGATCTGAGGCATGAATACTTGAGCAGCGACAAACCCCCAAATACACGTACACTATGCTATCAATTGCATATTTTGCCTTCAGGCAGCAGCTCTCAGCAGCCCATCTTTATTTCAGGGGAAATGGCCGAACCCAATTTCACAGGTAAAACAAAGTCAGTTTTCACCACACTGTACCTATTTATAAACAGGATGACCAACCTTGAAATAGAAAGTGCTTTATTCTTACACAAAAGGTCAGAGACATCTGGCATCAACATTGTTTCATGTTCTGTTGGCAATAAAACATTTTCTCTCTTTGAAAACTTAAATGTTGAGTACAAGTTAGGAACATTGCCAATCTTGTCCTAGTTAACTGAGCTGAAATTTATTCCTAATATTTGTTCTCTTATAATTTAATAGCGGTCTAACAATATCCAACTTCCTCTTAGCATTTTGTATCAAAGTATAATAAAAAGATATGGTAAAAGGCTTTTAGCAGGGGATAAAAACTTTATGAGCATGAAGTCTCTAGTTAAATGCTTGTGGATGCTTATTTAGCTGTTTTTCTTCATTAAATATGAATTATAGCTCTTTAAATGCTGATTTGGAAATCAGGAAGGTTTAGTTTTACTCTATTGCTTTATATCCACAGGCAACATAAATCTATTTAAAGGCTGATTTAAGAAAGCAATGTGGGGAAGCGAATTGCTGGTGATTTGATCCCTTGAATTTTGAATGCTGCATAATCAGAATCAGGTTGTACTGAGTACCAAAAATATTTATTTGAATGTGATTGAAAAAGACAATTATTTCCTAAAAGGCATAAAATGGGTAGTAGTGGAGTTCAGGGCCTCCTTGCAAAACTAAACACGTGTGGAGTATTTAGAACTCAAGCAATGCCCCATCAAGGACACATAGAGTTAAGCAGAAAGCCTAATGTGAGACAATCTACCTGAAGGCAGGTTTTTTAAAACATCCCTATGCTGGCTCCTTTATTAGAAAATATTGATAGCTCGTAAAATTACAACCACAAATGCAAAATTACATCTGAATTATAATTTTAGTACTGAAAGTAAACCGTTTCTGTTGTTGTTGTTAATACAGCATTACACTAACAGTTTAAAACAGCACAAGATTTTATTATCACATACCATACTTAGCAATGTGGTATCTTGGAAATCAAGGTTAGCCTAACTCAGCAAGCCACTATTTTCAAATCTTCCACAGGCCAAAGTAAAGAAATGAGGACAGACATCATGTTGAGACTACCCTACAATAACATACTATCCAAAGTGACATCAAGAATTGATGGAATTGGGGGCTTCCCTGGTAGCGCAGTGGTTGGGAATCCACCTGTCAGTGCAGGGGACGCAGGTTCAAGCCCTGGTCCAGGAGGATCCCACATGCTGCAGAGCAATTGGGCCCGTGCACTACAACTACTGAGCCTGTGCTCTAGAGCCCATGAGCCACAACTGCTGAGCCTGCGTGCCAGGAGACCATGCTCCACAGTGGGAGAGGCCACCACGATGAGAGACCCGTGCACTGAAGCGAGGACTGGCCCCCACTTGCCGCAGCTGGAGAGGGCCCGCGCACAGCAGCGAAGATCCAACAGAGCCAAAAATAAATAAATAACATAAATAAATTTAGAAAAAAAGAATTGATGGAATTGGAAGGTATTCTATAGTATCAACAGTGCTGTTGTAAAGGTTTTCTCAACCTAAGTGACACAAACTGATTCACTTCCCATTTGCCTGCAAAAGAAAAACTGACTTTCCATGCACAATGTACTAACAAGCAATATCTCTCCCCACTTTGTCACTACAAGCTGAAATAAACACATGAAAACCAAGGAAGAGAGACAATTTTTTTAACATATTTATTGGAGTATCATTGCTTTACATTGTTGTGCTAGTTGCTGCTGTATAAAAAAGTGAATCAGCTATACGTATACATATATCCCCATACTCCCTCGCTGTTGCGTCTCCCTCCCACCCTCCCTATCCCACCCCTCTAGGTGGTCACAAAGCACCGAGCTGATCTCCCTGCGCTATGCGGCTGCTTCCCACTAGCTATCTATTTTACATTTGGTAGTGTATATATGTCGGTGCCACTCTCTCACTTCATCCCAGCTTACTCTTACCCCACCCCATGTCCTCAAGTTCATTCTCTACGTCTGTGTCTTTATTCCTGTCCTGTCCCAAGGTTCATCAGAACCTTTTTTTTTTTTTTTAGAGTCAATATATATGTGTTAGCATACAGTATTTGTTTTTCTCTTTCTGACTTACTTCACTCTGTATGACGGACTCTAGGTCCATCCATCTCACAACGAATAACTCAATTTTGTTTCTTTTTATGGCTGAGTAATATTCCATCACATATACGTGTCTCATCTTCTTTATCCATTCATCTGTCAATGGACACTTAGGTTGATTCCATGTCCTGGCTATTGTAAATAGTGCTGCAATGAACAATGTGCTACATGACTCTTTTTAAATTATGGTTTTCTCAGGGTATATGTCCAGAAGTGGGACTGCTGGGTCATATGGTAGTCCTATTTGCAGTTTTTTAAGGAACCTCCATACTGTTCTCCATAGTAGCTGAATCAATTTACATTCCGACAAACAGTGCAAGAGGGTTCCCTTTTCTCTACACCTTCTCCAGCATTTATTGTTTCTACATTTTTTGATGATGGCCATTCTGACTGGTGTGAGATAATACCTCACTGTAGTTTTGATTTGCATTTCTCTAATGATAGTGATGTTGAGCATCCTTTCATGTGTTTGTTGCCAATCTGTATATCTTCTTTGGAGAAATGTCTATTTAGGTCTTCTGCCCATTTTTGGATTGGGTTGTTTGTTTTTTTGAGATTGAGCCACATGAGCTGCTTGTATATATTGGAGAATAATCCTTTGTCAGTTGCTTCATTTGCAAATATTTTCTCCCATTCTAAGGGCTGTCTTTTTGTCTTGTTTATGGTTTCCCTCGCTGTGCAAAAGATTTTACGTTTCACTAGGTCCCATTTGTTTATTTTTGTTTTTATTTCCATTTCCCTAAGAGATGGGTCAAAAAGGATCTTGCTATGATTTATGTCATAGAGTGTACTACCTATGTTTTCCTAAAAGAGTTTGATACTGTCTGGCCTTACATTTAGGTCTTTAATCTATTTTGAGTTTATTTTTGTGTATGATGTTAGGGAGTGTTCTAATTTCATTCTTTTACATGTAGCTGTCCGGTTTTCCCAGCACCACTTATTGAAGAGGCTGTCTTTTCTCCACTGTATATTCTTGCTTCCTTTATCAAAAATAAGGTGACCATATGTGCGTAGGTTTACCTCTGTGCTTTCTATCCTGTGCCATTGATCTATACTTCTGTTTTTGTTCCAGTACCATACTGTCTTGATTACTGTAGCTTTGTAGTACAGTCTGATGTCAGGGAGCCAGATTCCTCCAGCTCTGTTTTTCTTTCTCAAGATTGCTTTGGCTATTCGGGGTCTTTTGTGTTTCCATACAAATTGTGAAATTTTTTGTTCTAGTTCTGTGAAAAATGCCATTGGTAGTTTGATAGGGATTGCATTGAACCTGTAGATTGCTTTGGGTAGTAGAGTCATTTTCACAATGTTGATTCTTCTAATCCAAGAACATGGTATATCTCTCCAGCTGTTTGTACCATCTTTAATTTCTTTCATCAGTGTCTTATAGTTTTCTGCATACAGGTCTTTTGTCTCCTTAGGTAGGTTTATTCCTAGGTATTTTATTCTTTTTGTTGCAATGGTAAATAGTAGTGTTTCCTTAATTTCTCTTCCAGATTTTTCATCATTAGTGTATAGGAATTCAAGAGATTTCTGCACATTAATTTTGTATCCTGCTACTTTACCAAATTCATTGATTAGCTCTATTAGTTTTCTGGTAGCATCTTTAGGATTCTCTATGTATAGTATCATGTCATCTGTAAACAGTGACAGCTTTACTTCTTCTCTTCCAATTCTTATTCCTCTTATTTCTTTTTCTTCTCTGAGTGCTGTGGCTAAAAATTCCAAAACTATGTTGAATAATAGTGGTGAGAGTGGGCAACCTTGTCTTGTTCCTGATCTTAGAGGAAATGGTTTCAGTTTTTCACCATTGAGAACGATGTTGGCTGTGGGTTTGTCATATATGGCCTTTATTACATTGAGGTAAGTTTCCTCTATGCCTACGTTCTGGACAGTTTTTTCATAAATGGGTGCTGCATTTTGTCGAAAGATTTTTCTGCATTAGTTGAGATGATCATATGGTTTTTATCCTTCAGTTTGTTAATATGGTGTATCACATTGATTGATTTGTGTATATTGAGGAATCCTTGTATTCCTGGGATAAACTCCACTTGATCACGGTGTATGATCCTATTAATGTGCTGCTGGATTCTCTTTGCTAGTATTTTGTTGAGGATTTTTGCATCTATGTTCATCAGTGATATTGGCTAGTTTTCTTTTTTTGTGACATCTTTGTCTCATTTTGGTATCATGGTGATGGTGGCCTCACAGAATGAGTTTGGGAGTGTTCCTCCCTCTGCTATATTTTGGAAGAGTTTGAGAAGGATAGGTGTTAGCTCTTCTCTAAATGTTTGATAGAATTCGCCTGTGAAGCCATCTGGTGCTGGGTTGTTGTTTTTTGGAAGATTTTTAATCACAGTTTCAATTTCTGTGCTTGTGATTGGTCTATTTCTATTTTGTATTCCTTCCTGGTTCTGTCTCAGAACGTTGTGCTTTTCTAAGCATTTGTCCTTTTCTTCCAGCTTGTCCATTTTATTGGCATAGAGTTGCTTGTAGTAATCTCTCATGATCCTTTGTATTTCTACAGTGTCAGTTGTTACTTCTCTTTTTTCATTTCTAATTCTGTTGATTTGAATCTTCTCACTTTTTTTCTTGATGAGTCTGGCTAATGGTTTATCAATTTTGTTTATCTTCTCAAAGAACCAGCTTTTAGTTTTATTGATCTTTGCTATTGTTTCCTTCATTTCTTTTTCATTTATTTCTGATCTTTATGATTTCTTTCCTTCTGCTAACTTTGGGGGTTTTTTTTTTCTTCTTTCTCTAATTGCTTTAGGTGTAAGGTTAGGTTGTTTATTTGAGATGTTTCTTGTTTCTTGAGGTAGGATTGTATTGCTATAAACTTTCCTCTTAGAACTGCTTTTGCTGCATCCCATAGGTTTTGGGCCGTCGTGTTTTCATTGTCATTTGTTCTAGGTATTTTTTGATTTCCTCTTTGATTTCTTCAGTGATCTCTTGGATACTTAGTAGTGTATTGTTTAGCCTCCATGTGTTTGTATTTTTTACAGTTATTTTCCTGTAATTGATATCTAGTCTCATAGCGTGTGGTCAGAAAAGATACTTGATACGTTTTCAATTTTCTTAAATTTATAAAAGCTTGATTTGTGCCCCAAGATATGATCTATCCTGGAGACTGTTCCATGGGCACTTGAGAAGAAAGTGTATTCTGTTGTTTTTGGATGGAATATCCTG
Source organism: Balaenoptera musculus (assembly GCF_009873245.2). Taxonomy (NCBI): domain Eukaryota; kingdom Metazoa; phylum Chordata; class Mammalia; order Artiodactyla; family Balaenopteridae; genus Balaenoptera; species Balaenoptera musculus. Next base: position 96,223,840 of record NC_045787.1, read on the forward strand.
TAAATATCAAGTAAGTCCATCTTGTTTAATGTATCATTTAAAGCTTGTGTTTCCTTATTTATTTTCATTTTGGTTGATCTGTCCATTGGTGAAAGTGGGGTGTTAAAGTCCCTTACTATTATTGTGTTACTGTCAATTTCCCATTTTATGGCTGTTAGCATTTGCCTTATGTATTGAGGTCCTCTTATGTTGGGTGCATAAATATTTACAATTGTTATATCTTCTTCTTGGATTAACCCCTTGATCATTATGTAGTGTCCTTGTCTATTGTAATAGTCTTTATTTTAAAGTCTATTTTGTCTGATATGAGAATTGCTACTTCAGCTTTCTTTTGATTTCCATTTGCATGGAATATCTTTTTCCATCCCCTCACTTTCAGTCTGTATGTGTCTCTAGGTCTGAAGTGGGTCTCTTGTAGACAGCATATATATGGGTCTTGTTTTTGTATCCATTCATCCAGTCTGTGTCTTTTGGTGGGAGCATTTAATCCATTTACATTTAAGGTAATTATCAATATGTATGCTCATATTACCATTTTCTTAATTGTTTTGGGTTTGTTATCGTAGGTCTTTTCCTTCTCTTGTGTTTTGTTGGTGGTGCTGAGTTCTCTTAGCTTTTGCTTGTCTGTAAAGGTTTTAATTTTTCTGTCGAATCTGAATGAGATCCTTGCTGGGTAGAGTAATCTTGGTTGTAGATTTTCCCCTTTCATCACTTTAAATATATCCTGCCACTCCCTTCTGGCTTGCAGAGTTTCTGCTGAAAGATCAGCTGTTAAACTTATGGGGATACCCTTGTATGTTATTTGTTGCTTTTCCCTTGCCGCTTTCAATATTTTTTCTTTGTATTAGTTTTTGATAGTTTGATTAATATGTGTCTTGGCATGTTTCTCCTTGGATTTATCCTCTATGGGACTCTCTGCACTTCTTCTCCCATATAAGGGAAGCTATCATCTATAATCTCTTCAAATATTTTCTCAGTCCCTTTCTTTTTCTCTTCTACTTCTGGGACCCCTATAATTCGAATGTTGGTGTGTTTTATGTTTCCCAGAGATCTCTGAGACTGTCCTAAATTATTTTCATTCTTTTTTCTTTATTCTGCTCTGTGGTAGTTATTTCCACTATTTAATCTTCCAGGTCACTTATGCATTCTTCTGCCTCAGTTATTCTGCTATTGATTCCTTCTAGAGTATTTTTAATTTCATTTATTGTGTTGTTCATCATTGTTTGTTTGCTCTTTAGTTTTTCTAAAAGTTTCTTGTATTTTCTCCATTTTATTTCCACGATTTTGGATCAACTTTACTGTCATTACTCTGAATTCTTTTTCAGGTAGACTGCCTATTTCCTCTTAATTTGTTTGGTCTGGTGGGTTTTTACCTTGCTCCTTCATCTGCTGCGTATTTCTCTGTGTACTCATTTTGCTTAACTTACTGTGTTTGGGGTCTCCTTTGCACTGGCTGCAGGTGTATAGTTCCCACGGTTTTTGGTGTCTGCCCCCAGTGGGTGAGGTTGGTTCAGTGGGTTGGGTAGGCTTCCTGGTGGAGGGGACTGATGCCTGTGTTCTGGTGGATGAAGCTGGATCTTGTCTTTCTGGTGTGCAGTACCACGTCTGGTGGTGTGTTTTGGGGAGTCTGTGAACTTATGATTTTAGGCAGCCTCTCTGCTAATGGGTGGGGTTGTTTTCCTGTCTTGCTATTTGTTTGGCATGGGGTGTCCAGCACTGGAACTTGCTCATTGTTAAGTGGAGCTGGGTCTTAGCCTTGAGACAGAGATCTCTGGGAGAGCTCTCCCCAGTTGATATTATGTGGGGCCAGGAGGTCTCTGGTGGTCCAATGTCCTGAACTCGGCTCTCCCACCTCAGATGCTCAGGCCTGACACCCAGCTAGAGCACCAAGACCCTGTCAGCCACACGACCAGGTACATGGGGAGTTTCTTGCCTTTTGGGAAGTCTGAGGTCTTCTGCCAGCATTCAGTAGGTGTTCTATAGGAGTTGTTGCACATGTAGATGTATTTTTGATGTATTTGTGGGGAGAAAGGTGATCTCCACGTCTTACTCCTCTGCCATCTTGAAGGTCCTCCTCAAGAGAGATTTTTTAAATCTGTTTTTTTTTTTTTTTAATTATCATTCCAGGATGATCAGAGACAGAGTCTAGTACTTAAATTCCTTCTTTTGATTAAACAGTCATGTGTCCAGTTGTGGGTCTTATGAGACCCTGTCAATTTCAACTATTTAGAACAAGAATATTCTATGACAGCAATTTCTGACAGCTTTGCATTTGGCTTACACATAAATCACCTTTGCCAACCCACAATATAATACAGAGACATCAGGTACATATTTCCGGAAATAAGCAAAAGATAGAGGAGGCACATTTTCAGAGCCTTCCATTTTTTACTAGTAAAAAATCATCATTAAATCAATTCTATTTTGCTTTAATTTTTTCTTTATTTCTTTGAAGGGGAAGGAGAAATTATATTACACAGTTGTTCATTCATCAAAGAACTAAATTTTTAGGAATGGCCACCTGTTCAGAAATCAAGCTGAAAAAATCTGTTTGCAAGGAAAACATGCAGACTTATGAATCCAATTTTGTAACTGGACACCAAGGTAATCTTAAAGTGAAAGTTGTGTTTGTATATAAGTGATTCTGCTGAATAGAGAGCCATTCAATCGGTGGGTATGAAGGTTGCAGAAGTTATTTCAGTAAAAAAAATAAATTTCTCCTTTCTGTTCAATCTAAATCACTCTGCTCATGTTTTAGAAGAAAATTCAGACTGATTTACATGTCAAAATTAGATACATACTGACTAAATTACTACTAAGTTTAAGATAAAGAACAGAGAAACCAAGTTTGAGGGAACACAGAAAAAGATGTGAAAAGAAATGGGCTATAAGCCACCACTTTATAAATCACTGAAAAATAACTACTATTTAATAATGATTATTATTACAATATAATCACTAAATACTGATGCCAATTACCCAGGTTAACTAAATAACTGGTTCTTTGACTGAAGAAGCCATTCCCCAAATCCTCCTAGCAAAGAGTGGTTTTTACGGAGAACCAAAGATAAAAGAAGGCACTGAGTAGCTTAGCAAAGGTTATGTCAGTCATACCTAAGGATTTTCTTCACAAACTGGAGTCATTTGGTTAACTATATAACAGTAGTGAGAGATTTTTCATAAGTTACTCACAGGTAGGGGCAATAGATTGTTGAGGAAGAGGGAGGGGAACAAAGAGACAGAGAGAAACATAGAATTATCTCAGGCCAATCATTTAATGCACTGTTCTACATTAGGAAAAAAGAAAAAATTATTTTTCTTTTCAGATAACTATCCCACCTTCCTTCAGATCAGCAGAGATGTCTTCTGAACCAGTTCCCACTCTATCTACTGAATTCTGTCTCTCATTATGCTGAATCAGACTCCCTGTTCTTGTGGAGGCATCTCTACTTATGCCACTTTCGACTGTGATTCTTTGGTCCAAATCTGGTTTGTTTCTTTTTTTTTTTCTGTTAAAAAAAATAAGCATCTGATCTGCATATCCAGCTTCCATTAAGGCACAGCTCACAGTTCATTCCATTAGTGTATTCATTTACAGATCTAAGAGCTTCATCTGACTTACTCATATTCTTGCTTTACTCCACAAAAGACTTGAGGTGATTATGAAAGTTTACTATAAGCTGGTATTTCCTAAATTTTAAAAACATTCAACAGAGCCTGAAATGTGCTTATTACTGTACACAGATTACGTATATATCATACATAATAAAATAGGTCCTATTATTTTGGGGGAGTTAACTGAGGCCAGAAAAAAAGAAGCAGTAAGGTGGAAATCAGTATAGAATGAGAAAATATCCAGGCCCATGCTGCTGAGGACAGTGAATCAAGTGTAGTGCTGAATTTCACTTCCTTCTCCAACTTTCTCCATTCCTTTCAAGTGAAGAATGTTGACAGTAGAGTGTTAGATTAGTTGGGGGACCAGAAGATTATTAAGGACAGGACTTAAGTGGAAATGGTGAAGGCTTAGCCAATCCATATCAGCACTTGCATATTTCACAGTATCTTTGAGCCATTTTGGTAAGTAAAGAAAGCTCACTAGACCTATTATGCTTATTTCTTCTTGCATCTTCCTGGTCACATTAATGCACTGCATAATATGAGAGTAAATTGCAAAGAAAAGAATATTGTATAGCAAAGAAATTTGCTTTTCTTATTTCTGGATCTATAGCCTCAATTTTTAAAAGTGATTCAGAGTGCCCTCATCTTTGTTGGAGTATAATTTCTTTACAATGGTGTGTTAGTGTGTGCTGTAAACAAAGTGAATCAGCTATACATATACATATATTCCCATACCCCTTCCCTCTTGCATCTCCCTCCCATCCTCCCTTTCCCACCCCTCTAGGTGGACACAAAGCACCGAGCTGAACTCCCTGTGCTATGTTGCTGCTTCCCACTAGCTATCTATTTTACATTTGGTAGTATATATATGTCCATGCCACTCTCTCACTTTGTCCCAGATTACCCTTCCCCCTTCCCATGTCCAGAGTGCCCTCAACTTAATTCATCAAGTTTAATGAATATCTAGAATATACTGTGTAAAGCCAAATCCCTTGTTGAGAATAGTTTCAACAATCATACCATTTAATGTAGATAGAACACTACAAAAAGATAACTTAGACCCAGATCCTGTCAAAGATATATAAAGTCTAAAATAGTATACATAAGTCAAGAACAAAAATGTTAATTCCTATATCATGAGAACAGGTTAAGTCTTATAAATAAATATTAATAATGATTTGCAATAATTTAGGGAAGAGAATCATTTGACTGGAGCAAAAGGCAAATCTACATGTCAAAGACTTCTTCATGGAGACAATACTTGAAAAAGGAGAAAAGGATGAGCTGATGAGGAGACAGGAGATAAGAGGTCTTAAAAAGATCCATGAAAGCAAGATGCCTATGTTCTGTGTGGCAGTCATTAGGGCCACTGATTGAACATTGCAGTGACCTTTCTTAAGATGTACGATAGAACTGCATTCAGCAGCTGGCCTTAACCACATGACTGTCTTTGACCAGTGAAACATGCACAGAAGTGATATGAATCTCTTCTAGGTAGAAGCTTTAAGCACCATTTTATGATTTACCACATTCTCTTGTCCTTGCCCTGGAGATTTTGAATGTATGTGTTGAGATGGATCCCCTGCCCATCAGCGTGTGTTCATGAGTGACCATGAGGAACAGAAACCCCAGCTAATCTGAGATGGGCATATAGGTTGAATGAGACATAAAATTTTGTTGTTACAAGCAAAAAAAAAAAAAAAGTCCATAGAAGGGTAAACATATGAAAGGCCTAAGAAGGAAAGAGAAGCCAGTAAATAAATGAGCAAAAATGACGATTTATAAAGACAGAGGAAAACCGATATGAAAGGCACAAGGGGAGAATTTAAAAAGAAGGAAGTTTCAAACATTCCAGAACTGCTGGTGGAGAGAGAGGAGGAAGAGGAGATAGAAGAGGACTGAAATAAACCAGAAAGTTGTGTCTAAAAGGTCATCTATGATCAGTGAGAGAGGAGATTGTGTGGCATGGGAGTCACAGTGTCAGGACACAGCAGGTCACAAAGGGGAGATGGAGAGTTAGAAAGGTCAGAACATGGGGACTACCTGCTAAGGTAAAGGCCTAAAATAAAAATAGTTTGAGGGAGAAGGAAGCACTTTCTATTTATTGTGTTTATAAAACAGAGAAAAGTATAAGCATATTTTGAAGTAGAAGGGAAATTATTAAGAAGAGAGAGAGATTAAAGGTGAAAGATAAGAAAGGAGCAAGGTCCCAGAGAATTGAAAGCAGACAAAGTAAAAAAACAGGTTGCAGCGCTCATCTCCGAAGATTTGTGGAGAAAGAGAGACAAGCATGATGGAGAGGAAAGACTTTGAGGGAGGCCAACTCAGGTGATCTGATCTTCTCATTAAAGTAGGAAGTCAGACTGTTCAGAAAAAGGCAGGAGGGAATAGGCTTGAATGAGAAGGGTTACAAAAGCCATTGCAGGGAACGTGGCAGGGAATTCATCAGTGGTGGGAAGACAATATAAATACATAGTCAATCGACTGAGTGCTGGTTTTACAATTGTGCTTCATACTGGGATAATATAATTCTTCGCAATAACTGATCAATGACTCATTGCTCTACCCGTTCAGCCCCAGTGATTGATCTGGTTTACATATCAACTGAAGTATCATTCAGGATTTGTTCATAACTCCAAGTCATTTCTCAGTTAACTTGCCACTCTCCAGTAAGGATTCTCAGACTCCAGATGTCTAGTTAACAATTAACGTTTGTTCCCCACGTGGTAAATTTGAATTCTTAAGAAAACACTGAATTGTATGGTATGTAACAGTTGAATAAAGGGAGGCTGCCTGACTTAATCAAGGTTTCACAGGTATAAGTCATACAGCTAAAAATGGAACTCAGTCTATATTCTCCAAGTCCAGAATAAGAAGCAATATTTCTCCTAAATAAACATAGAAACTGATGATGACTACGAGCCATTTATTTAACATATAAAAAAAGGGAATGAGCCCCTTTAGGAAAATTCATATAATAATTCATGATGAAAAATCCGTCCATGCTGAGGATCTGTATGAGTCAGAATGGCAAGGGGTGAGGGTCTGCCTTAGACCTGAGTATATCTCTTGGGCCACAGTAGTTCAGACTCTAACTCCTTGGTCTAATTGAGGTGAAACTGAAATGCCTTGTGTGATGGAGCCGTGGTGGGATGGCACTGGGGAATCGTGAACTTTTCTAACCTCTTTTTAGTTCTTAGCTGAAGAACACAATTGAAACAAAAGCAAAAAGAAAAAACAAAAGAAGAAATACAATACCTAATAGAAAAGTCCCACCCTTCCCACCCAACTCTCTGCTTGTCTCATGTTTGTTTCATTAGGATTATGAAGAAAAATGAAATCTCTTGGAGCCTAATGCAAAATTGTGTGCCAGACTTGTTTATCCCTTTGTAGCTATATCAGGCACCGCTCAAAGGAGGCGAGCAAAACAGCATTTTGGAGTTTATGAGGAAAATCATTCTCCAATTTTCTCAGAATTCAAATGAAAGCTGTGGTTTGAAGCCACTGAAACAGAATTAAATGTGAAGTTTAGAAGGGATTAATTTCATAAATTTCTTAAGTTGTTGATGGAACCATCTGGCAGTTTGAGAGATAAACCATTAAAGTCAGTACAAGAAAATTTCTTTCTGTAAGATTATAATGACTGAATATTATAACAGCAGGAGAAAAGAAGCTAATGCATATTTTATCATTGAAAACAAATGCTCTGGACTTTAAAGTCATAGGGGATTTCTGCTCACTTCTAAAGGAAAGCAACTAATGTGTGATGCCCACCTTCAAGTGCCACAGAGGTACCCCTTCCTTTGATCTTTGTGGAGGGCTGCAGAAGAATTTCCACCTGCACTTTTCTGAGGAGAAACTGTGACCCAAAGCATTTAGGTGATATTCAACGCACTATAGAGTGTAACCTGCACACAGCTTTGAACTAAGATCATTCTTGCTCAAACACTGTGTGCCCCCCAACTGCACTGCCTTCTTTATCAAACAATACTGTTTATCAGGTAGTTACAGGTGAGCACCAGGGAGTTCATTGTAATTAACTACCTAGGTGTTTCTGGCCAGTCTGAGAGTTAGTGATTTGCCAAGTGTTTTCATGTAAGTTCTCCCATTAGTTTCTCAATCCAGTCCTGACTAAACTTCATTATCATTACTATTTTATGGAAAGGAGTATGTTTCATTACAAGGCAGTTGCCTCACAGACAAAAGCAATGGTCCTTAATTGGATATTCAGCAAAATCCCCTGCGAACCAGGGACACCTGCAGACACTGGGCAAAGAAAAATGGTTCCTTGAGGTTGGGCCCACGTAACTATTTTAATCAAGTCCCCAGGTGTTTCTGATGCCTATTAAAATTTGAGATCTGCTGAAATAGTGTGGTCTCAACGTAGAGCAGTGGTCAAGCAGCCTACTCAGACCATCATGCCTGGGATTGAATTCCAGCTCCAGCAAATGTGGGTTGTGTAACCTCACACTAGCTATTTAACCTCTTCCTAGATCAGTTTTCTCACCTGCAAAATGGGAGTAGTTAATAATACCTATGTCATAAGATTCTTGTGAGGACAAATGAATTCATACATTCTGGGAAGAGCATCCGGTGCTCCTAAATGCCCCATAAAAAATGCAGTCGTTCATCCAATACTTCATTTAAGGAGGCTCAATTTAAGGGTTTTGTGATGCTGCCAGAGTCAGGTAGCCACTACAAGCTCTCAGCCCCTCTTCCAAAGCAAGGCCACTTCCCACAGAAGTCCACCAGGACTCAAGAGATACATGAGCTACCAGGCAGGAAGAGGGTTTTTAATTACCTTAGTTATGCAAATAAGGCCAAACTGTTATCCGCTACTGAGGATGACCCACCCCAGACATGATTTTCCTTGCGCGGTCCCCTTTATACCTTCATCTCAGCTTTTCTGCAAGTGCCTACTCTAATATCCCAGCCAATTTCCTCCACAGCTCATTCACACCACAGCTCTAGCAAGCAATGTCAATATTTTCTTTACACAGCTATCATGAGTGATTTTAAATGGCAATGTAGCATATGACTCATATCTTAGGCATTTCTCTAACACAACCTCTATAAAATGTACAAACGGTGATACCAGGAACCAGTCTCAGTCACTCTTGCCCTAGAAACCCGGGAATCACACGAGCTAATTTGACAAAGGTCACGCAGCCAGTAAGCAGCACCACTGAAACTCCTGAACCCTGCAATGCAGGGCAAGTAGACCACAGGAAGGCGCAGCCCACTCTAAGCTGGTTGCTGGTGGCCGTTTTCATAAGCAAGGGAAGTTACTCACCAGGCTTGTCTTGGGCAGCCAAAAGACAGGATCTCCGAACCTTTTACCAAACCAGGGTCCCCTAAGCCAAAACGCTGAGATGTAGAGGTCTGCCGCAAAGAGAGGGTTTGTTTACTCGCAAGACAGGCAGGGAATGAAACGGGAGAATGAATCTCGAATCCGCCTCCCTGAAGGCAAGGTACTTGTGTCACAAAGAAGGAAAAAGCAGCGAGGTGGGAGGATCTCAGGAAACGTGATTGGAAAAAGGTGCAGTAATCGTCCTCCTGCGCAGGCGTAACTAGGCTCCAGGCGTCCGCACGTTCTGAGGGCGGAGTTTTCAGCCCTCTTAAGTCAAAAGGGCCTTGAAGACCCTCGTGCATACCCAGTTGAAGGGTCGGGGGTCCTATCTAGGATTAACCAGCGTAGCTGGAACTAGACACAGCTGACTGCAAGTTCTTGGAAAATAACTCAGGCAAACATCTTATTTTTTCGGCAACAGGCTGCTTGGAGGACATGCGAGTCTTAAGACGACCTTGATTAGCGAAAGCAGGTGAAATGGATTTAACCCATGGTTTCAAACCCACCTGCCAGAATCTTTAAAGTTTATGCGGGGGCCTTACCTGGGTTCGGTCACATATACCATCCAGATGGCCTCAACAGCACATTGTTCTCTCAAGCCTGCATCCTTGAAATGGCTGCTAGCATGGGAGAAAGTAGGACAGACAGTCCAAGGACAGGGGAAGGGGTCCAGCTCTCAGGTCAACCACTGTCATATCCTCTGGATGACCTCCTCCAACAAATGCATATGCTATACTTTGCCCAGTCCAGGACAAATCCCCTCAGCTGTTCAAAGAACTTCTCTGTAATGCTTTGCCAAGTTTCACCCATGCTCTGTACATCTCATCCTCACTTCCACCTCTGCTCTGCACAACCCTGCCCTGGCCACCAGAGTTCCGTAACCTTGGTATTTGTTATGAAATTGGATGCCAAGTTTGTGATCGGTACTAACAGACTCTCCAAATTACTTCCTCTCCATCTTTCCAAACTCATCACCACTCCACAGCCATCCTCAGATCAGACACCCTCAGATTCCTGAAATCTCCAAAATGCACCCTTTTGTCTCTCCTCTTCCTGCATTATCTGCCTGGAACTACTGCCCACGTTGACCTTTGATCTGCAGTGCTAACTCCTATTCTTCAAGACCTTTGATCTGAAGTGCTAACTCCTATTCTTCAAGACATTTCCAAGAACCGTTAACAATTGTCCATGGAGGCAAAAGGCAGGGTCTCTATATTCCTTTGGGCGTTGAATTATGAATTTATGTTGAATGAATAAATAAATGAACCAATCATTTTGGTTTTCTGTAAGATTTTCCTAATATAAACCAAGAAATGACTTTGGGCTTTTTTAGACAAATGATGTCTAGGGCACACTAGAGTTGGTAACTGGCACAGGGAAAACTCTGTACTGCTCACAGAATGTGGTTACTAAAAATCACTACATTTGTTTATTCATAATGGAGTTACTCAGTTACATACTTAGCAAACATCTATCGAGTGCCTTCTGTATGTCAGGCATTGTCCTTGACGCTAGGGTACCACCTTGAAAGCCAGACATGTACTCTACTCACATGGGGTATACATTCTTGCCAAAGAAACCTGAAAAGAAAAAGGAAACAAGTAAATCAAAGAGGCCAGGATATCTAGATGATAATGAACAGGGCTCAGCGCTGTACAAGATGAAGTCAGAGAAATCAGGAGGCAGACTCTTCAGGGCCTTGAGGCCAGGATAACAATTTAAAATTCTACAGAGTTTACAGTGACAATGATCAGGCAGATTAAAAAACAACAACAAAAAAAGAATATTAGGTCTACTATGTATGTGGGGAAAGGATCACAAACATGAGAGTGAAAACACAGAGGAGGCTGCTGCAATAGTTTATGAGAGAGATGATAGCATTAATCCTGAACAAACTACATTTCCTCTACAGGACCAATTAACAACAAAAAAACCAAAACAGGAACAGAGCATGGTTTGCAGGAGTAGATGTTGCTATGGCTTCCACTTGCTTTGCCCATTACTTGTGTGAGGACACTCTGTACAAGAGCTCTCACAAAGCCCTTATCCTTTTCCACCAATTTTTCTGAATCTTTTCAAGGAGAAACAACAATTGGATTAGATCAACCAGGGTGCACTCCTAAATGGCATTAATACCCCACGGGCAAATCAGCTCACCCTTGAACTTGGTACCCTCCTTGTATTTTGTCATCTCATTGGCCTCAGTACACCTGCTCCACTGTTTCCATAAAGTACTTACTTCAAGAAGGGGAGAGCCGCCGTTACAGTGTGTTCTCTGTGCGGGGAACTCTGTGAGTGACATCTGAGAAATGGTGTAATGAGCAAAGCCCCTTGTGAGTGCTGATGTTTTGCAGCTGTGCCCATTCAATAATAGGTTTGAAGAAAAAGTGTTTCTTAGCGAATTTCTTTGAAAAAATTCCTTCTCTCCTGGCAGCAATGATCTATTTCTTAACTGTCGTCAACTTATCAACATTTTAGCTAAATGGGAGTACAAACTTCTAAGTTTTATTAATGCCTACGTGTAGGGTAAACATATCAACTTATTAACACTCTGTGGTAAATAATGAGGACTAATAAGATGAGAGCTAAAAGTGATATTATATAAAATATAGGGTTGTCTTTTGCCTACTTACTACTACTTACTACTTAGTAGCCAAAGAAAGAATACAATTAGCATTTATTTTTTTATTCACAGAATTCCAGAACTGGACAGCATGCTATGAAAATCTGGCTACGGTTAAGAGTAATGTTTGAAACCTGCAATGCAGTAATGCTGATACTCCAGAGTTCTAAAGAAGATGATGCATAAATTAAAACCCAAATTTTACCAAAAACTATTCTGCCTGCTTAATTCAAATGAAGGCAAATTAGATGTTTGTGAAAGAAGCTAAATAGCAGAGCAAAAAGAGACTACGACAGAAAAAGTTACTTAAATATTAATATAGGACTTTTACATTATTTGTTTACCTGCTTAAGAGATTCATTTTTACCTGAAGGTAAAAACTATTTTAAGTAATAAGATAATTGTCTGTAATTGACAATAAACTCTTACAGAATTCCTAACAGGAAGTAAAGCAGTCTTTACCAAAAATGAAGAGAATTTAATATCAAAACAACATCAGAATGTCATGTAAACACTGAAAATTTGTTGTTGTATTATATTCATTCATTCATTCATTTTTTATGGTAAAAGTCTGAACAAAGTACATTAGTAGAACTGATTAGGCATCGACTATTTAATACAGGTAAATAATTATACTGTTTATTATTACCAGAGAAGAAAAGGAAGAGAACTAACTAGAGGCAGGGGAATCTCAAAAACATATTTACAAATACACTTCTCAAAGGTTTAAAAATATTGTCAAGTCAAGAATATAAATTAGAAAATTCTTCAAGATACAGTGAAAAAACAATATTTATGATTTGAAGCAGTTGTAATACTGAGAGATATATTAACAATCTCTCTCATGAGCTATTCATTCATTCTTTCTTTCTTTCTTTCTTTCTTTCTTTCTTCTTTCTTTCTTTCTTTCTTTCATTGATTGATATGCACTTCAGTTAAGGGATCATCATGGGCTAGGCATAGTCTTGGAGACTGAGAATACAAAAGGGAATGAGATGAGAAATTTCCCATCAAGGATCTTTCTGTCCATGGTAGTTTTCCTTAACATATGCACGCATACACATACACAAAATCTGTAATTACATTCAGAGCGCTCTCAGAAAGTCCAAAACCCATCCATGGACTAACATACAGTTGTATCCTGGTTTAAGAAATGACAAACTTGAAGAGGAAAAAGGCAAAATGCCACCATCCCAACAACTCTACATTCCAATGCTCCAGAGTACTCCACTGATCTTTGATGGATAGTTGTGTTTGAACTAGGCTAGAGTTTCAAACAAACACAACCAGGCCAACCTTGTTTGTCTGCTGGTTACAAGAAGGCATAAATACTATCAAGCAAAGAAACCATCCTCCCAGCCAAAGACCCTGAGGGCCCACAGAGCTGTCCAAGATTTTGACTTACTCTGGGTCAGCTTGGTGCCTGGGCTACAAAACTTATACACACCTATATTTTGAAAGCCAGCTAGCTGCTCCCAAGCTAAGCTTACACTACCCTAAATGTCTTAGAGCATTTTTTGGTCTCAAGATAAAATATGATCATATTTCTAAAATGAACTATCCCATGTTGTGGGTATGCCTGACTGTGATGTATTGTCTCTTCACTCCTTTTCAACTGTTTAAACTGTACATGCATAGTGTGTGAGTGTGTGTGTGTGTGTGTGTGTGTGTGTGTGTGCCTGGCCCATATTTTTTAAATAAATGAAAGTAATCTCAATGACAAACTTATAAATCCATCATGTGTTTTCATTTTCACCTTTGAACAATACAGAAAATAATTTTCTAGACTATCATTGGTGCTAGAGTCTTTAGTACATACATTCCTGTTTTAGTCTGTCCAGGCTGCTATCACAAAATACTACAGACTGGGTAGCTTATAAGCAACAGAAGTTTCTTTCACTCACTTCTGGGGTCGGAAGTTCAAGGTCAAGATGCCAGTAAGGTCAGGTGAGGACTTTCTTCTGAGTTGTAGACTTACTGTATTCTCACATGGTGGAAGGGCTAGGGGGCTCTGTGGTATTTCTTTTATAAAAGCACTAATCCCACTCATGAGGGATCCATCCTCATGACATAAGCACCTCCCAAAGGTCTCACTCATTAATACCATCACCTTAGGGGGCTAGGATTTCAACATATCAATTTGGGGGGTGGGGCCCACAAAATTTCAGACATAGCATTCTCTCATATCTCCCAAGTATACAGCCTTATGAATTTATAGTATAACTGACAAAATTTCAATTTTATTTCCAATTTTAAAATATCTCTGTAAACTAATAATAGACATATAGTTGGATAGCATAAAAATGAAAAATATCCTTCAGCAAATAATTAACTTCAAAAGAGATGGTCACTAACTCTACTATTATGTTAAAAAATGTTGAAATTTCTAGCTAATGCAACAAAACAAGAAAATAAATTATTAAAAGAAAACATTTAAAAAATCAAAAAGGAGGAAGAAGATCATCATTATTTATAAATGTTATGATACTCTTTCTGGACACAGAAAGGACAACAGAAAAAAAAATTAATAGGATAGTTCAATAAGACAGCCTGCTACTAAAATTACATATGTAAAAATCAATCACTTGGATGTGTGCAAATAATAATCAATTAGAACATATACTGAAAACTGGATCATATTCACAAATGATATAAGGCTTAAGATTAAACAAAGTAAGAATTATAAAGTCTAGCAAATATGAAGAAAACTATAAAAATATACTGAAGAACACAAAAATTATGACAATTCAGTGCTATTCTGTGATCCTAAATAGCAAAAGTATTTCTATATTGTAGAAGTGTAAATTCCCCAAATGTTAATCTATAGCTGTAATGTAATTTCAGTAAAACTTTTAACAGTACTTTAATTTGATTAAGTTTCCCCTAAAGAAAATAAAACAAATTATCAAACTCTTTAGAAAAGTAAATAAGGAAAAAATTGCCCCATCAAATATTAAAAGCTACCATAAAGATATGATAATGCAAACCTACTGGCTTATATATAGAAAGTAGGTTAATAGATTTTTTTAAACACCATATGTGAAATATCACATAGATTAAAGAGTAAAATAGAAAGTGAGGAAGCATAAAGAAAATAAAAGAATAGTAATAATATAACATAATATTACAATAATAAGAAGAAAATGTTGATGAATATGTATCTAATCTCAGGAAGGGGGAAGATTTTCTAAATCAACATACAGAGTCAAAATTTACACACGGTCATTAATAATTTTGATGGCCCAAATTTAAATTTGTCATCATAAAGAAAGCATGAACAATATTAAATGGCAGAAGCCAAAACAGAAAATATGTCTTCCAAACATATGGCAGACAAAAGTTAATATTCTCAATAAGCATATTAATCCCTAACATGGTTTTTGAAATGTTCTTTAGACCTCTAACTGGATCATTTCTTGTTGATGCTGTTACACTGCTATGACATTTTGGACTCACTGAATGGCACTGAAAATCAACTTTTCTTAAATTATAATAAAGCTTAGGTGAAAAAAATACATTCTCAATAAAAAAAAATAATAATAAACATCCTAATAACAAAGTGATAGTGAAAACAAATAAGAAATTTATAAAAGAAAAACAAAATTATCACATTAGAAGTACTGAATACAAACAGTACTCACAGATACAAATTAAAATGAGATACTTTATTAATTCATTTAACAGCTATTTATTAGGCACTTATGATATGCCAGGAATTTTCTAGTTCAGTGGTTCTCAAAGTGTGGCCCCTGAACTAGCAGCCTTAGTACCTTTGTGAACTTGTTAGAAATACAAATTCTTGGATCCTACAACATACTTATGAATCAGAAACTCTGGTAGTGGGGTCCAGCAATGTGTGATTTAATAAGCCCTCCCGGTGATTCTGTTGCACACTAAAGTGTGAGACCCTCTGGTTTAGGTGAAATAAACAGACAAATATCTCTTTCCCTGGGGAACTGGTAAAACAGACAATAAACAAGAAACAAAATGAGTGAATGATATATTTTCACCAGAGTAATGGAAAAAGCACAGCAGGAGAAGGAAATTGGGAGTATCAGGCAAGGACCAACTTACAATTTAAAATAGGGTGCACAGGGTAGATGTCATTGAGAAGGTAGCTTTTGAGCCAGTGACTTATAAAGATGAGGGATCTAGCCACATAAGTATCTGGAAAAAGGAACATTCCAGACAAAGGTACAACCTGTGCAAAGGCCGTTGTGTATTTGAGGAATCATAAAGAAATTCATGAAGAGTAGAGTGAGAAAGGAGAAGAGCACTGGAGACGAGATCAGAAAGATCATGGTCCAGAGGGCAAACCATGTAGAAACTTACAACTGATTGACAGGCCTGGCTTTACTCTCAGTAAGACCACATATCACTTTAGGTTTGTGAGCAGAAGTGGTATAACTTGTCTTATATTCTTCAAAATCCCTCTGGTTACTATGTTGAAAGTAGACTATAGGGGTTGGCAGGTGTCAAATTAGAAGACCAGGCCGCAGACCAGAGGAGTAACCCAGGTGAGAAGGGCTGATGGCTTAGATCAGGATGGTAACAGTGTGGTGGTGATTGGATGTGACTTATAAAAAAAAAAAAAAAAAAAAACCACAAGAAAAAACAGTGACCTCAAGGTTTTAAGCATAAGCAATTGAAAAGACAGTTGTCATCAACTGAGATGAAAGAGTCTATAGGTATAAAAGGATTTGGAGAATTAGTTCAGTTTCAGACATCTAGAGTTTGAGATATTTACATATCAAGATATATAACAGGAAGGTGTAAAGTCATTAGAGGGGTCTGAACTAGAACTATGTATTGCGGAGGCTTGAGTATATATGATGGTTCTTAAATTCATGAGAATGAATGAGATCACCAAGGGATACCTTACATAGAGAAAAACATAAAGGAATCTGAGCCCGAAGGCATTCCAACAATAAAAGATTAGGGAGAAAAAGCTGTTTGTTTTTTCTTTCTTTGCAAGGGAGAAATGAGTTCCAGACAGTGGTAGCCTCCAAGTACACCACTAGACAGCTATTCCAAAGGTCATGAAACAGAATGGCTCACAAACCATATAGAGATAGTCAAAGCATTGCTTTATTCAATCAATTAAAACATATAATGAAAAGCAAGGTGGAAAACATGAGGCCTATTAATGGTTAGGATAGGATGCAAACACACTGTAAACACCACACTACCCAAATCTTATATTATGTAATGTTTACACTACTTTCTCCCGGCCATGTCAGCCTTCCTGCAGACTGTGGATATGAGGACTAAAGCTAAAAGAAAGCAAGAAGCTCAGTAGATGGAAGTTTCCCAGAGCAAACACACATTTGCTCTATTCAAAGGTTTACAGGCTTTTACTCCTGGCCATTACCTTGCAGAGAAAGTTATCCTTGTTTGTTTTTTCTCTAGTTTTTTTTTTTTTTTAATGCTAGTATTAGATATTCTTAAATAGCAAAGGAAAAACATACTGCAACCAGCAAAGGAGACTAACAAGAGTGTTACAGGAGCAAAACCAAGAATGTATCAATACGTTACCCTGGAAGCCAAGTAAAGAAGGTGTATCAAAGAGAAATGATCCATTGTGTCAAATGCTGCTGATAAGTCAGGTAAGAGAGGACTGAGAATTAACTACTGGACTTTTCTTTGTGTGGTCTCTGGTGATTTGACAAAAGCAAGTTTTAGGAAACGGCAGAGGTGAGAAACTGAGTGGAATGAACTGAAGGGGGAATGGGAGGAGTGAAATTGTAGACCACGTGTATAAGCCTGCTTAAGGAATTTTGCTATAAAGGGGACCAAAGAAATCGAGTGTTAACTGATGGAGAAAATGGAGTAAGTAAAGAGGTTTTTTAAAATATTGGCAAAATTACAAATTAGTGTACTCATAGGAATGATCGCATAGAGAGGGGGGAATTTATGATGTAGGAGGGGGGGAGAATTGTTGGTGTGATGTTCTTGAGTGAATGAGATGGGATAGATTTTGTGCACAAATTTAAGGGACATGCTTTACAAAGCACTTCAGATAGTTCTTACTTTGAAAAGCGAGAAGGCAGAGCATGGTGCTGGGAGGCTGTGAAATATCTCTTCTGACTATTTCAATTTTCTTAGGGAAATAGGATGCAAGGACATCATCTGAGAAGGGAGTAGAATTGGGAGGTTTGAGGAGAAGGGAGATAGTATAAAACATGAGGGAGAGTGGGACAAGTGCTAGACCCAGGCACGAGCATTTAAAGTTTGCGGTCATTGAGAAAAGCAGCAGAGTTGTGGCTTTTGTTTTGTTTTGAGTTTTCTGAAGCCACATTCATCTATGCACTTGCAGGTACAGAGCAGAGTGAGAGATTTTGCCTGGATTGTAGTTTTACCAAATGAGTCTGACAAAGCAAGAGAGATTGAAGGGAATCAGGGATGTTTGCAAAGGGATCATTATAATGATTGACTATGAAGTTTACATGAAAGGAAGGACATGGAGAGAAGTCCAAGTACATAAATATATGCTATAGGAATAACTTGAACTCTGACTCTACTTCTATATGAGATAGCATTTGAGAACAAATATTTATTCATTTTTTTTCCAACATAGAACTAATACTATATTATTCCTATATTATAACCTTCACAGAATCCATTTGGAAATGCCACTCTTGGTTTGTGATATGCATTTATTTCCATTGAAGCTCCTCCATGCAAAAGAAGCAATCAAAGAGGTGAGCCTACAAGTATTACAATAAAAGAATTGCTCCTTTTAAAAACAGCCATGCTCAATTTCTGGAAGGCACTATATTTTCCTTCTCTTCATTTAGAATGGAGTAATATTTACCAATGTTTTCTCCCTAGAGATAACTTTGTACATTTCTTTGCCATGCTTCCAATCTTTCTCTTTTCCTTTTTTTTTTTTTTTTGCAAAGTTGTTAATAGAAGTTTCAATAACTTTTTTTTTCTTCATTGCACACTGAGAAGAGATCACAGGAAAACGGTCTCATCACATAAATACACCTCATAGCATCTAATCTTGTCGGTTCTCAGAGTTACCGAGACCACAGACTTGGCTACACATAATATGACTGCTGCCCACGTACATCCACCTGTGGAGTAAAAGCAGCTTATCGCCCCATGGGGGTATCTGATTCAGATGAATGGGGCCATGTTCACGCGACGCCAGTGCGTTATCAGAAATATCTTATCATGGGACTTAAAAATATTTTAACACATTATACTTCAGAAAGTTATGATATTCATGTCAGATAGGTAGATAGACAAAAGAGAATTTCTTGCATTCTAGAATTGCAGTTCAGTCCTTTTGAAGTTTTGATGTTGGCTTCTTTTTCTCTTTCCTTCTAAACAATCCCTTATGCCCATATGTGTTTACGGCACAAATCTGTGTGTAATGTTTCCCTCTGCTCTACTATAAAACTGCATATGTTAGACAACAATGCCCGTGTGCAGGAAAGATCTCTGTGAACTGAACTAGAACTGAAATGAACTTTCACGCTGAGTCCATGATGGGAAAAGATCCTCATTGTTTAACAGGAAACAATCAGCTCTAGATTGCACTTTATCTGTTTTAACCTAGAAAATCTTTGGTCCTGGAGCCTGTTCAAAGGGAAAACTAAGAAATTGTTTGGCTAGTTCTTTTTAGACTATGGATGTTACCTAGTTCTCACATGTTACTGGGACTAAACATACCTAAAATAAATAAAATCAAAACATTATAAAGTCAACTAAGGTTTAAAGAAAAATCAAACTGGCCTCTCCTTTTTCAACTTAAGGAAAGATGGATGTTTGGTGACAAGGCTGAGACCTGGTGGGTGAGGAGTGCACTTAGCAAAACAAGCACCGTGATGAACATTCTCCAAACTGTTATTACGCCGCTGATCAGGTGGTAAGCTAATTTCAAGTGTAAAATGTAGGTTTGGGATTTATGCCTTGTATAAAACATAATCAACTTTCATTATTTCTGTGAGTCATAGCATTTTAATCTTTTCTAATTAGATGTAATTACTATTCTTTCTCACAGCAGGATAGCATAGAAGCATAAAAAATATGAGGTGCCACATACATAAGGGGGAAGAAAACGACAAAAAGGAAAAATACAGGCATCGTTAGTAAATGAGAGTTTTGTTTTCAGGTGACACTGGTCATTCCCTTGGTGGGAAAAATGGACACCGTGACAAAGCGTGTAGGTAATTATTATCTTTTTATAATATTCTTTTGTAACAAGTGGGGCAAGGTCCAAGGACAGAAATAATTTCCATATGGAGAACAAAATTTTAATGTCAGAGTTTGTGCATTTTAATTAGGGCAATTTAGCTGATCAGAATAAATTGTCTTTTAAATATTATGACTCATGTACTTTTCCATCTCATAATTTTTCATTCCTTCTATTTTTACCTTCTGGTAAACTAAAACAAGATTTTTATATAGAAATCAAATAAGATATCTTCCAAATCTAAAAGGATCAAAGATGCATGGTTCTAACTGCAATGTTGAGAACCGTTCCCCAAAAGAGCCGTCACAGAAGCAGAAGTGTACATGGAAGATTCCAGATACCCTTATTCTCCATTTAGGAAAAATTTTAATCAAAATTATTTACTCACATAGAGAAATCATTTACACATTTTATTTGTGAGTTCTTCAGTGAGCACTTTTTTCCCATGCAGATTCTGCAAAATTAGTTGTTACGTGGGCAATTGGTGAAATTAGGCTCAAACAACAGAAATTTAACAAGTTATTTTACAATTATACAGTCTGTTCATCATACAGATCATACAATTCTTTAAGGGAAAACAATCGGTTTTTGAGACCTGGAATAACTACTTAAGCTGTCTACATTGATCAAATCAACTGGTTAAGTGTTAATTTTAATTTTCCTCTTTACCTTATATTGCGCAGAGAGAAAAAAAGTTAGTAAACCAATATAATGAGTTTTACTAATTAAAATGATAAAGATTCACCTTTCAAATGCTGAGTTTTATGTTGCTTCAATCTGTAACACATGAAATTGAAAATTTTACACAAATATATTAGACAACATAAGGGACTATCCCCAGGTCATTATTCTATTTCCAAATTTATGGCTGCCAAAGTCAGATAAATCCTGGACAAGCAACATACATTACAGATTACCAAAATTTTCCTAATTGGCAATTCATAACTTCCAGCTGCTCTGAACAAAACCTATCACCCAATGAAATGTTGACATTTTTCTGCCTCATTAAAATCTTCTGCAATATTCTGTGTGAAAATATTGTTCAGTTAGCGATTATTCCTGAAGATATGCAAGGAGGTGATAAATGATTAGGATACCAAATGTAATTTGTGGCGTCAAAGCAAGCCTGTGCTCACCTGCACGTTTAGACAATATTGGACTCAATATCATACTGGGCAGGAAGAGAGTTTTATCCCATGGAGCACATTACATTTTGTACCTTAAAATGTAACCGTGTTATGGTTTCAGTGTTTCCATGAATTCATCATTATTCCTTCTCATATATTTTCATAATTACTAATTCATTTTAAGGATTTTCTAAAACAAAGTTGAGAGATCTTGTTACAAATCCCTTGATAAAATATTTATGAGTTAAAGATAACTTTAATTGGTCAAAATTTTTATAATGACAATCCATGGTTTTATCTTTTGTGCATCCACTGTGTGAATCTCAGCTGTGTAGAATCTCTGCATAGATTTGCACAGAAAATATGGATCACTAATAAGTAATTTCTGGACTCTTGGTCTATACCATAAAATTTAACAGAGAATTTCAAAAAAGGAATTACAATTAATGAAAGTCTTACTCATGCAAACCCAATCTGTTTTTCTCTATTAAAAACAAATATTTCATCACATATCAAAATTAGTAAAATCAACATAAATGAGTTATATTTTAGACAGAAGTGTCTGCTTTCAGTTGCCATAAACCCACAGCCCATAGCCTGACACATATGGTACAAAGGTGAAATATGTCCGCAATATTTAAGGTGTGTACATGGTAGTTGTTTTTTTTCCTGAGGAGTGAAATATTGTAATTGTTATAATGTCTTAGAACAAATTGAACCATAACATATTCCATAATTACATAGTATGCTTAGGGCAGTTATAAACATTCCCCATAGCCTTGGAGAATGTTCTACACTTATTCACTTCTATGCTCATGTTTTAATAGCAACAGTAACCACAGTAATTTTTGTTGTCATACATTATTGTCAATTTTACTTTTTCTACCATGTTTCTGGGGGCCCTTTATCCAATCCCCTTTGGAAGGAGTTAATGTAGGACTCTGAAGACTCTGAAAACATGGAACATAGATAATAATACAACAAACAATAATATTTAAGTCTCAATTGCTGAGTTCAGCTTGTCTCTCCTTAAGTTTTAGTTCTACGAATAAAGTCAAACAAACTCTAAAGGCTTACCTTTCCCCTCAGCATCTTTTTCAAGGTATGTACAGGGACATTAACATATTTATTTGAACAATGCAATACAGATATTATAACATGGACATTTTAAAATCATCTTTTTGTTTATAGCTACTCTATTCATAATTGCTAAAACTTGGAAGCAATCAAAACATCCCTCAATAGACAAATGGATAAACAAATTGTGCCACATCCATAAAATGGAATGTTACTGTTCAATAAAAAGAAATGACTTATTAAGCCATGAAAAGACACGGAGGAATCTTAAATGCATATTGCTAAGTGAAAGAAACCAATGTGAAAAAGCAGCATACTGTATGATTCTAAACATAACAACATTCTGGAAGAGATATAACTACAGAGACAGTGAAAAGATCACTGGTTGCCAGGGCCTCATTTGAAGGGAAGGAAAGATGATTGGTAAATTACAGGGAATTTTTAGGGCAATTAAATTATTCTGTATTATCCTGTGGATACAGGTAATTATACATATGTTTGTCAAAACCAATAGAATGTACAACACAAAGCGTGAATCTCATATAACCATGGACACTACTGGTAATGTATTGGCTCATCACTTGTAATAGATGTACTACACTAATGAAAGATATCAATAATAAAGCAAAAAAAAAAAATACATTTTTGCTGAAACTTTTAGATAAAATTAATCTATTCCACATAAAATATTTATACTTTACTCCATCTTAACGTTAACCATATTGTAACTGTATAGGGGCATATTTGGATATTGAATGATGAGGTGACTTTTTATATGTGGCTCTAGAAAACCATTCTTCATGATTTTTAGTCCCAGATCATTTCCCACACATTTTTATTATCTATGTTTTGGCTCTAAGTCATAACTATCAAAGCTAGTGCCTGGTAGCTGTATTGTGCTACCTTGCTATTTAACCCAGGGGTCCCCAACCCCCGGTACCAGTCCATGGCCTGTTAGGAACCAGGCCGCACAGCAGGAGGTGAGCAGTGGGCAAGCCAGTGAAGCTTCGTCTGCATTTACAGCCGCTCCCCATTGCTCGCATTACCGCCTGAGCTCCGCCTCCTGTCAGATCAGTGGCGGTATTAGATTCTCATAGGAGCACAAACCCTGCTGTGAACTGTGCATGTGAGGGATCTAGGTTGCACGCTCCTTATGAGAATCTAATGCCTGATGATCTGAGGTGGAGCTGAGGCAGTGATGCTAGCGCTGGGGAGTGGCTGCAAATACAGATTATCATTAACAGAGAGGTTTGACTGCACAGAGACCATAATAAATCAATTGCTTGGAGACTCGTATCATAACCCTATCAGTGAGTGGCAAATGAAAACAAGCTCAGGGCTCCCACTGATTCTGCATTTTGGTGAGTTGTATAATTATTTCATTATATATTACAATGTAATAATAATAGAAATAAAGTGCACAATAAATGAACTGCACTTGAATCATTCTGAAACCATCTCCACCCCTCCCCGGTCCGTGGAAAAACTGTCTTCCACAAAACCGGTCCCTGGTGCCAAAAAGGTTGGGGACCTCTGATTTAACCTACAAATAATCTGCCTTTCCTCTTTCCATTGATCTATATTGCAATGCAATGGGACATAAAGCTTATTAAACTAAACAGTACAATAGATTGCTCCAAAAAGCCAAACCCTGAGGACTCATAAAGAAGCTCTCTCACTAGGCAGCTCTTTGTTATCAACCTGGAAGCCCCAACCCACTGTAGAGGCTAACCAGCTTCCAGAGAGTTATACTCTGGTTTCAGGTAGCTGTATTCTCAGGCCCTCCCCACTCAACAAACA
Organism: Balaenoptera musculus; assembly: GCF_009873245.2. NCBI lineage: Eukaryota > Metazoa > Chordata > Mammalia > Artiodactyla > Balaenopteridae > Balaenoptera > Balaenoptera musculus. The sequence continues at coordinate 96,247,638 of NC_045787.1, forward strand.
TCTCATCTGGAATCTTCAAAAAAAATTACAGCTTTATTGCGGTATAACTGACATATACAAAACTGCACGTATTTAAATACTACAGTTTGATTAGTTTTGACATATATACACATTCGTGAGAGAATCACCACAATTAAGTTTAGGAACATGTTCACAGATTAAGAAAGCATTCTGGACCATCATCCCATGACCTCATGTGTCTTAGTGCATAAACCATGTCCATTTTTGTAACCTGATGGCCCAAGTTCTTGGAGTCATGCATGCATGGACCATGAGTGCCCCACAGAGAAGAACAGATTGATCCCGTGTATGGTAGGTGGAATTCTAAGATGGTTCCTTATTTTGATATGAAATTTGTATCTATATATAAATATATTAACATGAATATATTTAAATTAAAGTATAGTTGATTTACAATATTATATTAGTTTCAGATACACAACATAGTGATTCAACATTTTTATAGACTATACTCCATTTAAAGTTATTATAAAATATTGGTTATATTCCTTGTGCTGTAAAATATATCCTTGTAGCTTATTTATTTTATACATGGTAGTTTGTACCTCTTAATTCCCTGCCCCTATCTTGCCTCTCTCCCCAATTCCTCTCCTCACTGGTAACCACTAGTTTGTTTTCTATATCTGTGAGTCTGTTTCTCTTTTGTTATATTCATTCATTTGTTTTAATTTTTAGATTCTACATGTAAGTGATGACATGCAGTGTTTGTCTTTCTCTGTCTGACTTGTTTCACTTAGCATAATACCCCAGAGATCCATCCATGTTGCTGCAAATTTCGTTCTTTTTTATGACCGAATAATATTCCATTGTAAATTAAAAAAAAAAAAAAAAAGATGAGGAACATGTCTCTTATCTCCACAGTCTCTTTGTTCCCCTTTGTTATGCATCTCCCCCACCGCTTCCATGACTTCCCCTCCTCCCAGGCAATCACTGATCTGTCTTATTTCATATAGATTAATTTTCATTCTCTAAAATTTTATATAAATGGAATCATATAATATGTATTCATTTTTGTTGGGGGGGAGCATCTGGCTTCTTTAATGCAGCATAATTATTTTGAGATTCATCCATGTTGTTGTGTTTGTTAAAAGTTCATTCTTTTTTGTCATTAATCAGTTTTCCATTATATGGATATACCACAAAGTGTGTATCCATTCGTCTCTTGATGGATATTTGAGTTATTTCCAATTTTTAGCTATTACAAATAAAGCTGCTATGAACATTTATGTAAGTCTTTCTGTAAACAAAAGCTTTGATTTCTCTCGGATAAATGCTGAGGAGTAAAATATCTTGGTCATTTGGTAGGTATATGTTTTCCTTTTGAAGAAATGGGCAAACAGTTTTCCAAAATGTTTACTGTTTTACATTCCCACCAGGGTGTATGAGAGTTCCAGTTCTTCCAAGTCCTTGCCCACTCTTGAAATAATTAGTGTTTTAGTATTACTGACTCTAGAGGCTATGTGTGAGTAGTTCTTTGTGGTTTTAATTTACATTTCCATAAAGGACTATTGACATTGAGCAACTTGTAAAATGTCAACATGATATCCATGTATCTTCTTTAGTAAAGTGTCTGTCCAAATCTTTTGGCCCTTTTTAAATTGGGTTGTTTGTCTTATTAATATTGAATTATATAATATTTAGCTCTTTGTATAGTCTAAATACAAATCCTTTGTCAGCTATATATTTTGAAGATATTTCTCCCAGTCAATGACTTCTCTTTTCATTTCTGTAACAATGTCTTTTAAAAAGCAAACTTTTCAATTTCATGAAGTGCCATTTAATCACTTTTTTTTTCTGTGAAGTACTATTCAATCACTTTTAGTTCATGCATTTGGTGTTCAATTTAACATACCTTAGCTAAACCCAAGCCACTCTAGCTTCCTGTTGATTAATGTTTGCATGTCATATATTATTTCATCCTTTTACTTTTAACCTATTTGTGCCTTTATACTTAAAATATCTTGTAAGCAGTTTATAGTGGGAACTTGCTTTTTGAAGCATATGACTCTGCCTTTTGAGTGGAGTGTTAGGTCATATACATATTATGTAGTTATTAGTACGGCTGTGTTTAACTCTACCATCTTGCTTGTTATTTTCTACTTGCCCCACTTATTTTTTGTCCCATTTTCTCTCCTTTTCAACTTTCTTTTGGATAAAATATTTTTATGATTCCTTTTTATCTTCCTTATTGACCTACAACCTATGCCCCTTTGTAGACAGTTTTTGTTGGTTTTCTTTAGTTGTGTGGTTTCATTAGAGATTTTCGCATACTTCTTTAACTTATCATAGTCTCCCTTCAATTAATGTTAACCTACTTCCCATGCAATAAAAGAGCCTTACCACATTATACTTACATTTCTCCTCTCCCAGCCTTTGCTCTATTGTGGTCATTCATTTTACGTCTACATACATTATAAATTCCACAATTCAGCCTTGTTAATTTTAAACACTCAATTATATATATATATTTTTAACATCTTTATTGGAGTATAATTGCTTTACAATGGTGTGTTAGTTTCTGCTTTATAACAAAGTGAATCAGCTATATGTATACATATATCCCCATATCTCTTCCCTCTTGCATCTCCCTCCCTCCCACCCTCCCTATCCCACCACTCTAGTTGGACACAAAGCACTGAGCTGATCTCCCTGTGCTGTGCAGCTGCTTCCCACTAGCTATCTATTTTACATTTGGTAGTGTATATATGCCAGTGCCACTCTCTCACTTCGTCCCAGCTTATCGTTCCCCCTCCCGGTGTCCTTAAGTTCATTCTCTACATCTGCATCTTTATTCCTGTCCTGCCCCTAGATTCTTCAGAACCATTTTTTATTTTGTAGATTCCATATATATGTGTTAGCATACGGTATTTGTTTTTCTCTTTCTGACTTACTTCACTCTGTATGACAGTCTCTAGGTCCATCCACCTCACTACAAATATCTCGATTTCGTTTCTTTTTATGGCTGAGTAAATTTGCAAATGAAGCAACTGATAAAGGATTAATCTCCAAAATATACAAGTAGCTCATGCAGTTCAATATCAAAAAAACAAACAACCCAATCCAAAAATGGTCAGAAGACCTAAATAGACATTTCTCCAAAGACGATATACAGATTGCCAACAAACACGTGAAAGGATGCTCAACATCACTAATCATTAGAGAAATGCAGATCAAAACACTCAATTATATTTTAAAGAGTTTTTTTAAGATAAAATAAGAACACAGGCTTTTTTTATCATTTTCCTATTTCCAATTCTCTTCCTTTGTTTATGCTCCGATTTGTATCTGGTAACATTTTTTTCTTCTGTCCAAGGGACTTCCTTTGTCATTTCTGTAAGTACAAATCTAGTGATCAATTCTTTCAGTTTTTGTATATCTGAAGGCAGCTTTCTTTTATCTTCCTTCTAAAAGATATTCTCATAGGACATAAAATTTGAGGTTGACCAGTTTTTGTTTCCCTCAATATTTTAAATAAGCTGCTCCACTTTTTTCTGGCTTCTATTACTGCTGAGAAAATGTCTGCTACTACTCTTATCTTTGTGCCTCTGTACATAATGCATTTCTTTTAGTGCTTTTAAGATTTTCTCCCTATCACTAGTTATAAATAATTTGCCTAGGATTTTTGTGGTGCAGTTGTCTTTGTTTTTTTTTTTTTATATTTCTGCCTTGTTGAACTTTGTGGACCTCTGTCTTTATCATTTTTAACAAATTTGGAAAAATTCTGGTCACTGTGTTTTAATTAATAAACTTCACTTTTTGGAGAAGTTTCAAGTTCACAGTGAAATTCAGCAAAAAGTACAAAGAATTTACATTGACACATCATTATCATCCAAAGTCCACAGTTAACCTTAGAGTTAACTCTGGGTGTTGTATATTCTATGGGTTTTGATGAATATATAATGACATATAATGACATGAATATATAATGTTGTAGTACCATACAGAATAGTTCACTGCCCTTAATATCCCCTGTGCTCCACCTATTCATCCCTTCCTCCCCACAACCACTGGCAACCACTAATCCTTTTACTAACTCTACAGTTTTGCCTTTTTCATAATGTCATATGGTTGGAATTATACAGTATGTAGCCTTTTCAGATTGGCTTTTTTCACTTAGTAATATGCATTTAAGTTTCTGCCATGTTTTTTCATGGCTTGATAGCTCATTTGTTTTTAGTGCTGAATAACATTCCATAGTCTGGACCTATCACAGTTTACTTATTCATTCACCTAATGAAGGACATCTTGGTTGCTTCCAGTTTGGGGTAATTATAAATAAAGTTACTGTAAACATTCATGCAGGAGTTCCCTGGTGGCACAGTGGTTAAGAACCCACCTGCCCATGCAGGGGACACAGGTTCAATCCTTGGCCCAGGAGGATCCCACGTGCCACGGAGCAACTAAGCCCATGAGCCACAACTACTGAGCCTGCACTCTAGAGACCACGAGACACAACTACTGAGCCCACGCACCCTAGAGCCCATACGCCGCAACTACTGAGGCCCGTGTGCTCCAACTACTGAAGCTCATGCTCCTAGAGCCCGTGCTCCGCAACAAGAGAAGCCACCGCAATGAGAAGCCCACGCACCTCAATGAAGAGTAGACCCCGCTCGCTGCAACTAGAGAAAGCCCGCGCTCAGCAACAAAGACCCAACACAGCCAAAAAATAATAATAAAATTAAAAAAAAATATATATATATATATATAAATTCATGCAAGGTTTCTGTGTGGAAATAAATTTTCAGTTCATTTGGGTAAATACCAAGGTTGAAACGGCTGGATTGCATGGTAAAAAGTATGTTTAGTTTTGTAAGAAACTGCCAAACTATCTCTTAACGTAGCTGTACCATGTTTCATTCCCACCAGCAATGACTGAGAGTTCCTATTACTCCACATCCGCACCAGCATTTGGTGTTACCAGTGTATTGGATTTTGGCCATTCTAATAGGTGTGTAGTGGTATCTCATTGTAGTTTTAATCTACAGTTCCCCACTGACATGATGTCAAACGTCTTTTCATGTGCTTGCTTGCCATCTGTACATCTTCTTTGATGAGGTGTCTGTTCAGATCTTTCGCCCATTTTTTAATCAGGTTGTTCATTTTCTTATTGTTGAGTTTTAAGAATTTAAAACTAATTAATTTAAAATTAATATTTTGGATAACAATCCTTTATCAGATTCATCTTTTATAAATATTTTCTCCCAGTTGGTGACTTGTCTTCTCATTCTCTTGAGCCATTAGTTTTTAAATAGTTTCTCTGCACCGCCCTCCTTTCTTTTGGGGACTCTGCATTACACATATATTAGGACACTTGGAGTCATCCCAGAGCTTACATAGTTTTTTTGGGTTTTTTTTGTCTTTTGTCTTTTTTTTCTCTATGTTAAACTTTGGTTAGTTTGTTTTATTATGTCCTCATATTCACTTATCTTTCCTTCTGCAATGTTTAATCTGCAGTTAATCTGCTATTAATCTCATCTAGTGTATTTTTCATCCCAGACATTGTATTTTTTTATCTCTAAAAGTTTGAGTAGGGCCTTTCTCATATATTCCATATTCCTCCTTAATGTGCTCATTCTTTCCTCTACTTTCTTTAATATATGGAATATATTTATAATAACTTACTTTCCTTTTCTATCAATTCTACCATCTGTGTCATTTCTGTTTCTTTCTATTGACTAAATTTCTCATTATAGGTTGCATTTTCTTGCTTCTTTGCATGACTACTAATTTTAGATGGGATGCCAGACTTTGAAAATTTTACCTTGTGTGTTGTATATATTTACTTTCCTTTAAATATTCTTGAGCTTTGTTCTTAGGTACAGTTAATTTATTGCAAAACAGTTTAATCCTGTCAAGGATATAGTTCAAGCTTTGTTTGGTGGAACCAGAGCAGTTTTAGTCTAGGCCCAGCTTGGCCAAGCACCCTTTTGAATGCTCTGTCTGGTGTCCCATGCTTTACAAATTTTCCCCATGCTGTCTGGAAGAACATGAACACTTCCTGGCCCTGTGCAAGCTGTGTGGATTATTTTTGTCTGCCCTTACTAGCAGTTCTTTCTCAGGACTTAAATAGTTTCCTCATGAACTGATTAGTATCAGCTGAAGACTCGAGAGAAGCTCTGAGAGGATCTCCAGAGCTCTCTCTCTTTGTGCAGAAATCTCCTCTCGAGTATTCTGCCCTGCAAATTGTAGCCTCCTTGGCTTAAAAATTTTCAGCCTTGTAGTTAGGGAGAAGCAGGACTGGAGGCCTGTTTGCCTCTTTATCTATCAGCAAACCAAATGCTGATGTTGTCATAGCACATATAGGTCAATTTCTTTCATTACCATCACATTTGTCTATCAGATATTTTTTAAATAATACAAGTAAATTGTCCAAAATTCAAAGAAATATAAAGCTGAACATTAAAAGCATCCTCAGAAACACAGAAACATTGCTCAGGTATCATTTTATAGACTTCCTATCTTATATAGTGGAATATGTAGGATATATATGTGTGTTCGTGTGTGTGCACACACATTTGTACACACTTATTGAATTTTTTTTTCACTTAACCTTGTTTTGTGACTAAATAGTTGCATAATATAACATTCATTGATGGGCATAACAAAATATATTTAAACATTCCTCAACAGTGAAATATTTCTGTTGTCAGAATTTTTTGTGTATCACCGGATTATGCCAAATTAAAACTTGTATGTCAAATTAAATTGGATAAAATCTTCTACACGTGCTTTGTTATACTATTTGAATTCATATCTTTTCATTGCTATGCTTTTAGTCAGTCAGTCCACAAGTGTGTTAATATTTATACACCCTGCAGATGTGAGAGAGGATTGGCTGGCAGGGTGTGTGCATGTGTGTGTGTGTGTGTGTGTGTGTGTGCGTGCATGCGCACACTTGTGGCACAATGGCCAGTTCACTGTTACCTGAATCGATGTGCACCCCCAGAGTTGTAGGGAGCCACTCTCTACTTAGCTGGCATAAGTTGTAGAGTTATAAAAGGACTCACTCACCAAAATACCTCCTCTTGACTGGTCTGTCAGAAATTTCTAATTTTTCTGTCACTCCTTAAAGACCTTCTAAAAGTGCTGGGCATTTTAACTAGCCTAAAATTGACTTTTACTTGAGAAGAGTAAAACTATCAGAGATTTGTCTATCAAATTATTCCATTAGCACCCATCATCATTTAAAAGAATACACGGTCCTAAGGGAATGACACTTAAGATAGACAAGCTTTGACTGCAGCAGAAGGGCTGAAACACATGGTGGTGATGATGCAATGTTAGGTGCAGGTATGTGGTGGGGTGGTGGTGGGTTTCAGCCTGACCATCTGTGAGAAGCTTTAAGGACAAATATCAAAGTAGCCACATCATGTCCACAGCCATGTCAAAGGGTTGTCCAAAGGCCATGTGCCATATGTGTCTGCAGCTGTACAGACATTAGACATTAAAAACACATCTTGAAAGTGATCTGGCCAGGAGAAGACTTAGAATAGATAGAACCAGGGATTCTACCTTTTTCTTTTCTGGAGCTTCCTATAGTGCATATATCCTGGCACTGAAAATTAAACTGTTGAGACTTCTCTCGCTCGGCCATAGCGCCAAGTGAATTCTCAAGTGGTGTTAGAACATACCAGAAAATACATGACTCGGTGTGAGGGGCAAAGTTTCATCTTAAATTCAAGAGGGAGGATACAATAATTGTTTGTGTATTACAACATGAGCTCTATTGTTACATAAGCAAAGAATAGTAACAATTAGTAATACAATCTCAGAAATGCTTTCATAAATAATTATCAGATATTTTTCTAATCCTGAATGCACACTGAGATGGCCTAACACATGAACAGTTTCTTTTCCATGTAGAGAAGAAACAAATGAAGCAGGGGTCAAACATTGATATACCCAGAGTCAGAAAACCTGTTCATCCCATCAATAATTGATTCAGAGCAGCAAAATTGCAGAAAGCAAGTTCCTTACCACTGAGGACTTTCCTCTTTTCCCCTAAGTTTTTCTCACAAAACTATTCAATATTTCTTGCTTGTCTGTTAAACTGTCAGTTGCACACATAAAATTACCAGACTGGTGAACTTAACTGATATTACATTTAATTTTGAACAGAGAGTTAGACCAAATCACCTAGCTATTTTGATACTTTATGGGTATGACTGTGTTAGTTAACTCTACTATTCCATTTCTTACTAGGATCAAAAATGGACAAAAACCAGAAAGGGAATAGGAATGGGAATAAAACAGAATGGTGGTTCAGCCTGCCAGCTTAAGACTTATTAACTCTATAGTAAACATTTTGGTACAAAAAAGGGTTTAAACTCTTAGCTAGAGTTAATTTTGTTGAATAGTTGTAGCATAGAGGCTAAGCGAACAGGTTATGGAATCAGAGTGGCAAGGTTTACTGGCTTCACCCCTCACCAGCTGTGTGACCTGGACTAGTCACTTAAGTTTGCTGTACCTCAGTTTTCTAATCAGTAAAATGGGATGATGGTAGTGTCTCCCTCACAAGATTGCTCTAAGATTAAGTAACACATGTAAAAGCTATTAGAAATATGTCAGAATCATGGAAAGACCTTCATGAATGTTAGCTACTCCTAGTCCTTCTACTACTACTACTATTATTATTATTATCATCATTATCAACTGAGTACTTAAAAATGCTGCCACTATTAGGAGAATGGAAGCAACATAATACATGGTCTCTGTTCCCAAAGACCTTCAGTCTCTTGAAGAATAAAAACCCCACTGAGGAAATAGTGAGATGGCAAAGGTGCTATAGTTTTAAATTCTGATTATTAGTTCAATAAAAGCCCCCAGAAAGTCAGGATTAGCTAGGGCCTCCTCTGCTCTAATAGGATTCTTGGAAAAACAGGCATACAATGCAGGCCTTGAAGAATTAGTAGGATTTTAAAAGTTGTTTTAGGGTCGTCTTTGGACATGTGGCCCACAGATGTGTTTTGTTTGGCTTACACAGCATTTTCATAACATTTTAATTAGTTGCCAACATTTAACATTAGATCATAATCCACCCTGCTTCACCCATTTAATTACCTGTCTGGTTCCTGTCATTATTTGAGTTTGCAGCCCCTAATCTATGGACTTAACTCCCATTCTCATTGTCACTGGTAACTATAAGCTTTGGTAAACATATTAGAATGATTTATTTCCTTCATACAGTGCCCCAAGTTCTGCACCATGCATACTAACCAGGGTTCATAAAAATTATGTTTTTAAAGAATAGTGTTTCTTCTTAGAAAGTGATTTCTAACCAGTCCAGTTTGGACTGGATTCAAGGAATAATCATAAAAAGCATTATGGTTTCTTCCACTGTTATGTCTCTATTGTTCCCTTTCTACTGGACTATCGGATTAGAACTTGATGAACTATCTTTTACAGGTAGAGAAAGAATAGTAAATTGCAGTGCACTGGGAGAAGTCCCACAAATCACTGCAAAAACTGGCAATAAAACAAAAACTTCCTAAGAGACTAACTCCTGATTTGACCTTGGTTTAAAGCTGAGAGGGGAAGGATAAGAGCAGCACAGGAGTTTATATCTACATGCTATTCTCATCACCTGCCCGCACCCCCCTTACTCTTTTGGGGAAGGAGGGATCGCAGGCCCTAAAAGATTTGAGATGGCCAAATACAAAACACCTTACACTGGACAGATGACACCAGCACTTTGTCACACACTCACAGCCTGGGGCGGGGGAGAATACCGCCTGCCATGCTGGGTCACATAGGGCCGCACTTGAGAGCAGAGTGAACCAGCAGGGCCTGTGGGAGACAGGCTTTGTAGTGGCAAGAGGGTGAGGTGACCCTGGTTCCCATGGGGGGTTGGGACTGGCCTGTCTGAGTAATTTCTCTGGCTGGCAGGGAAGGGAAGTGGAATCTATTAGGTTGAGGTCCCGGTGGGGTGCAGCTGGTCCAGGTGACAGGAGAACTAGCTGAGTGGGAGCCTTTCTCCCTAGGTAGGGGCAGAACTGACGAGAGCAGGGAACTCAACTAGGCACTGGGGGGCCTGTGAGGCTCAAAAATGTCAAGGCCGTGCATGGAATTTCAGGCCTTTCAGTGCACGTGAGTACATTTTTTTTTACTGTTTATCCTGATTCTGATAAATAGTACAGAACACTGTAAGTTTCTGATGAACGGTTTTCATGTATGACTATATCTCTTTTAACATTAAGGTGTTGGATTTTCAAATACACTTTTTTGATGGACTACTATCATGTAGAGTTCTTTCCCATTTAAAATACTGTACTATGAAAGTATCCTTTCTGTAACTCTGTATCAAGTCAACTCAGACCATGCCTCTCCATGACATCTATTTTGTTTTTTCAATAAATTCCCAAAGGCCATACTTGATAAGTTCAAAGATACTGTTTCTGTGGCCCAAAACTCAATTCTCTTTATTATTTTCTGGTTCCTTATACAATTTCTGTCAAAATCACCTTGGTTCCACTATTTCAAAATTGCCTTTTATGATGTATAGGAGTTGATTCACACTCACATTGTGTCTATCTGAGAGTTGGACACCCTCCACAGAGAGGTGGCCAGGTGTCCACAAAGCCATCCCAAAGGGAAAGTGTAAAGGAACACAGCATCAAGAGGGGTAGATGATAAAATGGTTTTCTCTACCTTATGAACTACTTTCCTGAAGCCCTGAGAACCTGAGGATGCTTACTAGATAGATTTGTACATTGGTCCTTTTTAAGGTGAATTAGGTAATTAAGATCTCTTAAAATTTAATTAAGAACAAGTTTTCTGGAAAAGGTACTTCAGAAAAGCAAAGATAATACTGTTCAAAGGAACAAAGTTGATGTCAGGAAGATCCTGTGTGTTTAAAAAGTGAATAATTTACAACTGTGGCTATATATTCTCTGAACTTTTCATTTGATGTCAGAATTTCTTCTGTCCTCTATTTGTCTCAGCCTTGACTACTTCAAATATACAATTGTGTGGTACAGTATATATTTCCTCAAAATGAATTCTTAGCCTAGATATGAAAAGTAAGACATTGATTTCTCAATAAATATTTCTACAAATTTTCGTAGAATTTTTTTGACTGGCACTTTAAAACGATTATTTTGTTTTTTCACACTATATAAAAAGTAAACAGTGACACGTATTTGTTGTTTTTCTAAAGTGGCATGAATAGTGTTAAGCATCACAATAACTATGCCTTCTGATCTACAAGATAGTTTAGATATCCTATTCTTTCACATACAATCTTTGCCTAAATGTTATCTTTTAGAACACATTTTCTTAGAAGTTCTGACTGTCACAAATAATGAATACGCTGATCCTTGAAGAAAAATTCTTCCTCAGATAGCTGTCTCATTTCTCTACAGGAACCACGGTGCATTCACTGCAGGGTCAGTGCAGAAGCCCTTCTTTAAAAGACTCTCTTAAAAATTCTGGATATAAATTTAAAATCAAGAAAAGGATTTCTGACTTTCCTAATAGAGCTCTCAAACTGATTGCAAATAAGAAACTAAAGGCAGACAAATAACCTAATGGAGGATTTTTTTTTGACAATGATGTAAGCTTGGCTACACATCCATCATAATTTTTCCTAAGACCTCTTTTGATCAACTAAAGGAACCTGAAACACGTTTCTCCTGAATTAAAGATTTTTCTGAAGAAAAGTTTCTATGCTATGCTCTAATATATCTGAAAAAGATTATTTATTATTCTGTCAGAATTGTCAGCCTGAATGAAAAGACAGTATCTTCTATAATCACATAAACATTGATAGATCTCTTAATTAACCTCCTGTCAAAAATCAGTCAATGGATTTTTATAATTGTCTATATTAGACGTTCTTCCTTTAATACTCTTTTATTGACCATTACAAAATAAATAGGTTCTCTGAATGGTACATCAGATTTTCTGAAAATAACCAAGAATCCAGGAACTGTATTCTATTGTTGCACTGAAAACTAGATGACAAAAGTTTTCTTTACTAGTATTTGTAATTGCATAAATAATTTGTCTAAAATTATTTATCTAACACATATATATTTTTCTATTTTTATACATCCAAACAGTGAGAAAGTTCTGGATCTTATTTCTTCCTGCTTTTGTTTTAGGATGCTCAGAACAAATGAGTGAATTGTATACATTTTATAAATGTGTGCACTTCAAGATGTGCCTCCAGTCTGCCTCAGGCCAACAATATCTATAGCAATAAGTTGATAATATATCCTAAATTATAGGCATTGAAAAATTATTAATGTTTTCACTTTCTGTAAGTATACATGAGTCAACGGACACTATACTGTATCATAACTATGAGATAAATATGTTCCTATCATTTCTTTTTTTCATATTATAACATTTATGAAAAAATTTTAAACACAAGTTTATTACATATTGTTTATGGATAACCCAGCAGCACATTTACCCACCTAACAGACTTCTTGACTGATGCTAGGGATGACATATCCATGTTTTATTTTAAGCCAGTCCTCCCATTAGTATAAAAGATCTTAGCCCTTTTCCCTACTCAGGGACTTTGCTCCAGTAATTCTCCCCTCTCTCTTCTGCATCATCAATTTTTCCCTCTTTTCTGGACCACTTCCATCATTTAAAAAAATCTGTTTATCCTACTCCTCCCACTGCTAGCTAACATTTCATTTTCCTGCTCCCGCTTGCAGCAAAATCCATAGAAATCTCCAATGCTCTTCTCTCATCCTTTTTTTTTTTTTTAACATCTTTATTGGAGTATAATTGCTTTACAATGGTGTGTTAGTTTATGCTTTATAACAAAGTGAATCAGTTATACATATACATATGTCCCCATATCTCTTCCTTCTTGCATCTCCCTCCCTCCCACCCTCCCTATCCCACCCCTATAGGTGGTCATAAAGCACCGAGCTGATCTCCCTGTGCTATGCAGCTGCTTCTCACTAGCTATCTATTTTACGTTTGGTAGTGTATATATGTCCATGCCACTGTCTCACTTTGTACCAGCTAACCCTTCCCCCTTCCCGTATCCTCAAGTCCATTCTGTAGTAGGTCTGCATCTTTATTCCCATCTTGCCCCTAGGTTCTTCTGATCATTTTTTTTTTCTTTTTTTTTTTTTTAGATTCCATATATATGTGTTAGCATATGGTATTTCTTTTTCTCTTTCTGACTTACTTCACTCTGTATGACACACACAAAGTCCATCCACCTCACTTTACAAATAACTCAATTTCATTCCTTTTTATGGCTGAGTAATATTCCATTGTATATATGTGCCACATCTTCTTTATCTGTTGATGGACACTTAGGTTGCTTCCATGTCCTGGCTATTGTAAAAAGAGCTGCAATGAACATTTTGGTACATGACTCTTTTTGAATTATGGTTTTCTCAGGGTATATGCCCAGTAGTGGGATTGCTGGGTCCTATGGTAGTTCTATTTTTAGTTTTTTAAGGAACCTCCATAGTGTTCGCCATAGTGGCTGTATCAATTTACATTCCCACCAACAGTGCAAGAGGGTTCCCTTTTCTCCACACCCTCTCCAGCATTTATTGTTTCTAGATTTTTTGATGATGGCCATTCTGACTGGTGTGAGATGATATCTCATTGTAGTTTTGATTTGCATTTCTCTAATGATTAAGGATGTTGAGCATTCTTTCATGTGTTTGTTGGCATTCTGTATATCTTCTTTGGAGAAATGTCTATTTAGGTCTTCTGCCCATTTTTGGATTGGGTTGTTTGTTTTTTAGATATTGAGCTGCATGAGTTGCTTGTATGTTTTGGAGATTAATCCTTTGTCAGTTGCTTCATTTGCAAATGTTTTCTCCCATTCTGAGGGTTGTCTTTTTGTCTTGTTTATGGTTCCTTTGCTGTGCAAAAGCTTTTAAGTTTCATTAGGTCCCATTTGTTTATTTTTGTTTTTATTTCCATTTCCCTAGGAGGTGGGTCAAAAAGGATCTTGCTGTGATTTATGTCATAGAGTGTTCTGCCTATGTCTTCCTCTAAGAGTTTGATGGTGGTTCCTATCATTTCTAATTAAATTAATATTTTGAAGTTGCAAATTTTAAAGTATGCATATTGATTTTTATAAGAATAATAATAAATGGAGACTGGCCTTTAAGAGATTAAAATATGCTATAAGAGTGCAACAATTAAGTGCGTGATACTAATACAAGTATAGACCATCACATCAATGGAAGGAAATTAGGAAAATCTATAAAATTAGGGAGGTATTACAAGTTGATAGAATACTGGAAGATAATTTCAACAAAATATTCTGGTAAGCTTTTAAGGCTATCTGGGAATAAAGACTCCATTTAATTTCTCGGGACATACTTTATACCGAAGAATACAGATGGATTAAAGATTTAGTATTAAAAAAGTAACAAATTAGAAGAAAATGTGAATAAATATCTGATTACAAGGTAGAATAACCTTTCTAAGCACATGTGGAAAGGCAGAATCCTCAAAGAAAAGGTTAAAAAAAAATTCAAAAATTTGCCACAAATATAGGAAGAAAAGGTTACTACCTAAATAATACATTTAAAAATTTAGCCTTCCTTTTCCATTCTAATGGGGTTCATTATTTGTACCAACTTTCTTCCTAATGCAAGTTAAATAATGTATTTAAAAATATACTTTAAGAGCTTTGAAGAGCTTCCCAGATAGCAAAGAACTATCAGGCCAAATTCTGGGAGGAAGCATAAACCCAGAGGCATAGGCAGAATTCTAAGAGAACCAAAGCTGCTTTTGTCCTGAAGGCATTTTCATAAATCTTCCAATTTGTGCTGAAGTTAGGCAGCATCATCAAGTTACAAGGGCAGAAATAATGACCTAGAGTCTGCTCAAGGTGGTGAGTGTCAGGATATCCACCCTGCCTCAAGCTGGGACCCCCAAAGGGCTGGACACTGGATAAAATGGTCCTTGTATTTTCCAGAAGGAGAATAAAGATATAGATTAACCTTAGGTGCTAATGTTAAGAATGTGTGTTGTAAATTTAGGATCTGCTAAAATAATAAAAACTGAGTATGTAACATCTAAACTAGTGCAGAAAAAAAAGTGAATGAATAGTCATTCTACAAGCAGGAAAACAATGAAAGAAAAAAAATAGATATATATGTATAATTGCAGAACACAAAATAAGACACTAGATTAAACTCCAAATACATCAGTAATTATAGTCAATATAAATGGCCTAAAAGTTCCAGGTAAATAACAAAGATTAATAAACTGGATGAAAAAAATGGGTGTGCCTGTATTAATAATTATAAAAGGTTTAATTGACCAGGAAGATATAACAGTTATAAATGTGCTTATTCTTAAAGACAGAGCCTCAAAATATATAAAGTTAAATTGACAGACATACAAAGAGAAACAGAAAAATCCATCATCATGGATTATGGAATTTAATACATAATTTATCACATAATTCTCAGTAACTCATAGGAAAGAAAGGGGAAAAAATGATATAAAGGAACAAAAATAACAAACATAATTGACCTACTGGATATACATAGAAACTTGCGGAATAAACATTAGTTATAATATAACTAATATATAATATAAGCAGATGTGAAACAGTTTTTTAAACTGATAATTGAAAATATTAAGTTTAAAGCAAAATTCAGCAAATTCCAAAGGACTGAAATCACACAAATAGCTAGAAAATCTCTTGGAAATTAAGAAAACTATTCATAAATAAGCCATAAGTAAAAAAATAAATTAAAACAGTAAACAGAAAATAATTTGAACTGAATTTTGGGAAGAAACAAAGTTTGAAAATTAATGAGTTTTTATCTCAAGAAGGTATTGTAAATCAAAGAACAGCCAAAGAACTTCAAAGAACATAGAGTAAAGGAAATACTGACTATAACAAAAGATAATAAACTAATAGAAAACAAATATACAATAGAGAGGAATAGCAAAGAAAGAGGTTAATTAAATATAATTAAAATATAAATAAATATTGATGGGAGTGATTATGAAAAAAAGACATACATAAACCAATATCGGGAATGAAAAAGATATTATCACCCTTTATATTACAGACATTAAAATGATGTGGTATATTTTTAAACTTTATGATAATAAGTTTGCAATTTTAAGTGAAATGGACAATTTTCTTTAAAAAAATAGCTTACCAAAATGAGAGAGAGAGAGAAGGGAAAAGAGATTCTGAATTATCCTATAACCG
This sequence comes from Balaenoptera musculus, assembly GCF_009873245.2. NCBI lineage: Eukaryota > Metazoa > Chordata > Mammalia > Artiodactyla > Balaenopteridae > Balaenoptera > Balaenoptera musculus. The sequence continues at coordinate 96,263,830 of NC_045787.1, forward strand.
TTAAAGAAATAGAACCAGTAATATTTAAAAATAAGGCCTTTTTACAAAGAAATCTTTAGTCTAACATGGCTTCACTGAAAATTTTCCAGAAGTTAATAGATAAAACAAGTTTCCTGTCTTACATAACCTACCAGAAAACAAAAATTGAGGTAATACTCCCAGCTCATTTTACAAGACCATAATAACCTTGAAATCAAAATCCAACAAGGAAAAAATGAGAAAGTAAAAGTACTTGTCATTTTCACTTATGAATGCACATGTGAAAAATCTTAAAAACAAAAAATAGCAAATGAAATTCAAAAATATAGAAAAAGCTTAATATATCATAACCAAATTGATCGTGTGACAAGAAGACAAGGTATTTAAATATGAGAAAATCAATTAATAGTTATTTGATTAGAGAGAAAATTATCCTATCATCTCAATAGATGTGATAAAAAGTGGTAAAATTAAAAATTATAATGAATATGCTATTAAAAGAATAAAAAAAATACCTCTTATCAAACTTAGCCAATTCCTTCATCTGATAAACTATTTTTTAAACTATATATCATACTTAATGATTAAATAGTAAAAACATTTTCCTTGAATGTACAAGATGAGGATCTCATACTGGAGGTTCTATGCAGTTTGGTAATGGGATGAAAATTATAGGGATTAGATAAGAAGGAACAACAGCCTCATTACTTTTGGATGATGTGATTGTATATGTAGGATTTCTAAAATATACACATAAATATTTTTATTTAATAAAAGAGTTTATTGAGATTGCTAGACTCAAAGTAAGTTTACAAAAATAAATTTCATTTCTACATACAAGTAATAAAAACAAAATGTAAGAGATACTATTTATAACGGTATAAAACATATAATATCTAGTAATAAATACAACAAAATATATATAAAACCTCTGCAAGGAAACTTACAAAAAGTTTACTGAGAAACATTAAAGCAGGCCTTAATAAATTGTGAGAGGTACCATATTTACAGATTGAAAGACTTACTATTTTAAAGATTTCCATTCTTTCCAAATCAATTTATCGCTTGAATTTATTCCCAACCAAATCCCAGCCAATTTTTATTGTTAGTTTTAAAATGTATATAAAAGTGCAATGTCTTCGAGACATCCTTGAAGAAAAAGAACAAGATGGGAATTTCTGTAATACCAAATATCAAGATATATTTTAAAGCCAAAATATTTAAGACAATGTGGCATTAACACAAGAATAGACATATAGAGAAGTAGAACAGAAACACACACACACATCTATGGACTTAATATACAGCAGAAGAAGTGCTGCAGATCAGTGGGAAAGAATAGACTTTCCAATAAAATTCTGATTCCTTATCATGGTCTAAAACATCTTACACCCAGCTACTCCTCTAAAGGAATTTCCTACTGTTACCCATACCCCTCACTCTCTACCCGCTATGCCATCCTGCTCACAACTGCTCAAATGTACCAGACATATGCCTGTCTCAAAGCCACTGTCCAACTGGTCCTTCTGCATGGCATGCTTTGCCCCCAGATGTTCCCATGGCTTATCCATTCACTGCATTTATATTTTGTTCAACTATCATCTTTTCAGAGTGGTTTTCCTTGACCTGTCTTTAAAAAATAGGCATCTACCTTATATTTTATCTCATTACCCTGCTTCATTTTCCTTTGTCATCTACACTCTCTAGATGAGATGGACTTTTTTTTTTCCCTCTGTGTCCCTAGCTCCTAGTTCATTACCTGAGACACAGTATTTCCTCATAAATATATGCTGGATACATGAATAAAATATACAAAAAATGTTCACCCTTACTGGTATTCAAAGAAAACACTTCAAAGAAGATACCATTTTTCTTCTCTTAAATAACAAAGACTTTGAAATTTAAATACTCAACATCATTAAGCAAGGAAAGAGATAGGCCCTCCTGTAAACAGCTGTAGGAAGACTCCTGGTACAAAAACCATCAGATAAATTAAGAGCCTTTACAATAAATTCCTGACTTAATATTCTATAACTGGAAATCACACCCAAGAAAATAATTTTAAGATGTAGTTGTTACATGAACAATGTATGTATCATGGCATTAACGATAAAAACAAAATAATGTAAACATCAACAAGCAGGATAATAGCTAAGTAAATCTTATACATTCATAGGATGCAATATAATGTGTCATTTAAAATGAAGTTTACCAATAGTTTAAGTTATGTGGGAAAAGCATATGATAATATTAAGTGAAAAGCATGGATATAAAATTACTTGCATAATAGAATATGAAGAAAAGAACTAAGGTATACATAGAAAAACAGAGGAGGTAAATATATCAAAATGTTAACAGTAATTATATATACTATGAGTGATTTAATTTCAAAATAATTTTCTGTGTTTTCCTGGCCAGGAAAACACAGAAAATAAAGTCCTTGATCAGAGCATTTTCTTCAACATGAGATCTTTTGTTTTTCTCCAGTATTTTTTCATAAATTGGTCAAGCACATGTCAGTTGTCTTATGAGGGTTCAATGCTCTCTATTAGTGGTATTATGCCACTCACATCTCCTTGTCGGACCACTTGACACTCTTTAAGCAATTCATTTTACCAAAGAATTCTTTTCCTATCCTATTTTGCTTTGACCTGCTTCAACCCGGATATCTTTCCTTACTGTCTTACAGCCATACACACTTTCTTCTCTGAAGCAATTGTGATTCCAAAGATATGCCTCTGACTGAGTTTTCACTGTCATGTATGATCTCATCCCACTTTCCCTTCCTCCTGTTTCTATCCACCTCCTCAGTCACCTGCCCTGCTGGCCCTTCTGTCTTCTTGTCCAGCATCTCCAGGTGTTGCAGTTTCTGCTTCTGAGGGGCAGCCTTCACTGTTCTTGGAGGATACAGAATATTTACTCAGCTCACAGACTGTGGGACCGGGGAGACCAGGGGCTGGTACAGCCTCAGGGCATGCAGGCAGTGCACTGCTTCACAGCCAGGACTTCAGGAGAAGCTGAAAGGAGACTCAGCATGTGTGAGTTTGCTTCAACAACTCTGGAGTCCACTTCCCCAGACTCACAGGAGCCTGCGTACTCTGAAAATTCCAGAACCACTTTTACATCACCGTTGGATTTCTACTTACTTTATTGGCCTACAGAGGAATCCAGAGGCAAAAGTTATACCTATCCTCCAAGTCAGTGTGAGAAAGGAGAGAGAACCCACAAGCTGGACTCCCCAACAACAGGCAATCAAATTTTGGTAAAGGAAGGAAGAGTCTATTTTCTATTTCTCAGTTTAAGGTGGTTCCATTTCCCCAGTGTGTGACCTTATACACTTGGATGGCTTCTTTCTGCAAAACACTGTGATGTACTTCATCTGTGTACCTGATATGTCACTCTGGAGGCTTAGCTGAAGCAGTATAGCAATTTTGTATGTCTTCTGTCATCTTCTATATTTCTCTTTTGCTTTGCCCATCAGTTTATTTTCCTCTTGAGCAGCTGAGAGCACATGGAAACTCCTCAACAAACTGTGCTAGGGAAGCAGAAGCTATGTCTCTCCCACTCTTACCAATGTGTTACCCTGTCATGAATGCTTCATGGGAGATCTCTGCTTGCTATTAAGATCTACACTTACAGCAAGCAAGACATGCAATAATTTCTCTATTGTTCTATATCAGTGCCTTTGCTTTCCCAATAACTAATAACTGTGGAAAGTACTATAATTAGGTATTTTAACTTAGCCTTAACCTAACCATGCCACATTCCACTGCCAAATGTCTCTCAAGATCATCTACCCAGAGTAGAGATTAATAAGGCTTCAATCAGGTGAACTATATATCTAAAGACAAGTTTTTGCCAATATAACACAACCAAACCATCAATATTTTCAAAGCTGAAAATACTTACATCACTCCTGCCTCTATCAGTACCCCAGTGGCTAAGACACTGAGAAGAGTAAGTCAAATATGTCTGGTACATAAACTACTGATCATATTAATCATATTTTCAAATTGTATTCAAAATTATAATTGTTGACGGCCTTTTTTCCTGATTTAACCAGGCCAATTTACTTTAATTCATGTGGTATTTCTCAAAGAACTGATAATCCTGATATAGTTTCAAAAATAGAAATTCACCCAAGTAAACTTCAGGAGTTCATCTCCTGATCTCTTTATCAGTCCCTTCTCAATAGTCTGTCAAAAGAATTTTCATGCCCATAAATCAAGAATAACTATCAGCAGACACAGTCACTCACGTCACATTACCAAATAAATTTATTTTTAAACATATTTCTACATATTCTAATACAGTCTTTATTGCCTGTCAGTAGATGATAACATACATGGCTTTCACAAGTTCATGAAAATTGCACAGTTGGTAAATTTTAGAGTGAGATTTTTAATACTGGGAGATAAAAGTTTTTTAGAGTAAGGGATCAGGATTTTATATGCTAAGAATGACCTTTCGTCCCATAATGGGAATAAGACTAGGACTCTGTAGTCATACTTTGTAGATCAGGTTTGAGGAGTGAGAGAAGACCGAAGGACCAAGGGCAATGACATCATTCTTGCATGGTTTGAAAGACCCAAAGACCAAGACTAACAGTCCAAATATAAACCTCATGAGAACCTGATGAGAAAAAAAAAAATAGGAGCATAGAGGAAATAAGAGGGTGGCGATACAAGTACCCAAGGCCCTACTTTCAATCCCCTCGGCAGCCTGCTGGCATATTAAAGGCCACTGAGGAGCTACACAAGAATCCCCTCTTAGGAAGTTTTCCAGGTTTGTATGGTAGCAGGAGATCTGTGATCTGAGAGGAAGAAACAAAGTCCTTTGATACGACTGGAGCCCTTCCGCAAGGCCCAGTAGAAGGCCCGAGGCAAACAAGGTACAGGCACCCCAGTGTTCACTGCAGCACCATTTACAATAGCCAATATATATATATATATATATATATATATATATATATATACACACAATAGAATATTACTCAGCCACAAAAAATAATGAAATAATGTTATTTGTAGCAACATGGATGGACCTAGAGATTATCATACTAAGTGAAGTAAGTCAGAGAAAGACAAATATCAAATGATATCACTTATATGTGGAATCTTAAAAAAAAATGATACAAATGAACTTATATACAAAACAGAAATGGACCCACAGACATAGAAAAAACAAATTTATGAAAGTCTGAGTGGGATGAATTGGGAGATTGGGATTGACATATACACACTATTGATACTATGTATAAAATAGATAACTAATGAGAACCTACTGTATAGCACAGGGAACTCTACTCAATGCTCTGTGGTGACCTAAATGGGAAGGAAATCCAAAAAAGAGGGGATATATGTATACGTATAGCTGATTCACTTTGCTGTACAGTAGAAACTAACACAATATTGTAAAGCAACTATACTCCAATAAAAATTAAAAAAGGAAAAAAGACAACAAACTTATGGTTACCAAAAGGGAAAGGCAGGGAAGCGATAAATTCGGAGTTTGGGATTAACATATACACACTACTGTATAAAAAATAGATAAACAACAAAGTCCTACTGTATAGCACAGGGAACTCTACTCAGTATTTTGTAATAACCTATAATGGAAAAGAATCTGAAAAAGAATATATGTATATATATATATTATATTTTATATGTATAATATATATTTTATATATACAATATACATCCAAATCATTTTGCTGTACACCTGAAACTAACACAACATTGTAAATCAACTATACTTCAATAAAACAATAAGTAAATAAAAATGAGAAATAAAAAAAAAGAAGGCACTTCTCTGCAGCCCACACTGCACTCACCTCCCTGCATTTTCTGCAGGAGAGTGACTGGCCTCCAGGCTAAGATTTCTCTCATAGCCTGCCACATTTTCTCTCTAAAAGGTAAAATTAACATCTTCAACAACTTTTCCCATTTTTTAAAACTATTGCTCTTTTATGGAATTGCATTGTTTTCTTGTGAGGTAAAGTCACTTCTAAACCAAATTGGACAAACCATAGTTGACTCAAACATATGTTTTCCAAGCAGTTTTATTCCATTATCTAAGAATTTAGCACCACTCTGCAGTCCTAAGTGGCATCAGAATACACTTTCACTACAGAACTGTCAAAATATAATACAGCCTGCAATAAAACCTAGTAAGTAAATAAAGTAACAAAACCAACTTCCTTTTCAAAGGGCCAGTGCAGTAATATTTTAATATGTATTTCTGATGCAAGATACTAATATCTTACTAAATACATTTATTTGCAGTTTATATATCTTATTGCCAGGCCCATAAATTATTCGGGTTTAGTTGTGATTTTTGTTAACAGTATTATCAAACTCAAAAATAAAAGGAGAAATTTGGCCAGTTGGGAAGGAGCTGAAGTAGAATCGTATGCCTAGCACATCGTAGTGATTTTTCTGGAATACACTAAAATATTGCCAAAGAACTGTGGATTACTGCAAGTAGACTGATATCAATTTCTCTATACTATGGGGGTGACTTTCAAGATGGGGATTTTTCTTTTTTTGTCTTCTACTATAAATGTATATCTTTTTCTTTTATTCCTGCTTTCTTGACCCAGCTTCTGAAACAACATAATCAACAATTTATTTTTCCTTGGGTTGCTTTCTGTTTGTACATCTTTCAACTCAGTGTATTTCTTGAGGTAACTACATGTGTCTCTTGCTTTGTTCAAGGCACACAACTGAATTCATTTTATACATGAAACAAACAAATAAAACATGGGATGGACATTTCTAAAAGGTGACATTCCATCTTGGTTCAATAAAATAAAAATAATTCTCTTTTTAAAGAATAATCTTTCTCTGTATATTAGATTTGGGACATGCATACAAATAATAAGAAAAAAGAAAATATAGCAATGAGAATGTGAACATCTAGAATACTTTAAAATGTTGATGGAAGCCTTGTCATTTTTTCCCCACATATACCAGCGTAAGAAAGGCATTGAACTCATAGGGCTCCTCTTCTAAGCCATCGGTGGGAATCGTATGGCCTCCATGTAGCTAAAGGGATACCTACTAAGATCCAGATCAACTTGCCGTCCTCATATTTGTTCCACTGCAAAGATACTCTTCAAAATTTCTGAGTTGACAGCTATTGCTTAGACAATTTTTTAATCATTTTGACAGTCACAGTTTCCATCATTAGTAGGGCAAACTGACAAATTATCAATGACATATTTACACTAGCAATGGCATCCCCTGGCAGCCAAGATGCTGGAAAACATACTTGAGTAGCAACATGTATAGAAAGTACTAGCTCACCATCTGGTTGTCTCGGTTGAGAGGTGGAGAGAGTTCTTTTGTTTGAACAAGGCAGTGTTGAGAGTGTGACTGGTTCAGTGAAATTCATGAAATGAAAGTTTCTGTTGCTTGTCAAAGTAATATTTTCCCCATGGAAGGCTATGTTGCTTCCCAACGAGAAGCAAGTGAATCCTGTTTATATGGCAGTTCTTATCCTTCCTGGGAAGAGTAAGCCTAAGTTACCAGGAAAATTATGTGTATTTTCCCAAACGTCCATTCCCTGAAAGCTATCAATGTCTCCAAAAATGTCAACCAAGCATATGATACACAGCGTCTTTGCATTCTTACACAGGTGTATTCTTTCCTTAGACGAAGGTCATTTGTCAGCAGTAATAACTTTACTAATATTCAGACAAGTTATAGATCAAGTAAAATGATTTGCATGTTCTACAGAATCGCTTAATGTATGGGCCTTTAGCTAGTCTCATATGAAGTCTGATATGTCACATCAGAAGAATATGGAAAATATTATCCACTTATGCGTATAATGGTTATCAGCATAGACAATTGTCAGAATTTCCGGGTTTGAATCTCAGCTCTGACACTATCTGTGTGTCCTTGGGCAAGTAACTTAACCTCTCTGTGCCTTAGTTTTATAATCCATAAAATGATTATGTTAATAAAGCTTCCCTGAAGGGGTTGTTTTGAGGATTAAATGAGGATACATATGTACGGCACAATTTTCTGGCATTTTATAAGTAATCCGTACATGTTAGATTTTATTATTACTATTGTTATTATTATCACTACAAATAAAAAACTGATTCACTTTGCTGTACACCTGAAACTAACACAACATTGTAAATCAACTATACTCCAATAAAAATTTTAAAAAAAGAAAGGAAATGTTATCCATATATCACTTTGCTGTTCTGCACAGAGCTTATTTGCACGAATGACGCTGTTCATATGAATCACTTCCCCTCTTCTAGATTGGAGCTTCTTGAGGATGAACGTCTGTGAGCTCTTCCCTTCTTAATTCAACACCAATCACACGCGTTAATCATGGGCCCTGCCACATGCACCACCTCTTCTGAGGGAAGCTGCCTTGTCTCCTCGGGTCCCACAAGCTTTGCTCTACCAGGCTGTAAAGCCAAACACAGACCTCTCCTAGGAATGCAAATCCTGTGACATGGAAAGAATCAGTGGGCCTGCAGTAGCTGAGGGTTTGTATCAAAGGAAGGACATAGCTAGAACAGGGCCATGAGGGATCAGAGTGGAAATTTATATGAATTATGAGAAGAAAGAAACACGAGTAGGAAAAAGCTGCAAGGAAGAAAAAAATCTAGAGTAAGAGGGTGAGGCAGTCCATGAGAAGTGGGAAGAAGTGGGCGGAGAGAGAAGGGGGCAGAGAGAGCTAGAGATGGAGGATCTGAGAATGTCTTTCAACAATCTTCCAGTCTCAGCCCCCTCAGCCCTCCTATCATCCAGGCCTGACATTGTGATTTTACCTAAAGTTTCATATACCAAGGATCCTCATTCTTGATCTTCCCAATAAGCACCTCTGTTAATGGAGTTATTTAAGAGGGATTTTGAACAAAGGAAGGTATATTAACTATACTCTCTTATATTCTGTATTTTTGACGCTCTGATATCTGGAGCCTCAATGACCCCAGAGGGACTACCCCTCCCAGAACTAGCTACTTCCTAGAGATAGTAAAACAACTTGCCTGGGAGCCCCTAGAGCCCCTAGAGCCCAGAGCCCATAGCAACCATGCAAACTGCCCCAAATCCTACCTCTGCTTCCCCTACTTCTCCTCTTTCCTCCTGAGGAAACCACAGGAAGGGTTCAGCCTCCTACCCCCTCTCTCTCTGCCTGCTCATCTCTCCTCTCTGCTTCCCATGCGACCCTGCATGCTGTGCTATGCTGTCTCCAGGGGACTGTGAGTGTAATAACGACTTCTGTCTTCATGACAATCATTTCTGTGTCTGTGTGTCTTACCACATCTGATTAAAACAAATCCAGCTACCGTTAAAAGAGAAGGCCAGACTCACAGGTGAGCAAGAGTAATACATACTTGAAAATGGTAGGAACCTCAAGGGGACAGATTCAAGAGGCCAGGGACAGCAGAGTGTGAATAAATGATTTCTGGTTGTGAGTAGCAGAAAATGCTTAGAAGGAGTAGAATTTGAGATGTATGCTGAATGACAGGCAGAATTTAGACACAAATGATGGAGCAGGGGAAAAGACCAGCAGAGGGACTGGCCTGAGCACAGGTGGAGACGGGTAGAATGTATAGTGGAAAGGAAGCCTGATGAGACCCGAGGAGGCCAGGCCTGGAGGAAAGCTCAGAGCCGAGTTCACATTTATGTTTCCTTGAACTATTAGCCTTCTATTATAGTTGTAATAGTTAGAGTAGGTGCTATGGACTAAATTGTGCCCAACCCCCTGCACACACACACACACACACACACACACACACACACACACACAAAACAAATTCATATGTTGAAGCCCTAACCCCTAATGTGATGGTATTTGGAGATGGGGCTTTGGGAGGTAATTAAGTTTAGATGAGGCCCTCATGATGGGATTAGTGCCCTTATAAGAAAAGATACCAGAGTGTTTGTGCCCTCTCTCTCTCCCTCTCTCTCTCTCTCTCTTCCACGTGAGGACACAGCAAGAAGGTGAACCTCTGCACAGCAGAAAGTTAGTCTTCACCAGGAAACCATATTAGCTGGTACCTTGATCTTAGACTTCCCAGCCTCCAAAATGTGAGAAATAAATTCCCGTTGTTGAGGCCAGCCACTCCATGGTATTTTGTATGGCAGCCCAAACTGACTAACACAGGAGGGAAGGGCTCAAGCAGAATGCCAACTCCCAAAACGAACTTCTGAAAACCTAATTTTGTCATTGCCTTGTCGTGTAGTTGCTAACTTGATGAAAGCTGGTGTCTGGCAGGAGAGGACATACATACAGATAAGGTAACGATAATGATGCAGCTTCTGAGGCTGTTTGCCTTTATGGCCTTAACACCATTTCCAGGAGTAAATGTTTCCATCACAGTGTGACAAACGTAATAGGTTTTGGAAGGCTCATTTTCAAAAATTAATAGTACACATGCTGTGTGAAAACATTATGTTCAGAGGCATGTTTTCAAAGTTTCTAATAGAGTATCTTAAAGGAATCATCCTAAAATGAAGTCATAAAGTTTCACAATGTGCGATTCTAGTAATAGCGCATGGGAAATAGATTTATAACTGAAGGGTATGAGAAGGTAACAAAAAACTGGGGTATTGTCAGTGTTTCTGTTCCATTAATTTTTAAAAATTACTTTAATTATATGCTTTCCCCAGAGTACAATGGGGAATCAGTTAGTAGGTGTTTATGAAGAACTGAGAGGGAAAAAAATACTCAAACAACATAAGTAATAAACCAGAGAGGAAAAGCTAGCTTCTATTCCCACCAGGTGTCATTCAGAAAACCTGGTAAAAAATAATCTACTTCTGCATACTGAATTCAAGGGAATATTTTTATTCATTCACTTCACAGAGGTTGTTTAGAAGTTACTAGGATTAGCAGTTGTTTGGTCATTTGTTTATTTCTAACCTCTAGAAAGGTCAAGGAAGAGAACCAGGTACAAACACATGGAGCCAAATGTGAGTGTGCCATCTTTAACATATAAAGATGAAGCCATAAATAGACAAAATACTTGGAGTTTTTCCCAGTGGTGACAAATGCTCCTGATACATTTAATTTTACTCTTACCCATGTCTCCCTGTGACCAGGTAGACATTTGCAAAGTAATCACTGGTTAAAAGCACAAGCTTTGGAGTGAGATAGCTCTGATCTTACTTTCTAGCTTGGTTAGTTACTAAGTATGGGACCTTGGCCAAATCATTTGCCCCCCATGAGTCCAGGTGTCCTGACGAGTGAAGGGTATGTGAAGTGTACACTCAGCTGAAAGGGAAATTGTGAGGATTCATTTAGAGAAGGTATGTGAAGCACCTGATATTTAGTAGGTACTGACAACAAAAACAAAATCCACTATTCTTGCAAAAAAGCCTGACAGCTGGCTCCAGCCATGGAAACACATCGCCAAAGGACGAATGACCCTCCCTGCTGCCTCCAGAACTGACCGATGGCCTCATTACCACCAGCAGAGCTAACTGGCCAACAAGCATGGAAAACAGGAAGCGCTGAAGGCAAATCACTACCTATGTGACTAAAGAAACATCAAAAAAGAAGAAATGGGGAAATTGGTTAGAAGAGGTCAGATCAGTCAAGGAGAAAACAGACCCCCACTCTAAGGTCATGTGGAGACTGACCTGTAAATGACTTTGCTGAAAATGTTCATTCATAAGCAAACTCCTACATGGTATTTTCTCTCTCCGTATTTTAGTCCCTTATCCACCCGCAGCCTCACTTCCTTATTTCAGTGTTGCAACACTTCCAACGCCCTCCTCCCTCCTTCCTCATTAAGGAGGATGCATTGAACAGGCCACATGGAGAGACTTACACTGCCATGGCTGTCAGTAGGAATTCTAGCCCAGTGATTTACTTCAACAGCAAATTCAAAACTAGGCCCAGAAATCCTTCATTATCATTTAATATGAATCTATTTCATTAACTAATTTAAAATCATGCATAATTCATCACATGCATTGTTCACTTATAGTTTAGCATTTATTTCCCTAGATGTGGTCTCTATATTAGCTTGGCCTCATTTTTCTTGCATAAAATGATTGAGATATATGACATTTCTTTATCAATGGAAATAAGATGGCTCTTTATTCTTTGTCAAATTGGGTCACAGATTTCCCTATGTAACATAATATTTCCCAACTTGTATTTTCAAAACCCTTTCCTATACATTCTCATTTTATTCTTCTAATAGTCAATTTTTATCAACCTGATTGTGTTATCTATTTATTTTAAAAACAAGGACTCTGTGACATTTTATTTATTTATTTTAAAAGCAAAGACTCTGTCACATCAAGAAGCTGAGAAATTTGTTCAAGTAAAATGTTGTGATGGTTTTAAATCTAGAATTCAAATCCCCTGCCTTCTAAGTCCTCCAATTTTCTAAGCAAAAATTCAAAATTTGGTGTTTTTATATCTTGATAAATTATCTATATGAAAACAGTAGAGAATAAGCAGCAGCTATAGGGTTAATGAATCAGTTTAAGTCCTCTCTATAAAAATCATCATCATCATAAATAAAGTACTGTCTTAAAATGTAGATTTTATTATTATACAGGTATAGTGAGGCCAATAGATCAGCAGACAATTGCTATGGAAAAATTACTTTGTTACTCATAGTTCCCAAAAGGAAGGGGCATGCCACTGCCACACAGGGGCCAACACAGAAGCACCAGTCACTCAGGAGGCAGAGGGAGCAAGGGGAAAATTCAGGCAAGAGCCTTTATTGTGGCTTCCATGGGAAGGAATGGGTAAGGCAGAGAAAGCAGGTTAGGATTGGTAGTCTGAAAAATGTCAGTGCACTCTGGGGCATAAGGATTGTGCCTAGTTGTCTGATGCCTGGTCCTGGGATGATTAAGGCAGAGGAATACTGGTTCTGAGTGTAAGAAACCAAGACAGGAGGTGGTGGAGGTATGGGTTCTGGATTGATGAGTTCATATATATGAAAGGCACCCTTGCAAGTGAGTCACTTACTATCTCTAGGAATTGGCCAGCCCCCTGGGAGGAGTAGTCTCTCCAGGGTCAGCAAGGCCCTAGATGTCATAGCATCAGAAACACAGGGTTAATACAAATACCTGGTCCTTCATAAGAGCCAGACACGGTGCTAAATTTCCAACATGCGTTATCTTACAAATACCTCCTAACAACCCTGCAAAGTAAATTCATCATCATCATCATCATCACCATCATCAGCATCATCTCTGTTTTAAAGATGGGGGACCTGAGATTTAGAGACAATAGGAACTTGGCATGAATCACACAGCTAGTAAGTGGGGGGGATAAGAACTTGACCCTCTCCAGCCTAGCTACAAGGCTTGCGCTTTTAACCACTGCACTACAGAATCTACTCAGAAAATTCAGGAAATATCATTGATGACTTTAATTTTTCCAGGATGTTTCCATTAGCCCCCAAATCAAATCCAGGTTATCACGCCCCTAAGCCAATCAGTTAGAATAGTTTGTGTTCAGGTAACACAGGTGAGAATCTGCTGCGTGACTGGGAGTGGAGATGGGAGTTAAGAATAAACTGAGAAATCTGAGAAAAGTCTCTTGACTTAGGAGTTGTGCAGTCAAACTTCAAAGTAAGTCTTCTGACAACTATTCTTTTATTATAGATTCTGTCTCTTTTCAAACTTACCTTGAGTTTTTGTCTCCAACTCAGCCTGCATAGCACTGTCACAGAGCAGCCAAGAGAAAGAGAGTAATCTCCAAATCTCAGAGATGAGGTGTGAGCTCACAAGGCCATTGGAAGGATAAGTGAGTTTAAAATATTATGGTATAGAGCTCAGAAAAACAAATGGGTATGTGAATCCTGTTGTTTATAATGTAATCTGAGCAAGGCCAGAGAGAGATTCACCTAAAAGGGAACATCCAGAGCTCTCAGTTGAATTCAGGGATCTCCCAGGAGGCAAACACTTCCTAAAGATGCCTGTTCTGCCACAGTAATCAGCTCAGGCACGTCCCACTGTCACCAAGGCTGGCTAGCAAAGCCTTTGGGTTCCCTGGTTACCACAGTTAACGGTGCCAACCCCACTGTAACAGAAAATCAATGACTCTGTATATTACCAGTAGCAGCACCCACCTCTACATCCATACCACACCCATCCCCCCCTACCCCGACACACAGACATTGCCAGAGCACTGTGGAGTCAGCAGAAACATCTTAAGAAGATAAGGAATCACTCTAAATTGCAGCATCTTAGTAAATGTACTGAAAGAAAGAAAAAGAAAGAAAAAGGTCCCAGCTCTAAGGAGTAAGTCTTCTCTTCATTCCAATTTAGTTACCGATTCCCTCTTGAGTCACAGGTCTCCAATAGTGTACTGACATTTCATAGTAAGTGGAGCTATTTTATGAGTAGAGGGACTATATACTTTATTATCTAAACTGAGACACTTTTTTTTTTTTTTGGCTGTGTTGGGTCTTCGTTTCTGTGCGAGGGCTTTCTCCAGTTGCGGCGAGTGGGGGCCACTCTTCATCACGGTGCGCGGGCCTCTCACTATCGCGGCCTCTCCCATTGCGGAGCACACGCTCCAGACGCGCAGGCTCAGTAGTTGTGGCTCACGGACCTAGTTGCTCCGCGGCAGGTGGGATCTTCCCAGACCAGGGCTCGAACCCGTGTCCCCTGCATTGGCAGGCAGACTCTCAACCACTGCGCCACCAGGGAAGCCCTGAGACACTTTTTGAGTGTGCAAGGGGTCACTATTAATCTTTACACAGGAACAACGCGCACAACTGGGTTCTGTTCCAGATAAACAGGAGTGTGTAAGCACCTGATGTGTGGCAAAGAGAGGACCCAGCTCTCCCTGACAGTCAAGTGGCTTCTGAGATTCTCATCCTCACTTATTATCTGTGAGCCCTTAGACACCAGAGCGTCGGCATCTGAAAGCCACTTTGTGTTTAGGTTATTCTATAAGGGTTCTCCCATAGGTCTAAGCAAAGTGAAGTTCAAGGTTTACACAGCCTTCTGTGGGAAATTATGGCAATATTAAAGAATGGTAGGCTTCACAATCTGAATTTACCCCGATCCCAAAAGGGGTCTCCAAAACGTTCTAGGATACCTACGAACTTAAGATATCACTAAGAATATGGAATGTTACAGAGCCAAGAAAAGGTACGATCTGAACAAAATTAAGAGAAAATGGCTTGTCCCCATATCACTTGAGCTCAAATGTGAAGGAAAGAAAATTTATGAGGTGCTACTACAACCACTGGCTATAGAAAGGCTAAACATCTGAAAGTTAAAAGGGGACCAAGAGCCAATATCTCTAAGCCAAGGTACAGGGACATTCCTCCTTTAATTATATGTGTAATATTGCTTCAGAAAATGTTGATTATCTACATATCCTCATGAAGCAGAAAATCTAGTAAGGCGCTATAAAAAGTAGACATACACACATAAGAAGAACTTGGTGAGTACCTTAAAAGAGACAACAATAAACAGCTAAGAGGTCTCAAAGGAAGAAAATGTCAAGGCTGGTGCAAGGTGATTTTAATATTGAAGGAGCAAGAAGGTTTCCTGGAAGAGGCAGAATTTGAAACCAGCACTGAAAGATGGAAAAGATTTTGACAGTCGAAGGAAGATAAGAGGCATTCATTCTGGGCACAGATAATGCTATAAGCAAAGGAAGAAAGTGAAATACTCCCATTGTTGGAGTGCAAGACTAGAAAGGTAGGTCAGGGGCCAGAATGTGAGAGGATCATCAAGTTAAGTAGCTTCTAATACAGACTTTCTTCACAGCAATTGCAGAAGAATGATCCAGTTACAATCTCTGAAAATTTGCCATGATTGTAGTGACTATTCATGAGAATTAGCAGACTTTTGGGAAATAGAATATTGATGGATGTATTTGTACTCTCAGATCCAAAGGTAAAATCCCCCAAGTCAGTCCCAGCTGTGGGTAACCTAGATAAATAATGAAACTGTAAATTTTTTTTTAATCTAAAAGCAAAAACAGCAAAAGTGAGGTTGCAAACTAGCAAAGGCTCTCTTCGGATTTTTGCACATTAAAGCCTTACATAATAAGGTATAGTTATTTCTGAATATCATAAAAACTTTAAAGATGCTTTAAAATGCTTTTGAATTTCATGAAAGTGAAAGATGGTCTTTCTTCAGAACAACACAGTAGAATAATTAGGACAATACCTCATGATTCCTATAGAACGTCTTACAAACTATTTACTAATAATAGTAGCTAACAGTTAAATAGTTCTTGCTATGTGCCCAGTACAGTTTCAAACACTTTACATATATTTATGGAAACAACCCTTAGTTCAAATGAAATTTTAGGCCAAGTCAAGATAATAATAAGACAACTCTACATAAGGAGCCCTGAGGATCTCCTGGACCCTGAGGAAACAGAGTTTTTAAACCACTGTCACAGACTTTGCATGGAGGTGGACACCGTAAACCCAGTGCCAGGGAATGCTTGCATAGCTCCTACTTTGAGAACCATGGGAATATTAAAGAGTAATGGTGGGTATGTTTATTTGCCCTATACAAAATTAAAAAAAAAACAAAATTGTTATTGGTTGCCAACATTTTAAAAATAGGAGATTTGATATTAAAATTTGGATGTCTGGCTTCTCTTAGAAAATTTGAAAATTTGGAACCATGGATCCTATCCTCTTTCATGACAGCCATGTCATATAGGGCAGAATCCTAGGGGGACCCTTTAGACAGTCTACGAGCTCTGGTCTTCAGCTCACCACTGTCCCCACTCAGCCCTTTTCCTGGCCTTGAGGTATTGGGTTTGAAAATTTGGCTTAGAGTGTGAATTTCAAATGCTGAATATAGATTACCTGGAGGTATGGCTCGGATATAGTTGCTGGATCAGGAAGAGGTTCACTTAGAATTTTTCAACTCAGCTAGGATAGAGTGGAGGTCCAGATAATGTGAAAAACCAGCTAGTTTTCCATCTTTTTTTTTTTTTTTTTTTACCTTTTGTTATAGAATTCTTCCATGACAGAACTAGAGATGATCTAGCCCAACACCCTCCTTTTATAGATACAGACACTTAAGCCCAGTTGGCTGTGGAATCAACCCTAGGACTCTAGTTGTGGGGTTTTCTCATATACTACTGGCTCTCAACACCACCAAACTTCTGACAGACTATTAAGGGTTGTCCTCATCCCCTGAAAATAGTGTTCTTTTGGTCCATTCTTAAACACTTTAATTTATTGCTATTGAAGTTTATATCTATATATGTGTATATATGTATGTATATATATTGTGTATAAATATTATATATATATTTATTATATATTAATATATTTATATTACATATGTATACATATTATATGTGTGTGTGTGTTTAAGAGAAAAGAGAACAGATGTGGTTTAACCTGAAGTTAAGTGAAAGAACTGGGAAGACAAATAAATGGTTCCAATCATTAAATGTACATTATGGAAATTAGCCAGCTTTCTGTTTTTAAGAAAGGCATAGTCCATCATTCAAGGATGACATCTAGTTGATTTCTTTTCTCCTGTAGGTAATAACAGCAGGGACTGAGCATGGCCTCGAACTTAAAAAACACTGAACCAACCCATTAAAATTTATAGTCCTATTCCAAAAGCAAAGAGAAACCTCTAGAGATCTTTCTTGGCTTGGCCTCAAGTTCTAATTATGCCTCATAAAGGGATTTCTTAATTCAAGAATAGCTTCTTTGAAGATAAAAAATAAAATGATAAACTAAGTGTTCATGTGTGAGTATCTCAGAAGGGTCATAGGCAGGGCTAGAAAGGGAAAAATTTTCATGTACTAAGACCTTTCCAGCATAGCATTGTCTATATGATCAGCTGTATTTGTTTGCTCGGGCTGCCATAACAAATACCAGACTGGTGGCTTGAATAACGGAAATTTATTTTCTCACAGTTTTGGAGGCTGGAAGTCTGAGATCAAGGTGTTGACAAGTTTGGTTTCTCCCGAGGCCTCTCTCCTTGGCTTGCAGATGGTTACCTTCTTGCTATGGCCTCACATGACCTTTCCTCTGGGCACACACATTCCTGGTATCTCTGCCTCTTCTGATAAGGACACCAGCCCCACTGGATTAGGACCCACCTATATGAGCTCACTTAACCTTAATTAGTTCTTTAAAGGCCTTATGTCCACAAACAGTCACATTCTGATATATTGATGGTTAGTACTTCAAAACGTGAATTTTGGGAGAACACAGTTCAGTCTGTAACATCAGAACAAGGCAAAAGAGAAGAAAACAAATCAGAGGGACCAGAATAGAGATCTCGGTTTAGTCACAGTTTGCTGATACATAAGATCCCTCTACTGGATCCACAGAATTTGTATTCCACTGATACATGGGTCAAACTGCCATAGAATTGCAGCAAAAGTGTGATCTCCTCCCCCAGCCATATTCTAATACGTCTGTATGCTGCTGGCATACATCACTGGGACAAAGTCTGCAGAGCCAGGGCTAGGAGGCACTCAGAGTTGGCACTTGCAGAACTCTGAGAGTCAGCACCCCCTTGAAGGCTGCACCTTGGATAACTCTCTTGGTTCATCCTAGTCTTGGCCCAAGGACATCCAATGATGAGGACAATAGCACCAGAAAGAGCTGAAGCTGAGAAGTCATATAGCTTCTGATTCAAATTTCAAATCAGCTTCATGTTCCCTTCAGGGAAGTGTGGGACCACCAGAATAATTTCCCATTTTAAGATTTCGATAGCAGTCAGAAGAGGAAGTAATAGAGACGGTCAAAGAGACTGATGGACATAAAGTTATTTGGAGCATACATTTTGTCTAAGATATGTAGAGAATATGTTAAAATCTATCTATGTTAAAGGTAAGAAATGGGTAGTTTAAAAAAAAAAGTGCAGAACAATTATGGCCAAAGAGTCACTGTAGTCCCCCTTTATCCACGATTTCACTGTCCACAGTTTCAGTTACCCGTGGTCAACTTCAGTCTGAAAATACTACATGGAAAATTCCAGAAATAAACAATTCATAAGTTTGAAATTTTGCACGGTTTTGAGTAGCGTGATGAAATCTCAAGCCAACCGGCTCTGTCTCACCAGGACATGAATCATCCCTTTGTCCAGGGTATCCCACCCCTTAGTAACTTAGTAGTCCTCTCAGTTATCTAACGGACCGTCACAGTATCGCAGTGCTTGTGTTCAAGTAACTCTTACTTTACTTAATAATAGCACTCTTTAAAGTGCAAGAGTAGTGATGCTGGCAATTTGAATCTGCCAGAGAAGCTGTACACTTAAAGCTATACTTCCTTTAAGTGAAAAGATGAAAGTTCTCAACTTAATAAGAAAAAAATTGTATGCTGACGTTGCTAAGATCTACAGTAAGAACAAATCTTCTATCCATGAAATTGTGAAAAAGGAAAAAGAAATATGTGCTAGTTTTCCTGTCACGCCTCAAACTGCAAAAGTTATGGCCACAGTGCATGATAAGTGCTTAGTTAAGATGGAAAAGACATTAACTTTGTGCAATAAGATACTGTAAGAGAGACAAAGACCACATTCACATAACCTTTATTTTAGTATATTGTAATAATCATTCTATTTTATTATTAGCTATTCTTGTTAATTTCTTACTGAGTCTCATTTATAAATTAAACTTTATCATAG
The DNA here is from genome assembly GCF_009873245.2 of Balaenoptera musculus. Classification (NCBI taxonomy): domain Eukaryota; kingdom Metazoa; phylum Chordata; class Mammalia; order Artiodactyla; family Balaenopteridae; genus Balaenoptera; species Balaenoptera musculus. Next base: position 96,283,392 of record NC_045787.1, read on the forward strand.
GTATATATGTACAGGAAAAAATATAGCATATACAGGGTACTATCCACAGGGGTTTCAGGCATCCCCTGGGAAACTTGAAGTGTATCCCCCAAGAATAAGGGGGGACAACTGTACTAATGGCAAAAACATACCTTGATTCATGGCAAGATGGCAAGGTCATACAGCAATGCCCCACTATTGTCCCCAGCAGAGGGCAGAAGGCATGTGATATTATCTCGAAATTATCTAGAATCATCACTTAGCCTGATAATTCTAAGGTGGTTCTACAATTTCATTGAGCAGATATCAGATTCAAACTTGTTTAATTTGAAAGCTGATTTTCTAGCATATTATTGCAAAAACACTGAGTATCCTGTACTTGGGATCTTTTTAATCAATGGGGCATGATTCAGACCTGTTTTAGGTAGTTTACTCAAGTGTCAAGCCCCACTGAGAGCCAACAGTTGTGACTGATTTTTGTTTGTTTGTTTGTTTCCCCCAGGTCTTTGCCAGATGGAAGTTTACAGCACAGAATAGCACATAATTGGAAACCTCTTTAGCTTTACAAGGCCACTAACTACAGTTCTCCTCGGCCAGACACCTGGTTTGACTGGAGGATATTTCACTAATGTGATTAAACTATTCTAAAGCAATCTTTAGTTTAATTATGATATAAAGGTTGACATAATTAGATTACTTAGCCTGAAGAGGAAAAAGGCTGAAAAGTGACTCAGTAACTGCCTTAACTATATAAAGGATTTTTCATTAACACTATCAACTAAATGAAGGATTATCGTAAGGAATCAACTATTCTATAGATGCAATGATGGGGGAGAGGGCAGAAATGGATTTTAGGAGAAGAATTAAGGTTAGTTAGTAAGAGAATCTTTTTAAATCTTATGAAGTTAAATACTAGACTATATTTGGGAACTGTTAACAAGGGCATTTGTTTTGCAGAACCACAATCTCTTAAAAGTCTTTAAAACTTCATGGATCCCTAACTGTCTGAAATGGCATTTTCCCTCAAGTCTTTTAAGCTTCTCTCTAGCAAAGCTAATCGTTTTGGTCATACAAAAATGTGCTGGAATGAAGCTCCATTAGGCCATAGCACAGTGTGTTATATATAGTATATACTCTTTAAATGTTTATTGAATGACAATGAGTGAATAGAAAAAAAAAGAGTAGTTCAGTAGCCAAAATCCAGAAGCTTCTTTCACTAAATTCACTCTACTGTGGAGCAACAGTAACCAGATCCAGTTTTTCAGTTAAAAGTATACTAAGAAGCATTTACTTCAGTGATAGACCATGTATTAACAAATTAGAATAAAAGCACTATTTCCATAAGGGACATTGTCAGGTCCTATAAACACATCTGATTGTACACATCTCCATCAGCCCACAAACACATTGCCAAGCCACACCTCACTTCACTAGGTGGACTTCCTGGCAGCAAGAGATTAATACTCCTCAACCTTGAGGCTCCAGCTCTGCCTGGATTTGGTATCTCATGGACTCAACACATGTATTTTGCCTCAGAAAAATGAAGATCTAGGACACTTCTGAGAACACAGATAGGAAAATTAGTGACTGTTTCTTCAGGGCTTAGCAGCTGGGAAAACCAGTTCCTGGCTGATATTTCTACTCTAGATTTAAGGTCCCAGGGGTAAATCTGATTGCAACAGCAAATGTCACAGGCCCAGGCCATGGCCAGGGAAAGACAGATCCTTAATGGGAAATCTAGGTGCTTTACAAGAAGAGGAACGAATGCCATGCAGACAAAAACCGAACAAGACCACTTCAGCACCACCTACTTTACAGAGAGAAAATGAGCATTTCAACACATGCAACAAAGGCTGTCTGATTTAGGAAAATTAGTGATATCGACATTAATATTACAAGATGTATTAGGAGCATCAGGTCTAGAATCTTTGGAAATGGGTACTCACTTTCAGTTACCAGACCCATATCATGACTGGTTTTTTGAGAACCTCCTGACTTCTTCCCTCTACTCCCTCCCATGTCAGTTTCCACCAACATCAGACAGTGTTGTAGGACAATGGAAGAATAACTGCAAGTTGCTCAGAACACAGAGACAAATTCAAGGACATGCAGAAAAACAGTAGATACTTCTTATCAGTTACTACAATAGATATTAGTTTTACCTCCTAAATTAATTTTCATTACCCCTATTCTCTCTATTTATAAGTCAAGCTTGTGTCTATTCCACTTCATTCTTTGGAGAATTCTAGTCCTGGTTTACTAACTCTGCAATTTAAAATGTGGGTCAAGAGAAAGTTACAAAATTCTTTAATTAATTACCCTCTTCACAGCTTTAGAATTCTCCTTCCAGTGACAGCTCATCACTTACTTCCTCATTTTATTTTCTTTATTCCCCCCAGCTTTGCTGAGGTATAATTGACAATTAAAAACATTATATATTGAAGGTGTACAACTTGATGATTTATCATATGTATCCACTGTGAAATAATCATCATAATCAAGCTAATTAACATATCCATGGCCTCACTTATTTATCATCCTATTTTTGTTATGATGGTGGTGAAAATATGTAATATCTACCCTATTAACCACTATAAGGTATACAATACATTATTGCTAACCATAGTCACAATATTGTATAGTAGATCTCCAGAACATTGTTTTCTTCAAGGCAATCTCTATCAAAATCCCAAATTTTTATAGAAATAGAAAAAAAAATCCTAAAATCCGTATAGAACAATAAAAGACCCCAAACAGTCAAAGCACTCTTGAGCAAGAACATCAAAGCTGGAGGCATCGCACTACCTCATTTCAAAATATATTACAAAACTACAGTAATCAAAAGAGTATGATACAAGAACAAAAGCAGACATATATACCAATGAAACAGAATACAGAACCCAGAAATAAACCCACACATCTACAGTCAACTGATCTTTGAAAAGGGTGCCAAGAACACACAATGGAGAAAGGATAGTATCTTCAATAAATGTTCTTGGGGAAATGATATCCACATCCAGAAGAATGAGATTAAACTCATTTTAAACCATATATAAAACATCATCTCAAAATGTATTAGACTTAAACATATGAGTTGAAACTGTAAAACTACTAGTATGAAACACAGATATAAAGCTTCTTGACATTGGTCTAGACAATAATTTTTTGAATATGACACCAAAAGCACAGGTAACAAAAGCAAAAATAGAAAAGTGGTATTCCATCAAACTAAAAAGCTTCTGCACAGCAAAGAAAACAATCATCAGAGTGAAAAGGCAACCTAAACAATGAGATAAAATTTTGCAAACCATCTATCTGACATGGGGTTAATTTCTAAAATATATAGGAAATTTATACAACTTGAGAGCAAAAAACCAAAAAAACAAATAACCCAATTTTTTAAATAGGCAAAGGACCTAAACAGACATTTCTCAAAAGAAGACATACAAATCACCAACAAGTATATGAAAAGATGTTCAGTATCACTAATTTTCACTAATTATTGGAGAAATGCAAAGCAAAATCACAGTGAGATATCACCTCACATTGGTTAGAATGGCTACCATCAAAAAGATAAGAGATAACAAATGCTGGGGAAAATGTGGAAAAAAGGGAACACTGTACACTGTTGGTGGGGATGTAACTGGTATAGCTATTATGGAAAACAATATGGAGTTTTCTCAAAAAATTAAAAATAAAACTACCATATGATCCAGCAATCCTACTTATGGGTATTATCCAAAAGTATTGAAATCAGGATCCTAAAAAGATAATAACACTCCCATGTTCATTGCAGCATTATTCACAAAATTCAAGATAAAGAAACAACCTAAGTGTCCACTGACAGACAAATAAAGAAAATGTGAGATAGATAATAGGTAGACAGACACATAGGTACATAGCTATACAGATAGATAGAGATTGACATAGCTATGCATATAGAATAAAATATATTCAGCTTTTAAAAAGAAAGAAACCCTGCCAATGCAACAGCATGGATGAATCTGGAGGACTTTATGCCAAATGAAATAAGCAGAACACAGAAAGATAAATACTGCATGATCTTGCTTATATATAGAATCTAAAATAGTCAAACTCAGAAGCAGAGTGCAGAACAGTGGTTAAAAGGGGCTGGGGGCAGAGTGAAATGGGGAGATATTGGTCAAAGGGTATAAAGTTTCAGTTATGCCTGATGAATAAGTCCTAGAAATCTAATATACAATACTGTCACTTTGTTTTCATAAGCCAACCTGAAAAATTGCATTGTTTTGTCTCTCCCTTATATCCCCAAAATTCTCTATATTAAACTTAACCATTATTGTAGGAATTCTATAAAAATGTGACAAGCAAATATTAACTCAGAGAACTGAGTGAAAACAGTTATTAGAATTACTAGATATTACCACAAATCTGTAAAGCCAGGTGAAATCTTGGTGACTCTTTGCAGTTTTTGAATGTCTTTTTTTCCCTCCAGTTTTACTGAGCTATAATTGACATGGAGCACTGTATAAGTTTAAGGTGTACAGCATCATGACTTGACTCACAAACATCATGAAATGATTACCACAATAAGTTTGTGAACATCCATCATCCCATATAGATACAAAACAAAAGAAACAGAAAAAAATACTTTTTCCTTGTGATGAGAACTCTCAGGATTTACTCAATAACTTTCACATATAATGTACAGCAGTGTTAATTACATTTATCATGTTGTACATTACATCCCTAGTACGTACTTACTTGTAACTGGAAGTTTGTACATTTTGACTGCCTACATCCAACTCCCCGTTCCCTCCACCTTTCGCCTCTGGGAAGCACAAATCTGGTCCCTTTTGCTATGAGTTTGTTTGTTTTTCAAGTATAATTGGTCTACAACTCTATGTTACTTCCTGGTACACAACATAGTGATTCTACGTTTCTATACATTTGAAAATGATATCATGATAAGTCTAATTATTATCTTTCACCATACAAAGATATTACATAATTATTGTCTATATTCCCCACACTGTACATTTCATGACTCATTTATTTTGTAACTGCAAGTTTGTACCTCTTAAACTCCCTCACCTCCTATTTCTCTCCTCCCCCACCCCTCCCCCTCTGGCAACAACCTGTTTGTTCTCTGTATCTATGACTCTGTTTCTGTTTTACTGTGTTTGTTACTTTGTTTTGTTTTGTAGATTCCACATATAAGTGAAATCATACAGTGTATGTCTTTCTCTGCCTGACTTATTTCACTTAGCCTAAAATGCTCTAGGTCCATCCATGTATTTGCAAATGGCAAGATTTTACTTTTTAAGGCTAAGTAATATTCTAGTGTGTGTTGCGTGTGTGTGTGTGTATCATATCCTCTATATCCATTCATCTATTGATGGGCACTTAGGTTTCTTCCATAATTTGGCTATTGCAAATAATTCTATAATTAACATAAGAGTGCATATATCTTTATGAATTAGTGTTTTCATTTTCTTCAGATAGATATCAAGCAGTGGAATTGCTGGATTTGTATGGTAGTTCTATTTTAAGATGTTTTGAGGAATCTCCATACTGCTGTCCATAAAGACTGCACCAAATTACATTCCCCCCAACAGTGCATGAGGAATCCCTTATCTCCTCATCCTTGCCAAAACTTATTTCTATTCTTTTTGATAATAGCCATTCAGAAACGTGTGAGTTGACATCTCCTTGTGGTTTTGATTTGCAGTTCCCTGATGATTAGTGATGTTGAGCATCTTTTCATGTGCCTGTTGGCCATCTTTATGTCTTCTTTGGAAAAATGTCTATTCAGGTCCTCTGTCCATTTTTCAATTGAATTTTTTTTTTCTGTTGAGTTGTATGAGTTTTTTGTATATTTTGGATACTAACCCCTTGTCAGATATATCATTTGCAAATATCTTCTCCCAATAAGTGGCCTTTTCATTTTGTTGATGATAGCTTCCTTTGCTGTACGAAAACTTTTTACTTTGATGTAGTTTTGTTTGTTTATTGTTACTTTTGTTTCCCTTGCCTGAGGAGGCATATGCAAAAAAATATTGCTAAGACTAATATGAAAGAGCATACTGCCTATATTTTCTTCTAGAAGTTTCATGATCTCAGGTTTTCCATTTAAGTCTTTAAACCATTCTGGGTTTATTTTTGTATACAGTATGAGAAGGTAGTTCATTTGATTCTTTTGTATATAGCTGTCCAGTTTTCCCAAGCCATTTATTGAACAGACTGTCTTTTCCCATTGTATTTTCTTGCCTTCTTTGTCATAAATTAAACGCTGATATAAGTGTGGGTTCATTGCTGGTCTCTCTATTCGGTTCCACTGATATATGTGCCTGTTTTTGTACGTGTAGCATACTGTTTTGATGACTGTAGCTTTGTAGTATAATTTGAAATCAGGGAGCATGATACCTCCAACTTTGTTCTTAAGATTTTTTTGGCTCTTTGAGGTCTTTTGTGTTTCCACACAAATTTTAGAACTATTAGCTCTAGTTCTGTGAAAAATTCCAATGGTATTTTGATAGGGATTGCATTGAATCTGTAGATTATTTTAAGTAGTATGGTAATTTTAACAATACTGTTCTCCAGTCAATGAGCACAGCATATCTTTCCATCCGTTTGTATCATCTTCCACTTTTTTTTGAATTTTATTTATTTTTTATACAGCAGGTTCTTATTAGTTATCTATTTTATACATATTAGTGTATATATGTCAATCTCAACCTCCCAGTTCATCCCACAGCCATGCCCGCTCCCCCACTATCCCCCCTTGGTGTTTGTTCTCTACATCTGTATATGTTTGTTCTCTACATCTGTATCTCTACTTCTGCCTTGCAAACCGGTTCATCTGTACCATATTTCTAGATTCCACATATATGCGTTAATATACGAAATTTGTTTTTCTCTTTCTGACTTACTTCACTCTCTATGACAGTCTCTAGATCCACCCACATCTCTACAAATGACCCAATTTCGTTCCTTTTTATGGCTGAGTAATACTCTATTGTATATATGTACCACATCTTCTTTATCCATTCATCTGTCAATGGGCATTTAGGTGGATTCCATGACCTGACTATTGTAAATAGTGCTGCAATGAACATTGGGGTGCATGTGTCTTTTTGAATTGTGGTTTTCTCACGGTATATTTTCAGTAGTGGGATTGCTGTGTCATATGGTTATTCTATTTTTAGTTTTTTAAGGAACCTCCATAATGTTCTCCATAGTGGCTGAATCAATTTACATTCGCACCAACAGTGCAAGACGGTTCCCTTTTCTCCACACCCTCTCTAGCATATGTTGTTTGTAGATTTTCTGATGATGCCCATTCTAACTGGTGTGAGGTGATACCTCATTGTAGTTTTGATTTGCATTTCTCTAATAATTAGTGATGTTGAGCAACTTTTCATGTGTCTCCTGGTCATCTGTATGTCTTTTTTGCATAGATGTCTATTTAGGTCTTCTGCCCATACTTTGATTGGGTTGTTTTTTTTTTTAAATATTGAGCTGCATGAGCTGTTTATATATTTTGGAGAATACTCCTTTGTCTGTCAATTTGTTTGCAAATATTTTCTTCCATTCTGAGGGTTGTCTTTTCGTCTTGTTTATAGTTTCCTTTGCTGTGCAAAAGCATTTAAGTTTCATTAGGTCCCATTTGTTTATTTTTGTTTTGATTTCCATTACTCTAGGAGGTGGGTCAAAAAAGATCTTGCTGTGATTTATGTCAAAGAGTGTTCTTCCTATGTTTTCCTCTAAGAGTTTTATAGTGTCCAGTCTTACATTTAGGTCTTTAATCCATTTTGAGTTTATTTTTGTGTATGATGTTAGGGACGGATCTAACTTCATTCTTTTACATGTAGCTGTTCAGTTTTCCTATCACCACTTATTGAAGAGACTGTCTTTCCTCCATTGTATACCCTTGCCTCTTTTGCCACAGATTAGTTGACCACAGGTGTGTGGGTTTATCTCTGGGCTTTCTAACCTATTCCACTGAAATATATTTCTATTTTTGTGCAAGTACCATATTGTCTTGATGACTGTAGCTTTGTAGTATAGTCTGAAGACAGGGAGTCTGATCCCTCCAGCTCCATTTTTTTCCCTCAAGATTGCTTTGGCTATTCAGGGTCTTTTGTGTCTCCATACAAATTTTAAGATATTTTCTTCTAGTTCTGTAAAAAGTACCATTGGTAATTTGATAGGGATTGCTTTGAATCTGTAGATTGATTTGGGTAGTATAGTCATTTTCACAATATTGATTCTTCCAAGCCAAGAACATGGTATATCTCTCCACCTGTTTATGTCATTTTTGATTTCTTTCATCAGTGTCTTATCGTTTTCTGAGTACAGGTCTTTTGCCTCCTTAGGTAGGTTTATTCCTAGGCATTTTATTCTTTCTGTTGCAATGGTGAATGGGATTGTTTCCTTAATTTCTCTTTCTGATCTTTCATCGTTAGTGTATAGGAATGCAAGAGATTTCTGTGCATTAATTTTGTATCCTGCAACTTTACCAAATTCATTGATTAGCTCTAGTAGTTTTCTGGTAGCATACATATATAGTATCATGTCATCTGCAAACACTGACAGCTTTACTTCTTCTTTTCCGATTTGGATTCCTTTTATTTCTTTTTCTTCTCTGATTGCTGTGGCTAGGACTGCAAAAACTATGTCGAATAATAGTGGCAGAGTGGACTTCCTTGCCTTTTTCCTGATCTTAGAGGAAATGCTTTCAGTTTTTCACCATTGAGAATGATGGTTGTTGTGGGTTTGTCATATATAGCCTTTATTATGTTGAGGTAGGTTCCCTCTATGCCCACTTTCTGGGGAGTTTTTATCATATATTGGTGTTGAATTTTGTCAAAAGCTTTTTCTGCATCTATTGAGATGATCATATTATTTTTATTCTTCAATTTGTTAGTATGGTGTAGCACATTGATTGATTTGCATATATTGAAGAATCCTTGCATCCCTGGGATAAATCCCACTTCATCATGGTGTCTGATCCTTTTAATGTGTTGTTAGATTCTGTTTGCTAGTATTTTGTTGAGGAGTTTTGCATCTATATTCATCAGTGATATTGGTCTGAAATTTTTTTTTTTTTGTAGTATCTCTGTCTGGTTTTGGTATCAGGTTGATGCTGGCTTCATAGAATGAGTTTGGGAGTGTTCCTTCCTCTGCAATTTTTTGGAAGAGTTTGAGAAGGATGGGTGTTAGCTCTTCTCTAAATGTCTGATAGAATTCACCTGTGAAGCCATCTGGACCTGGACTTTTGTTTGTTGGAAGATTTTTAATCACAGTTTCAATTTCATTACTTGTGATTGGTCTGTTCATATTTTCTATTTCTTCCTGGTTCAGTCTTGGAAGGTTATACCTTTCTAAAAGTTTGTCCATTTCTTCCAGGTTGTCCATTTTATTGGCATAGAGTTGCTTGTAGTAGTCTCTTAGGATGCTTTGTATTTCTGGAGTGTTCATTGTAACTTCTCCTTTTTCATTTCTAATTTTATTGATTTGAGTCCTCTCCCTCTTTTTCTTGATGAGTTTAGCTAAAGGTTTATCAATTTTGTTTATCTTCTGAAAGAACCACCTTTTAGTTTTATTGATCTTTGCTATTGTTTTCTTTGTTTTTATTTCATTTATTTCTGCTCTGATTTTATGATTTCTTTCCTTCTACTAACTTTGGATTTTCCTTCTTCTCTTTTCTCTAGTTGCTTTACGTGTAGGGTTAGATTGTTTATTTGAGATTTATCTTGCTTCTTGAGATAGGAATGTATTGCTGTAAACTTCCCTCTAAGAACTGCTTTTGCTACATCCCATAGGCTTTGGATCATTGGGTTGTTGTTGTCATTTATCTCTAGGTATTTTTTGATTTCCTCTTTGATTTCTTCAGTGATCTCTTTGTTAGTTAGCAACGTATTGTTTAGCCTCCATGTGTTTGTGTTTTTTACATTTTTTTCCTCTGGAATTTATTTCTAACCTCATAGTGTTGCAGTTGGAAAACATCCTTGATATGATTTCAATTTTCTTAAATTTACCAAGGCTTGATTTGTGACCCAATATGTAATCTATCCTGGAGGATGTTCCATGAGCACTTGAGAAGAAAGTGTAATCTGCCAGTTTTGCATGGAATGTCCTATAAATATCAATTAAATCTATCTGGTCTATTGTGTCATTTAAAGCTTGTGTTTCCTTATTAACTTTCTGTCTGGATAATCTGTCCATTGGTGTAAGTGAGGTGTTAAAATCCCCCACTCTTACTGTGTTACTGTTGATTTCCTCTTTTATAGCTGTTAGCATTTGCCTTACATATTGAGGTGGTCCTATGCTGGGTGCACATATATTTATAATTGTTATATCTTCTTGGATTGATCCCTTGATCATTATGTAGTGTCCTTCCTTTTCACTTGTAACATTCTTTATTTTAAATTCTATTTTATCTGATATTAGTATTGCTACTGCAGCTTTCTTTTGATTTCCTTTTTCATGGAATATCTTTTTCCATCCACTCACTTTCAGTATGTATGTGTCCTTAGGTGTAATGTGGGTCTCTTGTAGACAGCATATATATAGGTCTTGTTTTTGTATCCATCCAGCAAGCCTGTGTCTCTTGGTTGGAGCATTTAATCCATTCATATTTAAGGTAATTATTGATGTGTATGACCCTATTACCATTTTCTTAATTGTTTTGGGTTTGTTTTTGTAGGTCCTTTTCTTCTCTTGTGTTTCCCACTTAGAGAAGTTCCTTTAGCATTTGTTGGAGAGCTGGTTTGGTGGTGCTCAATTCTCTTAGCTTTGCTTTTCTATAATGCTTTTGATTTCTCCATCGAATCTGAATGAGATCCTTGTCGGGTAGAGTAATCTTGGTTGTAGGTTCTTCCCTTTCATCACTTTAAATATATCATGCCACTCCCTTCTGCCTTATATAGTTTCTGCTGAGAAGTCAGCTGTTAACCTTATGGGAGTTCCCTTGTATGTTATTTGTCTTTTTTTCCTTGTTGCTTTTAATAATTTTTCTTTGTCTTTAATTTTTGTCAGTTTGATTACTATGTGTCTCGGCATGTTTCTCCTTGGGTTTATCCTGCCTGAGACTCTCTATGCTTCCTGGACTTGGGTGGCTATTTCCTTTCCCATGTTAGGGAAGTTTTCGACTATAATCTCTTCAAATATTTTCTCTGGTTTCTCTCTCTCTCTTCTCCTTCTGGGACCCCTATGAGGCAAATGTTGGTGCATTTAATGTTGTCCCAGAGGTCTCTTAGGCTGTATTCATTTCTTTTCATTCTTTTTTCTTTATTCTGTTCCATGGTAGTGAATTCCACCATTCTGTCTTCCGGGTCACTTATCCGTTCTTCTGCCTCAGTTATTCTGCTATTGATTCCTCCTAGTGTATTTTTCATTTCAGTTATTGTATTGTTCATCTCTGTTTGTTCTTTAATTCTTCTAGGTCTTTATTAAACATTTCTTGCATCTTCCCGCACTTTGCCTCCTTTCTTTTTCTGAGGTCTTGGATCATCTTCACTACCATTATTCTGAATTCTTTTTCTGGAAGGTTGCCTATCTCCACTTCATTTAGTTGTTTTTCTGGGGTTTTATCTTGTTCCTTCATCTGGTACATAGTCCTCTGCCTTTTCATTTTGTCTGTCTTTCTGTGAATGTGCTTTTCGTTCCACAGTCTGCAGGATTGTCATTCTTCTTGCTTCTGCTGTCTGCCCTCTCGTGGATGAGGCTATCTAAGAGGCTGTGCAAGCTTCCTGATGGGAGGGACTGGTGGTGGGTAGAGCTGGGTGTTGCTCTGGTGGGCAGAGCTCAGTAAAACTTTAATCTGCTTGTCTGCTGATGGGTGGGGCTTGGTTCCTTCCCTGTTGGTTGTTTGGTCTGAGGCAACCCAGCACTGGAGCCTACCTGGCTCTTTGGTGGGGCTAATGGTGGATTCTGGGAGGGCTCATGCCAAAGAGTACTTCCCAGAGCTTCTGCTCTCAGTGTCCTTGTGCCCGTGGTGAGAGACAACTGCCCCCCATCTGTGCAGGAGACCCTCCAACACTAGCAGGTAAGTCTGGTTCAGTCTCCCATGGGGTCACCACTCCCTCCCCTGGGTCCTGATGCACACACTACTTTGTGCGTGCCCGCCAAGAGTGGAGTCTCTGCTTCCCCCAGTCCTGTCAAAGTCCCACAATCAAATCCCGCAAGCCTTCAAAGTCTGATTCTCTAGGAATTCCTCCTCCCGTTGCCGGACCCTGAGGTTGGGAAGCCTGACATGGGCTCAGAACCTTTACTCCAGTGGGTCGACCTCTGTGGTATAAGTGTTCTCCAGTTTGTGAGTCACCCACCCAGCAGCCATGGGATTTGATTTTATTGTGATTGCACCTCTCCTACTGTCTCACTGCGGCTTCTCCCCTGTTTTTGGATGTGGGGCATCTTTTTTGGTGAGTTCCAGTGCCCTCCTGTCGATAATTGCTCAGCAGTTAGTTGTGATTCCAGTACTCTAGCAAGAGGGAGTGAGCACACGTCCTTCTACTCCACCATCTTGAACCAATCTCTCATCTTCAATTTCTTTCATCAGTGTCTTATAGTTTTACAAGTACAGGTCTTTTACCTCCTTAATTAGATTTATTCCTAGGTATTTTATTGTTTTTGATGTGATTGTAAAGGGGATTGTTTTCTTAATTTCTATTTGTTTGGAATATCTTTGTCTGGTTTTGGTATCAGGGTGATACTGGCCTTGTAGAATGAGTTTGGAAGTGTTCCCTCCTCCACATTTTTTTGGAAACGTTTGAGAACAATTGGTGTTAACTCTGCTCTAAACGTTTGGTAGAATTGTGAGAAACCATCGGTCCTGGACTTTTGTTTGTTGGTAGATTTTCTTCTATTACTTATTCAATTTTGTTACTGGTAATTTGTTTCTATTTTCTATTTCTTCCTAATTCAGTCTTGGGAGATTGTACATTTCTAGAAATTTTCCCATTTCTTCTAGGTTGTCTATTTTATTGGTGTATAATTGTTCATAGTAATCTCTTACAATCATTTGTATTTCTGTGGTGTCAGTTATAATTTATTTTTCATTTCTGTTTTATGGATTTGGGCTCTCTTTGTTTTTTGATGAGTCTGGCTAACGGTTTATCAATTTGTTTATCTTTTCAAAGAACCAGCTCTTATTAGCATTGACCTTTTCTAGTGTCTTTTTTTATCTCTATTTCATTTAGTTCTGCTCTGATATTTATTTCTTTCCTTTTACTAACTTTGGGTTTGTTCTTTCTCTAGTTCCTTTAGGTGTAAGGTTGGGCTGCTTATTTGAGATTTTTCTTGTTTCCTGAGGTAAGCTTGTACCATTATAAACTTCCCTCTTAGAACTTCTTTTGCTGTATACCATAGATTCTGGATCATTTTGCTTTCATTTTCATTTGTCTCCAGGTATTATTTGATTTCTTTTTTCATTTCTTTAGTGACTCACTGGTTGTTTAGTAGCCTACTGTTTAGTCTCCACATGTTTGTGTTTTTTGCACTTTTTTCTTGTAGTTGATTCCTAGTCTCATACTGTTGTGATCAGAAATGTTGCTTGATATTATTTCAATCTTCTTAAATTTACTGAGACTTATTTTGTGGCCCAGCATGTGATCTCTCCTAGACAATGTTCCATGTGCGCTTGAAAACAATGTGTATCTGCTGCATCCAGATGGAATGCTCTATAGGTATCAGTTAGATCCCTCTGGTCTAATGTGTTACTTAAGGCCATTGTTTCCTTATTGATTTCCTGTCTGGATAATCTGTCCACTGATATAAGTGGGGTGTTAAAGTCCCCTATTATTGTTTTACTGTCAATTTCTTCCTTTACGTTTTTTAATAGTTGCTTTATGTATTTAGGTGCTCCTATGTTGCGTGCATACATATTTACATTGGTTATATCTTCTTCTTTGATTGATCCCTTGATCATTATGTAATGTCCTTCTTTGTCTCTTATTGCAATCTTTGTTCTAAAGTCTATTTTGTCTGATATGAGTATTACTACTCCAGCTTTCTTTTTGTTTCCATTTACATGGAATACCTTTCTCTAGCCCCTCACTTTTAGTCTCTGTGCGTCTTTGGATCAGAAGTGAGTCTCTTGTAGGTAGCATATATAGGGGTCTTATTTTTGGATCCATTCAGCCACTCTATGTCTTTTGATTGGAGCATTTAGTCCATTTACAGCTAAAGAAATTACATGTACTTATTGTCATTTTGTTAATTGTTTTGGTGGTGTTTTTGTAGCTCTTTTTTGTTCCTTTATTCTTCTATTGTTCTCTTCCCTTGTGATTTGATGACTATCTAATGTTATGTTTGGATTCCTTTCTCTTTTTTGTGTATCTTTTATATATTTTTGGTTTGTGGTTACCATGAGGTAAGTAGATATACACATATACACATGATTATTTTAAGTTGCGGATCTTTTCATTTCAAACACCTTTTAACAACCATGTATTTTTACTGCCTCCCCACATTTATTGTTCTGACATCATATTTTACATCTTTTTGTTGTGTGTATCCCTTAACTACTTATTGTGGATATAGGTGATTTGCTACTTTTGTGTTTTAACCTTCCTACTAGTTTTACAAAGAGTTGATCTATTACATTTACTGTGTATTTGCCTTTACCAATGAGATTTTTTCCTTTGTAAATTTCTTTTTTCTAGTTGTGGCCTTTTTGGTGACTTTCTGTTTCCAATTATATACTAATTATTGGGGTAGTAAATCTAAATCATAATATTTAAAGGCTAAAATCAAATTGAAGGACAATATTATCATATCTTATTTAAACTTCTTTGGAGCTATTTAAAATTTAGTTTTCACCCAATACTATAAATTTACTTTGAATTCCACAGATATTTGTTTAGTACCTACCATACTATGCCAAGAATAAGGTAAACTGAAAGAAAGAAAACAATGCACTTCTTAATTTCCAGTAGAATGTGTAGAAATCAAGCAAAAAAATTAAATAAACAATTATTTATAATGATAGATGGAGATCATTGTTTTGAAGGAAAAAAACCAAGATATTGAGTTCCTATTATTCTTAGTCCTGATGATTCTCTAGAAAAACTCAAAGTACTCAGGAGAGCAGTTATGCTCACAGTTACAGTTTATCACAGAGAAAGAACACAATTAAAATCAGCAAAGGGAAAAGGCAGATGGGGAAAAATCTAGGAGAAACCAGGTGCAAGCTTCCAGGAGTTCCCTCCCAGTGTAGTTGCATGGGGATGCACTTCACTCTTCCAGCAACAATGTGACACAACACATTTGAAGCACTGCCAACCAGGGAAACTCACTGAGCATTGATATTCAGGGTTTTAATTGAGATCCAGTCACACAGATATGTAACTCCTGTATGACTGACCTCATCTACTCAGATTTTATTCCCCATGGCAAAAGCAGACATTCATTATCAATTGCATTGTTAAGATAAGCTATCTAACCAAAATGGCACTGTGTAAGTTTAAGGTCTCAAGCATACAAAAATTTCTTATCAGGAAGAATATCCCCAAAGGCCTAGTATTCATCTTTTATGAGACAGTCCTATAACAGACCTTTCTTTGGAATGTGCAGGGTTTTAGCACCCTGGCTTGCAGAATTCACACTTTACAGCACACTATGAAAGAGAATAACAGGGTATATCTAGTTTAAATTGGTCTTCCAGGGATCCCCTCAATGAGGAAGTAGCATTTAATCTGGGACTTGAAGAATGAGTAGGCACAAAGTAGTGGAAGAAATGTTTCAACCAGAGGGAGCATCAAGTCTGAAAGTTCTCAGATGGGAAAGAGCTTTGTCCCTTTGGAAAACTAAATTAAGGCCAGTGTATTTGAAATAGCAATGAATCAAAGGAGAGAATGGCTCAAGATGAACACAGAACAGTAGATAGGGACCAGATTGCACAGAGCCTATAAAACTCTCTTAAGGATATTCTACTTTATGTATCTCAAATACACCAGAAAGTCATTGGGGCATTTTAAGCTTTTTTATTGTTTAAAAAAAACCCCAAAAAACAAAAACTATCCTGGCTGCTTCATAACAAATGAATTGGAAGAAATTAAGAGCAAGATGGAGGGACCAGTTACAAGGCTACTGAAATAGTCTAAATAAAATTGACTGTGGCTTAGATTAGGGGTACAGCGAAGATGAAGAGAAGTAGATGGATTCAATATGTATATTGGGGCTGGGAGAGTCCAGGATCACTCCCATGTTTCTGGCTTGTACAGCTGGGTCAAAAGAAGTTATATTTATTCAAGCAAGGAAGCTGGGAGGAGAATGAGATACACAGGGGAAATATCAAGAGTTTAATACACATTGAATAATTTTGTAACAGATCCCCCACACAAACGGCAAAAGGATCAGAATGAAAGATAGCAATTTCATCCAAGACAATCACTGCTTCATTAACTACTTATTAAACAGCATAATTTTTCCCTTCATATTCCCCACTCAGCAATCTTGGGAGAGGGGAGTTACTAACCACTTTCTTTAACTATGTTAATAGGGAAAACTAGCATTCAAGCCCTGGTTATGCCTCTTTGCCTTTCCACTGAGAAATGTTGATTGTTGGAAAAAAAGGAAAGCAGAAAACTCATTTATTTTAAGAATTCAAAGTAAATTCACAGTAAGTCTAAGATTCTTGATGTGTAGACACTTCTAAGTTGTGGTCTACCACCTGTATAAATATACAAGTACAAATCGTAGAGTCAGGCCAATTAAGTACATAATAAACTGATTTCAAGAAAGCAGTCACAAAGACCTATAGGTTTAAAACCCAGCATTAAAGCAATAAACCATAAAGGAACAATGGCAGATAACAAATAAAGGGGTCTCAATGAGGTTTCCACTCTTTCATCATATATCATTTCTAACACCTTTATTTTTATCCTTTTTTTGACTATTTTTTAGCTTTTATGCATTCATGTGGTAACTAAAATACAATAAAATATATTTTCCTTAAACTCTAACCAAGATGATAAAAACCTAGATAAAGATAGCAAAATTAAGCATAATTTTAAAAAGGAGAAGCCTCCAATAGTTAATTTGTGTCCACAATCAAAGTTCTCAATATATGGCTAATGCCTGAGAAATGCATATACTTCTTTTGACTACCTTAGCAATAAAGTTGATTTTCAAGTAAACAATTTTAAGATCAAGTGATACAGATCTTAACTTGTAGTTAAGCTGTACATCACTACTTTATCAGTTTAGGTAATCCTTACACTATATCATATAGAACTCATCATCATTATTATTCCCCAATGTGTTGTCCCTTAAGTCTATGGCTTAGAAATAGCATTTAGCATTTTTTTGCTACAGACCCTTTAGAGTTGGAGAATGTAATGAGTTTTTATGTTTTATATTGCTTTTTCCAAACTAAAATTGATATGAAAATTGCATAATTAAAAAAATCAGTTTATAAATATGGAACATTTTCAAGTCATATTGAAAGTTGTTTTAGTAAACAATCTTAAGGGAAGCAAACTATAGAACTTCCATCAATAAAGCACATTGGAGTCATAGAAAGTAACTTGGTTTTTCTATTATAATCTGTTGCTCCATTTGTTTAAATAGAAGATGCTTTGATGCCCTCTTCAAGCATGAATGACATCACTTGATTGTTTGCCTTCAGGCACAAGAGACGTTATTCCATCCCAATGTGTTTCTACCAAAGGGCAAGTCTGTTCCAAAAACTTTTTAGGTGGCCAACACAGAGCTTTTCCTTCAGAGCTCTGAGTCACTTGTGTGATCTACACTGATTTGTGTTGACATGTATATAGGGGCCAGCCACTTAGAAAAGTGTATCTTTGTGAACTTTAAAGAGCAATTGAAATGAGCTATGGATTAGTTAGCTGTTGAACCGCTTTGGCAATTGCAAACTTTGATTTTTCAAAAAAGAGTTTAAAAATAAACAGGCAAGGGAAGAAAGGCCTGCTTCTGGACTCTGAGACTGCACTTCAGTGGCCCAGAGTCACACTTGCTTCTCTGGCAACACAGATGGCTTAACTCTGTGTTTCCAGCAAGTTTAGGGTTAGGTTATGCTACAGAAGCCAGGACATTCATAAGCTTATCAGGGATGATGGAAGAAATGTGGAAAAGAAGATGGGTATTTAGTGATTAGTATTCTGGACTAGCAGATATTTCAAAGCCCTCTTTGTTCTTAACTTTTAAATAAAGTTATCTTCAAGCTGTTAATAAGGTAATATTCAAACACATGTGAATGGATATTTAGACCCAAGTGTGTGTGCAGCGTTGTATGTGTGAATACATTTAAAAATTCAACCGATTATATGGGACCTAATTAAACTTATAAACTTTTGCACAGCAAAGGAAACCATAAACAAAATGAAAAGACAACCAACGGACTGGGAGAAAATATTTGCAAATGATGCGACTGACAAAGGCTTCATTTCCAAAATATACAAACAGCTTATACAACTCAATAACAAAAAAGCAAACAACTGATTCAAAAAATGGGCAGAAGACCTAAATACACATTTCTCCAAAGAAGACCTACAAATAACCAACAGGCACATGAAAAGATACTCATCATCACTAATTATTAAAGAGTTGCAAATCAAAACTACAATGAGGTACCACCTCACACTGGTCAGAATGGCCATCATTAGAAAGTATACAAGTAACAAACGCTGGAGAGGGTGTGGTGAAAGGAAACCCTCCTACACTGTTTGCAGGAATGTAAATTGGTGCAGCCACTATGGAAAACAGTATGGTGTTTCATCAAAAAACTAAAAATAACGTTGCCATATGATCCAGCAATCCCACTTCTGGGCATATATGACAAAACTATAATCAAAAAGATACATGCACCCCAGTGTTCATAGCAGTACTATTTACAATAGCCAAGACATGGAAACAACCTAAATGTCCATGGACAGATGAATGGATCAAGATGAAGTGGCATATATAATATATACAATAGAATATTAGTCCTGAAAAAGAATGAAATAATGCCATTTGCAGTAACATGGATGGACCTAGAGATTATTATACTAAGTAAAGTAAGTCAGAAAGAGAAAGACAAATACCATATGATATCACTTACATGTGGAATCTAAAATATAACACAAATGAACTTATCTATGAAGCAGAAACAGACTCACAGACATAGAGAACAGACTTGTGATTGCCAAGGGGGAGGAGGGACAGGGGAGGGTTGGATTGTGAGTTTAGGACTAGCATATGCAAACTATTATATAAAGAAGGGATAAACAACAAGTCCTATTGTATAGCACAGGGAATTATATTCAATATCCTGTAATAAACCATAATGGAAAGGAAAAAAAATTCAACCTATTGCAAATCTTAATAGATTTGAGGCTGTCAAGAGTCTGACTTTTCAATAATGAACTGTTACAGTAACTCAATTATTATATTGGTAACTAGCATGATGCTA
Source organism: Balaenoptera musculus (assembly GCF_009873245.2). Classification (NCBI taxonomy): domain Eukaryota; kingdom Metazoa; phylum Chordata; class Mammalia; order Artiodactyla; family Balaenopteridae; genus Balaenoptera; species Balaenoptera musculus. The sequence goes on from NC_045787.1 coordinate 96,302,770, forward strand.
TATATGCTAAATAAAGAACTAAAATTAATCAGTGGTGTCCAAAGTTCAAAAAATGTCTGAATATTAAAACTTGTCTAATAAAAACTCCAAAAATGATTAAATACCTTGGAAACTGTGTAGCTAACAAAAATGAAGTAACTCGTGCTTTTATTCTGTTCCAATTGTCCTGTAGTGAGGCCACTTAAAATGTTGACTAAACTGGTTTCCTAACATGTATTCAAAAGTATTTATTAAATTAATTATTCATTCATTAACTTTACCTTTTAAAGCTTTCACCAACTACTCAAATCAACATAGTTACTTTAACTGAAAATCAGTGGTCTCCGAATGAGCACTTAAACTGGATCTAGAACTAATACAGGATCTTTTTAAATGTCTAAACTTTGTCTCCCTCTCAGCTTTGTCAGATACATTTCTAGACCTCTGGAAATCTCTTTTTTTTGCTCTAATTTCTTCTGGTAAATACTTCTTGGGATTTTCTTTCCTATGATTTATACTATATTCTCAATTCAATTTTAGGTGTTTAGTTTATATATTGTGTATGCAATCCCATAGATGGCACAAGGTTTCCTGGTCCGTAGGCAGTCTGTATGTTTTAAATAAGCCAAACGGTAACTTCAAAGAAAAAAATCAAAAGAGCTGTTGTGACGGATATCAGCAAGAAAACATGTGCAACTATAGGCCATGCAAGAAGGAACGGAAAGGTTGGGTTCAGAGGTTAGGAATCAAGGATCCACCAATAACCTATATCCACATTTTACTAATATTTCCTGGATATTTCACTGCTTCTTTAGTTATCAATTTATTCTCAGGACTTTATAAAAATGTCTGTGTGCCCATTGTTTATCATAAAACAAAACTGTCCTTCTCCAATGATAAACCCCATTAGGGCAGGAATAGTTCTCTTTAATTTTCTATAAACAACTCACAAAACAGTTCAGTGCCAAAAGCAGGCTTGCTGCCTGTTGGTGACAATGATTCTTTTGTTATACATCTTCTTGCTTCTTCAGAAAATTCTTTCACTTAAAAAGTAGTTCTACAACCTTTGCAATATTGGATTCAGACCCTGCAGGGACCTCACTGTAACTCCTCTCCAAAGTACCCTGGTTTTTGTTTCAAGGAAACACACTGGAGGCCAAAAGACAAAGAGCTTGTTTGAATCAACTTGAAGGGAGCTTCTCACGTGTTGAGTTCACATATGGTTACTGAATGGAGGGAGAAATGTACCCTGCTTGTTTCTGAAGTGTTTGGGTAATTTTGTTTGTGCTGCCATATGGCACCACACCCCTCTGCCCATATTTCAAATCTTTTTTTTTTTTTTTAGGGTAGGCATAGTTATAAAAAAAGAGGAGAAATTCAAATTTGGAGGTTTAATTATCATCATACATTGAGGACCCAAGACATCCATACCCCTTTCCCATATTTTATCACATGGATTCACTTGGGGTGTCTCTTTTTACTGCTGCATCAAATCATTGCTGTTGAGGCTCATACCGAGAATGCGACCTCCTCCAGACAGAAAGTGCGTAATCTTGGGACGATTCCCAGATGTGGGGATTCAAATTGGCAACTAAATACATGCTATGATTCATTTAAAATAGTATTTTACATTTAAAAAGGAGGAAGAGACCTGTGCAATTATTAGAGATATAACTTTTCAGATATCGCCTGGTAATTTTAATAATGGAACTTAATGGGGTGAAAATCAAAGTCTTGAGAATTTAATGAAATGGATCTGTTTAGGACTCAATATTAAACATTTTTTTAAACCGCACATAAAAACATTCTCTTCCAAACACTAGGTCAGTGACACTATTAAACAAATAAATACAACCTTCAAAATGTTGTTTTCTTCCTTGTTAAATGTCAATTGCTTCAAGAAAAAAAAGATCAATGTGCAGAGTTAAAAGACTATCCTATCCCTAATGGGATAGTTTTTCAGGCATAAAAATCTTTATCTCCACCATCACCCATCCCCAAATTATGAAAACCTTCTAGTCTAAGTAATGGTTTTCTGAACAGGCCATACTCTCTATCTCAGCTAGCTGGAAACAGATGTTTGTCCCTTTGGTTTTCTCCTTGCTGTTAAGAGCCCCTTCGGAGGCTAGACAGCACTATCTTTCTTCCCCTACCCCTCACCAAGGAGTTTAAGCAGACCTATGAGGGAACCAGAACCTGAGACCAGGCAACTTTAGCACTTCAAAAACTAGTGGAGGTGGGAGGGAGGGAGATGCAAGAGGGAAGAGATATGGGAACATATGTATATGTATAACTGATTCACTTTGTTATAAAGCAGAAACTAACACACCATTGTAAAGCAATTATACTCCAATAAAGATGTTTAAAAAAAAAAAAAAAACTAGTGGAAAGCCAAGCTCAAGGTACCATAAGAGCAACACTTGGAAGTAACAAATTCTTCACCTCCAGAGCTTTTCTGCCAAACCTAGACTTTTCTCAATGTTAGATTGGTTAGAATGTTTTTAAACTAAGAATCATGGACAACCTGTGTGCATAGAAGCAAGGTTGTCAACTTCTGTTTACATTTCAGTCTCTCTGCCAGTTTAAGGTATAGACTGGCAATTTTTGATTTGGAGAGCAGTGAATGATAATGGCATAATTAATATTAATAGAGCCATTACATCTCCACAAATCATTCTCATATTTAAATGAACTCTCCATCTCTTCCTCTCTCTGTGCTATTTTTGCATTGATATTATTATAACCTTTAGATCTCTATTTTAATTTCTGAAAGCAATTTACCTCATCAGTTTAATATCAAAGACAAAACTGGAAAACCTCATTTAAATAAAATTTTCATATTTTATTTCTTCCCGGATTTCAAACTTTTCCTTTTAACAGGTACCCTACGGCCACATTACTCAACTTTTGAGCAACTGCTCACATACTACCCCCACCTACATATACCCCCAGCTACGAAGGGCTCTCATGAAATTTAGAGATTTCTTTGTAAGAAACAAGGCAGAATAAGAAAGTCAGATGGTGGACCAGATGACCAAAAGGACAATACCAGCTCAAGACAATATATTTCACACACTTCACTTGGTACCCACTAAGCAAAGAGAGGTTGCATGTATTTGTCAGATGCAATATTATACAGCATTTCAGAATGAAACTACAATGAAGGAAAATGATTCAAGCTCACCACTGAAACAAAGCTCTGTATCTGGGCTGAATCTTCTTTAGACTGCACGATGATTCCTTCAATGTGTTGAAATCCTTGCATATGGTTTGTAATCCCTAATGAGAGACACAGCCTAAAAACAGAGGACAATTTGATCTATAAAATTTGGGAACTCATTGAATAGTAGAGTTGAACTTTAACTTTTAAATGAGGAACAAAAGTAAGGAAAAATATTAAGTTCATATCATATATATGGTTCTTTACATTTCTTATTCATTTGCATTAAAGGTCATTCTTCTTTTATATCTAAATTAAAGGAATGCCATTTTCACTAAAGAATTCAGAACACTTGTAATATAGGGCGAAATTGCCCCAACTTTGAATAAAATCTCTTTCAAAACATAACTAAGGAGCGGGTCTGGGCAAGATGACGGAAGAGTAAGACGTGGAGATCACCTTCCTTCCCACAGATACATTACAAATACATCTACACGTGGAACTGCTCCTACGGAACACCCACTGAACGCTGGCAGAAGACCTCAGACCTCCCAAAAGGCAAGAAACTCCCCACATACATGGGTAGGGCAAAAGAGAAAAGAAAAAACAGAGACAAAGAATAGGGACGGGACGTGCACCAGTGGGAGGGAGCTGTGAAGGAGGAAAGGTTTCCACACACTAGGAAGCCCCTTCGTGGGCGGAGACTGCGGGTGACGGAGGGGGGAAGCTTCAGAGCCACGGAGGAGAGCACAGCCACAGGGGTGTGGAGGGCAAAGCGGACAGATTCCCGCACAGAGGATCGGCGCCGAGCAGCACTCACCAGCCCGAGAGGCTTGTCTGCTCCCCCGCCGGGGCGGGCGGGGCTGGGAGCTGAGGCTCGGGCTTCGGTCGGATGGCAGGGAGAGGACTGGGGTTGGCGGCGTGAACACAGCCTGAAGGGGTTAGTGCGCCACAGCTAGCCGGGAGGGAGTCTGGGAAAAAGTCTGCAGCTGCCCAAGAGGCAAGAGACTTTTTCTTGCCTCTTTGTTTCCTGGTGCGCAAGGAGAGGGGAAGAGCGCCACCTAAACGAGCTCCAGAGACGGGCGCGAGCCGCGGCTATCAGCGCGGACCCCAGAGACGGGCATGAGACGCTGGGGCTGCTGCTGCCACCACCAAGAAGCCTGTGTGAGAGCACAGGTCACTCTCCACACTGGCCCTCCCGGGAGCCCGTGCAGCCTGCCACTGCCAGGGTCCCGTGATCCAGGGACAACTTCCCCTGGAGAACATACGGCGCACCTCAGGCTGCTGCAACGTCACGGTGCCTCTGCCGCCGCAGGCTCGCCCTGCCTCCTCTGTACCCCTCCCTCCCCGTGGCCTGGGTGAGCCAGAGCCCCCGAAGCAGCTGCTCCTTTAACCCCGTCCTGTCTGGGCAGGGAACAGACGCCCTCAGGCGACCTACATGCAGAGGCGGGGCCAAATCCAAAGCTGAACCCCGGGAGCTGTGCGAACAAAGAAGAGAAGGGGAAATCTCTCCCAGCATCCTCAGGAGCAGCGGATTAAAGCTCCACAAACAACTTGATGTACCTGCATCTGTTGAATACCTGAATAGACAACAAATCATCCCAACTTCAGGAGGTGGACTTTGGGAGCAGGATATATTAATTTTTCCCCTTTTCCTTTTTTTGTGAGTGTATATGTGTATGCTTCTGGGTGAGATTTTGTCTGTATAGCTTTGCTTTCACCATTTGTCCTAGGGTTCGGTCCGTCCTTTTTTTTTTTTTTTTTTTGTACTTAAAAATTTTTTTTTCTAATAAATGCTTTCTTAATAATTTTTTCCTTATTTTCTACTTTTAAAAATTAAAAAAATATTTTTCATAATAAGTTTTTTCATATTTTTTATTTTAAAAAATTAAAAAAATTTTTTCTTAACATTTTTCTTATTTTTTATTATAAAAATTTAATAAATTTATCTTAAAAAATAAAAAATATTTTTTTCTTAATAAATTTTTTCTTAATAATTGTTTTTCTTGTTTTTTATTATAATAGCTTTATTTTATTTTATCCTCTTTCTTTCTTTCTATTTTTTCTCCCTTTTATTCTGAGCTGTGTGGAGGACAGGCTCTTGGTGCTCCAGCCAGGCATCAGGGCTGTGCCTCTGAGGTGGGAGAGCCAACTTCAGGACACTGGTCCACAAGAGACCACCCAGCTCCACGTAATACCAAACAACAAAAATCTCTCAGAGATCTTCATCTCAACATCAAGACCCAGCTTCCCTCAACGACCAGCAAGCTACAGTGCTGGACACCCTATGCCAAACAACTAGCAAGACAGGAACACAGCCCCATCCATTAGCAGAGAGGCTGCCTAAAATCATAAGGCCACAGACACCCCAAAACACACCACCAGACGTGGACGTGCCCACCAGAAAGACAAGATCCAGCCTCATCCACCAGAACACAGGCACTAGTCCCCTCCACCAGGAAGCCTACACAACCCACTGAACCAACCTTAGCCACTGGGGACAGACAGCAAAAACAACGGGAACTACGAACCTGCAGCCTGTGAAAAGGAGACCCCAAGCACAGTAAGATAAGCAAAATAAGAAGACAGAAAAACACACAGCAGATGAAGGAGCAGGGTCAAAACAAACCAGACCTAACAAATAAAGAGGAAATAGGCAGTCTACCTGAAAAAGAATTCAGAATAATGATAGTAAAGATGATCCAAAATCTTGAAAATAGAATAGACAAAATGCAAGAAACATTTAACAAGGACGTAGAAGAACTAAAGAGGAACCAAGCAATGATGAAAAACACAATAAATGAAATTAAAAATACTCTAGAAGGGATCAATAGCAGAATAACTGAGGCAGAAGAACAGATAAGTGACCTAGAAGATAAAATAGTGGAAATAACTACTGCAGAGCAGAATAAAGAAAAAAGAATGAAAAGAACTGAGGACAGTCTCAGAGACCTCTGGGACAACATTAAACGCACCAACATTCGAATTATAGGGGTCTCAGAAGAAGAAGAGAAAAAGAAAGGGACTGAGAAAGTATTTGAAGAGATTATAGTTGAAAACTTCCCTAATATGGGAAAGGAAATAGTTAATCAAGTCCTGGAAGCACAGAGAGTCCCATACAGGATAAATCCAAGGAGGAACACGCCAAGACACATATTAATCAAACTATCAAAAATTAAATATAAAGAAAACATATTAAAAGCAGCAAGGGAAAAACAACAAATAACACACAAGGGAATCCCCATAAGGTGAACATCTGATCTTTCAGCAGAAACTCTGCAAGCCAGAAGGGAGTGGCAGGATATACTTAAAGTGATGAAGGAGAAAAACCTACAACCAAGATTACTCTACCCAGCAAGGATCTCATTCAGATTTGATGGAGAAATTAAAACCTTTACAGGCAAGCAAAAGCTGAGAGAGTTCAGGACCACCAAACTAGCTTTACAACAAATGCTAAAGGAACTTCTACAGGCAAGAAACACAAGAGAAGGAAAGCACCTACAATAACAAACCCAAAATATTTAAGAAAATGGGACTAGGAACATACATTTCGATAATTACCTTAAATGTAAATGGATTAAATGCTCCCACCAAAAGACACAGACTGGCTGAATGGATACAAAAACAAGACCCATATATATGCTGTCTACAAGAGACCCACTTCAGACCTAGAGACACATACAGATTGAAAGTGAGGGGATGGAAAAAGATATTCCATGCAAATGGAAATCAAAAGAAAGCTGAAGTAGCAATTCTCATATCAGACAAAATAGACTTTAAAATAAAGACTATTACAAGAGACAAAGAAGGACACTATATAATGATCAAGGGATCGATCCAAGAGGAAGGTATAACAATTGTAAATATTTATGCACCCAACATAGGATCACCTCGATACATAAGGCAAATACTAACAGCCATAAAAAGGGAAATTGACAGCAACACAATCATAGTAGGGGACTTTAACACCCCACTTTCACCAATGGACAGATCATCCAAAATGAAAATAAATAAGGAAACACAAGCTTTAAATGATACATTAAACAAGATGGACTTAATTGATATTTATAGGACATTCCACCCAAAAACAACAGAATACACATTTTTCTCAAGTGCTCATGGAACATTCTCCAGGATAGATCATATCTTGGGTCACAAATCAAGCCTTTGTAAATTTAAGAAAATTGAAATCGTATCAAGTATCTTTTCCGACCACAACGCTATGAGACTAGATATCAATTACAGGAAAAGATCTGTAAAAAATACAAACGCATGGAGACTACACAATACACTACTTAATAACGAAGTGATCACTGAAGAAATCAAAGGGGAAATCAAAAAATATCTAAAAACAAATGACAATGGAGACACGACGAGCCAAAACCTATGGGATGCAGCAAAAGCAGGTCTAAGAGGGAAGTTTATAGCAATACAAGCTTACATCAAGAAACAGGAAACATCTCGAATAAACAACCTAACCTTGCACCTAAAGCAGTTAGCGAAAGAAGAACAAAAAAGCCCCAAAGCTAGCAGAAGGAAAGAAATCATAAAAATCAGATCAGAAATAAATGAAAAAGAAATGAAGGAAACAATAGCAAAGGTCAACAGAATTAAAAGCTGGTTCTTTGAGAAGATAAACAAAATTGATAAACCATTAGCCAGACTCATCAAGAGAAAAAGGGAGAAGACTCAAATCAATAGAATTAGAAATGAAAAAGGAGAAGTAACCACTGACACTGCAGAAATAAAAATGATCATGAGAGATTACTACAAGCAACTCTATGCCAATAAAATGGACAACCTGGAAGAAATGGACAGATTCTTAGAAAGGCACAACCTGCCGAGACTGAACCAGGAAGAAATAGAAAATATGAATAGACCAATCACAAGCACTGAAATTGAAACTGTGATTAAAAATCTTCCAACAAACAAAAGCCCAGGACCAGATGGCTTCACAGGCGAATTCTATCAAACATTTAGAGAAGAGCTAACACCTATCCTTCTCAAACTCTTCCAAAATATAGCAGAGGGAGGAACACTCCCAAACTCATTCTACGAGGCCACCATCACCCTGATACCAAAACCAGACAAAGATGTCACAAAGAAAGAAAACTACAGGCCAATATCACTGATGAACATAGATGCAAAAATCCTCAACAAAATACTAGCAAACAGAATCCAGCAACACATTAAAAGGATCATACACCATGATCAAGTGGGGTTTATTCCAGGAATGCAAGGATTCTTCAATATACGCAAATCAATCAACATGATACATCATATTAACAAATTGAAGGAGAAAAACCATATGATCATCTCAACAGATGCAGAGAAAGCTTTTGACAAAATTCAACACCCATTTATGATAAAAGCCCTGCAGAAAGTAGGCATAGAGGGAACTTTCCTCAACATAATAAAGGCCATATATGACAAACCCACAGCCAACATTGTCCTCAATGGTGAAAAACTGAAATCATTTCCACTAAGATCAGGAACAAGACAAGGTTGCCCACTCTCACCACTATTATTCAACATAATTGTGGAAGTGTTAGCCACAGCAATCAGAGAAGAAAAAGAAATAAAAGGAATCCAAGTCGGAAAAGAAGAAGTAAAGCTGTCACTGTTTGCAGATGACATGATACTATACATAGAGAATCCTAAAGATGCTACCAGAAAACTACTAGAGCTAATCAATGAATTTGGTAAAGTAGCAGGATACAAAATTAATGCACAGAAATCTCTGGCATTCCTATACACTAATGATGAAAAATCTGAAAGTGAAATTAAGAAAACACTCCCGTTTACTATTGCAACAAAAAGAATAAAATATCTAGGAATAAACCTACCTAAGGAGACAAAAGACCTGTATACAGAAAATTATAAGACACTGATGAAAGAAATCAAACATGATACAAATAGATGGAGAGATATACCATGTTCTTGGATTGGAAGAATCAACATTGTGAAAATGACTCTACTACCCAAAGCAATCTACAGATTCAATGCAATCCCTATCAAACTACCAATGGCATTTTTCACAGAACTAGAACAAAAAATTTCACAATTTGTTTGGAAACACAAAAGACCCCGAATAGCCAAAGCAATCTTGAGAACGAAAAATGGAGCTGGAGGAATCAGGCTCCCTGACTTCAGACTATATTACAAAGCTACAGTAACCAAGACAGTTTGGTACTGGCACAAAAACAGAAACATAGATCAATGGAACAGGATAGAAATCCCAGAGATAAACCCACATACATATGGTCACCTTATATTTGATAAAGGAGGCAAGCATATACAGTGGAGAAAAGGCAGCCTCTTCAATAAGTGGTGCTGGGAAAATTGGACAGGTACATGTAAAAGTATGAAATTAGAACACTCCCTGACACCATACACAAAAATAAACTCAAAATGGATTAAAGACCTAAGTGTAAGGCCAGACACTATCAAACTCTTAGAGGAAAACATAGGCAGAACACTCTATGACATAAATCACAGCAAGATCCTCTTTGACCCAGTTCCTAGAGAAATGGAAATAAAAACACAAATAAACAAATGGGACCTAATGAAATTTAAAAGCTTTTGCACAGCAAAGGAAACCATAAACAAGACCAAAAGACAACCCTCAGAATGGGAGAAAATATTTGCAAATGAAGCAACTGACAAAGGATTAATCTCCAAGATTTACAAGCAGCTCATGCAGCTCAATAACAAAAAAAAAACAACCCAATCCAAAAATGGGCAGAAGACCTAAATAGACATTTCTCCAAAGAAGATATACAGATTGCCAACAGACACATGAAAGAATGCTCAACATCATTAATCATTAGAGAAATGCAAATCAAAACTACAATGAGATATCATCTCACACCGGTCAGAACGGCCATTATCAAAAAATCTAGAAACAATAAATCTTGGAGAGGGTGTGGAGAAAAGGGAACCCTCTTGCACCGTTGGTGCGAATATAAATTGATACAGCCACTATGGAGAACAGTATGGAGGTTCCCGAAAAAACTACAAATAGAACTACCATACGACCCAGCAATCCCACTACTGGGCATATACCCTGAGAAAACCATAATTCAAAAAGAGTCATGTACCAAAATGTTCATTGCAGCTCTATTTACAATAGTCAGGACATGGAAGCAACCTAAGTGTCCATCATCAGATGAATGGATAAAGAAGATGTGGCACATATAGACAATGGAATATTGCTGAGCCATAAAAAGAAATGAAATGGAGGTATTTGTAGTGAGGTGGATGGAGTTAGAGTCTGTCATACAGAGTGAAGTAAGTCAGAAAGAGAAAAACAAATACAGTATGCTAACACATATATATGGAATCTAAGGAAAAAAAAAAAAAAAAAGGTCATGAAGAACCTAGTGGCAAGATGGGAATAAAGACACAGACCTACTAGAGAATGGACTTGAGGATATGGGGAGGGGGAGGGGTGAGATGTGACAGGGTGAGAGAGTGTCATGGACATATATACACTACCAAATGTAAAACAGATAGCTAGTGGGAAGCAGCCACATAGCACAGGGAGTTCAGCTCGGTGCTTTTTGACCACCTAGAGGGGTGGGATAGGGAGGGTGGGAGGGAGGGAGATGCAAGAGGGAAGAGATATGGGAACATATGTATATGTATAACTGATTCACTTTGTTATAAAGCAGAAACTAACACACCATTGTAAAGCAATTATACTCCAATAAAGATGTTTAAAATAAATAAATAAATAAATAAAAGTAAAAACAAAAACATAACTAAGAATTTTGTAATTTGAATGGATTGTTTAAATGATTCAATTTAGAATTATTTCAGATTCATTTTGAGACTTGTAATATGGGTTATTACCAGCAAACCCAACAATGAATTCTCTGATAGAGAAGGGAAGAGAATCAGAGAACAAATTGATAGAACTTTCTTGTCTAAGATTTGCAGTTGGCTCTAAATATCTATTCAGGTCCTTTCACATAGTCGCATAGTTGCCTTTGTGCTAAATAACTAACTTGCATTTGTAACACAGTGTGCAGGATTTGTAATTTCAGTCCAATGTCATAGAGTCAGGGGACTAAACTACAAATGTAGTAAATCCATGTTTGAATTTAGGCTTCACTGCTTACTTTCTGACTTAGTAGAGGTTACTTCACATTTTGAGGTTCAGATTTTCACCTTGCAAAACAGTCATAAGGTGAGGCTCTCCTGAGATAATTTACAAAAATAAAATACCTTAGGCAATGACTGGCATATAATAGATAATTGATTGATAAATTTTAATTGTGCCCTCATGGGTGACCAGTTCAAAGAGAAATTAAATCCTTAACCTTGTTTCTTTGGTATTTTACCCCAACCAGATAAATTCATGACCCAGTGTTCATATTGCGTGTGTTCTCTGTAACGGGATCTAGGACTAAATGAGATAATGTATCTAAGCAGATCTGAGATCTCTTTTAATGAACTCTTCAGTATGAGTTCAATACAGTAGTCAACTAAGGGCCTAAAAGTGACAGAAAGAGCTTCCCTAAATAGGCAATTGAGACCACAGAAATAAGACTAACCAAACTTACCTTCTGCTAAGCACTTTATTAAATTTAACTTTTTAAATCCTCTTAACAACACTATAAGCTAAGTATTATTATCCCCATTTTCCAGATAAGAAAATAGAAATGTAAATCAAATGAATGATCTGCTCTAGATAATAGTTATCTTAATACAATATGGCTATTGTATATACCACTATATGATAGGGATTGAAGTATAACAGGGGATACTAGCTTCTAAGTCAACCCCAAATTCGTCGAATTCCACAGCCTAATAAAATTAATTTTGTCAATATTAAAAGAAGCAATATCCTCAGTTTCCATGGGAAGAAACTCTTCAACACCACAAGATATCCAATAATAACATAATTTCAATTCAAATAACTCCATTTCTGATGATAGGGGAGGTAAGGGAGGATTCGATGTGTGTGTGCATGTTTGCTATATTATTTCTGTAGCTTGTTGAGCTACTACTTATTCACATAATTCAATTTGTATTGAAAATGTGAAGTCTTTGGTAGCAATTGCCTGCCAGAAATTCAAAGATTCCATTTGTCTTCAAACTGCCTTAGATCTACTAAATATGATTTTTAAAAATCAAGCCAGACTTTTATCTATCTTGATGTCTGTTTGGAAAAATTTAGAAATTATCCAGATAACACAACACATAAGCAAAAGTGCATCCGAACCTTGTCATTTTCTATTATCTGTGTCACTGAAATGTGCTTGTTTTTTGATTTAATATCACGATAGCTTGTGGTTAGGCTTGACAGAAATTGAACTGGCCAGCTTTCATGAAGAGATCTCTTTAGTTTTAAAATATGTCATGACTTCCATCTTTATTTTCAGATTATTTTTAACTCTGAAAGCATCTTCATTAAATCCACAGGACCATATTCCAACGTGGCTAAACTGAATCAGTATATCTTCCTTGTTAACTTGAAATCAGATTATGCAGTATACTAATCAGAAACAGGAGACGATTTTATTTCTTCTAGAAAGATCGACTGCCCAGCAGGACTTGGGGAAAAAAATAATCATCATCACAATTACAGCTGCATAAATATACTTCACATGCTGTCTTGTATGTTTAGCAATTCAAGACAAATGGTAAAACATGGGCCAGAAGAAATACTCCATGTTGATAATATTTAGCCAGGATCTCCACTTTCATGCTATTATGAATATGCATCTTTCCTGCTGTGTCTCTAAACATCTGTGGGGAAAAAGACTTGTACTGTATGGGATAAATTAAATCACTTGAGGAATCTAGTGATTTTTCACTTTTAATTACACAAGAGACAAGGTGTGCTAGGATCAGAGTTAGAGTTTAAGGAGAAGCCCATGACTCACATGAAAGATCACGTGAATCTGTACTCAAAATGATAGTTTACTAACTGTACAGCCATCTTTACTATTCTGACCTAACCCGCAGATTATCAATCAAAAATCCATTACTAGCTGATTGAACTATTAACTGAACTGTCAAGACAGATCGGTTAATACAGAAGAACGAATCGATTACCAGTTAAGAGGTCACATATCCTGAAATAAGCATTAGGGAAATTTCAAGAGGGAACTAGGATATTAGAAATAAGGAAAGGCATCTCTTTTGATCATTTTTACATAGCTCCCAAACCCTGAAACTTATATCTCCCAAGCCTGCTCTCCAATTTGATTCTCAGGGTCTGCCAAGGCTAGTCAGCAAGACTTATTAGATTTCTTGTGCTAAAATGAACACAGATGAAGTGTTAAAAATGGAACAGAGATGACATAAACATTGCATTGGACTTTCTGTGTCATCAGCAGCCACAGGTTTGTCAATCATCAAGTGTGTACTGGACATCCACATGTTATATGCAAAATATTCAACTAAAATATCATTTGATTCATTGTTAGGGTGACCCATCATACTGTTGAATCAACAGCAATCTTCAGTGCTTAAATTCCCAACTGTATCCATCCTTTTCGTGTGATCATGCACAAGGATTAAAAGTGATTAAGTATATAAAGCACATGTGCCTTATAGTAAGCACTAAACAAATATTAAATATAAGAATGGGAGAGCTACTCCTAAAAGGTTAGATGGTTCAAAGAGGGTTAAAAAGTGAGATATCAAGATAAAAAAATTTGGAGACTGACAAAGCATAATACCATTTCAACATAGTTTAAAAATTTATAAAGCTTTTCTTGATACACTTTTACTCAGAAAATATGTTTTACCCCCCAAAAAGATGTCAGTAGTGCACAAACCCTTTTAGACATCTACAGAATTCGGATATAGAAGAAATTTCCTAGAGACAGAAATAAAGTAAAAATTATCCTCAGCTTAGTGAAGTTAGAAAATTTACTTGTATATAGATTTATTTATTTATTTGCTTTATGTTATTAGCAACTTCATTTTTGTCATCTCACTTTGTATGTGTATATGTTTCATTTATTCTCTATAGAATGTTAGCCCATAAAGGCACAGGTTTGTTTTTTAATATCTTTGTTTTTAACTCCTACAATAGGGCCTTGCCCAAAGGACACACCCAACAAATATTTGTTTATAAGAATATTACATTTTTCTTTTCCAGTACTCCAATATATTTTTCTATAATATCATTGAGTATGAACTCCCTTCACATATTAATTCTTTTTTTTTTTAAGATGATATACTTTTTTTTTTTAATTTTTATTTATTATTTATTTTTGGCTGTGTTGGGTCTTCGTTTCTGTGCGAGGGCTTTCTCTAGTTGCGGCGAGCGGGGGGCACTCTTCATCGCGGTGCGCGGGCCTCTCACTGTCGCGGCCTCTCTTGTTGTGGAGCACAGGTTCCAGACGCGCAGGCTCAGTAGTTGTGGCTCACGGGCCCAGTTGCTCCGCGGCATGTGGGATCTTCCCAGACCAGGGCTCGAACCCGTGTCCCCTGCATTGGCAGGCGGATTCTCAACCACTGCACCACCAGGGAAGCCCCATATTAATTCTTTGGCAGAATTTCTTTATAAGTTTTCAAATACATATTTAAAAGATAATAAGCAATAAAAGATGAACATACAGAAAAGCACATATCTGAAGCGTACAGACTCATCCTGATGCAATATTTTCTAATACTGAAAATCAGAGAAGAGAAAACAAATTAAAATAAAAAGTTTCATATTATGATTAAAAAGACAAATTCTAAAGTGATAGCTAATCTTACAGTATTGTTTTCTCAGAAATATAGAAATAAAAATTTCATTGTTCATCTATTTCACTTCTTGCAATCTGATATACAACAAAAAAGAGAAAATCTGAACATTCCAAACCAATGGATAATTCAGCCTTATGTTTCTATAGCTATTTCTCTATTGCTACTTGATATATGTTAAGGAATTAGATTATAGAAAACACATTTTCACAGATCTAGTGAAAGACTGAAAACAAAGTAGCTAGGTCTCAGGTAAATTAAAAATGCTAGTTATCACTGGATACACTGAACAGATTGTCAGGACACAGAATACTTAATCCTGGGCAAACAGGGTTGGTTGGTAAGGAACACCTCACCCCAAAAAAGGCCTAAATAGAATATTAAATAGGATTAAATAGGATGAATTCTACAATAATTTAAGTTCAACATACAATGGGTTTTTTTTTTTTTTATTTAAAGACTATTAAATCAACCCTAACAAAATACCACACTTTTTGACTCCAGGCTGATTGCTGACTGCTGACCTAGAATGTGTATTTCTGCTGACCCAAAATGGAAACGGCATCTGTATTTCTGTGGCTGTTTACCTGATGACATGCCAATTCAGCGTGATGTATACTCAGAGAAATTCATAAAAAGGAGAAATAAACAGAATGCAGGTGACTCAGAAGACAATTGGCCACCTGGTCTCTCCTTCAGTTTTATTTTTTTACTGGACCACCTCTTCCTTAGAGAAGTGAAAATAATGTGGATAATTCTTCTTCTAATCAGACTGGAGAAAGATGCCAAATATATACAAAATAAAATAAGACAATAATAGCAGTTGTGTATATGAGAGCACTTGCATACTATTGGAAATAGAAACCTATTTTTATGCCCAAATTATTTCCATCCAGAGAAACAAAATCCATCTTATCTGCAGGAGAGGAGTAAAGTAATGGACTGAGCACATTCATGTTTTTCTCCTTCTCACCAGATTCTCTAGAAATGACATTAAATTATACATAAATTAAGTCTATAACAGGCCCCCTAAATCAAGAAGTGTCAGAGGGACCTCAAAATGTTGAGGAATCCCTGAAAACTAGCTAACATACGAAACAGGGAACCACAACTCAAAGAGTATGCAAGTCTTTCTGCTGGAAAAGATGGGGATCATACATGCTTGCAGTGGGATATACAGGAATAAGAGAAGCCCACCGGCATCCACCTGACTGACTGGTTAGATGCCAATGGCTCTCAAGTTACCTCCTCCACCCTCAATACACTAAACTACAAGAGGGATTGGGAGACTTGCATTTGAATGACTGGGCAGTATCCCAGGGAGCCAGTGATGATCAGCAAGTACAGGAAACCACCTGGCAGAAGGTGAAAACCCCCTTTCTATCACCCCACAGAATCCACCACCCTTTCCTCGCAGAAATACACTTTTGTTAGAAAAATTTATGTTTCACATTAGAAGCTCTAACTGATTATTTATAGAAAAAGACATAATTGATCACATCATCTTGATTCACTTAGTACAATAGGAGATAGGTAATAACTAGACCAAAAAATGTCATTATATCAATATGTGGTTATAGAATATTCAATGAGAATTCATGTGAATACAAAAAAATGATTCAACAAACATGTCAGCCAGCTTTTGTGGAAGAATTTGTCTTAAATTCAGTATTAAAAACACAAAACTACAATAAAGTCTTTAAAAATAAATGAAAATGCCTTCTGGTCAAAGTTAAAATGCTCTATCTGAATGAAACCTACTGGTTCTGCTCATTAGATTTCAATTAGGTCCGAAAGTCCTATCACATATAAGAATAAGAGAACCAAGCTATAAGAGAGTTTCATATCTATTCCATATCCTAGAATTAGATCCTTTTAAATGCTCCCAGCATCTCCCTAACACCGGCCACCTGGTATCTGTCAGCCGGTGGTACCTGCACTCTTACAAGGAAGCAGCCGTAACTCAGCTGTCACATCCTAAAGCAATCATGAACCATTTTCATCATTCCACTGGTTCTGTAAGGAGTGTTGGGAGCCTTCTAGTGGGAGGAGGAACTTGCCTCGCTCTCTCAGTTTGGCCACATCCTCCACAATCCCAAACCTGCTAAGCCAGGTTTCTTCCATCTTTCCAACATGACACACTTTCACGTGCATTGGCTCCATCATCTCACAGATCCTGTCTCCTTGCTTAACTCGTTACAGTTTTCTCCATCTCCAAAATCAATATATTCTTGGACACCTCTTTCCTTCCAATATATTCACTAACTTCTGAGGTTTTTCTCTATAGTTCTCCTTATCCTCTTCCAATCTCAGCACCTCCTGAAATTGTAGACATCTACAACAAGCGGTGTTCATCTTTGCTATCAGATGTTTCTCTCGGATATTCTGTCCTCTAGTTGCCCACAGTGAATGGAGTTTTGATCATTTGGCTAGTTTCCATATCTGACAATTGTGCCTGAAGTCTCTGAACTGGAAGATGTCAAGAGAACTGTGTGTGTGAAAAGGGAGGGGAGGGGCTTCCTTCCAGGTTTACAGAAGACACTTATGACTTTGTGGAAAGATGGGCCTACAGACAGAGCCATGCACTTAGAATGTGTCAGCTCTTCCTGGAGACTTAATCAAGGAAATTATTTGGCTGAAGGCAAGAAAACTCGGAATCAAAGTGACTAAGGGGTTATTTTTTTCTTAACATCTTTATTGGAGTATAATTGCTTTACAGTGGTGTGTTAGTTTCTGCTTTTTAACAAAGTGAATCAGCTATATGTATACATATATCCCCATATCTCCTCCCTCTTGCGTCTCCCTCCCACCCTCCCTATCCCACCTCTCTATGTGGTCACAAAGCACCAAGATGATCTCCCTGCGCTATGCGGCTGTTTTCCGCTAGCTATCTATTTTACATTTGGTAGTATAAGCAAGTCCATGCCACACTCTCACTTCATCCCTGCTAACACTTTCCCCCTCCCCGTGTCTTCAAGTCCATTCTCTACGTCTGTGTCTTAATTCCTGTCCTGCCCCTAGGTTCTTAAGAACCCCCTTTTTTTTTTTTAGATTCCATATATATGTGTTAGCATACGCCATTTATTTTTCTCTTTCTGACTTACTTCACTCTGTATGACAGTCTCTAGGTCCATCCAACTCACTACAAATAACTCAATTTCGTTTCGTTTTATGGCTGAGTAATATTCCATTGTATATTTGTGCCACATCCTCTTTATTCATTCATCTGTCAATGGACACTTAGGATGCTTCCATGTCCTGGCTATTGTAAATAGAGCTGAAAAGAACATTGCGGTACATGACTGTTTTTGAATTATGGTTTTCTCAGGGTATATGCCCAGTAGTGGGATTGCTGGGTCGTATGGTAGTTCAATTTTTAGTTTTTTAAGGAACCTCCATACTGTTCTCCATAGTGGCTGTATCAATTTATATTCGCACCAATGGTGCAAGAGGGTTCCCTTTTCTCCACACCCTCTCCAGCATTTATTGTTTGTAGATTTTTTGATGATGGCCATTCTGATCGGTGTGAGGTGATACTTTATTGTAGTTTTGATTTGCATTTCCCTAATGATTAGTGATGTTGAGCACCCTTTCATGTGTTTGTTGGCAATCTGTATATCTTCTTTGGAGAAATGTCTATTTAGGTCTTCTGCCCATTTTTGGATTGGGTTGTTTGTTTTTTAGATATTGAGCTGCATGAGGTGCTTGTAAATTTTGGAGATTAATATTTTGTCAGTTGCTTCATTTGCAAATGTTTTCTCCCATTTTGAGGGTTGTCTTTTCATATTGTTTATGGCTTCCTCTGCTGTGCAAAAGCTTTTAAGTTTCATTAGGTCCCATTTGTTTATTTTTGTTTTTATTTCCATTTGTCTTGGAGATGGGTCAAAAAGGACCTTGCTGTGATTTATGTCATAGAGTGTTCTGCCTATGTTTTCCTCTAAGAATTTTATAGTGTTTGATCTTACATTTAGGTCTTTAATCCATTTTGAGTTTATTTTTGTGTATGGTGTTAGGGAGTGTTCTAATTTCATTCTTTTACATGTAGCTGTCCAGTTTTCCCAGCACCAATTATTGAAGAGGCTGTCTTTTCTCCACTGTATGTTCTTGCCTCCTTTATCAAAAATAAGGTGACCATATGTGTGTGGGGTAATCTCTGGGCTTTCTATCCTGTTCCATTAATCTATATTTCTGTTTTTGTGCCAGTACCATACTGTCTTCATTACTGTAGCTTTGTAGTATAGTCTGAAGTCTGGGCACCTGATGCCTCCAGGTCTGTTTTTCTTTCTCAAGATTACTTTGGCTATTTGGGGTCTTTTGTGTTTCCACACAAATTGTGAAATTTTTTGTTCTAGTTCTGTTAAAAATGCCATTGGTAGTTTGATAGGGACTGCACTGAGTCTGTAGATGGCTTTGGGTAGTATAGTCATTTTCACAATGTTGATTCTTCCAATCCAAGAACATGGTATATCTCTCCATCTGTTTTTACCATCTTTAATTTCTTTCATCAGTGTCTTATAGTTTTCTGCATACAGGTCTTTCGTCTCCTTAGGTAGGTTTATTCCTAGGTATTTTATTCTTTTTGTTGCAGTGGTAAATGGGAGTGTCTCCTTAATTTCTCTTCCAGATTTTTCATCATTAGTGTATAGGAATGCCAGAGATTTCTGTGCATTAATTTTGTATCCTGCTACTTTACCAAATTCATTGATTAGCTCTAGTAGTTTTCTGGTAGCATCTTTAGGATTCTCTATGTAGAGTATCATGTCATCAGCAAACACTGACAGCTTTACTTCTGTTTTTCAGATTTGGATTCCTTTTATTTCTTTTTCTTCTCTGATTGCTGTGGCTAAAACTTCCACAATTATGTTGAGTAATAGTGGTGAGAGTGGAAAACCTTGTCTTGTTTCTGATCTTAGAGGAAATGATTTCAATTATTCACCATTGAGAATGATGTTGGCTGTGGGTTTGGCATATATGGCCTCTATTTTGTTGATGTAAGTTCCCACTATGCTTACTTTCTGGAGGGTTTTTATCATAAATGGGTGTTGAATTTTGTTGAAAAATTTTTCTGCATCTATTGAGATGATCATATGGTTTTATCATTCAATTTGTTAATATGGTTTATCACTTTGATTGATTTGCGTATATTGAAGAATCCTTGCATTCCTGGGATAAATCCCACTTATCATGCTGCATGATCCTTTTAATGTGCTCTTGGATTTTGTTTGCTAGTATTTTGTTGAGGATTTTTGCATCTATGTTCATCAGTGATGTTGGCCTTTACTTTTCTTTCTTTGTGACATATTTGTCTGGTTTTGGTATCAGGGTCATGGTGACCTCATAGAATGAGTTTGGGAGTGTTCCTCCCTCTGCTATATTTTGGAAGAGTTTGAGAAGGATAGGTGTTAGCTCTTCTCTAAATGTTTGACAGAATTCACCTGTGAAGCCATCTGGCCCTGGGCTTTTGTTTGTTGTAAGATTTTTAATCACAGTCTCAATTTCAGTGCTTGCGATTGGTCTGTTTATATTTTCTATTTCTTCCTGGTTCAGTCTTGGAAGATTGTGCTTTTCTAAGAATTTGTCCATTTCTTCCAGGTCGTCCATTTTATTGACATATAGTTGCTTGTAGTAATCTCTCATGATCCTTTGTAGTTCTGCAGTGTCAGTTGTTACTTCTCCTTTTTCATTTCTAATTCTGTTGATCTGAGTCTTCTCCCTGTTTTTCTTGATGAGTCTGGCTAATTGTTTATGAATTTTTTTTATCATCTCAAAGAACCAGGTTTTAGTTTTATTGATCTTTGTTATCATTTCCTTCATTGCTTTTTCATTTGTTTCTGATCTGATCTTTATGATTTCTTTCCTTCTGCTAACTTTGAGGGTTTTTTGTTCTTCTTTCTCTAATTGCTTTAGGTGTAAGGTTAGGTTGTTTATTTGAGATGCTTCTTGTTTCTTGAGGTAGGATTGTACTGCTATAAACTTCCCTATTAGATCTGCTTTTGCTGCATCCCATAGGTTTTGGGTTGTCCTGTTTTCATTGTCATTTGCTTGTAGGTATTTTTTGATTTCTGCTTTGATTCCTTCAGTGATCTCTTGGTTATTAAGTAGTGTATTGTTTAGCATCCATGTGTTTGTATTTTTTACAGATCTTTTCCTGTAATTGATATCTAGTCTCATAGCATTGTGGTTGGAAAAGATACTTTATACAATTTCAATTTTCTTAAATTTACCAAGGTTTGATTTGTGATCCAAGATATGATCTATCCTGGAGAATGTTCCATGAGCACTTGAGAAGAAAGTGTATTCTGTTGTTTTTGGATGAATGTCCTATAAATATCAATTAAGTCCATCTTGTTTAATGTATCATTTATAGCTTGTGTTGCCTTATTAATTTTCAATTTGGATAATCTGTGCATTGGTGAAAGTGGGGTGTTACAGTCCCCTACGATTGTGTTACTCTTGATTTCTTCTATTATGGCTATTAGCATTTGCCTTATGTATTGAGGTGCTCCTATGCTGGGTGCATAAATATTTACAATTGTTATATCTTCTTCTTGGATTGATCCCTTGATCATTATGTAGTGTCCTTCTTTGTCTCTTGTAATAGTCTTTATTTTAAAGTCTATTTTGTCTGATAGGAGAATTGCTACTCCAGCTTTCTTTTGATTTCCATTTGCATAGAATATGTTTTTGGATCCCGACACTTTCAGTCTGTATGCGTCCCTACATCTGAAGTGGGTCTCTTGTAGACAGCATATATATGGGTCTTGTTTTTGTATCCATTCAGCCAGTCTATGTCTTTTGGCGGGAGCATTTAATCCATTTACATTTAAGGTATCTATTGATATGTATGTTCCTATTACCATTTTCTTCATTGTTTTGGGTTTGTTTATTGTAGGTCTTTTCCTTCTCTCGTGTTTCCTGCCTAGAGAAGTTCCTTTAGCATTTGTTGTAAAGCTGGTTTGGTGGTGCTGAATTCTCTTAGCTTTTGTTTGTCTATAAAGGTTTTAATTTCTCTGTCGAATCTGTATCAGATCCTTGCTGGGTAGAGTAATCGTGGTTGTAATTTTTTCCCTTTCATCACTTTAAATATGTCTTGCCACTCCCTTCTGGCTTGCAGAGTTTCTGCTGAAAGATCAACTGTTAACCTTTTGGGGATTCCCTTGTATGTTATTTGTTGTTTTCCCCTTGCTGCTTTTAATATTTTTCCTTTGTATTTGATTTTTGATAGTTTGATGAGTATGTGTATTGGCGTGTTTCTCCTTGGATTTATACTGTATGGGACTCTCTGTGCTTCCAGGACTTGATTAACTATTTCCTTTCCCATATTAGGGAAGTTTTCAACTATAATCTCTTCAAATATTTTCTCAGTCCCTTTCTTTTTCTCTTCTTCTGGGATCTCTGTAATTCGAATGTTGGTGCATTTAATGTTGTCCCAGAGGTCTCTGAGACTGTCTTCAATTCTTTTCATTCTTTTTACTTTATTCTGCTCTGCAGTAGTTATTTCCACTATTTTATCTTCCAGGTTCAGTTATCCGTTCTTCTACCTCAGTTATTCTGCTATCGATTCCTTCTAGAGAATTTTTAATTTCATTTATTGTGTTGCTTATCATTGTTTGTTTGCTCTTTAGTTCTTCAAGGTCTTTGTTAAACGTCCCTTGTATTTTCTCCATTCTAATTCCAAGATTTTGGATCATCTTTACCATCATTACTCTGAATTCTTTTTCAGGTAGACTGCCTATTTCCCCTTCATTTGTTTAGTCTGGTGGGTTTTTACCTTGCTCCTTCATCTGCTGTGTTTTTCTCTGTCTTCTCATTTTGCTTAACTTACTCTGTTTGGGGTCTCCTTTCTGCAGGCTGCAGGTTCGTAGTTCCAATTGTTTTTGGTGTCTGCCCCCAGTGGCTAAGGTTGTTTCAGTGGATTGTGTAGGCTTCCTGGTGGAGGGGACTAGTGCCTGTGTTCTGGTGGATGAGCCTGGACCTTGTCTTTCTGGTGGGCAGGTCACGTCCGGTGGTGTGTTTTGGGGTGTCTGTGACCTTATTATGATTTTAGGCAGCCTCACTGCTAATGGGTGGGGTTATGTTCCTGTCTTGCTGGTTGTTTGGCATAGGGTTTCCAGCACTATAGCTTGCTGGTTGTTGAGTGGAGCTGGGTCTTAGCCTTGAGATGGAGATGTCTGGGAGAGTTTTTGCCTTTTCATATTATGTGGAACTGGGAGGTGTCTGGTGGACCAATGTCCTGAACTTGTCTCTCCTACCTCAGAGGCACAGGCCTGACACCTGGCCGGAGCACCACAACCCTGTCAGCCCCACTGCTCAGAAGAAAAGGGAGAGAGAAAGAGAGAGAGAGAGAGAGAGAGAGAGAGAGAGAGAAAGAGAGAAAGAGAGAAAGTTATTAAAATAAAAAATTTTAAAATTAAAAATAAAAAATAATTTAAAAAAAGAAAGAAAGAAGAGAGCAACCAAACCAAAAAATAAATGCACAAATGATAACAAGTGCTAAAAACTATATTAAAAAAAGAAAAAAACAGACAGAACCCTAGGGCAAATGGTAAAAGCAAAGCTATACAGACAAAATCACACAAAGAAGCATACACATATACACTCACAAAAAGAGAAAAAGGAAAAGAAATATATATCTATATATAAAAAAAGGAAGAGAGCAACCAAATCAATAAACAAATCTAGCAATGATAATAAACTCTAAATACTAAACTAAGATAAACCAGAAACCAGTCAGTCGCATACAGCAAACCCCAAGTCTACAGCTGCTCCCAAAGTCCACCACCTCAATTTTGGGATGATTCGTTGTCTATTCAGGTATTCCACAGATGCAGGGGACATCAAGTTGATTGTGGAGATTTAATCCGTTGCTCCTGAGGATGTTGGGAGAAATTTCCCTTTGTCTTCTTTGTTTGCACAACTCCTGGGGTTCAGCTTTGGATTGGCCCCGCTTCTGCATGTAGGTTGCCTGAGGGCGTCTGTTCCCCACCCAGACAGGATGGGGTTAAAGGAGCAGCTGATTTGGGGGCTCTGGCTCACTCAGGTGTGGGGGAGGGCCGGGTAAGGAATGCAGGGCGAGCCTGCAGCGTCAGAGGCCGGAGTGACGTTGCAACAGCCTGAGGCACACCGTATGTTCTCCCGGGGAAGTAGTCCCTGGATCACGGGACCCTGGCAGTGGTGGGCTGCACAGGCTCCCAGGAGGGGCGGTGTGGAGAGTGACCTGTGCTTGCACACAGGCTTCTTGGTGGCTGCAGCAGCAGCCTTAGCGTCCCATGCCCGTCTCTGGGGTCTGCGCTGAGAGCCATAGCTCGTGCCCATCTCTGGAGCTTGGTTAGGCAGTGCTCTGAATCCCCTCTCCGTGCACACCAGGAAACAATGGTCTCTTGCCTCTTTGGCAGCTGCAGACTTTTTCCCGGACTCCCTCCCGGCTAGCTGTGGCGCACTAGCCCCCTTCAGGCTGTGTTCACGCCGCCAACCCCAGTCCTCTCCCTGGGATCTGACCTCCGAAGCCTGAGCCTCAGCTCCCAGCCCCGCCCGCCCCGGCGGGGGAGCAGACAAGCCTCTCGGGCTGGTGAGTGCTGGTTAGCACCGATCTTCTGTGTGGGAATCTCTCCGCTTTGCCCTCCGCACCCCTGTGGCTGCGCTCTCCTCCGTGGCTCCGAAGCTTCCCCCTTCCGCCACCCGCAGTCTCCACCCACGAAGGAGCTTCCTAGTGCGTGGAAACCTTTCCTCCTTCACAGCTCCCTCCCACTGGTGCACGTCCCGTCCCTATTCTTTGTCTCTGTTTTTTCTTTTCTCTTTTGCCCTACCCATGTACGTGGGGAGTTTCTTGCCTTTTGGGAGGTCTGAGGTCTTCTGCCAGCGTTCAGTGGGTGTTCTGTAGGAGCAGTTCCACGTGTAGATGTATTTCTGATGTTTCTATGGGGAGGAAGGTGATCTCCATGTCTTACTCCTCCACCATCTTGAAGGTCTCCCCCTAAGGGGCTATTTTAATTG
The DNA here is from genome assembly GCF_009873245.2 of Balaenoptera musculus. NCBI lineage: Eukaryota > Metazoa > Chordata > Mammalia > Artiodactyla > Balaenopteridae > Balaenoptera > Balaenoptera musculus. The sequence goes on from NC_045787.1 coordinate 96,327,614, forward strand.
AAGAATCTTGTAGATTCTTTTCACAGTGCAAAGCTTTCACATATAAATCTCTCTGTGTAAACCCTAATCACACAACCTCAGTCTCACTAGCATTTAAATGGGACATACACTATATTCTTCCTGAAAATAGGCAGGTATGTATCAAAAGATAAACATTTAAGCTCTTTCCCTCTTTCTCAATTTTATTTTCACCAATCTATCACAGCGCACACAAACACACACACACACACACACACACGCAGTATGTTTCTCAGGATAGTCATTTCACTGTCAATTTGGTTATTTTCACATAAAGCAGATAAAGGCAAATGGGGAGGATGTTTGCTATTCAAGTCTCAGCCATCTTGATCTTGCAAGTGCCAACTTTAGAATTCACTCCACCCTTAGACTATCTGGATTGAAAAACAGGCCTGCAATTTGTGATAGGTTTTCTCCCAATCCATCTCTGCATTTCATGGCATCAATCTCTGTTCTGGTTACAGGTTTTGAGCAAGAGATAAATTTAAACTGAATTTAAAGAACATGGTTTACCAATAAAACATCAGTAGAAAAGGTAGGTAAAAACTGAGGCTCTGGAAGTCTAGCTTGCATTAGCATGCAGAAAAAGATGCAGAAGTTCTGTCAGCTTCCTAGCATTGTCCACACTGTTTTGCTTCTTTACCATTCTGATGTGTCTAAGGAGAACTCTACTGCTTTCTTTCATTCTGCTTTCTTTCTCTCCTGTACAAACTCTCTGCAAACTGCCAATGAGGGATACCAATCTCAATTTCATTCCTTTCATAAAATTTTTCATTATACCAAATTCCATAACTTGCTTTTATCCATTTCACTCATGCAGAGAAAAAACATTTTTCCTTTTGATCCACTACTAAAGTTAGATGTACACAATAAGTCCATTTTTTGAAAAAAAAATTAAACTTTTATCCACAGGTTACTTTGGAAACTCATGAGCTTAGCCATTAAATCTTTATAGGTTTTGGTTCCACTATATCTGCTTTCATGTGTTCTTTAGGACTTAATTTCAGTTAATAAATCAGGCTTTTCACCCACACAGAGCAGCCTCTGACAATACCACCACCTCTGTCTTCCTGAACAGTTCAGCCCTTGATTTCAGCAGAGTAAAACAAAAGATCATTTTTTCTATACCAAAGGTGTTCATATGGATTGTTAACTGAACTCCATCAGATAACATGACAGAAATATCATGTTATGGTCACAATCTAATTTTATGTCCTTGTGTTCTGGTCCACCTATTTTTCTAAAATGACACAAACCTAAGGAACACAAATATAGCACTGTTGAGGTAAGGAACAGTGAAATAAAGATTGAGCACAAAAAACTGAAATAATGACAGAATGTTCCTAAGATTGATTTTCACTGCAGTTCTCCAAGCCTTAGTTAATGTGAATTTTCTTAAGTTAATATTTATTTCCAGGTTCTAACACTAGCCAGGATATTCATACAACAATTTGCATTACATCTGTCCTATAGGCAAGAGCCTGGTCATATCAAAAATCTACACAGACATAAAAAATAAACTTATGGTTACCAAAGGGGAAAGGGATGGGGAGCAATAAATTGGGAGTTTGGGATTAATATATACACACTACTATATATAAAATAGATAACCAACAGGGGGATACTGTATAACCCAGACACCTGTATTCAATATCTTGTAATAACCTATAATGGAAAAGAATCTGTAATAGATATATATTATTTATATATATATATATATATATATATTTATTTATATATATATATATTCACTTTGCTGTACACCTGAAACTAACACAACATTATAAATCAACTATATTTCAATAAAAAATTTTAAAAACCCAAATATCCTATAGATATATGTAGTTTCTGGAATGAATGTATGGAAAGGAATAAACTATGAATTATAATCCATGTATTAAAATGTTGCATTTGCAAATACTTTATCAGAACACTTGCATACCTGAAGTTCACTACAGGGAGCATTCTATCAGTTTATCTAAAATTCAAAGACAAAACTAAATTATAAATACCAAAGTAATTCAAAATAAATTAAAATTACAATTTTATTTGAAAGAGATTTATTGTGAATTAAGTGTAAAATTACTAGCACTTTTGAAATAATACAAAAAAAGTTAAAGTTTATTATCTGTACTTGGTATGTATAGTCAGGTTCCCTCCCCCCCTCAAAAAAAAAAAAAAACCCTAGAAAATAGGAATGAGCATGCCCTACTGACAGTTCAACTTCTGTTTAAAACCAACTAATAACAAAAAGATCAAAACAAATTCAGATACAAATTTATCTAATGAAGAAAATTGGTCCCAAAGCCAGTAAGACTGGGTTACCACATGATTTGATATTTAAAGAAAGAGTTCCTCCATTTGAGAGGATTGATCAAGGTGTAAGTTGACAATGATTATTCTCACATTCTTGTTCAAAAACCAAAAAAGGAAAAAAGAGCAATTTATAGGACAATCCCTGTTGTAATACACATCCATTGGAAAAGTCCGTCTTCTGAATCCATGCACACCAGCTACCTGCTGATTACACTGATGTGCCCACAGGGAGGGAGAATATGAGAATGTTAAAGACTTTAAAATTCTTATTCCTGTGTAGTAAATATTCATACTAAATTAAATTCAAAGTCTGAATCTCATAGGGTATTAACTCTGTTTCTTAGGCATATGTGTTTTAAAAGGCAGGAATAGTTGGACTTATTTATTATTAAATCTTCCACTACCAGGGCAAAGTCTGACACATGGCATATTCTCAGTAAATATTTTCTGACTGAAGAATTTTAAGAATCTGCAATCCAAACACTTTTAGGGTAACTTAGTCTCTGTGGCGGTAATATTTGCTTAATAAACAGACATAACAGAAAACTTGGTTTAAAATATCAGTTGTGAGATAAGGTAATAAAATGAGTTCACTCTAGACAAAGGTGTCTTAGAGGGCAGACAAAATCATATTTTAGGATCCACAGGGTTGAGTACCAGATAACGAAAAGTGGATAATTCAACAAAGTAATGGATGTCAACACCTCAGTATTGTCATGATATTGAAAAAAGCCCATGCCAGTGCTTACTAAATGTGTTACAGAACTGGTGAACAAAAATGACCTAAGAAGGGCTGTGAATTTAAACTATACCAATGGTCTTGAGTAACTGTAAATATTTCTCCAAATGGCAAGAGCTGATAGGAATTCCTATATCCAAATTGGCCTATCTCTCCAACATTTGAAATAAAGATCAGTTAGTTTAAAAATTATGAGGAAATAAATTTTAAACTTTAACCTTAAAAAAAAAGTTTACATTAAAGTTTAACACCTACCCCCCTCAACAAGAAGAAAAAATTAGACAACTTGTACCCTCTATCCAAAGTGCCTCATGTAAAGCAAAACACAAAATATACTGGTTATAATTCCAATTTTACTTAACTGTGGCATAAGTAACCTCAGGGAATCAGCTATTCAAGAGTACACAAATTAGAAGTGAAAAAAGCTATATAATACATACCAACTCTAAAAAATAGGGTTTCAATTCTGATAAGATGTAAATCTAGTAAAACTGTTGGATCCTTTGGCCAAGATCATCAACCCTGAAAGAACTAGAGATTGAAAATTCCAAAAAAACCCTGAAATCTCCAGAATAACAAAGTTTAGTTTTAACTATTGTTTATGTGTGTGTATGTAGAAGGCTTGGGGCGGGGGTTAGATAGCGGAGGAGTGGCACTGATTTGGGTTTAGGGGTGGGAAACCCATTGATAGAGAAAGTGCTAAACTCCTGTCTTACTTGGAGAGAGGTTTAAATATCAACTCAAAACATAAAAGTAATAAAGAGTGAAAAAGACACAGGAAAAGGAACAAACTTAAATAACAGATTGGTAAAGTCGGATGAAATAGGCCCAAGTATATCAACAATTATAATCAACATAAATATACTAAATTGGAAAATTAAAGGTTGAAGACTGACAGATATATGCTGCTTGTAAGTAACACACCAAAAGCAAAAGGACATACAAATATTGGGGGGAAACAATAGAAAAAGACCTATCAGGGAAATAGTAACCAAAATAAAACCAGACTACCTATATTAATATCAAATAAAATACACTTTAAGAGAAACAGCGCTATTAAGAATGGAGAATATCTCTACATACTGATAAAGGCCTCAACTTACCAAAAGGATAAAACAATTTAAAATATGGGTCAACCAAGATGGTCACATAGGTGAACTCCCCTCCTCCCACAGACACACCAAATGTACAGCTACACACGGAGCGATTTCCTCTGAAAGAAATCCAGAAACTAGCTGAAAGACTCCTACACATCAGGCAGATGAGAAAATACCCATGTGGAAACACGTAGGAAAGGCTGAGACACACTCTTGCCATAAACCCCACTCCTGGCCCAGCACCATACAATCAGGAGTTAACTCCTAACTCCTTCCTGAGGAGTGGAGGGTTTGGTTCCACATTTAGCACCCCCATTTTTAAGACTCCCACCCAAGGGACAGGCATCTAAATCACTCAGCTCTGAAAACCAATGAGGCTTGTGTCCACAGAACCACAAGACTACTGCAAAGAAGCAGTTGTTAACAGGCATGCAAGCACTACCATGGCTGTTCACTCAGGGCTCAGCTCAGAGGGAATGGAGAAAAGTTCCCATCTCCCAGTCATACCACAATCATATGTAACTAGAAACCAATTACAAGAAGAAAACTGGAAAATTCACAAATAGGTGGAGATTATACATGCTACTAAACAACCAAAGAATAATAGCTCAAGGAATAAATCAAAAGAGAAATTAAAAATATCTTGAGACAAATTAAAATGGAAACACAACATCCCAAAACTTACAGGATGCAGCAAAAGCAGTTTTAAGAGTGAAGTCCATAGCAATAAATCCTACATCAAGAAAAAAGAAAGGGTTCAAATAGACAACCTAACTTTATACCTCAGGATACTAGAAAAAGAGGAACAAACAAAGCCCAAAGTTGGTAGAAGGAAGGAAATAACAAAGATCAGAATGGACATAAATTAAATAGAAACTAAAAAGACAACAGAAAAGATGAAACCAAGAGCTGATTTTTTAAAAAGATAACCAAAATATACAAATCTTTACCTATATTTAAACCAAGAAAAAAGAGAACTCAAATAAAATTATAAATGAAAGAGGAGACATTACAACAAATACTACAAAAATACAAAGACTACTATGAAAAATTATGCACCAACAAATTATACAACATAGAGGAAAGAAATGAATTTTTAGAAACATACAACCTACCAAGACTGAATCATGAAGAAACAGAAAATCTGAACAGACCAATTACTAGTAAAGAGATTGAATCAGTAATCAAAAATCTCCCTAAAGCAAAGCCCAGGACCAGATGGCTTCACTGGTGAATTTTACCAAACATTTAAAGAACTAATGCCAAACCTTCTCAAACTCCTCCAAAAAGTTGAAAAGAAAAAGGGAATGCTTCCAAACTTATTTTATGAGAATAGAATTACCCTGACACTAAAGCCCAATAAAGATACCATAAGAAAAGAAAACTACTGGCCAATATCCATGATGAATATAGATGCAAAAAACCTCAACAAAATACTAGAAAGCTGAATTCAACACCAAATTAAAAGACTATTACACATTATCCTTGAGATGCAAGGATGGTTGAACATATGAAAATCAGTTGGCATGATACACATTAACAGAATAAAAGATAAAAATCATGTATCATCTCAAAAGAGGTAGAAAAAGCATTTGGCAAATTCAACACTCTTTCATGATAAAAGCTTTCAACAAACTAGGAATAGAAGGAGATCACCTCAACGTATTAAAGGCAATATATGAGAAGGCCACAACCAACATCCTAGCTGACAGTAAAAAAACTGAATGCTTTTCCTCTAAGATCAGGAATAAAGCAAGGATGCTCATTCTCACCACTTCTAGTCAATATAGTCCTGGCCAGAAAAATTAGGCAAGAAAAAGAAATAAAAGCCATCTAAATGGGAAAAGAAAAGTAATACTGTCCTGTTTGCATATGACATGATCTTACATATAGAAAATAAAGACTCCATAAAAAACTGTTATAAATAATAAGCAAATTTAGTAAAGTTGCAGGATACGAAAACAATATACAAAAACTAGTTGCATTTCTATACACTAACCTGAAAAGGAAATTAGGGAACAAATCTCACTTACGATAGCACTGAAAAGAACAAGACACTTAAGAATAAATTTAACTAAGGACATGAAATACTTACACACTGAAAACTATAAAACACTGATGAAAGAAATTAAAGATAAAATCAAATTTAAAAAATTCCATGTTAATGGATTGGAAGAAATACTATTGCCAAAATGTTCATACTACCTAAAGTGATCTACAGGTTCAATGTGATCTGTATCAAAATCCCATTGGCATTTTTTACAGAAATAGAAAAATCAATTCTAAAGTTGGAACCACAAAAGACTCTGAATAGCCAATTCAATCTTGATCAAGAAGAACAAAGCTGAAGGCATCACACTTCCTGATTTCAAAATATGTTACAAAGCTATAGTAATGAAAACAGTAAGATATTGGCATAAAAACAGAAACACAGCTCAATGGAACAGAATAGAGAGCCCAGAAATAAATCCATGCATATATGGTCAATTAATTTTCAACAAAGTAGCCAAGAATATACAGTGGGGAAAAAAAATAGTCTCTTCAACAAATGATGTTGGGAAAACTTGACAGCCACATGCAAAAGAATGAAACTGGATCCTCATCTTCCACCATATACAAAGTAGATTTAAAAACTTAAAATGTATTAAAGACTTTAAGTGAAGACCTGAAACTATAAAACTTGCAGGAGACAACACAGGGGAAAGCTTGTCCCAGGGGACTTTAGTCTAGGTAGTGATTTCATGGATATGATACTAAAAGCACAAGCAACAAAGGAAAAATAGAAAAGTGGGACTACATCAAACTGGAAAGCTTCTGCACAGCAAAGGAAACAATAAACAGTGAAATTCAACCTATGGAATGGGTGAAAATATTTGCAAACCATGTATCTGATGAGGGGTTCATTTTCAAAATATATAAAGAACTCTGATAACTCAGTAACAAAAAACTAAAAACCAATTTAAGAATAGGCTGAATATTTAAGCAGACATTTCTCCAAAAAAAGTCATACAAATGGCCAATAGGTATATGTAAAGATGCACAATATCATTAATCATTAGGAAAATACAAATCAAAACCACAATGAGATTTCACCTCACACTTAGGATGTCTACTATTAAAAAAAAAAAAAAAACAGATAACAAGTGTTGGGGTGGATGTGGAGAAATTGGAACCTTTATACACTGCTGGTAGGAATACAAAATTAGCCAGCAGCTATGGAAAACAGTATGGTGGTTCCTCAGAAAATTAAAAATAGGACTACCATATGATCCACTTCTGGGTACTTATTCAAAAGTATTGAAATAAAGATCTCAAAGACATGGTAGTACGGTCATGTTTGTTGCAGCACTATTCACAATAGCCAAAATGATAAAACAATCTAAATGCCCATGGAGAGATAAACGAATAAAGAAAATGTGGTATATACATATAATGAAATATTATTCAGTCTTCAAAAGGAAGGAAATTATGCAATAAGTAACAAAATGGATGAAACTTCAGGACACTATGCTAGGGAAATGAGCCAGTCACAGAAGGAAAAATATTTGCATAATTCCATTTATATAAGGTATCTAAAATAGTCAAACTCATAGAATCAGAGAGTGGAATGATGGTTGCCAGGGACCAGTGGGAGGAGAAAATGGGAAGTTGTTAATCAATGGGCATAAAGTTTCAGTTAAGCAACGTGAATAAGTAGTAGACATCTGCTATACAGCATTGTGTCCATAGTTAACAATACTGCATTGTACACTTGGAAATTTGCTAAGAGGGTAGATCTCAGGTTAAATGTTCTTACCACAATAAAATAAAATTTTAAAAATAATTAAAAATTCAGGAATGGTACAGGGATACTCATTAGTACTATTTCTATTCAATACTGAATTACAGGCCCTAACTAGCACAATAGAAAGAGATCAGAAACGTACAGGTTACAATTAAGGAAATAAAGCTGTTATTATTTTCAAATGATTTAATCAACTACATTTTAAAAACACAAAATTATTGGATCTCTGGACAAGGTGGCTAGATATATGAAAGTCAGATGCATGTCTATACAAGAGCAGGAAACTAGAAAACTTAAAAGGAAAAGATATTATTTTACAATTGCATCAAAGAAGACAAAGCACTGAAGAATAAGTATACCAAAAGGTATTCAGGATCTCCACAGGGAAATTGTAGAATTGTACTGAAATGGATAAAGTTTTATCTAACATAGACTAACTCTTTTCTAATCTCCATAACACTCTGCTCCGTGGTCAGGGAAGTTCTAGAACTCAGGTTTTCAAAGAAGATAGTGTCGTTCCTGGCCATTAAGGGCTATAATTCTTTCTATCAAGACAAAATTGCTTTTCTGACCTTCCTTTGGCACCCTCAGAATGGTGTTCTATTTCCCCTTGTTATCCACAGTTTTCCAATGTTATTCCTTTAGAAGAAAGTCTATGTTTCCAGAAACTCAGCTAAATCAAATTAGACCAAGTACTCTCAATATTTCCTCTTTCTGTGTTCAGTTTTTCATTTACCTCTATTTAATCCTCCCTTATCTCAAGCACACTTCCTACTCTTTGGCAAAGTTGGTTCTAGCTAGTCTATTCTCCCATTATTTGTGCTCAAATATTAATTATTGGCTCTTTACAAAATATGAATTCCAAAAATGCACATTTGAATTGCATGTTTGTAAATACGTACATATGTATTTGTATACATCTTCTACAGCATAATGGCATTAATGTGAGAGGCAGAGGTAGATGTTAAAAATAATGAAACATGTAAGTAATCAAGTACAGTTTCTCAGCAGCTCTTTTAAAAAGCCATTTAAAATATTATGCTGCTAATTGTTTTGTCTATGGCTTCTCTTCCTCCAGTAGTATATATACTCAGAAAGAGGTAAAATTACATATATATATATATATATATATATATATATATATATATACACACACACCACAAAGACATAGAACACACAAAACAATTTTTTAAAGAGGTTAGGAAAGTACTTCATTTGATGTATCAAAGTCTTCAGGCTTGATGTGACTCAAAATGCTTAAGATATATCTAAAAATCAATGAAATGACAAATGAAGTGAAAACTGATACAATGAAAATGATTTTAAGCCATGAAAAAGCAAATTTGACATTTCACTTCTATTTGATTAAAGTCTTCAAACTACCAGCCAACCGGGTGACAACTGATTTTGTCTTGTCATGCGTAGCTATTCAAACATCTCCTACTGATTTCCCGTGAAAAACTACAGACAAGTATTTACCGAAGTCCACAGGAGTCTGTTCTCTGAATAAAAAATCTCAAAGTAATAAAACACTTACTCTGCCTTCTGCTACAACATACTTTCTCCTTGAATAAAACCTATGATTCAATTTCAAGGGCTCAGCTTTTCCTCTCTGTTGCTTAGGAAGAGTGGGTAAACATGCCATTGAAGGAGAAGTCCTGGAGAGTCATACTTACTCACCCATAACGTCATTAACTTGCACATCTAACGCACCTTCACTTGCTCGTCACCTCCACGGTTCTCTTCGTCTCCATTCATTTTCACCCAGCCTAATTGCCATCTCAGTAGCTGTACCAAAGGCCCTGCTGTCACCTCACAGGTTTTCACCATGTATCAACACCCAGTATTGTAATTCACCCCCTGGTTTACTATTCATTCTGGCTTTACGTCATCCTTTCACAGCCCCCACGTACCAGACACTGAGAGTCTCTTTCCACCCAACAAGCGCACTTTTAATAAGAACCGAGCAACTAAAGGTATTTTTTTTCTCTTGGAGACTTAAGATGCTTTAACAAATATAAAACCATAATCAAATTCATGAATAGTAGTTCTATAGCTAAAGCAAGCTTTCAAAACTCAGCTGATTCAAACGTATCCAAAGGATCCCTGTTTCTTCTACTACTTAAAACCCTTCCCAACTTCATCCTAAGCTCCCTGTCCAGACCTGTCTCCAATCAGTCCTTATACACATAACTTCTTCATGCAAACCACTCCAAACTCATGACAGTCACTTTATGACTCTGCACCTTGGTCCATATCATTCTCTCTGCTGGTAAAGTCTTTCTCCTTATTTTTTCTTTTATTGATGGATTGATTGATTTTTGAATTTTATTTTTTTATACAGCAGGTTCTTATTAGTTACCTATTTTACACATATTAGTGTATACATGTCAATCCCAATCTCCCAATTCATCCCACCACCACCACCGCCCCCCCTCCCCCCTTGGTGTCCATACATTTGTTCTCTACATCTGCGTCTCTATTTCTGCCTTGCAAATCGGTTCATCTGTACCATTTTTCTAGATTCCAGATATATGCAGTAATAGACGATATTTGTTTTTCTCTTTCTGACTTACTTCACTCTGTATGACAATCTCTAGGTCCATCCACGTCTCTACAAATGAACCAATTTTGTTCCTTTTTATGGCTGAGTAATATTCTATTGTATATATATACACCACATCTTCTTTATCCATTCTTCTGTCAATGGGCATTTAGGTTGCTTCCATGACCTGGCTATTGTAAATAGTGCTGCAATGAACATTGGGGTGCATGTGTCTTTTCGAATTATGGTTTTCTCTGGGTATACACCCTCCTTCTTTTTTCTTACTTGGCCAACTTGTACTCATTTTGAGACCCAGCTCAAAATTCACCCCCAATCTGCAGCTTTGGCCAAATGTCCAGCCAACCTGTAGTCAGAAAAAAAAAATTGCTTTCTCAGATGTTCTCCCACAGATCTTTGTATACACTCCTTTTACAGCACTTGGTACTCTGTACTATGATTCTGGTTTTGTGTAATGGTCTTCCTAGAATCTTCACATTTAACTGATTTTAATGGACATTTGTCATTTTGGGGCTGCTCGGCATCCAAACACCTTTCCTCTTTGGGGTAGGGTTGTCAGAATTAGCAAAAACAAATAAAGGACGCTTAATTAAATTTGAACAAACTTCTACCAAAAAGTTAACTGCTATTTATCTAAAATTCAAATCTAACTAGTTATCCTGTATTTTACCTGGCATCCCCCAATTTGGGGAAAACCCAAGATTGATGGGTGACAGAGTCAGACTTCCACTAGAAATGGCGACAAGGAGTAGCTCAATATGGATGCAAGATCTCCACTCTGCCACCAGAGGTCCCTGCCCTGTCTCGGACTCTGGAGTGAGGTACACAAGCAAGGTCATGGTACAGAAGCCAATGCCCAGAGTCCTAGTGCTCACAATTCCCAAGGCAGAGTTAGCAGCATCTTTCCCAGACGATTTTGGCTGTGGCCATAACTGCTAAGTCTTCCTTATTCACGTTTTTCTGAGACTAATTCATGTATTTCTCATCAATTCCAGTGTCCAAATCCTGCTTTATTTCTTTCCATCAATTTTCAACATTCAAAATATTACATGTTTAGAGTCCATCTTCTGAAGTAGAAATATAAGCCTCCTGAGGGTGGGACTTTGCTTTGTCCCCTGCTCTATCTCCTAAGCCCAGAGTGGAGCTTAGCCTTTGGTAGGTGCTCAGTGCGTATTTGATGAATAAGGGAAGTAATGAATTAATTCTTCTGAACAAATACCTTTTCCATTTAAATTGAACCAGAATTGATTTGTTTTGAAACCAAAATACTTGTTTATTACATTCTACTTGTTTCATATGGAAAATATATGGAGGGAATGGATACACAGATAATTTAATGTAGTACCATAACCACCATATCAAAAATAAATTGTACATATCTTGGGTATAAAAACAAAACAACTCTGGCTAAGTCTATAAATTTTGGTACCATATAGAGCAGGCTCAGTAATTAAGAATCTAGACAAATGATCTTCCAATTTGTACCTCTAATACCTAGATGGTACTGCTTCTATGATATAAGCTTTATGTTTCAAAAAAGAGTTGATTAGGAAGCAAAGTTTTTTAATTAGAAGAGGAAAACTTTCTAATGAATTAGAATGGTCCATTTCCCCCACTGTTTCTTTCTTTTGTAATATTAATATCATTTTTTAAAATATGACATAATATTAAATAAATCCTTATTCACATAGGTAGGAAAATGGTCAAAAAAGAGAAGGTTCTTCTTTGACTATTTTCCATGTAATATTTTTGCAGGAATGGGCTTTTAGCAAGTATTTTTCTAAAAATAAACATCTTCATGAAATCAGATCTCAGTGCAGTTGTTTATAATTTTAGAATAAAATTAAACACTTTCCTTGTAAAATCACCAGGCTTATTATTCATCTATGACAAGGACTTTAAAATTTGCTTTTGAATTCAGTTATGTTATTACACTGTCCCATAGAATAACTTGGATACATGTCTTCATTTCTTTCCTAAGTCCATATTTCAATATTAAAACTATCCCATGAGCCCTTGAACTGTGCCCACCCAAACACACACGCACACACACACACACACACACACACACACACACACACCTCTTAAAGAGAAAAGTGACATTCAGGAGGAGATTGTGAAAACAAACAAAAGGGAAGAGGAACAATGTGGAATTTTCCCTCCTTTTTCTGTTTTCTTTTTTTTTTTAAGTAAAAGTACTCTTAATTTTTTTATTGAAGTATAGTTTATGTACAAGTTAGAGTTATACAATATAGTGATTCACAATTTTTAAAGTTTATACTCCATTTATAGTTATTATACAATATTGGCTATATTCCCCATGTTGTACAATATAACCTTGTAGTTTATTTTATACATAATAGTTTGTACCTCTTTCTCCCCTGCCCTTATATTTCCCCTTCCCCCTTCCCTCTCACCACTAGTAATCACTAGTTTCTTCTCTATATCTGTGTCTGCTTCTTTTTTGTTATATTCACTAGTTTGTTGTATTTTTTTAGATTCCACATATAAGTCGAAGCATACAGTATGTCTTTCTCTGTCTGACTTATTTTCACTTAGCATAATGCCCTCCAAGTCCATCCATGTTGCTGCAAATGGCAAAAATTTCCTTCTTTTTTATGGCTGAGTAGAATTCCATTGTATATATATACCACATCTTCTTTACCCATTTATCTGTTGATGGATACTGAGGTTGCTTCCATATCTTGACTACTGTAAAACAGTGCTTATGAACACTGACCTCCTTATTTTTCTTGACTTCTCAGCAGAATTCCACATATTTGGCCATTCTCATACATTCTCTTCCTTTCAATTCTGTGATACCGCACTCCACCAGTTTTCCTCTTATCTTACTAATTGTTCTTTCTTGGTCTTCTCTAACTTCTTCTCCTCTATCTAATTTTTAAATATCAAGATTATACCTAACTTTTAAATATCAAGTATAATTTTCTAGACTCTCTTCTCTTTTCACCCTCCACTTTTTCCTTAGGTAAATTCATATTGATTCCAGGATTTACATGTAATACAGTGACACCTCATTTGTCACCTCTAGCTCAGACAACTCCTCTCAACCACAGACCTTTATATCCAGCTGCATAATTGATATCCCAGGCAGATATCATGTGGACCCTTAGTTTTACACACACAAAATCCAACTCATGATATTTCTCCAAAAAATGGTTTTTGTTCTGGTTGTATTATTCAGTCAATGGCAGTCACCGAAGGTCCAGAGCACTGGTTATGATTCAAACAGACACAGGCTCTAGTCTTACCTCAGACACCTTACTCATTTTTATATCAACTAACTACTTAAGCTCTCCAGCTTCAGAAAATATTCTATTCATAACTGGATGAATGAATAAAAGAATCAACACCAAAGTGTGTTTCTCCCTCCATTCTTTCTTATTTCCCCATTCCCAATGGTATTTCACCAGTGTATTTTCTCAGTCACATGTGTCGTCATGAACAGAACTCTGTTTTATAGAATTATCTGAGCATCTAACTCACACCTTTTCTTATTTCAATTTTGGTATTAGAAACCATGGTATTTCCATTGCTAATTGTCTTTCCGTTCCACACCTCCAAACCCTTGAGTTTCTCATCTAGCATTTTCTAAAATACTCTACATAGATGTTTCTCAAACATTTCATCTATAAAACATGTACTAGTTATTCATCAAACAACCCTATCACTATTTTATGTAAGCTTTCAGTATTACAATTTTAAGTTACAAAAATAAAATATATATTGAAATTAATATTTTCATTAATTTCCTATCAACAGTAGGGAAAATATTTTTTCTAATCTTTCACCAAATCTCTGCATAATGTCAGTGATGAGTAGTAAAATTAGTTATATGTTAGGTACACAACTGGGTTGATTTATTTTCTTAGTCTTATAAGTGATCCAGAATGGCAGAAAATTTAGATAGTCCTAGGGAAAATGATAAACAATGATCCAAAAACTATGAAGAAATTTCACATAAAACACAATTTTCAATGCCCCTTCAGAATATAAATTGGCAACCACACCACATTAAAATGTTTTAATTTGGAAGATTGTAGCAAATAGATTTATTTCCATTTGCTACACTGTATTAAGCCCTAGAAAATAATTTTGTCATAGAATTTAGTTATTGATGTCAAATAAAATCATGTTATATTATCAACGTTTTTTCTCTGATGAGTGTAGAAAATCATCAAGCACTAGTAAGATTAAAATTCATGGTTTGAGTCATTTGCTCCATAATTTAGTCTTATTTTAGATCTTGGTATACATTAATTTAAAAAATAAAATCACGTTATTTCTGTTTTTAAGCACGGAGTTTAGACTTTAAGATTCAAATATATCACTAAGATTCATCATTTGAAGAAGCCATTGAAATTATTGGCATAATAAATATCAAGAAGAAATATTCTGTTATCATCTTCATTTCAAAAACTGGTGGGAGTACCTGTTTCCCATTGACAGCCAGAATACTCCAGTGGAAAACCAGTCCTATAGAATCTGTCCATTTCTTCTCAAACACACTGAAAAGAAGTATGAACACTGACAATAATGTCACTGTATAAATAATTTTCACTATTTAATTTCGTTGAAGGAAGAGAAAGAAATTGTGTCTAACCAAACATTTACTGTGGATAAAGCTGTTTGTTCTGTGGTGTTCAAGGCAATCTTTTACCCACCCAGGAATGCTATTCCTTCCTGTACAAATGACTTATACTCTGCCATATCAATCTCAGAACACTTTTACTATTCTGCAGCATAGCTCAAATACATATCATTTACAATTTTAAAATATCTTTCTGTGGCATTATATTTAATGATGATCAAACAGTGTGTCACTGAGTACTTTTCTCCATAAACTCACTGGATATTTACCAAGAGTGTATCCATGGTTAGCACATCACTGGTGTTACCTACCTGAAATTGCTTAGTATTTAGTAAGCATATGATAATTGCCTTTCTAAATCATTTACCCTTGATATTAGGCAACATCCAACAGTGTTATTTGATTTTAAAATTATAACTTGTAAGCTAAAAAGAAATTGTAAATTTCTTTCTCAACATTAATTATACTAGTTTATCATATTTTTGGCAGTATCAGGACTCATGCTTTTTTTTTTTTTTTGAGGAATGCAGTATCAAAAAATCTCACAGTATAGGTTTCTTTAAAAACTAAAAATAGGACTACCATATGATCCAACAATTCCACTCCTGGGTAAATATCCAGAAAAAAACAAAAACTGTAATTCAATAAGATACATGCAACCCCACTATTCAGCACTATTTACAACAGCCAAGACATGGAAGCAACCCAAGCGCCCATCAACAATTGTATTAAAACAGAAATGGTATATATATACAATGGATAATTATTCAGCTTTAAAAAAGAATGAAATACTGTCACTTGCAGTAATGTGGATAGACCTAGACAATATTATGCTTGATGAAATGTCAGACAGAGAAAGACAAATACTAATACTATATGATATCACTTATATGTGGAATCTAAATCTAATTCAAATGAATGTATATACAAAACAGAAACAGACTCACAGACATAGAAAACAAACTTGTGGTTACCAAAGGGGAGAGGGACAAATTAGGGGTATGGAATTAACAGATTAAAAACTACTATATATAAAACAGAGAAGCAACAAGGATTTACTGTATAACACAGGGTATTATACCCATTATCTTGTAATAACCTGTAATAGGATAATAATCTGCAAAATACGGAATCACTATGCTGTACACCTGAAACTAACACAATATTGTAAAGTAACTATACTTCAATTAAAACAAAAAAAAACCTCACAGTAAATTTACTATCTCCTTCGATTGAATAACAAGGTTTAATAATTTCTTATGTAAACATTTTTTTAAAGCTCCCAAGGATTTGGAATTTCTCCAGCTTTCCAGTTTCATCACTTTCCTTTTGCTTCCTTTTCTTGTCCCCAAAGCTGTGATCACTGTGCTCTGACAACTTGGAGATCTCAGCAGTTCTCCAAATAAGCTTAATTTTACTTTTATTCTTGTCCTAGAAGAATCTGGATTGATTTGATGGATTTACCAGTACTTTGAAAATAGCATCATAATAAATATGGCTTTTTGTCGATATTTCATAGAATTCTAGCAATAAATAAGTTGCAGATACTATGAAATAATATTCTCACATATCCATCTGGAATGTTCGTTGTATCTCTTACCTGCAGTTTTTTCTTTTGGCTGCTTCTGTGAACTTATTGCACTTGATTAATTTTTTTGAGAACATATAGATATATGTTCTATATCCACATGACTTTGAGATGATACATTTACTTCATAATTTTTAGCATGACATTTATGCTTTTAAAAAGCATTTTAATCAATTTTTCATGAATTGGGGCTAAAATGTACAACTATAAAAATAAAATGTGAACTTGACTTTAAGCAATAAGCAAATGATGTATAAATACTTTAACCAAAACTATTCCCTGCAAACTGAATTCAAATCAAGATGAACTGATCAATTTAGTACATGTAGCACATATAAGACAAAAAAAATACTGGAATTTCTGAAAATCTAGTGATTAATCTTCTATTTCAAAACACTGAAATATATGTAAACAAAATTATGTCTTTACTTTTTTCTTTGTAACTATCAAATCACTTGACTGCCAACAAATATCACCAGGTATTCAAGAACTGCATGTTGAAAAACTTTGTTCCATACAGTAATACATATGTTACTGAAAAAGTGTTCCATGGTCAAATCTCTCCAGAAAATTCTGGCTAAACAAAGTATATCAGGTTTCTTTCCTGACACTGTCCCAGAGCAAAGATTTTTTTTTTTTTTAATATTTATTTACTTAGCCTGCGCCAGGTCTTAGCTGCAGCATGCAGGACAGGGGTCCCCAACCCCCAGGCTGTGGACCACTACCGGTCCGTGGCCTGTTAGGAACCGAGCCGCACAGCAGGAGGTGAGCGCTGGGCCAGCGAGCAAAGCTTCAGCTGCCGCTCCCCATCACTCGCATTACTTCCTGAACCATCCCCTCCATCGTTTGCATTACCACCTGAACCATCACTCACATTACAGCCTGAACCAAACCTACCCCCACCCTCTGTCAGTGCAAAAATTGTCTTCCATGAAAGAGGAAGGTTTGGGAACCACTGATGCAGGCTCTTTAGTTGCAGCATGTGGACTCTTAGTTGTAGCATGCATGCGGGATCTAGTTCCCCAACCAGGGATTGAATCCAGACCCTCTGAATTGGGAGTGTGGAATCTTACCCACCGGACCACCAGGGAATTCCACTGAGTATATTGCCTAAGCTTATTTCAGCACAAAGCCTCTCTTCCCTTCTTATTGAAGTTTCCTTTGGAACAGTTTAGAAACAAATGTTTTGTTTGTTCCTTCAATCCCAGCTGGAGTTAATTGCTTAGTGGTTACAATGAGTCTAAGCAGGTCTCATTTATGGCTTAGATTTATACCTCAGTACCTGGGGAGGCATGTCAATTTACTTTTTTCTGGGGTCCTCGGCTGAAAGATACTAACCACTAGTAACTCTTAAGAGTTGTAGTTCTATGTGCTTCTTGCATCATCAGGATTTCACGTAGTCTAGTTTTCTGTATTTTCCAGTAAAGGTACAGCTTAATTTTCTAGGCTCTCAGATCTTTACATAGCTCCCAAAGTAGTGAATTTACTTTCCTTCTCTTACTCTGCTTTATCACATTCATGCACTTACCAGTTTCTTCATCCTAGCACTGATATTACTTCATCTTCATAGAATTTTTTTCTTCCTGTCTCCCTTCTTGGGTTATTTCTTCCACCTCATCTAATCATATTCAACAGTTTCACAGCAAATCATAGTACAAAAGAGAAAGAAACCAATGCTTTAGAATCAAGGTGAATTTCTTCATCACAATTAATTCTGCTCCTGAGGAGATACTCTCACATAGTGGAAAGGTGAGGTCATTCTGGGTTCAGTTTCTGCAAATTATCAGCCAGTGAATTTTATGAAAGTTTCTTATTTTTATTGAACCTCAATTTTCTCATCTGTGAAATAGATATAATACCCAAATGTAGCTTTGTGGTATAGAATATACTGAAAAATAACAAGTATATAATAATTGTTAATTACCCCCACCTGTTTCCTTGGGGCAGTAAGTATTTGTGGAATTCAGACAAATACTTTGATTTCATTCACCTCATCCACCAAGAGAGAAGTTTAAACCAGATGATGTCAAAGGCCCTCAGATTTCTAGCACTTTGTGATTGTGAACTAAAGGAACGCTCCTTTCACCTTCTCCTACAGCATCCAGCCACATGCCATTGCACATAACTGGGAGCTGCAGAAAGATAAACACAGCTCCTTGGAGGTCACTAGAGCAATTTCCCGGGTGCCCTTACTTGGTGTCTCGGAATGAATTATAGCCTTCCGTGGGCTTCTCTAAAAACTCCCCTTATAAAGAGTCACAGAAATAGTTTACTTGTATATCTCCTTATTTCTCCTTGGCCACATATGCTTCCCTGAAACCTGGAGATTTCCAGAAGGTTTATTAATAATTCACATATTCCAGCAATGAATTTTGGTCACTAGTTTCCGTGAATACTGGTCAAAGATATTTGGGTCACTAGCCTTATAAATGATGCGTGGCTTTTCCGTTTCCAACCAAGGGAGTTTCAACAGTCTTCTTTAGCAGAATGAGTCACTACCATTCTCTCTTCATTATAGTATGAAGAATGAAAGTTTTATGTGTAAATCACTGAAATAAAACTGACTTCATTAGGGTTGTTGACGTGCATTTTCTTTTCTTTCCTTTTGAAGCTCTTCCAATGGAATGGATAAATATAAATCTAACAGTGCATTTATTGCTACACTTTTCTCTAAAACCATTGTCCCAAATGACAACTCTTTAGTGTAAAGTAACGGCAATGTTCTCTAATATCCCATATGATAGCTATTGGCTGTTCAATGCGGCCTTGAAAATTTCATGGAAAATTAAACCAATCCAACTAGCAAAGGTATATTAATATAACCATTATATGTCTAACAAACTCACTCAAGCTAAAAATAATTAGCATTAAATCAATAAATTCAAGCTATTTACATAATTGTCCCAATCTTTTAGTAGTCTGCTTTGCCACTCCCTGTTCACTCTTTTTTCCACTACACATATCATAGCTAATAGGTTCTTAATTAACTTGCAAGCAGGCAATGTTTCCAAAAAAAGGTTGGACACTACCTATTATAAATGATATCCAACACTCTTACGTACCTTCTATGTTTATATAGACTTGCATCATCTCATTAGGATCCTCTGATAACCATTCCTAATTTATAAATCAAAGAAGGTAACTTTCAAAGAGACTGGATGACTTGCCCAAGATCCCCCAGCAAATAAAAGATAGGACTGGGTAAAAGCCCAGGTCATCTGATTCCAATGTCTATGTTTAGATACTGTTTCTCAGTTTACTACATCACAGCCACAAAAATTAACATTGAAAATATTGGGTTGGCCAAAAAGTTCATTCGGGTTTTTCCATAATATCTTATGGAAAAACCCGAATGAACTTTTTGGCCAACCCAATATTTTCATTTACTTTTAATCATTTGGGTCTCTCTTTGTTTTAAGAAGCAGCCATGTTTTATTTATCCTGTGTCCTTCTTTTAATCTCTAACCATCTTTGATTGTCTAATATTGCCATTCCTTCAAATAGAGAAAATAACCCTGTTTATGACAATATTTGAAAGGACCCCCAGCCCAGAATATTTTCTCCAGTGTCTATTACATCTTTATGTGACATACAAGCTTGTGTAAGGCAGCCGCCCTGAGAAATGGGTCACACATCTAACTATCATCAGGTAACATTTTAGAGAAGGGAGGTAATGAACAGCAGCTAGCAAATTTGGTGAGATCTCCAACTGCAAACAGAAATAGGGGTTGAGGGCTGTCTTCTTGTGTTTCTGTGTGTTGCAGATGGCAGGTAAAGGTACACAGTATTTGGAGGTTGGAGGAAGGAAAAAAAAATAGCCATGAGGAATTAAAATGGAATGCTCCCATCCAAGTACTAACCGGGCCCAACGCTGCTGTACACCTGAAACTAACACAACGTTGTTAAGCAACTGTACCCAATATAAAATAAAAAGTTAAAAAATAAGTAAATAAATAAATAAATAACATCAAACTTCTAAGTAGCGAAGAGCACCTATTGAGTAAATGCTATTTCTGAGAGGAAAGGAGGAAAAGACACAGACTTGAAGATTCTTTTTATATGCATATAAATAAATTTTCATATATTAAAAAAAATGGAATGCTCAGTATAAAGGTCCCTACTTCATTATATGCCTGGAGTCTAGCTGCTCAAAATTGAGTTATTTTTACAGGGCATTAATGCTATTAGGTGACCGTGAGAAATCTTGAGGCTGCTTACCCTCTAACCTCCATACCACCAAACACACTAATTCAATATCCCTAGCTCTCTTTTTGACCCCCGCCTTTCTGTGCAAAGTGTGGTCCCTCACATGACCAGAGGCACAGGGTATTAGGGAAAAACTTTGTAACAGATAAAAACATTTTTCTGTATAAGTTTGACATGCTTGCAGATTTCTGAGATCAGAGAAACCTCCCTATTGCAATAGTCTTTCTAATCAAAGTCTCTCCTTGTCTATGTCTTACAAAGATTGCGACAACACCGGCACTTTTAAGACTGCAATGTCAGGAAAGAGGGAGGCCATTTGGAAAGCTAACTCTCACACAGAATGGTTTCTAGGCTTCCAGAGTGTACACAGAACAATTGCTGAACCAGAGAAGAGCCCAGGCCTTTTCATGTGCTCTTTGAATGGCCCACTGCACAGCGTAATTTCAGCTATGCTTAAAGTTTGGAGTATTGCACAAATTCAAGGTTTTTCTCCTTTTTTTAGCCACTGATATGTGACAAATGATGAAATTTTCAACATAAAATTTGCTATTGAGGCTTCCATCTTTCTTTATGATTTGTTATCAGGCCTTGCTATCCTTCAAGCCATAAATAAAAATGCAACTTTCATCTGTATTTCAAACTGAGGTGAAAGTATAAGAATTAAACATTTTCATTTTTTCCTGAGTATGTCACTCTCTGTGTGCTCCAAGAACAGCAAGACAGACTTCCTGCTGCCTCTCCTCCAGAATGATTTCTTGGAAAAGCTATAAGAAAAGAATAACTTGTTATTAGCATATCTACAACACATATAGCTTATAACTCTACCTATCTCTTCAGCATTGAAATGGGAGTTCCCATGCAGCTTGAAAAAACAGGACAAAGGGTTTTTCTAACTGTGTCAGCTACAAACCAACATGTAAAATAAAATGTAACACCTGCCCACCCTCAACATATAAACAACCTCTTAATTTCCATTAGAATCTGGAGGGTTCAATTATTGAGAAATAAAGGGTCAGTAAGAACAAAGTCATAGAAATATCTATTTAACATATCATAGCTCATCCAAGGTGAAAATGGACCAAAGTTTAAGATATACTTTTAAAAATTAATTAGGATTTCCCTGGTGGTGCAGTGGTTAAGAATCCGCCTGCCAGTGCAGGAGAGACAGGTTCGATCCTTGGTCCGGGAAGATCCCACATGCCACGGAGCAAATAAACCCGTGCACCACAACTACTGAGCCTGCGCCCTAGAGCCCGCGAGCCACAACTCCTGAGCCCAAGCGCCCAGAGCCCTTGCTCTGCAACAAGAGAAGCCACCACAATGAGAAGCCCGCGCACCGCAATGAAGAGTAGCCACTGCTCACTGCAACTAGAGAAAGCCCAGGAGCAGCAACGAAGACCCAATGCAGCCATAAATAAATAAATGATTAATTAATTAAAACCCAATCAATTTCCATGTAAGAAAGCACCTCTTGTTTGGTCTGGACGTCACTACCACACTGTGTATACATATTTGTGTGGTATGTGCTTGTGTATGTGGATGGGGTTGTCTGTTAGATTTTCTTCTTCAGAATTTAATTTTAGAAAAAGCAATCAGATCCTGCTGGGTAGCTAAATGAATCAACCTGTCTAAACTATTTTTTTAATAAGAACTATATCTGCATTCCAGCATCTTGAAACTATTGTAAAAACACACACCAAAAAAATTAAATTAATCCCCGGTGAACTCTAAACGTTGCTGTTAATAATGCTGAAGGCTTCAAGGGTTGCACGTCTGTCAAATAAAGGAGACGGACTTTGAGGAGGGGAGGCAAGGACTTCCAGCTTCAACAGGTACAAACTGCAGATGGGAAATAGATTGTTAGCAAAATAAATTATTTCCTGCCCTCCTGTAATTTTTCACAGTCTGTGTGGCAAAGATTTCACCATTGACACCGTCAACATATTCTCAGCATCTGTAGTCATTTACTGTGACCTAGTAGGTAAAGCAGCCTTCTCCAAATAACCAAATACCAGATTCTGCATAATGCAAAACGCCTTCTGCTTTCCCAAGTGTACCATGGAATTAGAAAAACAAAATTGGTCCAAATGCTGCATTGATTTAACAAGGTGTTTATACAGGGAGCGAGCATTTATGAAGTTGCTTATTTTCAAACTTCTGGCTCAATTTACACCAAAACAAATCCGAAACTGCTCCTCCAGGAAAACATCTTGCAAATGCTTTTCCTCCCTGAAGCTCCCCACGCACACACAAACACACCCACAAACACACCCACACACACACAAACACACCCACACACATCCTTAGCCTTCTCTCTGCCCCCTCCTTCCCTTTACAAATGAAGCTGTCATCAATTTGTTATTGTTGTTCTTATTCAAAGCAGAGACAAAGAGAGTAAGGTCATTCTCTAGGGAAAAAATAGAGTCAATGGACAAACACTTGAGAGCAGCCTGAAACCACAGACAGGCTTAGCTTATTTAAAAAAAAAAAAAAAAAAAAGAGTCTGTGTTTTGAACCCACCTATTTATAAGTGGACCATTCTGAGTAATATGACACTTCAGAGCTTGACAGAGTGCCACAGATATCATGCTTGGAAGGTACTGCCTCTAGACTCAACTGAAAAATGGCCTATATGAGTGTATCTTTTGAAAGTGAATGTTGTGCAGACACAGCACAATCCCTATAGAACAAGGCAAAACCAAAACAAGGGCCTGAAGGGAAGGTCAGTTAACTCTCATGATCATGAGAAGCCCTTTGATGAAAAGGTCACCTGACATCTCTCAATTGTTGGTTTGGAGGACCCTTTAAGGAACATTGAGTTGACTCCTCTTGTCTGTTAATGATGACAAATTTCAGAGTTAAGTTTCTTCAGGAATAAAGAGTAAATGTGTGGCAGCACTACCACAAGAAACCCAGTCTCCAGTCGTGAATGTTCCGTCCTTTACTGTGCTGTACCTCACAATTGCAAGGCAACTCAGCTGGTAAGCTTGAATGTGGACTTCCTAAGGATGGTGCCAGTAAAAATTGGAAAATTCAGGTTAGAACTAACATTGTGGTTTGCACAAAATAATCACTCAAATAAATATGTCGAGAAGGATGATGATTCCAGGCAAAAAGATTCATATACTTTCCTAAAGAAGGAAAGGATCCAAAAACATTTGAATGGCGGTACACTTCTGTCCAAAGATGAAATCAATAGACTACTGGCCATGATAATGGCTCTTTCTTTCAGCTACTCACCTCTACTTCCCTCACCTTGCTAGATTAAGAAGACCTCCTAGGTCTTCGATATGTGAGGAAATGAGATGGAAACGTTACTCACCCAGGTGTCCAGCATAAAGTAACCTTGTGAGAAGGAATTTGAGAATAACTAAAATCGAAGAATACTCTGCTTGCCACTACCTCGGCTGATTTGAACAAAAGTGTGCTGTCATGAACTGTCTGGTCCCTGAGGAGTGCCTGTATATACCCTACTCTCACTATTAACTGAACCAGTCACATATGAGAGCCTTAAAGAACCAGTGACGTCTCCCCTCTGCTACACGCCACCAAGAGGCCACATGTTGTCCCACTGTAGGCAGACTGTCACTTCCAGTGTAGAAGCTGTCACAGGATGGAAAAAGTTATCTGAGTGACAGCCAGACAGCCTGTTTGGAGGAAAGGGCACAGGGTCAAAGCCCTTGCCTAGAGGTCAAATATTTTTCTGTTAGAATAACAACCCTGACTGAACTGTCAGTGTTCTGAATATATTTTTCTTAGTTTGAATTTTCTCAGTAAGTGGTTAGCCATTTCTGGAGCCAAAAAGGAGACTCAGTTTTCTAAGAAGTTTCTTCCTCCATCAACAATGTTTTCTTTTTCAACATAGAGTTATAGATGATTTCAGTATCTCGATCAATGATATTCTTGATGGGAAGTATGTAAGGCAGGAGAAAAAAGCCTGCCTGGTAACCAGCCCCCTAGATGGAATTAAGAGTACTGAAGTTTGGTCAGAAAGAGAAAGACAAATATCATATGATATCTCTTATATGTGGAATCTAAAAAAATGATACAAATGAACTTATTTACAAAACAGAAGTAGACTCACAGACATAGAAAACAAATTTATGGTTACCAAAGGGGAAAGGGGGGATTGGGATAAATTAGGAATTTGGGATTAACAGATACACATTACTATGTATAAAATAGATAAACAACAGGGACCTATTGTATAGCACGGGGACTATATTCAATATCTTGTAATAACCTATAATGGAAAAGAATCTTAAATAACTTGTAATAACCTATAATGGAAAAGAATGTATGTGTGTGTCTGTCTGTGTGCTCATCTTATGTGCTCTATTTGCATTTCTGGGTCAAAGCTCAGACAAACAACACTTCGTTTTAGCCACAGAAAGATGCACACTATGAATCACCAAAAAAGTGAGTGAAATAAGATCCACCAAATGAAATTATACTTTTTTTTAATATCAAGACTACTTTTAGTTTATTTTTTCAATAGATTAGGCCAAAACTGGAGAAACTGAAAAAGCTTGGAAAATTTGTAAAAGTATCCTATTTAAACAAACAAACAATAGTTAAATTAAATAGACTTCACCTTAATTCTTATCCCTGATGAAGGGACTTTCACTCTCATTAATCTGTATTTAAGAGGGAAAGGGTGTATTTATCATGGTTTTAATAATACTATTGTTTACATAAATTAGAAAGGGATTGGCTTGGCAATTTAGGGTTCGTAGCAAAGACCCATTCCCATGATAGAGGTCAATGCAATTACAGAAAATACCATGATAAACCCAATCAACAACATTTTTCAAATAGGATTTTCTCAACTATATATATATATTTTAATCTAATGTCCCAAACAGAATCTAAACACTTTTTTGGGCACTTGCTGTGATAGGATTACAGCATTTTGATTTGTATAATAATTCTTTAATATCTACACGTTCCAAAACATTGTGCTAAGTACTGGGGATGAGTTTGAGGAGTGGATTATGTAAGCATGGTTCCTCCACAGTGTTTGATGGCTGTTGCAGAGTCTACCTGTATAGGGCAACGATGGACAAAAGGCAGAACAGGAAGAAAGCAGGGGAGCAAGGGGAAGGAAGTGCACTGCATACAGAATTTTCCAGCAGCAATATGGTGTCTGGGCTGCTTTCACATCCTGTGTAACAGGGCTATCAATAAAGAAGGCTGATCCAGTCTGAGAGCGGCAGAACTGGGCTGGTGGGGTAGCTGTGCTTCTATGATAAGGCTTAGGGGCCTCCATTCCCAGCCCGCTAGCCTGTCTCCAGGACAGATTTAGCATGGGGGGGAGGGGTGATTTTATAGTTCTTCCTTATGGGTCTTAAGTGGACAAAATTGAATTAATCACAACCTTTGCATGGGCCCCTTTTATGTATTTATTTATCTGATTATTTTCACAATGGCTTTAAATCTCATTTTGGGGTCAATTTGACTTTTAGAAATGATAAAATTCTTCGCTCTAAATAGAACTAGGGTGGAACTAGGGCAGGTTTGCCAAATTTAGCAAATAAAAATACAGGGCACCCTGCTATATAATAAAGTTTTTTAAAGTAGAAACGTCCCATGTGATATTTGGTACATACTTATAGTTTTAAAAATATTCACTGTTTACCTGAAATTCAAATGTAACTAGGTGTCCTATATTTATTTGGTAATCCCAGTTTACATCCTCAGAAAGTCTAAAAGAGCAAGATATTATTTATCTCTCATTGCTTCCCGCTGATTTTATATATAAAACATGAAAGAATTACCTTCTATTATATTCAGCTTAATCAGGTCAAATATAGCATAATTCAAGAGTATCCAAAGCACAAGAGAGAATTAGAAAATTTGACAAAGTTGAACATTTCCCATTCTTAAACATTTTTTCTACTTAACTAAAAATATGATTATTACAATAGTTCAAAATCAGCATTGAAAAAAGAATTTACCATTCTATTAACCACATCTGTAGGATTTTGCTTTGAGACTCAAAATCTACTCAAATTTAGGCTGAGAAATTCTTAAAATTATTTGCTAAATTTGAAATAGACACACATATATATATGAAACAACTCCCTGGCCTATACAGCAAAGATTATTCAGAGGTAATTTAATCTTGTCATCCTAAAAGTCAGATCAAATCATTAGTTTTGAGACTTGTATCCTCAAAATCACCTTAGGGAAATAATGGAGATTAATAAATATACTCTGGCTCTTATGTCAGAAGAGCTATCTAAGGTCTCAACAGCTAAACTGAATCCCTTGTCATATGTAAGAAGAAAGAAGAAGGGAGAAAAAAAAAATCTACGAAAAGGAAAACATTTCTGCATGAGGTAGAATGTTCTGGAAAAAAAAAATCTTCTATGTACAGCATGCCAACACCAAGAGACTCTTATTAGGGATAACATCGCATCTCTAAGCAAGGTAGCTCCATAGCTTGCCTGATTTACTACCTAAAACAAGGCTAAAAAGGAACAAATGGCATAATCCAGATTTCCAAATGTCAGGATGACAAATGTTATTTCTCTATTTCAAAGGACAAATCATTGATGCAGAGAATAACAAAATTTCAAAAGCACTCTGGCATGGTATCCTGAAAGGAAAATAAAGTAGAACAGTAAATCCTATCTTGAAGTAAGAACCTGTATCACAGCACTGACCTGAGATACAAAGTGAAACCAGTGGGACACTCAAATGGAAAATGGAGAAAAGAATTTTTCTTCCTAGCAGTTAAACCTCAGACATGGAGTACATGCCTTATGGGTGAAGGGTAAGTTAGAGAGGTGGAGTTTTAGCTAAGATGTGGAATTTTCTAGAATGAGGCCATTATTTTCCAAATATAAGCCACTGCTTCCTAGTTATGAGATTTTAATCTCTGGCAAGATATTTAACTTCCTTTTACCTCAGTTTCTTAATCTATAAATGAGGGTTATCATAATATTATTTATTTCATGATAAAGTTGACACAAGGATTAAATGAATTAATATTTATAAGGTACTTGGAATTGTGTTTAGCACACAGAACTCATTAAAAACTGTTTGCCATTTCAAAAAGTCTTAGACATAAGGAATCCCAAGAAGTCAGGAGGCCAGGTTAATTACAATAATAAAAAAATTTTTCATATGAGCTAACTGTGTGGTATAAGGTTCAACAGAGCATTCACATATATTATCTCGTTTAATCCTTCCTGCCATATATTATTTTTCTATTGAAGTATAGTTGATTTACAATGTTTCAGGTGTATAGCAAAGTGATTCATTTATATATATGTATATATATGTATATGTATATACACACACACATACTTTTTCAGATTCTTTTCCATTACAGTTTAAGATATTGTATATAGTTCCTGTGCTATACAGTAGGTCCCTGTTGGTTATCTATTTTATATATAGTAGTGTGTATATGTTAATCCCAAACTTCTAAGTTATTCCTCTCCCCCTTTCCCCTTTGGTAACCATAAGTTTGTTTCCTATGTCTGTGAGTCTGTTTCTGTTTTGTAAATAAGTTCATTTGTATCATTTTTTTAGATTCCACATATAAGTGATATATCCGTCTTTCTCTTTTTGACTTACTTCACTTAGTATGATAATCTCTAGGTCCATCCATGCTGCTGCAAATGGCATTATTTCATTCTTTTTTATGGTTGAGTAATATTCCATTATATATATGTACATATATATATATATATATACATTTCACATCTTCTTTGCCCATTCATCTGTCGATGGACATTTAGGTTGCCTCCATGTTTTAGCTATTGTGAATAGTCCTGCCATATATTACTGATCCCATTTTATTAAGAAGTAAAGAGGTCTTCTCAAGATCATGTGGCCAATGCATGTCACCTATGGATAATCACAGCAGGTGAGTTTTTTTAACTTTTCTTAATCTTTGAATTCATTTTTAATTTGGTGGCTTATCCAGGTTCCACACTCTTGCTTGACCCACTTTTTTCTCCACTTTACTTCTCAAAGGCACTGCAGGAAGCAGGCAGGATAAGGAAGAGGAGACAAAATATGAATTCAAACATGTCAAGTTTTAGCATCTGACTTTGGAGAGTCACAAGACCATAACCGAACTGCATGGGCACTTTTCTAAATTACTTTAAGAAACATAAATAGTTCCATCTTCTTCTCTGTCAGTCATCTTTCCACTTCCAGCATAATTACAAGGTTTTCTCCTATGAATATCGCTTTTTAAAATAATTTATGCAACTGTGTACATCTCAACTATGGGTTTAAATGACAATTTTGATAAATGCAAGTAATTGATGTTAATTTACATATCCCCCAATGATTATCTTTGGTTTAGTGTTAATAGTCTGATGTTCTCTGCTGCATCTTAAATAATCAGATATGACAGTGCCTACATATAACTGGTTAAAAGGTCACTTCAGGACAAATAATCTAGGTAGAGCCTAAGAAAAGTGTCAGCAAAGGCCCCGGCAATCCAAAGAATTCCATTATGATGAGCAAATGGGCAAAAGGTCTGGGTAAGTCATTTTCATAAAAATGAGGTAAGAAGCTATTATTTGTTCATTTATAAATATTAATGAATACCGAATATGTGCCAGGCACTGTACTAAGCATTGCAGATGCTATGGGGAGAAAATAAAGACATGGCCTTGCTCCACGAGAGTGTAGAGTAATGGCATTAGATTTAGTCTAGGGAGGCAGGGGAAGTGTCTCTATACCAGTGAGGGTGGTGCTGAGCTATGAAATGAGATTATACAAAAAATGGAGGGAACAATATTCAAAGAATGTGTGGCAAAAGGGATGGAAAGTGGCTGGAGTAGGAGGAGCAAGTGGAAGCAGTCATGGCCAGCAAGTCACACTCATGACTTTTTTTTTTAATTCCAAGAGCACTGGGGGATTTAAGCAAGAACAGGAAGTAGAGGTAGGCTAGGGTGATATGGTCGGCCTTTGGAAAGTCTGTTCCAGCAACGGTGTAGCTAGACTAGATAGAAGGTGACTGCAGTATAGTGAGAGGTGGAGACCGCTTGGAGTAGAAGGGATGAAATGGAGGCAGTAGGTTATATGCAACTGACAGAACTGGGTGATGGATTGGATATGGACTTATTTGATAATGTATATCTCGCACTAAAAACAGTGCCTGGCACATAATAGCATTTCATACATATTTGTGGGATAAATGTTGAATGAGTTTATAAAAAGATGATGAAACTGAGATGTTAAGGATGATTCCTGAGATTCTAGATGGCATATCTTAGATGAATGGTGGTGCCATGCAGAACTAGAACCCCAGAGAAGAAGGCCAGGCTCTGGGTAAGAGTGTTAGAGTTTAGTTTTAATCTCACTGATTTTGAAATATCTGTAACTTATCCACAAGAAAGGTCAAGAATGCAGGGAGAGTGGATAACCTGGAGCCAGGAGACGAGGTCTTACCTACAGATATAAATTTGTGAGTCACTTATTTATAGGAAGCAATTGAAGCCTTAAGTATAAATGCTATTGCCAAGGGAGAGGCTTAGCAAGTAAGATGGTGAGCAGACCCAGGACCAAGCTTAAAGAAGCTCTATAATCACAGAAAAGTATCATGGAGGAGGAGCCTGAAAAGGAGACAGACAGACACACACAAACACACACTCACACACCCAGAAGTGTAGGTGTAAATAATATCATGGAAAGCAAGTTAAGAGATTGTTTCAAGACAGCATGGACCAACAGCGTTGAATAAAATTCAAAAGTTATATATGACAAAACCAAAAAACAGCCTTTGGGTTAGCAATGTAAAAATTCTTAGTGACTTTAGAAAGAGCTGTTTCAGTGAAGCAATGGCACCAGAGTCACATTAAATTGGGTAACTGGTTAAATGTTAAGTGAGGAAAAGGAGACATTGTATATAGGCTAGTGGAAAAGAAAAGTAGTATGGTGGCTGGACAGGAATGAGGGAGGGGTCAAGAGACCAGGATACAGACCAAAGAGAAGCATTCAGCTGACACGAAGAGGCTGGCTATGCAACAGAGATAAGAGATAATCAAATGTGAAAGTTTCCTGACGCAAGTCAACTCTAAGTAATGGCAGTGTTAGAAACACTCTCAGCAGGAGTTTTTAGCAGATTTGGGGCATCAAAATATAGGGGTGGACAGAATGACCAAGGAAGTACCTAGAAAATGGCCAAAAGCACCTATCCTCGGACAAACTTGCATCAGATTAGATGTTTCATAACATCTAAGGAGAAACTTCCATTGAAATTTTCTAAAATTGTTCCATTAAGGGGAGAAAAATACCTTAAACTGATAGACCATTTCCATATGCTTTTCATATTGGTCTAGAGTAAAAAAGAATGAAAGTAACTATTAAAAACTGCATCCATGGATATGTCTGACACTCCAAATATAGGGGAAAATCAAGTGATTTGGAGTTGGGGGATACAATGCCTTTGGGTAAATTTATTTGATCTAGTACTCTTTGCACCACACCATCCATTCTGCCTCCCATTCAAGTACATTTTTCAAAAATATATTTGTAATTTCTAAGTCAATTGCTGTACATGACTGCTTTTGAAGGAAACAGTGGAAAAGACACCAGAACACCTATTATAGTCAGAGAAGGATAAACAGACACCGTCACTTCCCACTTTTTTTATCTTGATAGATTGGATGGATGGATGGATGGAGGGAGGGACCATTGGATCAGTGGAAGAATAGATGGATCCCTGGAAAGAGTTTCTGAAGTTGTACTAGAACTTGATATCTCTATGTGCAAGGGGAAGAAGCATTGCATTGAAAGTAATTCAACCTTCCAAGGTGCCTAAACCCATGGGAGCCGCCCACTCCACTCTGTGTAGGGACTAAGTGTGCCAGAGCCTTTCCCATTGGGGCGGTCACTGACACATCACTCACTTCATTTACCTAAACATGGGTGGATGCTCTGATTCCTTTGGGTGCTCCTCTAATGCTCATCTGTTGATGGTAAAATTAGGGTTTAATTTTAGGGTTAAGAAAAAATGTTCTCAATCCTCCAGGAGAAGCCTTCTGTTACAGCCTGGTTTAACAAAGATTCCTGCATTGGGAGATCGGACACATGGACCCAAAGAGTATTTCCCTTTGTAATTGTCCAGTATGGGGGTCCATCTTCATCAGGGCCACCTGAAGAGGAGTGGCTTTGCCAAGGCAGGATTTGGGCACTGCTGAATCCCTTGGGCTAATACCAGTGAGTTACAGTTTATCACATAAAAACCAAGCATTTGCGAAGATTTTAGAGCAGTAAATATTTTAATGATAAAAAGAGAAGTGAAATATGTCCAAGCCCCAGAAATTGAGTGTCAGCAGAATAAGGGAACGGACCTAGAATTATTGTCCCCTTCAATGAATTAGTTCAAAGGAAAGAAGCTGTAAACTAAAAGTTCCTTGATCATGAAAAATGTAGCTGCTATATTATATACCCCAAAACTTACTGCTCCATCTCTTGCCCTTTGAACTAATTGCAAGAAAATCAAGGGCAGCAGGGCTGGGGTTGATTTTGAAGTCATTTTGTGGTAATTTAAAGTAATTGGGTTTTTTTTTTATGGCGATTACTATAAAGAAGAATATGTAGCTTTGCTATTCCTTGTGACAGTTCTTTGAATTACACCTCCAGAATAAGAAGTATGAGATATGGCTGTTAATATATAGAAATACACCCATTCCACCACCATGGGCTGGCATTACAAATGAGCAAAGGAAGAAAACAGGCTCTGGGTAAACTGTGCAGTGCCCATGAGTGCTCTTATCCAGTCCAGCCTCATTCCTACCCAAGTGCACATCCACAGGATTCTAATGCAGCCCTCTGAAGCCAGTCTGCATCGTGGAGCCAAATGGCAACTCATCTGGAATCCTGAGGGATAAGTAAAATGCTTTAAAACATGCAAGAATCTTAATCAGTAAAGGATCGGGGGGAAACAAAGAAGTGTTCTATTAATAATTAGGCAAAATCGAAGCATGATGACAAACGCTCTGAACGCCTGTCTCTGAGATGCTTGCTGGCGGGAAAGCTTG
The DNA here is from genome assembly GCF_009873245.2 of Balaenoptera musculus. NCBI lineage: Eukaryota > Metazoa > Chordata > Mammalia > Artiodactyla > Balaenopteridae > Balaenoptera > Balaenoptera musculus. Next base: position 96,360,551 of record NC_045787.1, read on the forward strand.
TCAGTCGCTGCCTCCTTAGCTCAAATTGCATTTGATCTCAGGAAGGACTCTTCAAAGCAAGAGTATAAAGGTGTTTTTAGTATCTCCTCTTCCCTTCAGTGTCCCTGCTGTGTGGGCCCCACCATAATTAGACGCTGCCTTTTAGTGGGATGCTCTGAGCGTTCAATTAGGTCTCCCTTCTTCCTTGCAGTCCTGTTTTAATATGAATGAACACAAAACCAATTATCTTTCAGAAGTAGGCTTTTGAGTTGCGCTGACAGTCTTCCCACGTTTGACAACAATCACCATGAGACACTGCCCTTAATTCAGATGTAGGGGAGAGACAAAAACTAATGGCCTAAATTTCTGTTTGAATCCAACTAAAATCACGATGGCTCTCCCTCTCCAAGTAGAGTGACAGACCAAAGCCTTGCTATTCAAAGCGCGCTCCGCAGGCCAGCAGCAGCATTACCTAGGAGCTCATTAAAAATGCAGAACCTGGGGCTCCACCCATGACCTACTGAACAAAAATCTGCGCTTAAACAAGATACTGGATGATTTGGATGCACATTAAAACTTGAGAAATGCTGATCTAAAGCAGTCAAAATATTTGTGGTAATACACAAAGTTTAGGGAAATATAAAAACTGTGGTTAAGAGAAATTTAAAAAAAAAAAAAAAGAAAAAAATTGGTGTCTTATTTTGTCTCCTCACCAACATGGTGAACATTAAGTATAGAGTTTTAGCACTATTTAAAGAAATAATTTCAGAATATAACTAGTGTGATAGACATCTGTGAGGCCCACCAGGACTTCCAATTTTCTCTCATTCTGGTTACATGGAGGGATTGCACGTCCTTGCCCCCTTAAACTTGAGCCTGGCTGGGTGACTTGCTTTAGCCAATAAAATGTGAGTGGAAAGTGTAAGCAGCTTTTGGCAGGAAAAAGATTTTTGCAGGAAAGAGCTCTCTGCAGGAGACACCCCTTTGTCTTGTCACTAACCTTAAGGCTGGTACCCCCATGCTCTACTCTTCTCCAGCCCAACGCACCTTTCAAATATTTTAATCACACAATACCTTGCCTAACTTGCTGGTTCTTTCTGTAAATTAAAGAAGCAGAAATGAAGAATAACTAAATAACAGACGACCAGATCTCCCTAGTTTCCCCTTCAGTCATCTCCCAAACAAACTGTGTGACCAAACTGTGTGAACAAGAACATATGTATATGTATAACTGATTCACTTTCTTATAAAGCAGAAACTAACACACCATTGTAAAGCAATTATACTCCAATAAAGATGTTAAAAAAAAAAAAAGATAACATCTAGAGGAGGATCACAAGAAGTCGATAAGCCTGCACACGGTGAGGGATGGAAACAACTCTGACCACACCCCCATCTCAATGATTAACTGAGATTACTTCCCTTCTTCCCTTTAAAACTTTCATGGCCGAGCAGAATCTGGGGGCTCTGAGTCTACCATCTTCCTAGATTTCCAGGATTCTGATTAAAGGCATCTTTCCTTTCTACCATTTGTGAGTATTGATTTTGTAAGTGGCGAGCATCAGACTGGATTCAATAACAAAAGGACACCCACCGCTTCCACATGAAAGCATTAAGGAGCTGGTGCACCATTCTCCATGCTTTCTCATCCACTGCCAAAGTGTTTGTGGAAGCACATGTTGATGTGGAGGTGCTATTAGATAAAAGGAAAAAAAAGAAACAGAAAGGAAGAAGTGGTGTCATTTTGTTGTCTCCTCACAAAAATAGTGAACAAAGTATAGAGTTTTAGCAATATTCAAAGAAATAAGTCCACACATCATTCCACCAACACACAGAAGACAACTGCTCCCAAAGAGATGCCTTGACCTTCAGCAGATTTTATGTGAGTAAAAAATAAGCCTGTGAGATGTTGGGGTTTTATTATTGTAGCATAACTTCATCTTTCCTGATGGAACTGGCAACATGGAAAAGACATGAGGTAGAGAAAAGTAATCACTGCCCACTGGCAATGGAAAGCTGAAGAATTTAGAGGTACAGTCCAGCTCCCACTCAAAGCCATCCATGTCACTGTAATAGCCAGTGGAATTGGGAAATGCCCCGCAACCTTCAAATTTGCACAGCACCGCTGTATGAGGCAATACAACATCTTGAGTTACAGCCTGTAGAAGTAGGACAACAGTCCGTTCTTGGTTTAGAGGAGAACACAGAGACTCTAATATAATTCTGAACCTCTTCTTTTTCCTAAAAATACCCAAATTATACTGCTTTGTATTCATTGCAAATTTTACCCATCTGTTTCTGAGATGCTTAAAAGCATCCACAGGTTTTGTATAAAGCAAGGATATCACTGGAGATGATTCCTTTCCATAGAACATGAACAGGCCTTGAGAGCAAGAGTCCATGAACATGCCTTGAGAGCAAGAGTCCAACTCTACCGGTTTCATTGATCACTCTTTATCCATCACTCACTGACTTTTAGCAGAGACACAAGTGGACCTGCAGCATACCCTAGTTTATCAAAGCACTAAATGGCTGTACCATGGTTAATGATACTGAATGTTTCTGATGGTATCACAGGAATCTCTCTGGGCTCAGACGATCTAATCTAGAGAACCCCTGGTGTCAAGCACAGGAACACCACTCTAGGTACCTTTGCCAAAGGTCTATATTATGCAGGAGAAATTTTTAAATGCTGAACAAAATGCTATATTTGAATTCATTTCTTATTATTTGTAGCTAAAGGATACCAAACTCCAATTAAGACACCCAGGCAGTAATAGAAAAGGACATGTCAGATATCTGCACCATCAGGCAATGCCATTTGATGAAGAAAAGTTGATATAGGTAAGAGAAATATAAGAAGATAAAGTAAAGAAAGTAGTTATTAAAACTCTATCATCAACTTGAGTAGCTTTGAACAAAAAATGTAACATGCTCATCTGCAATGAACTATATACAGTAATGAGAACTTTAAGGCAAAGGACATGAGTATTTAATCCAAGGCTTGAGTTCAAATTTTCCCTGATCAATGCAACAGAAAAAGATTAAACACAAATCAAGTATTTTGTTTTAGGTGTGATAATGATACTGCAATTATATTTTTAAAGAAAAGACCCTCTCTTTTAAAGATATGTTGAAATATTTCAAAATGAAATAGTTATGGAGTCTAGGCTTTGCTTCATCATAAGCTGGATGGAGGTGGGGTGAAGTGAGTCCCTGTACAGATAAAACAAGACTGGCCGATTCCAATGATTGCTGAGGCTGGGTGATGGGTATATCAGATTCATTACATCTTGCTCTCTACTTTTGTGAATATTTGAAAATTTCCATAATAAAGAGTAAAAGGGACTTCCCTGGTGGCGCAGTGGTTAAGAATCCACCTGCCAATGCAAGGGACACGGGTTTGATCCCTGGTCCAGGAAGATCCCACATGCCGCGGAGCACCTAAGCCCATGCACCCCAACTACCAAACCTACGCTCTAGAGCTCATGAGCCACAGCTACTGAGCCCACGTGCCACAACTACTGAAGACTGTGCTCCTAGAGCCCATGCTCTGCAACAAGAGAAGCCACCGCAATGAGAAGCCCACACACTGCACAGAAGAGTAGGCCCCGCTCGCCGCATCTAGAGGAACCCTGCGTGCAGCAACAAAGACCCAATGCAGCCAAAAATAAATAAATAAATAAATAAATTTTTTAAAAAACGAGTAAAGAAAGGGTTAAACAAACAAACCAAGGCCCATGAATTACTAGCTTACTACGCCAAGCCTTTGACTTACAAATCACAGTGGGACAGCAAAGGGAAAAGTGTGTACAAGGGAGCCCAGTCTCCTTGTTACTTTACCTGCCCGCCCTGCACACAGGGTTGTTACTAATTAAATTTAATCAATTAAAATAATTTGCATTTGATAGCTAGACAATGCTGGGGCATTTCAAAGGAATACATACTGATGGTGAAAAAAGGAAGAGTTTTTCTCATGAGCATTTAAAGCTTGTTGCTCTGAGCTGCCTCACCCCATGTGCCCTTCTGTTACTGTTCCCCAACAGCCAGACTGGCTCTCAATTTGGGCATGTCTTTTATTTATTTATTTTTTTAATTTCAGATGAGCCCTCTTCTTCTTTAAATTTAATTGGCATGTATTACAAGTTTAATTTTCTAAACTTTCTCATACTTATCCAAATTTCCTCAGGCTCCTGAAGTGAATTAGGTATACTTCAAATTTCATCTTAATCATGCTTCTCTTTGAAAAATTTCATGGCTGTATGGAAGATTTGTTGTCCTGTTTCTCACAAGAATTTACACAATAGCTAATGGTGGTGGGGGTGTGGGGAGGTGGTTCTTTAAACATCATAAACCTGCAATAACCAGAAGATTGCAAAATAGTTTACTGATTAGAATTGAATCAACTGTGATCTCAGAAAGCTACAGCAAGGGATAGTTATAACATGATGCTTGCCTTCTTTAGTAATATTTTCTAAAAGGAATAGAATGGAAAAATAATTTGGACACAGAAATCATTAATAATTAAGCTAAGTAAATGAGTGTAGGAATTATTTAAGAACCAACCAAGTTGGTGTCTTCCATCAGGTAAAATTTACATTCAAGTACCACTTGAAGTAATTAATTTATGTATAGAGAGAGTCATCAAGAAAGGAATTTCCTCATTTAACATGTTAGTCTGCAATATTTCCTAACCATCTAAAAATCCTCTGCATGGAATTGTAAATTGTTACAAGCACTTCAGAAAACTCTTTGGCAATATCTACTAAAGCTGAAAACATGGATATCTTCATTACCAAGCAATTCTACTCCTAAGTATATATCCAACAGAAATGAATACATTTATTCAACAAACACACATACTAGAATATTATAGTAACACTTTCATAATAACTTTAAGCTTGAAACTACCCAAATGGCCATAATCAGTAAAACAGACAAGTAAATTGTGGAATATTCACACAACCTCAAGAGCAGAACCCTCTGGGTGTACATCAATTTCACTGTTATCAACCTCACTGTTTTCAATAACAATACTGACAAGCTGATACAAATCTCAAATCCTGACCCATGATTACAAAGAAATACCCTTAATGTTTCATGCCTTTACTAGGGAGTCAGTGCTGTTGATGTACATTTTTTAACCCATTAGGACAGAAGGCTAATTCTAGGCCTGCTAGAATTAACCCTCAGAGCACTACAATTTAGCTCATTTTAAGCCCATCCAATATTGCCTCCTGAAATGAATACCAGTGGAGATAATCTTAGGGTGAACGTATCATTTCCAGGAAATCCCTGGTAATTTACAAATCTGTAAACCACAAATAGCGATATAGTAAATCATTGACAACCCTGGAGAATTTAGCAATATTTTTTTCCAAACGATTAAGCAGAAAAGATCCTGAAGCAACCAGATATGGTATTTGATGAGGAATTAGAGAAAGTTCTAGACATAGCGTGAGGCAGCTGTCCACATGATGTGCTGGAGAGAATGACTGTAACCCACAGATACAGAGTGTACACTCTGGAGGCCCCCAGGATGCGAGAGGCCGAACATGGACTCTCCATTCCTGGGCTCAGTTTAGCTCCCTATCACCTTGTTCTACATATCCATTCTTTATCCAGAATAAATTTTCACAATATCACCTATTCTCTTAAATAGATGTATATGCATTATACATATATATATATGTACACACACATATTATAAGTACATGTGTCTGGTCAGTATAAGTCCCCACAACTTTTGCTGTGCAGGACACTCATAACTACGTCAATCTTCTGACAGAGTAATTTAAATAGTCCATAAGGAATTTGGAGAAATTTCTTATTTTCTCAACTTCTTGTATAGATATTGGAAAGACACAAAAATATTTGGTTCTTTTTTACTTATTATCATAACACTTATTTTGTCATTTTGGGGGTCAAAATGAACACAGCTTTAGTATTTTTGGGATCTTTAAAGTAACGTATAATTCTTAAACACACACACAGACTACAGAAAGACTTTAAAAAGTCATCCTAGTTTAAGCAGCCAAATTTCTTCATTGAAATTTGTTTTCTCTCACAACCCCACTGAACTAGAGTAAAAAGGGTTTCTTAAAGACATAAATCCGTACATAAGAAGAGGGTGAAGAGGAGAGAACAATAAAACACTGGATGCTGCAAAGGAGATGGGTGTGTACTAACTGATTCAGTAGGTGGAAGAAACCTAAATTCTCTGCTAATAGAGAAAATTGTGAAATAACCTTATTTATGCCACAGAATTCTTGAAAGCTCAGGATTTGGAAACATATGAAACCTCTAGAACTGAGGAAGAATTGGGGAAAGGGGTCTATACTTTTAAAAACTGTGGGAAAACTCAGAAGCAGTAGATCAGTAATTAGATCCTCTAATATATGTTACTGGGCAACTTCCCTTCCCTCATCTCAGCAGAAATTTTTAATGTCTGAGGCTCTCTGGCTGGAAGATGCCATACACAGTTGAAAGCATCTGCCTTTAAACTGGATGTCTATATTCACTGCCAATTCTGAAAGCAAAAACTTCAACTTCACTTCTAGAATTCCAGCAAGCAGATTTTTATATTCGGAGTGGAAGAATACAAGGATTTTCCCTAGAGAATCATTCCAGCCCAAGAAGAAACACTTAAAGATATTATCATTCAAAGTTGCCCGCACAAAGAACCCACCCAAGCCACCCAACATAAGGCATAATATCAACAAGCCCCACACATGGGGGAGGGGGTATTTTCATCATTAGAGATAGTCCAGGTTGATCACAAAAACCTCTAACCTAGAAGGTAGAGTAGAAGGTAGAGTACAAGTAAACTTATATAAAGACAACTCTGAGGAAACAGACACTATGACAGGAGAAGAAAATGTTAAACAACCATTTTCATCAGTATTCTCAAAGAGATGAAAGAAGATACTATTATACAAACTAGACACTTTTTTAAAAAGATCTTCTAGGGAATAAAAAAGAGCTCATGAAAGTTAAAAGACATGACGGCAGAAATGAAAAACCCAGTAGAGGCATTAATAGGTCAGGAAGAGGAAACTTTTCCAGAAAGTAGAGCAAAAGACCCAAAGATAGAAAATAGCTATGAAAAGATAAGAGAATCAGGAATAGTTCATCAGATGCAGCCAAATAATAGGTTTTCCAAAAAGAGAGAACAGAGAACATGGAAAGAGGAAGAAATTACCAATAAAATCATTCAACCTGAATTGCCAGATTGAAATGGCCCACTGAGTGCCCAGCACAGTGGATCAAAAAACACTTGTATATGGGCTTCCCTGGTGGCGCAATGGTTGAGAATCAGCCTGGCAATGCAGGGGACACGGGTTCGAGCCCTGGTCTGGGAAGATCCCACATGCCGCGGAACAACTGGGCCCGTGAGCCACAACTACTGAGCCTGCGCGTCTGGAACCTGTGCTCCGCAACAAGAGAGGCCGCGATAGTGAGAGGCCCGTGCACCGCGATGAAGAGTGGCCCCCACTTACCACAACTAGAGAAAGCCCTCGCACAGAAACGAAGACCCAACACAGCCAAAAATAAAAAAACAAAACAAAACAAAAAAAACCCACTTGTATCAAGGTGTAACTTGGTTTTTCAGAACACTGGTGACAAAGGGAAAATTCCACGTTTCTGCAGAGTGAGGTAGAACAGGGAAGACCACATCACATAGACAGTGTGAGGAATCAGATAACTTTGGACTTCTCAATAACAACCCTGAAAGCAAGAAGACAGTGAAGAAGTAAAATCAAAATTCAGAAGGATATTGATTTACAAAATAGAATTCTATACCCAGCTAAATTATCAATCATTATGGAGATAAGATAAAGACATAAAGACATTCAAACTTAAAATGTCTTAAAAAATGTATATTCCTCCCATCCTTTCTCAGAAATCTACTAGGGTATGTGTGCTAACAAAACAAGAAAGAGGAAACAAGCAAACAAACAAAAAGACATCTGTATCAGGAAACAGGGCACCTAACCCAGTAGAGAGGCAAAAAAGCAAAAGGAATACTCAAGAGAGGGAAGAGAGATCCCAGGGTATCAACTGTGCACAGGGATAAATGGTAAGCAGTCCGGGCTGGAAGAGTATCACTCCAGAGACAGACAGTCAAGGGTTCTAATCATATAGTTCTATTTGTCTGATGACACAGTGCCTAGATAAGTCTGGCACAGATGATCTCTTTGCCCTGTCTGTCTTGATTATTGGGGAAGCTCCTGTTCTCCTCCAAATGCTCTGTACCCCAAAGCAGTCAAGTTCACTCATTTAATCTGACAGAACTGTTCCATCTTTGTATAAACCTGAGACTTGCAAAGTAGACCATGGTGACCTTAAAAGAACAAAACAGAAAGCAGTCTACTCCTTCTGAGTACATATTGCCTATTCAGTATTAGTTCTGCTAGATACCGTTTTATGTGTGTAAGCCCCATTCTCCCAGGACTCAATCAGAAGCTTGTATACTGACTTTTCTGAGAAAGGACTCTTGGAAACTATAAAGTTGCCTGAAGCCAATGAATCAGAGACTGTTGATTTCTTCTCCTGGGAGTCTTCATCTAAAGGTAATAGATTTGTGTGGGGACTCAGTTTTTCCAGACCAAGCAATATATCACTTAGATAAAATACAGAGAAAGTAAATCATCTCTTAAAGTAAGGGAATGAGTCAGGCAAAAGACAGAGAGTGGTTACCTGGAAAATAAGAGGCAGGATGAGACCAGATGCATCTGGAGAGGGACATACTGCAGCCTGGATAGATAAATAGTCTTTTTGTGATCTTACGTATTTTTAATTATATATATATAAAGTGTATATACATAATGGTGTATATATGTATACATGTGTGCATTATACTTTTATGTTTAAATTTTACAATAAAAAATTGAAACATGAAGTAAAAATAACTTATAATCCAATCTCACAGATACTGTCCCTTTTATCACAACAAACAGTGTTTCCATGTGTGCTTGTGTGTGTTTTGTACGATATTTTTAATTGCTTTGGTTTTATTTTATTTTTTTCCACTTAACAACATACTGTAGACTTCTTCCCAAGTCAAAATATATCCATCTCTTTTAAAGCAGTATATGAATGTTCCATAATTTATTCCACTGTTCTCAGTAGGCAACTTTCCATCTTGAAGTTTTTTCCCCTCCTGAAATGGAAATAAGTATACTTGTCCTTTTCCCTCTGCTCAGAAATACAGTAAACACCAAAAAGATTATAAAGCACTGAGAACTCAGTGGAAGGTAAGCACCCTGGAGATGGCTCTGTTCCATTCACTGAGATGACCGTTAGCATTGGTTTTTTTAAACAGTGATTTTACGTCCGTATATTTTTTTTGGTTAAAAGTGTTGTGTTTATTATTGGGATTCTACAACCTCAACAATTAATGTTCTTGGAAGAAAAATCTGCTATTATATTTACTTTCTTTTTACTTAATTTGTTTTGGTATTCAAACAATGCAAAATGTATAAATAAAAAAGTTTTAAGATCTCCCTGTCACCATCACCACCACTATACTTCCTATTCCCACTACCACCCACTCACAAGGTAATTAGTGATAATAGTTTGGTATATATCCTCCCACATATTTTTCAGTGGAATTTTTTCTTTTAAAGAAGAGAAACTACTTGCAGTACAGATTGTTTCACATAGCCTCTTCCGAGGCTTCTTAGCATAGAGATAATAAGAAACCTGATGTCAGCTGACACAACTGCAGAAACAAAAGGACTGTATAATAATCTTGTTCTTGGAAGTGCTTGAGATTCTTTGCACTTTCCTTTATATATCCATCTACCCAAATCACTATGCAACTGTGCAGTTTTCTGTTAACGGATCCACAGGGCCCAATTCCTTTGACAGACACCATTTGAATTCATTCAGGAAATCTTTTACAGGCAATCCCCTTACACCAACTCAGGCTCTAGAATCCTGGGAACCAAGTTTCTTCCCAGCCTATACAGAAAAGGCGGCAACTGCCATCCACTCCCAGGCCTGGGCTGGCTTCAAATCAAACAGTCTCTTCAGAAACCCAGATACCTTTAACTGACCATCAGGGCTTGTTACAAAGCACAGCATTCACAGGAAGACATCAATCTGCACTTTCTGCCAAAGCAGCACAATGTCCTTCTTGAGTGCTTGTTAAACTGGGACTGAGAAAACCCCTGAAGCCCAAAATCATGCCCATAACCCCAGTTCAAACCTCTTCCCACCCCAGGCCCTCTCCTGTTCCCACCATCCTCTTCCCCCGATCCTTCCAGTAGTTAATAAAAGGGGTTAATGCCTTACAAGAAATAAAGAATCAAAAGAGTTAGACCTGAAAATCTTGCCAAATGGCAAGAGAATTAAGCTGGATCTAAGATTCCCAAACATTGATTAGGATCATACATGCAGTGGTCAGAATAAATTTATACACGTTTTTTCTCTTTATAGATCAAGTGGAAAGATGCAAAGATCAATCAGCTGATGGGGGTGAGGGACAGATTTTTTAAGGTTACTTCCTAAATCCTAACTAATTCATTGCTTGGAAACTTTGCATAGTAAGCAGAATTAGTTACAAAGCATCCCTTTTCAGGAATTTGGTGAGCAAAAGCCTAAACATTTTAGCCAAGAAAATTTTATAAATACATGTTTAAAAACTAAATGCAATTAACCATTTTAAAGAGATTCACCCATTGAAAAATCAAAATTGGAAAAACAAAGCATATATCATTCTTCATTCGTCACTGTTTTCATACTGTGCCATTTTATTTTCTATTACTACCATAGTCAGATTGTGCTTTCCTAATATTTTATCATGATTTCTATGAATAGATTATTAATTATTTCTATTATTGCATTAGATTTATTGAATGTCACCACAGTAATATCCTCTGGTACTATGTGAAATATTAAGCTGTTAACAAATAATCACAGTAATATCCTCTGGTACTATGTGAAATATTAAGCTATTAACAAATAATCAAAATATTAAGCTATTAACAAATATAATCTAAATAACAATAATCAAATAATCAAATCAAATATTAAGCTATTAACAAATAACAAATTAACAAATAATCAAGTAAGAAAGGAGTGTAAATTTCTTTCTTTTCTGAAGTCCCTCTATTTCAGGGTGTTATTTTCATTGATCTATAGAACACAGCTTCGCCATCAGGCAGTGAAAGTGAATCCACTGTATTGTTTATTGGTAGCTGGCTATTCTTAATTTTCTTTTCAAATTGGGAATTTGAAGTTTCCATTTCACTTATTCAAGAAATATTTCCAAAATAGGTCTTCTGTAGGAAAAAAACCATAAGACATTTCTCAAAACCATTATTATCAGATCTATTTGAATTATATTACAGTCCTCTGAAGGGAGATGAAAAAGCTCTTCTCTTCTACAACTACGAGCTCTCTGAGAGCAGGGATCATATTTTAGTCATTGCCAGTACCTAGCACAGTTCTTGGCACATAATAAGCAGGTAATAATTTTGTGATAGATAAGTAAAATTAAACAAATAAAGGAATGAATTAACGTTAAAGATAATACTAGAACAATATACCCTTCATATATTAAAGTCAAAAATGAACAGGCTTCTGATAAGATATGGATATTTGAGTCATTGTAATATTTTATGAATCTCTAATGCATTTATTCATTCATTTATTCATTCCTTTATTACAAAGAGAGTAAATGTTTTCTCCAACCAGACTGTGGCTTTCTTTGCCTTCTATATAACATAAAATAACTTATAGCCATATGAAAATAATCTCTATACTTCCCTTTTGCATTGAGTGAAAGAGTGAATCCAGAAAAGGTTGGTAACCTGCCCCAGTATCAGAGAGGAATAGTAAAGGCACAGTTAGCCTCTACCTGCCAGATACTCTCAGAGACTAGGGAGAATAGAGAGATCCCAAAGTATTTGGTGGAAGAAACCAGTTTCATTATCATCTCAAAGACATTTTAGCTGATAAATGACCACGATATAGACTTACACAGTCAGATTAGTGGTGAGTCAGGCAGGTAAATGCATGATATGGTAACATTATGCACTGAGTATTTGGAAGGACATAGGAGCTCCTAGCCCAAAAGATTTGGGGTTTAGGATTAGGGAATTCTTCCCAGAAAAGTTGATACTGAGCTGGGCCCAGAAGCACAAGAGCAACGTAAAAGTCAGTGGCAGAGTTAGAGGTGGAGGAGGACTTATTAAAGGCTCAGAGGCTAGGGAAATCCTAGAGTATCCCAGCAATTGTCAGTTCCTCAGTAGACTGGACAAGAGAGGGTGAAATCAATGATGCTATTGACCAAGACTAGACATGGAAGGCCTTGAACACCACATCCATGAACATAGACTATCCTACAGGTGAAAATGTATCAATGAGGGATTCTAAATTGGAGCATGTAATAATCAATTTACATATGAAGGCAAAAACTATGTGAAGAATGTACCAATGAAGACCGTGGGCAGAGAAACTAGTTTAGAAAGTTAGTTCAGTTATAGAGGTAATAAATTCTGAGGACCTTAACAAATGTTCACTGCTAACATAATCAACCCTTAAAAAAACTTATCTCCTTTTATTTGCAGCATTTTCCTCTATTTATTCTTTCCCTTGCTTGTGAGGGTTCACTCAGATATTTGACCAAGTATATTTACTGCAGCATGGAACTCACACTTTTTGGGACATCTACACACCTAAAAATACTAGCTAGCCAGTAACTGGAATATATAATACAGAATCAATTGTCAAGTCTAACTAAATAAATGAGGTCTCAACTTTAAAAAAGGCCTGTTTACCACTCTTTTTTTTTTTTTAACCACAGTATCATTATTATCCATTCCAAACTATTCCAGGGCAGACACAAGGCATAATTAGAGAGCACTGTGCACTATTTGATGTGAAAATATGAAATGGTAAGTTGGTTTAGTTGACGTCTAGCAGTAGTAGATATGCTGATTTTATAACTGCCCCCCAATTCAAATAAAATAATTTAATTTATACATAGTCAGAAAAATAAAAATAAATTTAATTTCTGTAGTAACTGTTTAACCATTTGCTTGATTCCTGAACAAGCCTATACACTAAATTATACCACAGGCTTTGTAATAAGGTGATCTGCATACAATTGCTATAGGTATTGCTTGCTATTACAGGAAGATGTTTTACATTTCAAATAAAATAATAAAAATCCAAATAGTGAACATTACAAGACACTTGTTTCATTTAGTATATAAATTTCTCAATATACATGAAATAAAATACTGTAATTATATTAAAAAACCAGTGAGTATTACAACCACATAGACCCTACCATAGTCTAGCTCTTCATAACTACTGTGATGATTGCCATACAACCCTCAGAAAACCTGGAGGAAAAACTAAGATGGAAAACTGGTTTCTGAAATGTTTGCGTTATGCCTTTTATTCAGGCAGTTGTTTAACTTTTTTAGTATTTTTTAAACAATTCTACTTTTTTTTAAAAAAAGAAAAGGATTTCTTTACATTCTGTCCAGAGGAAAAAAGGGAGCTCCTCCATTTTACCATTTGATATAATCTCAATGAAAAATGGAGGTTTGTTCTCAAATAGCATGGAGGTTAGTTTCACTTTCAGTCAAGAAAAAAAAAAAAATTCAATGGAATTATTCAACAAGTTAATAGAGGTCAAACTAAACAACGATCAGTATGCCTGATCAGAAGCAGAAATAATAACTGCTCTTATGAAATAGAAGGTCCTCGCTATTTTTCTTCTCCTTTAATGAAGTTTATAATGACGTTTGATATTATTCTGTTTATAAAATATAGAGAGAAAAGAGCAATATAGAAAGAGAAAGAGCTAGAACATCACCAACACCTTTTCAGTTATGCCACCTGAGATGAAATTCATAAACACTTCAGATGTCCTAAGTATAGAATAGTGGTTATATAGTGAAAATTTTCTGAGATAATCAATGCCAAAAGAGCGAAGTAACTTAGAACTTCCACAAGTTCTACACGTAGATAAAAAAGAGAGAAGATGGGGGTAAAAAAAATCAGAAAATATAAACAGAAAAAAATTAGGGGTGGGGGAAATGAAAGGGAGAGAGACTAGAAAGAAAACAGCATTTTATGTAATGAAAAAGGAAGAAAAATAAATGAAAGGCACAAAGTCCAGTTTTAAGTATCATTTTCTTCCCACAAAGCTCAACATGTTCTAAATAGAAATGTTTGTTATTGTTTATCTTTTCTAAGACATGAGAGAGACCACTGTATAAAATAAAAATCACTTTGCTTGGGCTTCCCTGGTGGCGCAGTGGTTGAGAATCCGCCTGCCAATGCAGGGCACACGGGTTCGAGCCCTGGTCTGGGAGGATCCCACATGCCGCAGAGCAACTAGGCCCGTGGGCCACAATTACTGAGCCTGCGCGTCTGGAGCCTGTGCTCCGCAACGAGAGAGGCCCGCACACCGCGATGAAGAGTGGCCCCCGCTTGCCGCAACTGGAGAAAGCCCTCACACAGAGGCGAAGACCCAACACAGCCATAAATAATAAATAAGTAAATAAATAATTTTAACAAACAAACAAAAAATCACTTTGCTTTACCTGCATTCTCATAAATTTTTTCAAATAGCAAAAGATATAAAAAGTTCTTTAGAAAAAAATTACAAACTACTAAAGTTAAGATAAAAATACATTAAAATATGCCTCTACACATAAATTATACACAGCACATATGTGTTACATGACAAAAACATGTCACACTAAAGCACTATCATAATTCATCTGTCATACGTCCAATAGTTTCAAGAATATGTAATTAGTTATCTTACAACACACACACACACAAAACACATTGACAATTATTCCAAGCTTAGAATAATTTTTTTATGAATTATTGGAGAAGCACTTGACCAATCAACATAAAATAATAAATAATAATTCAAAAATTATATTGAAGTGTTCCGAACTGGAATACATTCCAACAAGTTGGCAATAGTTTGCTTTTGCAATCTGCTTTTCATCTCTCAAAAAATAAATTGCTCCTGCATAAACAATATTTCAGTAACTGACAGAGTTGGCAGCTAGGCTGAAGACAGCAGGGATATTAGCAACCATGACTGATAGCAAAATTGGGGGTTGCAGAGAGAGGAGAAAGCATACATTCAAATTTAAGGAGTAGCTGTTGTATTTCAGATTCCTTTAAAACAGGTGAGATGACATATTGAGGTCACCACTGATTAAAAAACTGTATCTACAAGGGAGGCTTTCACCTACTCTAAAATCTAACCCCTTGGAGATGTGCTGGCCTAGCCCTTCCCATGAGCACACCATGGGTGCCTACCGCTAAATTCCTCCAAACTGGCTTCACCCACTGGATGGTGTGGCCAATTAGTGAAGGGAGCTAAAGACATAGTTCTACTAGATGTAATGCCAGTGTGAAACCTCAAAACCGCCAGCACAGAGCTCAAAGAGCAAGTCCTAATACCTTGATGTAAAACTTCTGGTTTAATTTTAAGTTTTCCTCACCAATTTCCTCTCAACTGTATTTACTGGGATAGCATTTTCAGTATAGTCTATCAGTTAATTTTATAACAAAACCTATTCTGAAAATACAAAAGACTCACATATTACATTTCCTGGTCTGCTTTCTCAATACATCTTTCTCAGAAATTTTTAGTAGGTACCTTGTCTTGAAAAAGAGGCGGTCTACTTATTAAACGGAAGAGTTGAAAACAATACTACACTTCCCCAGTCTCCCAAAGGAAAGCACTCCTCCCTACAAGTTTGTAGAAATTTCAGTTATCTACTATTTGACTTAAAAGGGCGTGTTCAAATTCAGTCTGTGTAGCAGAGACTACTTGCTGCCCCTCAATACCCAGCCTCCCCTCCTTCTTCTACTAACAGCCCCTGAATTTAACTGGGAATATCATACCCAGTTACATGTTCTCAGCTTCCATCGCAGTTAAGCGTGCCCTTGTGACTACGTTCTGTCTTTCGGGATGGAATGAAAGTGATGAGTACAACTTTCAGAAGGCTGTCATCTTCTTCCTTTCACCCCTCCCTACTTTTCATTCCTTTACAAAGAGCAGTCAGTTCAGATACGGTGACCATATATGTGGCTGGTTTCCCAGGACACTCACATTTGTTCCTGTTGCAGGGTTTTCTGGTCACTCTAATCTGAGACCATGAGATGGAAACAGTATTGAGGGTGGCTGAGTTACAAAACAGAAAAAGCAGCTGCTATTTGGCTTCTGTTAGCACAGCTAAAAGGGCTAGCCATATAAAATCAACAGAAAAAGGTCAGAAATCCTTGTTACGTTTCAGAATAAGACACAGCTATTTCCTTCAGGGAGTCTAAAATCTATTGAGATGTTGAACACTTAAATAATATTAAACAAGACAAGATTTTTTTTTTAAATGCTTGGAAATGTAAGAAAAAAGAAAGCCAGTGGGTAAAATGGTTCCCAAAAAACCAGTAGTTTTTGTCTGAAGAAACCAAAGAAGGCTTCTTGGATAAGGCAGCATTTAACCTGGGCTTTGCATAATAAATAGGAATAGGTTTTCAAAAGGCAGCAAAAAGACTCTAGATAAAGAGATTAGCAGGAGCAAAGACATAAAGGTAGCAATGTGAATGACATTTTCAAGAAATGAGTTGGTAGACTATCAGGTGGGTAGGATGTGGGAAAAGCCGAAACAAGTGTAACTCGGATTCAGTTTCAGATAAATATGAGTGCTATTCTGATAAGTTTGGAGTTTATTCTGCAGGAAGTGTGAAGCCAATAAAAGTTTCCCTGAACCTTCCCTGGAAAGGACAAAATGAATGCAAAATATACCACAGTGTTCATATCCACAGGACATATGGCTGACTAGATATGGTTAATGAAGGGAAATAATTAATGATACGTGGAGAGGTGTTTTCTAAATAACCAATGCTGGTCTCCATCCCCATTTTCTGTTATCTCTTGGCCTTTTCTTATCCCCACCCCCCTTTTTCAATCAGCTAGATTATTCTTTGCTTCTAAGTTTCAAAAGCCAAGGCCTTGGGAAATTCATACCTTGAGGAAGAAAAATAAATAGATTCGGAAAAAAAATCAGGAAGAGAAAAAGTCAGGCTACAGCCTTCCCATACCACATTACAAACACACCAATATGCCCCTAGGGCTGGGAGAAGAGAAAGTTAGAATATTCTTCTTCAGAACCAAGATGCTGATTGGCCCCTGAGAAATGGGCCCTGCACTGTGTCTATCCCCAGAACTCCCAGGAAATTCTGTGAGAGTTGGGGGTAGAAGGACCACTCGCCGGTTTCCTAAGTAGAAGAATGCAGGAAAACCTCAGATTAAAAAACTGCAAACAGAGGGAAAAGACAAAAAAAAAAAAAAAAGTCATCCACATACTCTATGGCCCTGTTAGCTTATGCTGCCCTAGTCAGTGAGCATGTCCAGTTTACCAAAGCCCTGCACCTCCACATGAGGTGAATAAGAAAAAGGAAAGACTCAGCAGCGAGGAAGATTAAAGAATCCCCACACAGACGCATCACAACTTTTGGGTCCCTTAAGACCTGAGGGCGGTGAGGGTGGAAACACAGACTTCTAACAGATCAATATGTGGAGGAGGGTGCAGCCCTAGGGGGATTTTACAAAGGTTCTACAACCCTCAGGGGCAGGTGTGCCTTGTTATTGCCTCACCTTTTTTATCACCTAGGAAACACTCTACCCATTCCCACCAAAACAATATCAGCGTGATTGCGAACACTGTTTTTGTCATTGGAAATGTAACGTTTTAAACCCTGTGTACTTAAAAAGAACCCAAATTAAAAGTAAAATGCATAGGTTTCAACTACTTTACATTTGCTGGCCCTCAATTAAAAACTAGTGTGCAATTAAATGATATTATTTTTCCAGAGAACTGAGTATTTTTAAGGACCTACTCTCAGTAATTGTAGTATAAAGTAAGCATACTTACATCAAGATTAAAATCTGGTTTCTAATTATTTTATTTTAAATCATATACTCTTTCCTTCTTAGTAGGCCACATGATTTACTTTTAGTGAATTTACGAACATACTTTTAAATAAACTAAGAAATATTGCCACAAGCAGGCAAGAAATTTACTCTGTTTTAATTAGGGCTATTTTGCAATGCATTCAAAGTTTATTCTACTAATGTTCCCAATAAATAACATGAAAGATAGATATTTTACTTTTGCTATGAGAGTTCATCATGCAATTGCACCATGAATTCTCGGGAAGAAAAAAACATGTTAGGATGTGTTTCAAAATAGAAGGGTAAAAAACACAACAGCTGATTCATTTGCAAGGAAATATTCAATGTGAATGATTGTCCCCAGAAACTTAAAAAAAGAAATTCATTTTCAAGTTTTTTTCCCAGTCAGAAAATTTATGAGAGAAAGAAGAGGAACTATTTATGAGAGAACTTTATGCAAAATTTGTGAACACTTGCAATGTCGAGATAGTAGGATTAGGCTGAACCATATGAAAGTGCCAGTACTTGACCATTTTTGACCCACACAAATGGAAACTTCATATGACTCACTTTATTACCTTCTGAAACACAAAAGCAAAAAAACAAAAAACAAAAAACCATTTAATTAGAAAAAAAAGATTTCATTTTTCAAATGCCCCTAATAATCACACTAACCTAAAAGATTTTTCCCTGAATAATCAAAGCAGGACTAATGTTTAAGAAAAGGAGATTCACATGAAGTCTTACTCCAGAACTATCTAGATATTTAAGAGATGCTACTAGAGGGAAGAAACTGAGTATTTAAGATATAAATTTAAAAGATAACTTCTGTGTAATCACATGTTTTAGGGAACTCAACATTTTCCTTAAGGAAAAGATGTCAGAATTCCTCCAAATGATAATGTATGATTCTCCCCAAGAATGTGGCTCTGGCCTCTTGGCTAAACTAGGAAAGAATAAAGAATTAAGTTCATTGGATGTCATCTTGATCTAAAGAAGAAGCTTCCTAGGAGAAAAAAATGATTCTGGGAAGAAAAAAACATACAAACCAACCATGCTGACCCGCCTTTCCCAGAATTTACAGAATCAATCTTTTCTCACTCATCCTTAAAAGGAAAGAATAGAAGGAAAAGATGACATTGGAAAGGAGGAGAGATTATATTATACAATTAATATCCCCTAAATTCTGCTTCATTTATCTTTTCAACAATTCCAGCAAAATTTGGAGAAATCCATCAAGCACCAGGGCTCTGTCTTTCCTCCCTAGCTTTGTAGTATTGGGCAGCATAAAAGAAGTAAGAAAAAAAAAAAAAGTAAGAGAACTTCCCCGATTTCCCAAACATTAGGATTTATGGACCTTCATGCTGATATCTTTCAGATGACTGATTTGTTTGTCAGTCTTGTGGTAAGTATTCAAAAGCTCAGGGTGTTTTGCTCTTAAAACACTGAAACAACTAGTGTAAATGCTCTAAACCCTTAAGAAATGAGCTATTCTGAATAGAGGTGGGAGATATACCTCCTCTTACCCTAGCATTTGATGGGCTCCTTTAAAAAATGTATTCTGTACTTTTTTGCCTTCTTAAATTATTAAATCATGCTGTAGATGGTGAAAGATTTACAAAGCACTGTGGATGGTAGATGAGCTTGAACTGGGATCAGATCATACTAGCTGTGTAATTATGGGTACGTTATTTAGCACCTCAGGTTTCTCTCTAAGCATCTATCTCTTTGATGAGAGGCAAAAATGTGGTAATGTGTGCAAAGTGAAAATCAGTGCCAAGAACCTAAATTCTCTGGTGGCACAGTGGTTGGGAATCTGCCTGCCAATGCAGGGGACACGGGTTCGAGCCCTGGTCTGGGAAGATCCCACATGCCGCGGAGCGACTAAGCCCGTGCGCCACAATTACTGAGCCCGCGCGTCTGGAGCCTGTGCTCCGCAGCGGGAGAGGCCGCGACGGTGAGAGGCCCGCGCAACGCGATGAAGAGTGGCCCCCGCTCGCCGCAACTAGGGAAAGCCCTCGCACAGAAACGAAGACCCAACACAGCCAAAAATAAATATAAATAAATAAATAAAATTTAAAAATAAATAAATAAATAAAAATTAAAAAAATAATAAATTCTCAATAAATATTAGTTACTTTCATTCCTCTCTTCCCCTAACCCAAACACTACGCATGCCTACCCTTTCCTCATCACAACTGTGAAGCATACGTTACAGGTCCGCTGTTGTTAAAGTACTTGAGATACAAGGGGCTTTTTGCACCCACTCCCACTTCACTCTCCTCCCCAAATTATCCTCTACTACTTTTGGCTTTTTAATTCATTGTCTCAGCATCTCTAGTAGGGATGTCAATTTCCTGGCCCCAATCTACTACTCACTCCAACCCATTTATGCCAGATAAAGGACGTGGGCTGAAAAACGAAACAAAAAAACAGAAATCCTGTCTCAAGTTGGCTGAAACAATTGGGAACTTTATTGTCTCATATGACAATAAGTTCAGAAGTAAAGGAGACTTCAGAGCTGTTTGGTTAACCCAGACCCTTCTCTCTCCCTTTTCTGCCACATATATGATCTGCTTCATCCCAAGGCTGTCTTACCTTAGTCACAAGATGGCTGTCAGAAGCAGTGGGGTTGCAGGCTTCTCTGGCATATCCAAAAGGAGAGAGAGAGAGACTCTTTCCCAGGCATGAAATAAAAAAAACAACAGTTGAGTGTGATTAGGTTAAGTTAGGTCACGTGGACACACTTTACTTATGAAAATCAGGTGGGGAAATGCACAGACGGCTTAACTTAGATTATTGAAAAAATGCACAACTAAAATGGAATTACCGTGGTTGAATAAAAGTACTTGATATCTATTCTTGGAATGTGACATGAGGGCAGGGCTGGTCTCAGTTTCCTCTTGTATTATAAGAGCTAACTGGGGAAGGGCCGACACTTGAAAACCTATGGTTCTACTAGATTGTAATGTAAGTTAGATAAGCACCAAAAGCCCATTGCCTTCTGCTGTGCCAATAACTCATCGTGCTAATTGGGCTCAGCATTCAACCAATTATACTGCCAGCCTCAAAACCTTCTCCACACAGTATCACAAGAACAATACTGTTAAGGCATTACACAGTAATGTCTTCATTATGATAATTGTTTCTTTTCATGTAAATCATTTTGCCCTACTCCCTACAGCTAACCCATTGACTCAAGGGCATGAATCCTCCACAGAAAGAGCTGAACTCAGCCTAGAACTTAAAAATCATCACTCAGCTTTGTGTTTCCACTTAGATTATTGTTGATCGAGTAGCCAGCATTTGTTGAGAAAGGAAAGTGCATCCCCAAAGTTTTGCTTCATGCATCAAAAGTAAGGAGGTCTGAGCACAAAGCTTCACTGGAAGCCATAGCACAGAGAGGCAGATGATAGAAAAAATGGGAAATACCTTCACAGGTGAGTAAAATGTCCTTCTAGGACTGGGGCGAGAAGAGAGAGAGAGCAGGTAAAGGTCAAATGGTTTGCCTGGCTTCCCATATCCACCCCCACATCGCAGGCTGAAAAATCCAGAATGGTAATGTCAAAAGTAATCAGAAAATTCTGATTCCAAGCAGAGGACTTCTACCTTACTTCCTAAAGAAAAATTTAGAAAAACATCAAGTGCCTTATGAAAGGCTCACAACAAAACAGAAAGGTAACAGCAAAGTAGAAATTGCAGTGTGACATAATTAAACAGAGAGGCGTATTCCCGCACACTCCAAGGAGGACACAGAGGATAGCTGACGGTCCTGGCTATGAGCTCACCAGTGGACTGGCAGGGGGGATGGTGGGTAGGGAGAGAAGCCACTCAGGGAAGGTCAAAGTGACCCTGCAGCAGAAGACTACAGGGAAGACTGCCCAAGCCAATAATAAAATGAGAGCCACAGCTCGGCTTCAGAGACACAGCAGCATTCCTTTTCTCAACCCCCAACACTACCCTACAGAGTGAGCTAATCCAGTCCATCAGAGCAGGGAGAAGTGGGCAATGACAGCTAGAAGCAGAGGTCAAATACGTCACAAAAGCCAAGCTGTTCATGGCAAGGAATTGTACCCTCTATGTTTACCCTGCCCCTGTGTTCTAGAAATCACTACATGGTCAGGCACGCCTACCTCTGCATCTCCAGCCACTCAACACCATCCACTCTTCTCCATGGTCACCAAGCTCCACCACTCTGATCTCCCTTCTTTTTCTTGACTTACCGTTGAATGAAATGCTCGTCCTTTGCCTCTTTGTCCAGCTGGCTTCTCCCATCATTCAGATCTCACTTTGTTGTTGTTGTTTGTTTTGCTTTTTTTGTAAAGATGTATTTCAAACCAAGCCATCATGCTTTCTGGTGAAATCTTTGAAGCATTCTCTTTAACTTTTAGGGAGACGAAATCAAAAACATCCACTATCACCATTATTATTTCACATTTTCTAAAAGTACTAGCCAAGAGAAATAAAACATAAATATTGGCAAAATTTAGGTGTGATTATGATATGCACTTAATATAATCATATACTCAGAATGCCCAAGAAAATTTAAAAACTATTAGAAGTGATAAGAAAACTAAGTAGTTGTCACCACAGAACAAAAGCATTCATACAAAGTTATCATGTAGAAAATATAGTGGGAGTTCTTAGCTAAGATTACAGATTGAATACACACAACTAATTTTGCTTTTTCCTGAACTTCACCAAAACCATAGCACAGGGAATTTTTTAAGGGCATAAACTCACAGGGATAGGGAACAACAGAGAGAAAACAGCAGTAGAAATATGAAAGCTGTACCACAGATAGACAATAGATAACCCACTCAAGAAGGCCAAATCTCAAAGCAACAGGGAAAACTGAGAATTTACCCAATTCATACAATAGATTCCTCAAAAGGTAAATGAAAATGAAAATACAGGGCAGTCTACTTCTGGTCATATCTCTGCTGGATGTCAATATCTGTTCTTTTAAACAGTTTTATTGATACACGATTTACATACCATAGTGTTCACCAGGCCAAATCGAACAATTCAATGTTTCTTTAGCATATTCACAGAGTTGTGCAGCCATCACCATAATCTAATTTTAGAACATTTCCATAACTCTGGGTCTCAGTTGAAATGGTCCCTCCTTACACATGTCCTCCGCAATGACCTTTAATAGACCCACACCCTTTACTTCCTGTTTCTTTTCTTTAAGCATTAATAATGATAGGTAGATATTTTACAGAGGTATTGAGTTCCTTGTTTACTGTCAAACTTTCTCACTAGCGTAAGCTCCATAAAGAGGGGGTTTGTCTCTCTTGACCTTCTTTGTAGTCCAGCTGGTAGCACAGCCCAGGGCCTGCCATGTAGTATGTGGTCACTAAAAACAGTTGCTGACTGGATGAACTGGTGATACATAATTATAGCAGGAGACTGAGCAGAACTCTGCGTGTGATGGGGGACCAGCCATCAAAAGCAACACCATGTAGCACTGAGGAGGAATGCAAGGAGGAGGGCACTGAGCCGATAACCCAACGGTCCACCTGCTATTTGGAAGATCAGCCACCCCAGTGGGACTGAGGAAACCTCTTAGGTTCTTGGACAGTCAGAGAGAGTGAGGAAGGAAGGCCTCAGTGGTATGAGATAATCTCACTGATAAAAATGAGCGATCTCACACAATTAATTTGAAAACTAAAACAATATGATTGTATTTGCAGCTCATGCAGGCGAATCATTCAGATCGCTTACACTACTAACACATTAAAATATACAAAGTAAGTGTTCCTTTGATGCATCCACTCTATATCTGCTATTGTTAATGAGATGCCGAGTACAGGGCAGAGCAAAGGTCTGGAATTAGAACTTATATCTTCATTCTTCCACTACTAGCTACGTGACTTTGAGCAAGTTACTTAACTGCTTTGTGCTTTGACTTATACATTTATAAAATAGATGTATTAATAGTTCCTATATGATAAGAGCTGTTGTATTAAATAGAAATGATCTGAAGAGTGCCTATCGTATACCAAGTGCCTTATAAAATTTATCCAGTAGCTGCAGAAGTAGCAGTAGTAGTCGTTATAGTGGAGGTACTGGTGGTGGTATAAATAGTAGTAGGGACTAGTAAAACAATAGAAGTGCAGCCCATCATGCTGTTTTATGGGGCCAGACAGTGAACTTTAGCTCAGTGTCAAGCAGTGTCAAATACAAAGTTCTAAATTAATATTGAATTGACTTGTACTCACAATGTTTCTTAGCAGACTGCAAGATGATTTGACACAATTGATTTTTCCTCAAGAACTGAGTGAATCAGCAAGTTTGTAGTCCCTGTTGCTGGCAAACTGACTCCAAGTAAATCATTCTCAACTTTGGCCCAGAGAGAGTGTCAGAAGGACAGCTGTTTTCTTGAGTCCGAGAACGTGTGTGTACCAGAGATGATCTGTGTGAAAGTGTGATTCTGTGTGTTGCAAGAAGAACACAAGAACGTCATTCTTTTAGGAAGAGTGGACAGTTCTGAAAAAATAAGCCATGGTATTCATAGGTCAAGGGAATCATGTCTTTAGAAGAGAGAGCCACCAGTTTGCTTTATTAAAAATATTCTTAAATGCTTCCTCTTCAAAGAGAAAAGCTCATTTAGCTTTTCAGTTGATTTCACAATTGATTTGTCCAGTGGAGTCCACTGGTCCTTCTCATGTATTATCTATGGAAACTGGAAAGCAGAGTGGAAAAGTGGTTTTATCTTATGATCGGCATCAAAATCAGCTGCAGAATCAGGGCAAGCCTCCAGGTCCAAAAAGCAGTGAGCAAGACCAGTTATTTAATTATCCAAGAGTAATCGAGAGAAAGTTCCCTAAAAGAAGAGATTTTCAGCATAAACAAGGGTAAGTGAGCTGCCTTTAAGTTAAAAGAGAATATGTTATTTTTAAAAAATAGCCTAAAGGGTTATTTTCCTTCTACAAAATAAAACACAAATCTAGTGAACATTCTGAAGAATGGTAAGTGGAATAGAGTGAAACACCCAAGATAAGCATAGAGCAGCATTACACAGCCTCTACTGTAAAAGACAGGTAGTAAAGCAAGTGGTGATAACTAGCGCTTACAATAAGTTGCCTGATTCTTCCACTTCTACCTCTTCCTAAAAAACAGAATTTCAGACACATGTAAGAGATGAAACTTCTTCCAAATCACTCCTCTGCTTACTTATGAGTGAGATTCACAAATAAAGAGCATTTTTTGCCACAGAAACATATAAGTTAAGTTCTATTAAGCATAGCTGTAGTTATTCTTGAAGCAAAAACTAATATTAAATTCATTTTAAAAAGTGAAAAATAGGGCTATTTATGTTTTGGGTAGTTATTTATTAATTAATCAAATAGTGACTGAATCTCCAATACAGGCCTAAGGTCTTGTTAGTTATATCCAATGTCAAATTACTTATGGGACCTCAGTTTCTTTCATCTAAATGCATTCACATGTACATGAAAGTATGCATTCGTATCTTTGTGGCAATGAGAACATGATAAGAGTAGGAAAATGAGAATCAGCCATTGACCTGACAATCCTGGGAGATAAGAAGCACATAAACTTTTAAAAGAGTTAACAGGGTGTGTCAGGGGCACCTGGGAGCAAGTGTAAAAGACAAAAAGCAAAAGCAAAATGTCTTCAGGAAGTAATGCTACAAGAAGGACCTAGAGATTGGGTTTGGGAGGTGAAGCTGGAGAATGGTTCCAAGAATGTGCAGGTTCACTTCCAAAAGGGATCAGAGAACTTCTCTGAGTTTGTAGTAGGGTTTGAAATTTAGGATGGACTGTATGGCATTGGGAGAGGCAGAATGTTCAAGAGCAAGGCTCTAAAAACCAACAAGCCAGAGTTTAAATTCAGTCTCCACCACTTAGTAGCTGTGTGATACTGTGTCAGTTTCAATTTCCTAATCCCTTAAATGGGAATAATGATGGTACCCACATTATAGAGCTGTAATTGTTACTAAATAAAATAATCCATGTGGAGCACTAAGTCTGTGGCTTATATAAAATGTTTAAATATGAGCTGTTGGTAATATTATTACTATTATTCAAGCCATGTTTATTGAGTGAGCACCTTCAATGTGCCAGGAACTGTTCTAGGTGTTAAGGATACAACAGTGAAAAAACAAATATATATAATATGGTATTCAGGAAGTATTAAGTGCTATGAAAGAAAAACAAGGTGGGTTAGAGTGATGGAGGGAGCTGGGGGTAGTGGTAGGAGAAACAGTAGATGAGATTGAAAATGAGAACAGGTGCTAAACCATGTGAAGCCTCATGAGCCATGATAAGGACTTTGGACAATATTCTATTCATTGGAAGATTGACAGGGAATAATACGATGCAATTAACTACCTAAAAAAAATCATTTTGGCTGCTAGGGAAATAGACTGTAAGGAGGAAAGAGTGGAACAGGAAAGCCACATTGGCAAGTATTGAAATTACTCAGAAAAGAGATAATAGTGGGCTGGCCTAGGGTCAGCTAAGAGTGGATATGGTCAGAGTGATGGGGTTCAGGATACCTCTTTTTGTTCCAGGATATCTTTTGATAGTAGACCTGGAAAGTTTTGTCGGTAGATTGAATGTGAAGTGTAACAGAATGGGAAGAACCAAGGATGACTCCATACAAACGAGCATGTGCTGCACTCATATAATAAGATGAGGCTGACTTAGGAAAGAAAAAGATTGGCAGCAGAAATCAAGAGTTCTGTTTGGGACATAATAATTTGTGATACTTAGCAGAGATCTAAATGGATTGTAAGATAGGCAGCCAGGTGTATGAGTTTAGAGTTCAGGGTAGAGATAAGGTGTCACAGACATAAATTCAGGAGCCGTCAGCATTTGGATGACATATAAAGCCATGGAATGACTGAGATCACCTTTGGAGTGAATATAGCTGGAGAGAATGGAAGGCTGAGGACCATGCCCTGGTGCACTTCAACATTTGGATGTCGGGAAGAGAGGCAGTGAGAGAAGTAGCCAGTGAGGTGCTGTGCTTCCCAGACATGTGGTCTAACTGCAAATGTGTGGTTCCCAGAAGTGGAGGAAGTGTTTCCAAAACAAGGAAGTGAACAAATGTATCAGAAGCTGCCAAGAGGGTAGGTAAGATAAAGACTGAGACTGGCCGATGGATTTAGCAAGGTAGAGGTGGGTGAGGACCTTACAAGAGCTGCTTAAATAAAGTCTTGGTGAGGAGAGTCCAACTGGAGTAGATAGTAGAGACTAGTGGAGTCTACCTCTTTCATAAAGTTTTATACTAAAAGGAAGAAAAAAATGAGCAAATACCTTCAGAGGGATATGAAAACAGGTGAGAACTCTTCAAATAATGGAGATGTTATGGTATATTATATGCTTATGGAAATGATCCTGTAGATTGAGGGAAGTGGTGCTGGGGAGAGGGGAATGGCAGAAGCAAAGGGCACAACTAGGTAAGTCTGCCCTCAGTGGGAGTACAGGTAGTTCACCCACTGTTCCAGGAGAGACAGCAAAGTTTATGAGTACAGTTGTGGGTATTTTGGTAGATTTCAGGATTGGTGGATTAAAACGTTCTATTCTGTTTCCTTCTTTTTATCAATGAACAAGAAACAAAGGCATCAGATGGCCATTAGGATTGTGAGGGGAGTATAGGAGGTTTGAAGAAAGGGGAAGATGTGAAAGAGGTATGTGAGAGAGTGGGGGAATTAATCAATAAGAGAAATGTATATAATAGGATGGCTGAGCAGTACTGAGTGGCCATTTAAGGTCTGTGGTCATAAATTTTAAGTGAGACCCATCAGCATTTAAGTGTGTTTTTCTCCAGCCATGTTCAGAGGCTCAGGCTCAGGGGCAGAGCTAACCAAGAGTCAGATTTAGACAGGGTCATGGTGTTGTCCAATGCACTTTACCAAGGGAAGGAGGACAAGTATGTTGAGGGCATGTGCAAGAGAGTGATTATAAAGAGAACCTTGCAATCCAAGCCAAATAGAAAGGGAAGGGAGGTGGTGGGGTCAATGGATGGGAGGTCCTACAAGGAGAGCAGAATTACTGGAGTGGGAATTTTAGAGAAAGAGGGCTCCTGAAATAGGAGCTGGAAATCAGAGAGCAGGATGCCTACAATTATGATTATTTCTAACATACATACATAATGTACAGGTGTTTTTCAATTGCCTCTGCAGCATCCATTTACCCCTTCTAATAACCAAAGAAGCCTTGATAAGTTAATTCATCCTGTTATGGATTGAATTATGGCCACACACACACACACGCACACAAAGAGATATGTTGAAGTCCTAACCTCCAGTACCTGTGAATGTGACCTTTTATTTGAAAATAGAGTCTTTGTGGATATAATCAAGTAAGATGAGATCATTAGGGTAAGCCCAAATCTAATATAACTGGTATCTTTAATAAAAGAGGGAAATTTGGACATAGGCACATGAAGAAGAATTACATGTAGCAACAGAGGCAGAGATGGGAGTTGGGCAGTTGCAAGCCAAGGAATGCCAAGGATTATCGGCAGCACCAAAAGAAAGGCATGTCACAAATTCTCCCTTAAAGCCTTCAAGAAAGCATTGTCCTACCAACACCTTGATTTTGAATTTCTGGCCTACAAAACTGTGAGGGAATAAACTTCTATTATTTTAAGCCACACACTTTGTGGTACTTTGTTATGGCAGCCCAAGCAGACTGATGGACTCTACCCCTAACTCAAGGAGATCAGCCAAGTCCATCCCTCTGGCCATGTGATTACTTCAGGGATAAACGTGTGACTCAACAAGAGCCCAGTAGGGCTTCAGGAGATATTTGCTGGGCTTCTGGGAAAGAAAAGCTCCGTCCTTCTTTTCCTGAGTTGCTGCCAAAACTCTCTTCCTGTTGGATGTGGAGAAGAATGTTTTAGTCCTGGAAACTGCTGGCAGCCACCTTGAAACTCTAAGGGGAGAACTGCTCTCACACTGATGTCAGGATCAAGGAAACAAAGCAGAGATATTGAGAAAAAGGAACTGTTACCAGACCAAACTTGGGTCCCTCATCCTCCTGCAGTAAAACCAATCTACTGACACTGGGCTGTGGTGAAGGAAGGCGCAGTGTTTATTGCAGGGCGCCAAGAAAGGAGTCCAGGCAGCTAGTGCTTAAAAGTCCTGAACTCCCTGATGACTTTCAGGGAAAGGTTTTTAAAGACAGGGTGAGGGAAATTGTTGCCAGGGTACACGATCGGCTTATGAACATTCTTCTGATTGGTTGGTGGTGAGGCAATTGGGAGTCAACATCAACAACCTTCTGGTTCCAACCAGTCTGGGGTCTACATGCTTGCGGGCAGCATACAGTTAACTTCTTCCACCTAGTGGGGGTTTCAGTATCTGCAAAACAGCTCAGAGGACATGGCTCAGAATATTATCTATAGCCCTTGAGGGGGAACTAAAGGTCATTGACTTTGTTTAATGGCTAAACTATTATGATTTTTGCTTTTGTATTTTCTCACATCTCTGATTAAATTTATTCTTTGGAACCTGGGGAAGACCTAGGAGGCTAGAGTTTTTCTACAAACAAGAGGCAGGTGGAGGACATGGGGGAGTCCATCCTGGGAAAGCTCCATAGGGTCCGGCTCAGTTACAAAACTTTTTCTGCCCAGGATCAAACCAAACTTTACCTGGAAGTTTCGGTTACATGAACCAATACATTCCCTTTATTATTTAAGTCAGTGAGTTGACTTTTAGAGAAGCAACAATTTATATCTTTACCTGGTCTCACTGATCGTTTAAACACACCATCAGACACCCAACCGATATTGACAAAGATGGACTTAACATTCCCCTCAGCTTTACTAAACTTTAGACAGGCTTCTTCCTGACTCTAGGTCCCTGACCTCCCTTTACTTAGAGCATTGACTTTAGACAACTTTCTATCATAAATTCTTTCTCTGCCCCTTTGAGTAAATCTTTCTAAAAGCTTCTTGCCATTATTACAACCCAGGAATGTCTTTCTCAAGAACCTAGGAGTCACCACTTTGAAACATAATCATCAAGGAGACAGCATCCCTATCTCCTGGTCTTTGGGGAAGTATAGGAGCTTAACTTCAATAAGCACCAATTAGCAAGCACAGGTGGCCTAATCACATGGATCAGCCTCCTCCCTGACGTCTTCCAGGAATTACCACTGGTTCGTCTCAGCACTTTTAACACTCCTGCCTTTTGTTCCAGGAGACTTGAGTTCAATCTCTCTATTCTATTGCAATGGTCTTGAATAAAGTCTCTCTTGCCTATTTAACTACATCCAGTGCATTTTTTTTCTTTGATATCTCAGGATCTCCTGTACTTTACATCCTGCTTTAGCCACTACACAAAAAATTCAAAACGTTCACAATAAAATGTTTTGCTAGTGCACCCTTAGTCTGACATTTTCCTGACTACCTTGTTTCCATGAGATGAGCAGCTTCAGTCCTTCACCCACGGAAGGGGCCCAGCATTCCCAGGATGAGCAATACCAGCAGCACTTTCCCACTGCACCTTGTTTGGATCTTTTCCAGTTCATTTTACTCTCTAAATTTCCTCCCTCCACACCTTTTTTCTTCGCTCCGAAGCTTCCATCCCTGGCTGTGGCTTCCTCTCTCTCCCACAGCCAGGTTCTCCTTCCAAGTCAGACCACCTGAAGGTCTTTTCCTTGTTTACAGGAGAATAATCAGCTACATCCTCTCACACTGAGTGGGCAGACTTCTTCAAACAGGAAATGACTTTGAAATGGCTGGTGGAGGCATCCTGATTTAATTGTTAGGAAAGCATGCCAGGAGGCCAAACTCTTCCCAGTATTTCATTCTGAAATATTTCTCTTGAGTGGGCACAAGGCTCTAGGTGAAATTCTCAACTGAAAAATCTTTTTTTCTTTTTGTTTTGGTTTTATAATACTAACATTTAAACAGCAAACAGTAAAAATTAGAAATCAGTCTTCCAATTTAAGTTTTGTTCTGAGGACACTGGTAAGCACTATCATGAGCAAGAATGTTGCAAAGAGATAATATAATTAGCCTTTAACTTTCTTGCTTCCCCAGGCCACATCTTCCCACCTGATTGATTATCTGAGTGCTCTGTTTCTCTTTTGACTACCCTTATTCCAAGCTCACATCAGAGTTTTTGAATTTCCTTGAAGGAGGCATCAGGAAAAAAGAAATATAGGACAGATCCTCCTCCTCAGACCTTAGGAGCCTCATGCTGGGATTGTGGGTAGAATCTTACGCTTTCTCTACTCTCTCCTTGGAGGAATACTGCAGCAGCTCAGCTTCCAGTCTCTTTCATCTCATTGTCCCAATGTTGGGAGAGCTCAGCCCCACTACTAGCACTAATGAGGGAGCCATTATTGAGTCTTATGAATGACAGGGATATAATAAAGTTGTTGGTAACAAATAGATTTGGCTGTACTGTGGAGACTGCCAAGGAGGGGCCAGGAATAGGCTAGGAAAATCAGTTACTGGGGTGAGTTCTATCCAGAAATGGGATGAAGATTGTCATAATGGCAATAGTGATCCATAAGTAGGTTTTTGCTTTTATTTTTTTGTTTTTTTTTTTAATTTTTATTTATTTATTTATTTATTTATTTATGGCTGTGTTGGGTCCTCGTTTCTGTGCGAGGGCTTTCTCTAGTTGTGGCAAGCGGGGGCCACTCTTCATCACGATGCGCGGGCCTCTCACTATCGCGGCCTCTCTTGTTGCAGAGCACAGGCTCCAGACGCGCAGGCTCAGTAGTTGTGGCTCACGGGCCCAGTTGCTCCGCGGCATGTGGGATCTTCCCAGACAGGGCTCACACCCGTGTCCCCTGCACTGGCAGGCAGACTCTCAACCACTGCGCCACCAGGGAAGCCCCCATAAGTAGGTTTTAGAAATCATTAGTCAGAAAAATCACTAGGATTTGGTGACCGATTGTATGTAAATGGGAGGAAGTTAGGGAGTTGGAGATTTCAAGAATGACACCCAGGTTTCATGTCAGAGCATCAGGGTAGAAAGTAATAGCTGACATTCATTGATATTTTCTATTTGTCTAGCACCATTCTCAGCCTTCTACATATAGCCTTATTAATACAACAAAATTTTGAGGTATGTACAACTGCTATTCATATTATACAAATTAGGAAAAGGGAACATAGAAGGTAAGTAGTTTGCTCTAAATCACACAGCCAGTAAGTGTTGGAGCCAGGATTTGATCTGGCCACACTGTTTCAGAGTCCATGCTTCTAATTTCCATGACATTCACTGAGGACAGTGTTTAAAGATAAGATGTTTAGTTGAGTTCTGAGCAGGCTGAGGTTCAGGTGCTTTGGAGACATCCTAGGTAAGATGTCACATAAATCATTTACGTATACAGGACTCAAACTCAGGGGTAAGGATGGGGTAGAATGTAGAGATTTGAGTCATTAGCATGAAGACAGTCATTGAAATCAAGCAGTAGATATAATTGATTGCCCAGGGAGAGTGCAGAAATGGAGGAGCAAAAATCCAACACTGAGTCCTGAGGAACACCAATATTTAAGGCGGGGGGGGTGGTTAGACGAGGAGGAGTTAACAAAGGGGGTAAAAGAAGCTTACTGAGAGGTAGGAAGAAAATCAGGAAAGTGTGATGTCATAAAACACAGGAAAAAATGGTCAACAATGGCAAATACTGCTGGAAGAAAGGCAAGAATTTCAAAGTGCCTAGGGTTCTGATGTGGAGAACTAAACCAGTGTAATGGTGGGTAAGGATGGAGCCAACACAGAAGGATGAATGAAGGTATAGGAGAGAGAAGAGGAGCAATGGACCAGGCCTATTCC
Source organism: Balaenoptera musculus (assembly GCF_009873245.2). NCBI lineage: Eukaryota > Metazoa > Chordata > Mammalia > Artiodactyla > Balaenopteridae > Balaenoptera > Balaenoptera musculus. The sequence continues at coordinate 96,393,256 of NC_045787.1, forward strand.
AATCTATTGTAATATGCTGCATAAAGGCTGGTAAGCATTTTCCTAGCCTTGCCAGACAATTGTGAATATTGTTGTTTGATATAACCCAAAGTGGACAAGTGGTAGTTTCTCAAAGATTGGTTGCAATGAGGAATCTGAAATCATATTAGTGCAATTTTCATATTCTGTTACGTTAGAATCCATTGATTTATCTTGCATCCAGTCCTATTAGATTATGTAAGAACAGGAATAAATTTAACTAAGTGGTTATATTTGGATCAACAATGTCCAATTAGATTATGAAATAGGAGACACTGGTAAAGAGACACAAATGAGATATTCATCAATCAGAGAGCACAAATAAGAGATTTAGAAAAAAGTAAATGGTTTACAATGGGGGTGAAAGGTAGAGGATGAGAGAGAACATCATTACAGGGGTGGGAAATAAGCTAGGACAGTGTTATGGGTTGAACTGTGTGCTTCTGAAAGATATGTTGAAGTCCTAAACCTGGTACCTGTGAATGTGACCTCATTTGGAAATAGATTCTTTGCAGATGGACTCAAGTTAAAACGTGTTAAGATGAGAACGGTGGACCCCTAATCCACTGTAACTGGTGTCCTTATAAAAAGAGGAACATGCCATATGAACAGAATGACACACAGGGAGAATGCCATGTGACAACAGGCAGAGACTGGAATAAGTTTCAACATATGAATATTGGGAGGACACAACTATCCATTCTATAGCAACTTCCAAACTACTTACTGTCTTAGTTCATTAGGATTGGACTTGCAATATAATATTAAAAATGCTGACTGCCTCTCCTCAAAATTAAGCAGTAACAAGTTCCCTATTAAAAATTTGAGAAAGGAAACTATCTTGAAGATGGCAGAGGGGTGAGATATGGAGATCACCTTCCTCCCCACAAATACATCAAAAATACATCTACATGTGGGACAGTTCCTTCAGAACACCTACTGAACGCTGGCAGAAGACCTCAGACTTCCTAAAAGGCAAGAAACTCCCCCACGTACCTGGGTAGGGCAAAAGAAAAAAGAAAAAACAGAGGCAAAATAAAAGGGACAGGACCTGCACCTTGGGCAGGGAGCTGTGAAGGAGGAAAAGTTTCCATACACTAGGAAGCCCCTTCACTGGCGGAGACGGGGGCTGAGCATGGGGGGAAGCTTCAGAGACATGGAGGAGAGCACAGCAACAGGGGTACAGAGGGCAAAGCGGAGAGATTCCTGCACAGAGGATCAGTGCCAACCAGCAGTCCCAACCTGAGAGGCTTGCCTGTTCACCTGCTGGGACGGGTTGGGGCTGGAAGCTGAGGCTCAGGCTTCGGAGGTCAAACCCCAGGGAGAGGACTGGGGTTGGCTGCGTGAACACAGCCTGAAGGGGGCTAGTGCACCACAGTTAGCCTAGAGGGAGTCTGGGAAAAAGTCTGTACCTGCCTAAGAGACAAGAGACCATTGTTTTGGGGTGCATGAGTAGAGGAGATTCAGAGCACTGCCTAAACGAGATCCAGAGACAGGCACGAGCTGGGGCTATCAGCTCAGACCTCAGAGACGGGCATGAACCACTAGCACTGCTGCCACTGCCAAGAAGAAGCCTGTGTGCAAGCAGAGGTCACTATCCACACCTCCCCGCCCAGGAGTCTGTGCAACCTGCCACTGCCAGGGTCCCATGATCCAGGGACAATTTCTGTGGGAGAACACATGGCGCACCTCAGGCTGGTGCAACGTCACGCCAGCCTCTGCTGCAGCAGGCTCACCATGCATTCCAATTATGACTACCGTAGCCCTCGCTCTCCCTGGCCTGAGTGAGCAAGAGAGCCCTAATCAGCCACTGCTTTAACCCCCTCCTGTCTGTGCAGGGAACAGATGCCTGAGGTCGGCCTACACACAGAGGTGGGGCCAAATCCAAAGGTGAACCCCAGGAGCTGTGCGAACAAAGAAGAGAAAGGGAAATTTCTCCGTGCAGCCTCAGGAGCAGCGGATTAAATCTCCACAATCAACTTGATGTACCCTGCATCGGTGGAATACCTGAATAGACAACGAATCATCCCAAAATTGAGGCAGTGGATTTCGGGAGCAATTGTAGACTTCAGGTTTGTTCTCTGAGTCTGATTTGTTTCTGGTTTTTATGTTTATCTTAGTTTAGTTTTTAGCGCTTGTTATTATTGGTGGATTTGTTTATGGGTTTGGTTGCTCTGTTACTTTTTAAAGTTTTTACTTATTTTATTTTATTATTTTTTATATATCTTTTAATTAAAAAATTTTTTTTCTTTTTTTTTCTTTTTCTGAGTGTGTATGTGTATGTTTCTTTGTGTGATATTGTCTGTTTAGGTTTACTTTTACCATTTGTCCCAGTGTTCTGACTGTTCATTTTGTTGTTGTTGTTTGTTTCTTTGTTTTCTTTTTATGAGTGTGTGTATGTATGTTTCTTAGTGTGATTTTGCCTGTTTAGTTTTGCTTTTACCATTTGGTTTGGGGTTCTATCAGTTCGGGGTTTTTTTCTTTTTTTCCTTTTTTTTTCCTTTCTTTTCTCCTGAGCCATCTGGCTGGCAGGATCTTGATGCTCCAGCCAGGTGTCAGGCCTGAGCTTCCGAGGTGGGAGAGCCAAGTCCAGGATATTGCACCACCAGAGACCTCCCAGCCCCACATAATATCAATCGGCGAGAGCTCACCCAGAGATCCCCATCTCAATGCTAAGACCCAGCTCCACCCAATGGCCAGCAAGCTCCAGTGCTGGACACCCTATGCCAAACAACTAGCAAGACAGGAGCACAACCCCACCCATTATCAGAGAGGCTGCCTAAAGTTATATTAAGGTTACAAACACCCCAAAACACACCACTGGACACGGCCCTGCCCACCAGAAGGACAAAATCCAGCCCCACCGACCAGAACACAGCACGAGTCCCCTCCACCAGAAAACCTACACAAGGCACTGAACCAACCTCACCCACTGGGGGCAGACACCAGAAACAATGGGAACTATGGACCTGCAGCCTGCAAAAAGGAGACCCCAAACACAGTAAGTTAAACAAAATGAGAAGGCAGAGAAATATGCAGCAGATGAAGAAGCAAGGTAAAAACCCAACAGACCAAACAAATGAAGAGTAAATAGGCAGTCTACCTGAAAAAGAATTCAGAGTAATGAGGGTAAAGATGAATCAAAGTCTTGGAAATAGAATGAAGGAAATACAAGAAATGTTTAACAAGTATTGGAAGAACTAAAGAGCAAACAAACAATGATGAACAACACAATAAATGAAATTAAAACTTCTCTAGAAGGAATCAGTAGCAGAATAACTGAGGCAGAAGAATGGATAAGTGACCTGGAAAGTAAAGTAGTAGAAATAACTGCCACAGAGCAGAATAAAGAAAAAAAATGAAAAGAATTGAGGACAGTCTCAGAGACCTCTGGGACAAATTAAATGCACCAACATTTGAATAATAGGGGTCCAAGAAGAAGAAGAGAAAAAGAAAGGGTCTGAGAAAATATTTTAAGAGATTATAGTTGAAAACTTCTGTAACACAGGAAAGGAAATAGTTAATCAAGTCCAGGAAGAACAGAGAGTCCCATACAGGATAAATCCAAGGAGAAACATGCCAAGACACATATAAATCAAACAACCAAAAATTAAATATAAAGTAAAAATATTAAAAGCAGTGAGGGATAAACAACAAATAACATACAAGGGAATCGCCATAAGGTTAAAAGCTTATCTTTCAGCAGAAACTCTGCAAGCCACAGGGGAGTGGCAGGACATATTTAAAGAGATGAAAGTGAAAAAGCTACAACCAAGGTTACTCTACCCAGCAAGGATCTCATTCAGCCTCAACCAAGAAATTAAAACCTTTACAGACAAGCAAAAACTAAGAGAATTCAGCACCACCAAACCAGCTTTACAACAAATGCTAAAGGAACTTCTCTAGGCAGGAAACACAAGAGAAGGAAATGACCTGCAAAAACAAACCCAAAACAATTAAGAAAATGGGAATAGGAACATACAAATCGATAATTACCTTAAATGTAAATGGATTAAATTCTCCAACCAAAAGACATAGACTAGCTCAATGGATACGAACACAAGACCTGTATATATGCTCTCTACAAGAGACCCACTTCAGACCTAGGGACACATACAGACTGAAAGTGAGGGGATGGAAAAAGATATTGCATGCAAATGGAAATCAAAAGAAAGCTGGAGTAGCAATTCTCATATCAGACAAAATAGACTTTAAAATAAAGACTATTAAGAGAGAAAAAGAAGGACACTACATAATGATCAAGGGATAAATCCAAGAAGAAGATATAACAATTGTAAATATTTATGCACCCAACATAGGAGCACGTCAATACATAAGGCAAATGTTGACAGCAATAAAAGGGGAAATCGACAGTAACAAAATCATAGTAGGGGACTTTAACACCCCACTTTCACCGATGGACAGATCATCCAAAATGAAAATAAATAAGGAAACACAAGCTTTAAATGACACATTAAACAACATGGACTTAATTGATATTTATAGGACATGCCATCCAAAAACAACAGAATACACTTTCTTCTCAAGTGCTCATGGAATGTTCTCCAGGATAGATCATATCTTGGGTCACAAATCAAGCCTCGGTAAATTTAAGATAATTGAAATTGTATCAAGTATCTTTTCTGACCACAATGCTGTGAGACTAGGTATCAATTACAAGGGAAAAAACCTGTAAAAATTTCAAACACATGCAGGCTAAACAATGTGTTACTAAATAACCAAGAGATCACTGAAGAAATCAAAGAGGAAATAAACACATAACTAGAAATAAATGACAATGAAAACACAAGGACCCAAAACCTATGGGATGCAGCAAGAGCATTTCTAAGAGGGAAGTTTATAGCAATACAATCCTACCTCAAGAAACTTGAAAAATCTGAAATAAACAACCTAACCTTACACCTAAAGCAATTAGAGAAAGAAGAGCAAAAAACCCCAAAGTTAGCAGAAGGAAAGAAATCATAAAGATCAGATCAGAAACAAATGAAAAGGAAATGAAGAAAACAATAGCAAAGGTCAATAAAATTAAAAGCTGGTTCTTTGAGAAGATAAACAAAATTGGTAAACCGTTAGCCAGACTCATCAAGAAAAAAAGGGAGAAGACTCAAATCAATAGAATTAGAAATGAAAAAGGAGAAATAACAACTGACACTGCAGAAACACAGAGGATCATGAGAGATTACTACAAGAAATTATATGCCAATAAAATGGACAACCTGGAAGAAATGGACAAAATCTTAGAAAAGCACAACCTTCCGAGACTGAACCAGGAAGAAATAGAAAATATAAACAGACCAATCACAAGCACTGAAATTGAAACTGTGATTAAAAATCTTCCAACAAACAAAAGCCCAGGACCAGGTGGCTTCACAGGCGAATTCTATCAAACATTTAGAGAAGAGCTAACACCTATCCTTCTCAAACTCTTCCAAAATATAGCAGAGGGAGGAACACTCCCAAACTACTTCTATGAGGCCACCATCACCCTGATACCAAAACCAAACAAAGATGTCACAAAGACAGAAAACTACAGGTCAATATCACTGATGAAAATATATGCAAAAATCCTCAACAAAATACTAGCAAACAGAACCCAAGAGCGCATTAAAAGGATCATGCACCATGATCAAGTGGGATTTATCCCAGGAATGCAAGGATTCTTCAATATATGCAAATCAATCAATGTTATACACCATATAAACAAACTGAAGGATAAAAACCGTGTGATCACCTCAATAGATGCAGAAAAAGCTTTTGACAAAATTCAACACCAATTTATGATAAAAACTCTCTAGAAAGTAGGCATAGAGGGAACCTACCTCAGCATAAGAAAGGCCATATATGACAAACCCACAGCCAAGACTGTTCTCAGTGGTGAAAAACTGAAACCATTTCCTCTAAGATCAGGAACAGAACAAGGTTGTCCACTCTCACAACTATTATTCAACATAGTTTTGGAAGTTTTAGCCACTTCAATCAAAGAAGAAAAAGGAATAAAAGGAATCCAAATTGGAAAAGAAGAAGTAAAGCTGTCACTGTTTGCAGATGACATGATACTATACATAGAGAATCCTAAAGTTGCCACCAGAAAAATATAAGAGCCAATAAAGGAATGTGGTAAAGTTGCAGGATACAAAATTAATGCACAGAACTCCCTTGCATTCCTATACACTAATGATGAAAAGTCTGAAAGAGAAATTAAGGAAACACTCCCATTAACCATTGCAACAAAAAGGATGAAATGCCTAGGAATAAACCTACCTAAGGAGACAAAACACGTGTATGCATAAAACGATAAGACACTGATGAAAGAAATTAAAGAAGATACAAACAGATGGAGAGATATTCCATGTTCTTGGATTGGAAGAATCAACATTGTGAAAATGACTATACTACCCAAAGCAATCTACAGATTCAATGCAATCCCTATCAAACTACCAATGGCATTTTTCACAGAATTAGAACAAAAAAGTTTACAATTTGTATGGAAACACAAAGACCCCGAATAGCCAAAGCAATCTTGAGAAAGAAAAACGGAGCTGGAGGATTCAGGCTCCTGGACTTAGAGTATGCTACAAAAACTACAGTAATCAAGACAGAATAGTACTAGCACAAAAACTGAAATATAGATTAATGGAACAGGATAGAAAGCCCAGAGATAAACCCACGCACCTATGGTCAACGTATCTTTGATAAAGGAGGCAAGAATATACAGTGGAGAAAAGACAGCCTCTTCAATAAGCAGTGCTGGGAAAACTGGACAGCTACATGTAAAAGAATGAAATTTGAACACTTCCTAACACCATACACAAAAATAAACTCAAAATATATTAAAGACCTAAATGTAGGCTAGACACTATCAAACTCTTAGAGGAAAACATAGGGAGAACACTCTATGACATAAATCACGGCGAGATCCTTTTTGACACACATCCTAGAGAAATGGAAATAAAAACAAAAATAAACAAATGGGACCTAATGAAACTTAAAAGCTTTGCAGAGCAAAGGAAACCATAAACAAGATGAAAAGACAACCCTCAGAATGGGAGAAAATATTTGCAAACAAAACAACTGACATAGGATTAATCTCCAAAATATACAAGCAGCTCATGCAGTTGAATATCAATAAAACAAACAACCCAATCCAAAACTGGGCAGAAGACCTAAATAGACATTTCTCCAAAGAAGACATACAGATTGCCAACAAATACATGAAAGGATGCTCAACATCACTAATCATTAGAGAAATGCAAATCAAAAGTACAATGAGGTATCACCTCACACCAGTCAGAATGGCCACCATCAAAAAATCTACAAACAATAAATGCTGGAGAGGGTTTGGAGAAAAGGGAACTCTCTTGCATTGTTGGTGGGAATGTAAATTGATACAGCCACTGTGAAGAACAGTATGGAGGTTCCTTAAAAAACTAAAAATAGAACTACCATATAACCCAGCAATGCCACTACTGGGCATATACCCTGAGAAAACCATAATTCAAAAGAGACATGTACCACAATGTTCATTGCAGCACTATTTACAATAGCCAGGACATGGAAGCAACCTAAGTGTCCATCGACAGATGAAGGGATAAAGAAGATGTGGTACATATATACAATGAAATATTACTCAGTCATAAAAAGAAATGAAATTGAGTTATTTTTAGTGAGGTGGATGGACTTAGAGTCTGTTATACAGAGTGAGGTAAGTCAGAAAGAGAAAAACAAATACCGCATGCTAACACAAATATATGGAATCAAAAAAAAAATAATGGTTCTGATGAACCTAGAGACAGGAAGGAATAAAGACACGGATGTAGAGAATGGACTTGAGAACACGGGGAGGGCGAAGGGTAAGCTGGGATGTAGTGAGAGAGTAGCATTCACATATATACACTACCAAATGTAAAATAGATAGCTAGTGGGAAGCAGCCGCATAGTACTGGGAGATCAGCTCGGTGCTTTGTGACCACCTAGAGGAGTGGGATAGGGGGGTGGGAGAGAGACACAAGAGGGAGGGGATATGGTGATATATGTATACATATAGCTGATTCACTTTGTTATACAGCAGAAACTAACACAACATTGTAAAGCAATTATACTCCAATAAAGATGTTTAAAAAAAAATAATAAATATATAATATAACAATAAAATGAAGAATAAAGATATGGAGGAAAATGGATAAAAGGGATATGTTAATAAAAATGGAGCTTAATGAGCTATTGAGATGTAAAGAAACTAAAAGTTCAGTCACACATTTAAAATATTCATTAAAAGCAGAATTGAGAAAGCAGAACATGAAATTTTGAGATGAACATTGAGAACGACTCTATGAATACAGAGGAAAAGGAACTGGTGATAGAAATGAATGAGAGGTACTCTTGCAATTGCAAAAGTCAGAGAAAGGACATCTGACGTCATATTATTGAAATGAAAGAGAGCTAACTTTGAAGATTGCCAAAAAAATCTAACTGGGCTGAATAAAGCTCTGCATACGCATACCAAACCTGAATACACGTATGACACACCTACAACCAGGAAAAATTAAGAAAATATGTAAAATATGTAAACTTTTTAAAGGGGGAGGGGAAACGGAGGAACAAAAAAAAGGAAAGTTAGTCTGGACATAGACTTCACCTTTAAACACTAACTGTCCTAAGACAAGGGAACAGTAGCTACATAGTTTCGAGAGTAAATATGTTTTATGTCATTCATCAGTTTGACATTTATATGTGCAAACAGCTAAAACATATTTCCATGTATGTAAGTGCTCAGAACTCTTTGTACCCTTCTAATGGAAAAGGTGCCCAAGTTGACAAAATTGTAATCAAAAATAAGAACTCAAGATTAGGGACCTAAGAGTAGGTATCAAAAATCAGTTAATGTTGACTTAGTCTAAATAATTATTACAAACATAATTTTAAATATAATAATTTCAAAAATTTTTGGTATTAATAAGCTAGGTGAGAAATCATAGACCATTACAAAACAGAAAGGCATGCTAAATTTTCTACCTTAAAAGAAGAAAGGGGATTAAAGTATGGTAATTCCTTTTCACCAATGATTAAGAAAAACTAAATTCATATATAATTATTTGTACAGGTATATAATTGTAATGTGCCACAGAGACTTATTAGTTGAAGAAGAGCAGCGTGTATAACTTCCAAACAACCAGAAGAATCAAAATTTGGTAACATTTGCGTTATAATTATCAGGAAAATAGGAAAAGTATGTATTAAGAATAAAAACCAGAATGAGGCAAGTAAGATCAGTGGCATTTCTAATGACAGCAGTATAATTAATTGGAATAAAAAACATTATCCAAATATGTAATTTTTAGTTGTGTGGTTTTTGCAACAGAAACATAAAAACTATCAAAGCAAAGTTAAGAGAAAGGTGTTGCCAAGCATGTTACTCAAACACAGAAACGCACACTCACACTCACACAAACAAAGGCAATGAAGCAGGATAGGCAATGTTAGTATCTAGTATCAGAAAACAGAATAGAGGGCAAAAAAAGCATCAAGGTGATCTTATTGCAATTTCTAAAGACATTATAATAGATGTGGACATTTATGTATTAAATAAAAGTGTGTTGTGTGTATATTTTTTTTAAAGGTGAATTAATGGACACTTCCGGGATTTTGTAACCAACTCAATTTATTAATATTAAATTTTATACTTATATTTTATGCTTTGCCTTTTCATCTTTCCAAGATTGAATCTTCTAATAAATAGTTCATTAATAAATAATAGCAGAAAACAAACAAACAAACAAACAAAAAACCACATTTGAGAGGTGCAAGCCGAGGAATGCCAAGGCTGAACAACTACCACCAGGAAGCCAGGAAAAGGCAGGGAAGGATCCTACCTAGTCTCAGAGGAATCACGACCCTGTTAAGACCTTGATTCCGACTTCTAGCCTCCAGAACTGTAAGAGAATAAATTTCTGTTGTGTTAAGTGTCCCCGCCCCCCCATTGTGTTCCTTTGTTACAGCAGCTCTGTGAAATGAATACAGATGGAGTAGTACAATGGGTCATGTTCCTAATTACTCACTCCTTTTTTCCGCAAGAGGAATCCTACATCACCATCCATTTGCCATCTGACTTTCAGTCTCTATTATGGGAATGAATATACGTTATTGCTCCACTGGAGTTGAGCTCGACCATAGGACTTGCTTTGGCCAGTAGAAGTGATGTTCGCCACACTGGAGCAGAAGATTTAAGAATCACCAGGCATTTCTGTTGGCTCTGTTGCTCCTTCCCTTCTGCCAATAGTATGGTAGGTCCCAGACAGGGACCGTGCCTTTAGCCTGGGGCTATTTCTTTAGCCTCTATGTCAGAGATACAACCAATCTACATGCCACATCAACATTGTTGAAACCTATAGAGGTTTGAAATCATCTGTTACTTCAACAGAATTGTAAAATATCTAGGGCCTCAAAAAATTCAGACAAACGAATTCCTCTTCATCAGGCTTCGTGTTTTTAATATCAGATTGTCATAATAATCATTAAATAATGCTATCTATGAAGGCTACTTAGACATTGGCATTTAAAGTGTTTTCGTGATGTTCTAACACTGTACTGCTTACTGCAAGTAAATTACCTCAGTTTCTTCACTCTAAAAAATGTCAATAATACAAACCTAGCTCATAGTTCTACTAAACTTACCAGTTACCTATAGATAGATGTTATACTCTATTTCTTACACAAATGGAATCCTGACATTGTTCCCTCCATTAGTCATGAGTGAGGCATGTTGCACACAGAGGTCAGAGCTAGAAGTACGAGGCGACCAGAGGACAGCTATGCTGTTGCACAGCCATATGACTGAAGCCAAGTTTCCTAACTTCTTAGAACTAGTTTCTCAAATTACTTTTTTTTAACATCTTTATTGGAGTATAATTGCTTTACAATGGTGTGTTAGTTTCTGCTTTATAACAGAGTGAATCAGCTATATGTATACATATATCCCCATATCGCCTCCCTCTTGCATCTCCCTCCCACCCCCACTATCCCACCCCTCTAGGTGGTCACAAAGCACCGAGATGATCTCCCTGTGCTCTGCAACTGCTTCCCACTAGCTATCTATTTTACATTTGGTAGTGTATATATGTCCATGCCACTCTCTCACTTCATCCCAGCTTACCCTTCCCCCTCCCCGCTTCTCAAATTTTTAACAGGGAACTCGTTACTGCTTAATATTTGAGGAGAGACATTCAGCATTTTAAATATTATATTTCAAGTCCAGTCCTAATGAACTAAGACAGTAAGTAATTTGGAAATTGCTATAGAATGAATAGTTGTGTCCTCCCAATATTCATATGTTGAAACCTATTCCCCCAGTGTGATGGTATTTGGAGGTAGGGCCTTTGGGGGATGATTAGGGCTGAGCCCTCGTGAAAGGGGTTAGTGCCCTTATAAAAGAGGAGCTCCCTCTTGCCATGTGAGATTATAACAAAAGGACAGCCATCTATGAACCAGGAAGCAATCTATCACTGGACACCAAATCTGCTGGCACCTTGATCTTGGACTTCCAGCCTCCAGAACTGTGAGAAATAAGTTTCTGTTGTTAAAGCTACCCAGTCTTTGGTATTTCTGTCTTGGAAGACTGAATGGACTGAGACATAAATAAACCTTAAGTACTCATAAGAAGAAGGATCATAGGATACTTTATATGACTTTCTTTCATTCAACAAATTCTTATTGATAACGTACTATGTGCCAGGCATTCTTCTAGGTGCTGGAGATATAGCTATTAACAAAGCAAACATTACTTGTGAAGCTCACATTACTAAATGATATGTTATTTATTTGTATGTCTATTTTGTCATGAGGTCTTGAATACAGATTTTAGTTGTTAATTGGTACTGCTAGTTTTTAAAAAGTACATATACACTTTCTTTTCTAATGTAATTCTAAGGCTCCCATATTGCCTAATTTTTCAACAGTATAATAACCATAATTGGTATCAATACCCATTTAGAATTACATTAGCAGCAATGATTTTACAGTCCCTGAATGGACATAATCAACAAAGGAAAAATATTTACTAAACATTAGTTAGTCTGGAGACATAGAGGGTACTTTACCATTCATATAATGACAGACTTTACTTACAGACAATTTGAAAGAAATGCCACTCTCTGTATTCAAATGGTACAATAGTGCAATTAAAACAAGACATTTGTCTTCCAATGTGCCTTCTCTATCACTACTAATGCACTGGGTCATTAGTTCCAACATTGTGAATACGTTCTCACTACCCCATTCAGTTTAATTAATGTACCAGATAATATGTAAGAGCACACTTTGTACTGCTGCTAATAGTAGATAATGGTTCTTAAAAAGAGAGTAATTGCTTACACTTTGATGGCTACGCAGAAGAAAAAATCTATATGTGTATATGTGTGTGTGTGTATATATATATATATATATATATATATATACACATTATATAAATATATAATACATATTTTCATATATATGCATTTGAAGTCATTGAAAGATGTCCAAACACAGCTCTCTTACAAGAAGCAAAGGTCATAATCATCTCTCTAGAAATTAAGGACAATCGCAGATTGGGATAAATCATTGCCACGCACAAAGAGTAAACACGTCAAAAGGAGTCTTATCCTTTTTTTGCTTCAATCACAATAAATAGAGCATGGCATTGGCTGGCCTGGTGATCATTTCATACTTCTTGATAAAGTGTTCAACTCCAAGTACTTAAGCAACATACTATGACATTTTCTTGTAATGTGGGCTGATATTCTGTCAATTTACCCTCAACTATGAAATTGAATCAATACTGAAATCATATCCTTAACAGAAAAGGAAAGATGTGTTTCTTACTGTGGTGTCCATTCTACACATTGAAGGATTTAAGCTGACACCTCTGCTGAATTCACTAACTCCTGAAATCTATTCTCAGTCTGTATCTATAGGCATTTATTATAAAAATCACCAGGATATACTGGCAACAGAGAATTTTCACATTCAATGAACCTCAACTAAATACCAGCTGCGTGTCAGAGTACCAGGTACTGGCATTAAGACTCCACCCAGGCCTCAAGTTGCTGATGATTTTAGGAGGAGAGACAGGTAAGGGGGATTATGAAGAACTAGGAAATAGTTTGGCTGTCCAAGAATCAACAGGGGGCCACATATTTGAACAATTTCCTGCAGCACCCAATGAACACACTGAATCAACAGGTAATGGATGGGATCAGAAATAAGTAAAATCCTCTTAAAATGGTAGAAAGGATCCTAGGCTAAAAAATATATGATTGATTTAAGATACTGTGAGAGAATCAAAATCTTAAATGAATGTCTGGAATTAGATTGTTAACGTTAAATTAATGGTTCTACTAAATTAATGTCTGAAGCATTTCAGGGAGAGATTGATTTTGCGTGTACCACTATCTACCATCCCAGAACAGGTTTTTAGAGGGCCTCATTCAATTTGGATTAAGGTATTAACATATGTAAAGCCACAATGCCTAGGGCGAAAGAAGGACAAAGGATGCTTCTGCCCCAGGATAGGTGACAAAGACGGAGAAAAGTCAGAGTCCAATGCTTTCTGTCTTGTACTTTTTGGAACCAGGAGATCTCAGAGTTTGGGGCTCCATCTCTCAGTCCAAAATGCAATGTGGTGGTTTATTTTGGAAAAGAACTCAAAGAAATTGTTGCTGACAAGGACTGATCTTTATTTCCACCAAAAGGTGTAATCAAGAACTTTCACATTCAATAAATCTCTACTAAGTACTAACCTACTGAATCAGAAATGGAACCAATTTCCATCTGGCCCGTTTTGTGAGGAGTCACAAGTGGGAATCCAAAACTATTTAGGCCACTTTGTACCTTGGTACTCTGGCCAGTTGTCTGGCTAATCTGCCCATGGTTCTGCTCTGCCTACAGGGAGAAAAAACAAATTGGCCAGGCAGTCACAAATATCTGATTGCCATAATAGCTAAACTTCTCATTAATGTCAATAACGACATTGATATTCTGGCTTTTAGATTGTCTTACAAGTTTCTCAGCATGAAGTTGCAGCATCCCCACATCTAGCTCTTCTGGGACTCTGCTGAAACAAACGTCCTGGTGCTGCGAAGTCAACGCTAGCCTAGGATAAAATTACCAATCAAGTGAGGCCTGGTCACAGTCTGTCTCGTGACAGGTTTGAACAACATAACTCCTCCCACTCTGACTATACCTAATTGGACCGAGGATTGGTGTCCAAACTCTAGCAGGCTGTAGACAGCCTTGGCTCAAGAAGTGGGTGATAAAATACAGGGTCTGCTGGATGTTTTTAGGAAATTCCGACGTGACTTCAAGAACTCAACAGAATATCAGGATGGATAACAGTAGAGGGATACAGAGACTGCAGTGGACAGATGCCCAGAGGCAACAGAGGTAACAGGGCAACAGAAGTTGTAGGTAAAGAGGAGAGCTGAGAGATGGTCAGGGTAGTGACTGGCAAAGACAAATTTGCAAAGGCACCATAACATTGGAGAGGAGGACGGCAGGTGTGGTGACCTGCACAGTACCCAGGAGCTCCTCGTGGCCTATCTGTAGTTGTGGAAACAGTTCCTTGCCTCATTTACTTCCAGATCTATCCCTCACAGAAACACCCACTAAGCAAGAGAGCTAATAACATTTTATTCCTCGCAACATGAAAGAGCCTAACATAATTTTTTTAAGAAACATTAAAATATAGACCTCCTCATTCAAACAACTTTTTGATTTCCACAAGGCTGTTTTCAAAAGATGGTAAAATGGTTTCCTATGTTCCTGTGTTAATGTATTATCAAAAGAAACCCTTTCTTGAATGAAAACTTCTTCAATATTTTCTCAACTGAACCAATAAACATATTAATTACAAATGTATGACTGAATAAATAAAAAATTTCAGAATTATCCCTTATAAATAGAAAATTATTACTTGTCAGATGTTCTGAAAACACAGCAAAATAATCAACGAATCATTTTCTAATCTGTGACGTAGAAGATACATGATATACAGTGTTGCTGTTGATTTAATACAGTTTATATTTTTTTCTGAGGTTCAGTCATTTGATACAAGTATAATCATCTAGCTCAATTTATTCCCGTCCTTACATAAAACTGTTCTATTCTCATTTCTGTCACCAACTGAATCTGTCTCCAGTTGAAAAATACATATTCCTTGAAACATTAAATACAAAATCTAATCTGCACTTGCTGCACTAACCTCTAGTCTCGACCCAAAATATAGAAAGAGAAATCCCTCCAATTAAAATAAAATTAATATATTTTTTAAAAAAATCTTGACCACCAGCAGCTAAGAAAATTGGCTTAATGGATACTAACTTAAGAGATTATACTAGATAGTAGCATAGGCTATATATGAAAGTGTTTTTGGAGGAGCTCTGTGGCAATGCTGGTTATTTATGATGAAATAGAAAACTGGTGTAAGGAGGAAATCACTGTGGACTAGAGTTTGACTGGAAAAACTTCTAGATGAATATGAGTGTTGGGTTGGGCTTTGCCTGACAGGTAGGATTAGAATGGCAGAGCAGAGGGGAGACCATCTCAGGCTCTGGGGCATGGAGTCAGGAAAAGGCTTTACCCAGGTGCAGGGGTCAGGATGGAGGGAGCAGGAAAACAAAACAAACCAGGAGATGGGGTTCATTGGTGAGAGATCCGGCACACAAGGCGAAAGTGCCTGAACCCATAAGAACTGTGGACCTTAAACAGGAAATCATCCTAATAAAAGTGGTTTCAGGAAGAGAGATACTGCCAGCAGCAGGACATGCTAGGAGACAACTGGAAAAATCTAAGCACAACAGGACAATTACCAGAGTAGAGTCAGCTGAAACATGGCAAAGGGCAAATTAAACAGACTTAATAAGAGATAGGGATAGACGGGAAAAGAACTGAAGATAAAGATTAACTAACCACTTAGACCTGTGTCATCAGAGTTTGAAAGTGAGGGTGGAAAGGAAGGGAGATGATGTGTTGGGGTGAGGATATTATAACTTTGAAATCAGCAGAGAGCTAGCCTGGTGGAACTGGACAGAGCAGAGAACAGTGTGTCCTTTGTTGTTCCTACCCGGTGATCACGTGAATTCAGAGCCAGTCTGATATGCTCACTGACTGGCCACATACAGGTAAGTGCCTGCATTGTTTGGTAGCTTAGTAGGGTGCAAGCTCGCATCCATCTGACCAATCAGCAGCATATAGCACAGGTCTAGAAAGTGGGAGAAAAGGCTTGTGCCAAAGTTGTGCCAAAGCATGAGAAGGAAACAATAAGAGAAGAGTGGATACATGCATCCCATATGTGAGGCTCAAATAACAACGCTTTCTAAAGACACTAGAACATTTTGCTCAAAACATTATCCCTGAACTCTCCTTAAAGAAACTCTTACTAGCATTTACCATTATTTTGGGCAGTTAGTTCCTCTGAGCCAAACCTCCCAATCAATCCATCGTGCTCTCCCCAGGTTCTCCCATCTTCTCTGGGGCCTACTTGCCCTCATTCCCCAACACCCCCTTAGTCCTTGAATCTGGGACCACTGTGTTCCCCTGTGTGTTTGATCTTGTCCCAGACTCTGAAGCAGATAGAATTTAAAGAGCTCTAGGCTAATCCTTTTGTGGCTCAGCGCTACATCTCAGCAGCACAGCCCACAATGTTTTGACTTCATACGCAGAAGGCAGTTAAGTAAGAGGATACTTGCCTTCTTCTATGGGACCAGACACCCAAGCCAGGTCACTTGGTCTGAGGTTTTGTCCTCTCCTCCCCTTTCAAAATGTTTTCAGAGCTCTAAGTTCTGCTCTGACCACATTTCCTTATATCTGGGTCCCCAGCTATTTGTGTGGCATTCTGGTAAGCTTGTCACTCCCAAATATGCATTCCATACAGATAGATGGATGAAATAGTTCCCTCTGTGACAGTACTATTCAAACAGGATTGTCCTCACTTTCAGCAGCAGCATCTAAATTAAACTTGATTTAATCTAGAATCAACACTCCTTGAGTCAGAAAACAGTATGACTTTTAATAAAAGCTATACTCACATCATGGAAGAACTACACAAGTTAATAACTATATTTCAGAAGAATCGAAAGTATAAACACAAGCCTTCAAATATCTGAAGAAATGGTTTCTTTTTTATAGTTCAGTGCATCACACCCTAAATGACTGAAGTTCGACTAATCCTCAGAAATCTTCTTTTGATTAAGTAAATCAAATCGGAATGTTTTCATCATGAAAAAGATCACTCTACAAAATCTATGTACAAGAAGTTTAGTGCCTTGGATATTATGACCACTTTCCTTAAGGGAAGATTTTTTTTTTTTTTTTTTGATCAGTAAAACCAATATCCGGCAAAGAAAACCTACTCATCAAAAGTAAATAAATCTGGTTCAATGTTTTGTTTCAACTCCTGTATCAAAGCCAGATTAGAGACATTATTTATGTATTTGGGTATTCTGTTCTCGAATAAGGGCTGAGTTATAATTTAGGGAAGTTTGATCTTTAGGCTAGCTTCAATTTTGTTCTATTTTGTTTGTTTGTTTGTTTGTTTGGGGCAGGAGATGGTGTTTGATATTGTCCAGGTGGTTCTGGACTTCCCTTTTCTTTGCCAAGGAGCCTGAGAATAAGATCAGGGAAAGTGCAAGGCAATAGAAATAAAAACAAAAATAAGCAAATGGGACCTAATTAAACTTACAAGCTTTTAACAAAACGAAAAGACAACCTACGGAATGGGAGAAAATATTTGCAAATGATGCTACTGACAGGGGCTTAATTTCCAAAATAGACAAACAGCTCATACAACTCAACAACAACAACAAAAAACAACCCACTCGAAAAATGGGCAGAAGACCTAAATAGACATTTCTCCGAAGAAGACATACAGATGGCCAACAGGCACATGAAAATGTGTTCAATGTCGCTAATTATTAGAGAAGTGCAAATCAAAACTACAATGAGGTACCACCTCACACTGGTCAGAATGGCCATCTTTAAAATGTCTATAAATAACAAATGTTGGAGAGGGTGTGGAGAAAAGGGAACCCTCTTGCACTGTTGGTGGGAATGCAAATTGGTGCAACCACTATGGAAAACAATATGGAGGTGCCTCAAAAACTAAAAATAGAGTTGCCATATGGTCCAGCAATCCCACTCCTGGGCATATACCTGGACAAAACTATCATTCGAAAAGATACATGCACCCCTACGTTCATAGCAGCACTGTTTACAACAGCCAAGACATGGAAACAACCTAAATGTCTATCCACAGATGAACGGATAAAGAAGATGTGGTATATATATACAATGGAATATTAATTAGCCATAAAAAAGAATGAAATAATGCCATTTGCAGCAACATGGATTGACCTAGCTATGTAACTCAGAGAAAGACAAATACCATATGATATCACTTATACGTGGAATCTAAAATATGACACAAATGAACCTATCTACAAAACAAAAACGGACTCACAGATACAGAGAACAGACTTGTGGTTGCCAAGGAGGAGGTGGGGTAGGGGAGGGAAGGATTGGGAGTTTGGGATTAGCAGAGGCAACCTATTATACATAGGATGGTTAAACAACCTAAATCATACTGCATAGCATAGCGAACTATATTCAGTATTCTGTGACAAACCGTAAAGGAAAAGAATATGAAAAAGAATATATATTATGTATAACTGAGTCACTTTGCTGTACAGAAGAAATTGATGCAACATTGTAAATCAACTGTATTTCAATAAAATTTTTAAAAAAAGAAAAGAGATCAGGGAAAGTGGCTTTGCTGCCTCCTACTCAGAGGAGATGCCCGTTTGCCTGTAGGCCTTTACAGCTAATGGTCTTCATTGGTTGGCAGGCTGAGGGGAGCTCTCAACACATCCAGGGCCCAACCAGCTGATATGGACCATGTCTGTCTCCAGCACCACTGTGCCCTTCCTACCCCACTGAAGCCACACTGACGTGCCGGTATAAGTGCTTCTTTCACTGAGGCATCAGACAAGCATCTCAAAGCAAATCAGAGAAAGAAGATTGGGAATTAGGGCTCTATTTCTAGCCCATTTTCTCAGAGCAACTCAAGGAAGATCCAAGAGGTGAGAATTTAGGCCTTGGGAGGTTGCTGCATATAGACGCTTTCCTTACTCACTCTCTCATCGTCCCAAGTCTCCCAGGTCACCTTCCCTCAGCCTATCTGTAAGCAACTATCTCCTGGCCAGCGTTCCACCTCCCTCCTCCAAAGAACCCCACCCTCCACTGTTTGAGCACTGCTGGCTTCCTATTCCTAATTGGTTTTTGAAAATTCTTGTGGCTTCTGTTTCAGCTGGAAGTTCATGGAGGTTTTATTCTGCTTCAAAAGGATGGATGAGCTCTGGTGCCGTAACTGTGTGAAGGGAAACAATAAGGAGCCTGATTTTGGTTGACTCTCCACAAGTGAAATGAGAGACTGAATATACAAACAGACTGTGGTCAGACCAGGCAGCAACATTCTGGCCCACCTTCTGCAGCAACCACCAACCCATGATCTACAGTAAACAGACCAGGAAGGCAGCCTGCTGCGTCAGGCTTGCAGGAAGCCAGACCACTATCTCCAGCCACCAGTCCAGGAAGCCAAACAAGAACCCTTGTAACAATTAGCCCAAACAGCCAGAACTTGATTAATAATTGATGGATTCCTTCATCTTTGTCCCCCTTCCAACTCAGGACCAACCAGAAAAAGCCAAGTATGTACCCTGAACCAATCACATAGGCTGCTCCACTTCCAGCCAGCCCACCTAAGCTTCCCCAGGCCAACGGCCTCCATTCAGGGCATATTTGAAGCCTTCCTTTTTTCCACTATAAAGTTTTCCCACTCTTCTGCCTACCTTTGAGTTTCTGCCAAAACGAAAGAGATGGTAGCTGACCCCATTGTAAGCTCTGAATAAATAGCCTTTGCTTGTTCCCATTTGGTTGGTCTTCATTTATTTCCACAGAAGCCTCGTGCTAAATTCCTCCCTGACTAAGGGCAAGCACATCTCATCACACTAGGAATTGATTAATTATTAGTTAATTAATCAATTAATTATCCTAGGGAGGCTCAGTCCACTATTCTCACCTGAAGGAAACATGCTCCCCATAGTAAGATGATTTTAAAGCTACTTCTTGAGAACCTTGAGAAATAACTGACATCATTTGCTAAAGGAACATCTGACTCCTACTTGTTCCTGCTTTTATCACCAGCAGCCCACACATTAGCTGAGAATGGCTCTGTCTGAGTCAACCAGGATGGATGTGCAATCTCCCAATAGATTATTTATGATCTTAATGGGGGGAGGGTCATTTCATTCCATCTCACTACATTTAATTTACTTTTCCCCAATTTGAAAGCAACAGATTTTTTTGGAAAGTCATACAAACCAACCTAACAAGGGAGATGTAATATAAGATACCACCTTTAGAAAGAGCAGGAGGAGGAGAAAAACCTGAAAGACAAGCCTTTACCGAAAAGAAAATCTCACACAAAGAGATTGTTTAATCAATTATTCCCATTATCATGAAAGGGGGGGAGTGGGGAGAGGATTCAGATATTTTAAGTGTTTCTTTAATTTGTTGAAACCATGTGGCAAACCAGAAGATAAGAGACCGAAAGATTTATAAGGGATTGCTTGGTATATTTACAGTTGTAAACAGAAAAGTGTAAATCTGTAATTTATTTAAATTATATGTGGAGGTAGGAGCTCCAGATTAAGCATAAATTTTACAACCAGTGTGATATAGTGTCTGGAAAACAGGTTGGAAGAGCCTACACATTTTGCATTTGCATGAGAAATTAAGGAACCTCCCAAAGACCAAACACAAAAAAATATCCCCAAAGAGGAAATAAGGCTTACAGGCTTGACCCAATAGCAACACCCCAGTGACCAAAAGAGGAGCAAGAAGGTTAGATTTGCTATGCATGGAACTGAGTGGCAAGTGAATACTGAATAAGCTTTTTATCCTCAAAACTCCCTGAGACTTAAGAAGTCTGACTAGTGTACCAGGAGGAGAGAGACCTGCTCGCCACTTCCTCATGGCCCTGTGTGTGAAGGGTTCTGCCCATCTGAGTGCAGGCAGGGCAGGACAGGAAGCAGCCAGGAGGCACGGACCCCCCGACTGGCAGCAGCGGCATGACCACAGCAGTCAGGTTCCCCTGTAACAAGGACCCTGCAACAAGCATTTGCAGAGCAGTGGAGGGCACTCAGTTTGCAGGTAAACGGATACGGCATCCTTGGCTAAACAGCATCACCTCCATCGTCAGTGTTGGACAACCGTGGAAGTGATGAGCAGGGCTTCCCAGATAGCAGAGGCCATGGAGAAGGATTGGTTATACATTCACGCTATGTAGAGAAACATGTGAGAAAGAATCATAGAAATAAACACAGAAAACTTTGTGTGGGACTAGAGTTCCCAGATAAAAGATAAAGATGAGGAGCAGAACAATAGTACTTATTACCATTCATATGATGCCCATTTTTCTTCAGAATGATATGTGGTTTGGGGGACTTCCCTGGTGGCACAGTGGTTAAGAATCCGCCTGCCAATGCAGGAGACATGGGTTTGATCCCTGGTCCGGGAAGATTTCACATGTCACGGAACAACTAAGCCCATGTGCCACAACTACGGAGCCTGGGCTCTAGAGCCCGCGAGCCACAACTACTGAGCCCACATGCCTAGAGCCCGTGCTCCGCAACAAGAGAAGCCACCGCAATGAGAAGCACGTGCACCGCAACGAAGAGTAGCCCTTGCTCACCGCAACTATAGAAAGCCCGTGCACAGCAATGAAGACCTAATGCAACCAAAAATAAATAAATAAATAAAAATAAAAGCATGAGAAAAGATTAGAAATTTCAAAAAAAAAAAAGAAAGAAAGAAAATGGCCAGAGTCACAGACTTCAGCAGTGACAGCACACATTTCTAAGAGTCCAGGGGTCAGATGCACCTCAATGCACACCAGGCCAATGAGAACAGAGAAGATCCAGAGGAGGCCTGGCAGAAAATGAGGCCCTCTGCCCTGACACCGCAAGATAACATAGGGCCCTCCTCCTACATGAGGCAAGATGCCATATCAGAAAGGAGCTAGAGAGAAAAGCTGAAAACCAAGCATTTACCTGAAAGAGAATGCCGGACAAAAGAGCTTATTAAGGAGTCAGAGAATTATTTTGCAACTTCAGAATTCTCCTTTCCTACCAACCCCCCCCACCCCACACTATATAGAAACCTAAGAGATAAGCCTCACAAAGAAATTATATCAAGTTCCATTTTATTTTCACATCCCAGTTAACCCCATATATTTCTATGCTAGGAGTCCCTCAAAATATTTCAGTATTTTAAAACTTGTCTTAAATAATAGAGTTTATGAGAGAAAATGCAGTTGATATGGAGGGAGAGAAAGTTCATAAGACAAATGGATGAAGACTGGTTTGGAAATTCCCTGTTTGATTTGAGGATGGCCAATGGGCTTGGTAGGAAATTGAAGGTGAGGGCACGCAGAACACTGGAGAGAGCCCAACCCTGAGCTGGCTGAACACAGTGCAGCATGTCAAGAAGAGGACAAATGATTAGGAGTGAAGAATACAGTGGGACAGCAGGAGGCATCAGCATTAATTATGACAAATCTGTAACTGATGGAGATATCGGCATTTTCAAAATGTGCTTCCAATGTTTGATGGATCTACACCTCTACCTTCAAACGACAGTGAGAAAAATGGTGAGGCATTTTTTCCATACACCCACCGCATGCTAAGCTTTAAAATTCAGCATTATTTCAGATTCATATTTTATTGATTCCTGTGGAGTTTGAGGTACATGAATTGTCTAAAAAACAGAATCATGACAGAAAGATCATCCTGATTCTAACTCATTACAGGTACTGTATGGAGTTATTTACAATAAAGAAGGTGCATATTTCCATTAAGAGCCTGGAATTTTGTTAATGCAATTTTTCACAATACTACACTGGCTTGGACGTAGGGCAGAGTAGAATTACAAAGAGTTTGTCTCTGGAGGGGCACATAGAGATCTGGAAGAGCTCTCCAAAATATCTCCTAAAAATATGCCTAAGCCCCAAAGGTCACACTATTGTCTATATTATTCTTAAATATTGATGTTCTTGAATTTTCTAGTTTAAATCTATGCTGGTCCTTTCCTTGTTGAGGACAAATTCTGAGTACCCCCAATAAAGTAGGGAATAGGTCCCTGGAAAGGTGTTTGCATGAGGAGCTCCCAAAGGGAGAGTGAATCAGGCAAACACCACTGGACCAGAGACACACTTCAATCACGGCAGAAGACTGAGTACATCGGGGGTCACTTGGGTTTGCCCTTCACACCAAGGAGGAAGGAAGTAGAAATAAAAGTTAAAGATCTGTCTTGCTAAAGACTGTTAAATCAGAACTCATTAGAAAGATCTAATTGGAATAACAGTTACACAAAAGAGAGAAAAGCATTCTCCTTGACACAGGACCTGGAATCATTGGAAATCTGGAAAAGACAGAGCATGCGTGGCCCCTCAAAGTCTCCAATGTTTCAGCAGAAGCAGGACACCATGGGCCCCAGCAGAAGTGGCAGGGATGTGCCATCATCTATCAGGCGGTCATCAGTGCCTGATAGAGGTGGCCACAGTCAGGGGAACAAGAGCTATCCAAGAGAGAGGGCATCAGTGTCCAGCAAAGGCATCAGGACCAGAGGACATCATATGACCACTGTCTGGCCTTGATCATGAACACAACCGAAACATCTCAGAGACTTCCAGATATGATTACTTGGGGGAGAGAAATGAACTTTGCAGCAGACAGATCTCCTGAATTGGCAGACAGACACAAAAGACACACAGCACAGGTTATTATTGTTAACATCACCCCGAATATAAGATTAGGTAAGTGTAGCTGGAGAACACAAATTACACAGATGTCCAAGGTAAGTTTCCACAATCATCCTCAGAGTTCCAGGAATTCATAACCTGGGCCCCAGGACCCCGAAAAACTCCAGAGAAGTATTTAGGGAATAAATACTTTCAAATTTTTAATAAATAAAACCACAAGTTTGCAAAATTCTATGTATGTATCTTTACGGATATTTTTTCTGGTGAAAATGTTCATAATTTTTATCTGATTCTCAGAGGGCTATGTGACACCCCCAAATTTAAGAACCTGAAATCCTTCTTGCTGCATCTCATTTCTCAGGATGCAGTGGAGATGGGAAAGGCCTCTTTTCTGTCCACCCTGGGAGCTTTAGAGTTGCTTTCAAAACTCTACGATCAAGGGTATCTTTGATTTTCATCATCTTCGCCCCTGCAATGTCAGAAACTCCCATCCAAGTGATGAGGTCATGCTTTCTCTCCTCCATCCTGCAGACCTGTAGCACACAACTCTGAACTGGGTTGACTCTACTCAAAAGAATCTCAACAGATCCCAGATGACAATGAATGCAAGTTACAAAATTATAGCCCATTTTCACATCATTTATAAACTTTTCATAAGAATTTTCCCGCCCCCACTGAAAATGGTGGAAGTCAGAGTTGAGTGAAGACTATAAAATCAGGCTCTGTGTATTTAGCAACAAGTACTATCTGGGTAGAAAGATAAGATATTGGACCCGCTCTGGTGGGAATTCTTTATGAGCAAGGAGACAAAATGTAATTTTTTAGTTTTATGGTCACAGCAGCTTCAGGTGATAGCAGAGAAGAATCCCATTTTCTTGTTGAGATCTGTAGGTATTTTATATGTGACTTGGAACTAAAAAGGAAAGAAAAAAAGTATAAGGGCATGGCTAAACATCAAATGATTAATAGACATTTTTTCTTCTCTTTTTAGTGACTGTATTCCAGCACTGCTTAGCTGGGGTATTACAGTGATAAATCCAATCAAAAAAAAAAAAATTTACCAGTATGTAACCTTAGTCCAGCACCACTGACCTTGTAGGTAATTCAGTTTTGTGAGATAATTGCCAGGAGAACAAACTATAAATACAGGCTGTTACTACTGTAAGCAAAATCTACTGCAAAAGCAGTTAGTTCTGAGATAAATTGCCCATGGAATCTACCAGATCCCCAAGGTCTTTCCATTGTGTTCTCTAGTCAAGATTCTAACATGAGCATTAAATTAAAAATTCTAGTTTCCAGGGACTTCTCTCCTAAGAACTTTAAACAGTGTCTTACAAATATATTTCACTATGCACATTAAAACCTAAAATAGAACTGGTCACTTTAAAAATTATTTCCCTGTGATCTATGTTATTAAGATAATACAGCAAATTTTGGTGACACGTAAGGACATATTTATACCAAAAAGGGGATTTTCAAAGGACATTTCTTCTGACAAATTTGTCTTTTAGTGACAGTAATTACTTATTCTGGAGACACTTAACCACTAATGGTGGGATAATCTCAAGATACAACTGCACATTTTTAGAAATTTAAGCCAAAATTAATCAATCTATCTAATTTCAACTAAAGGGAGAAGAAATATTCTCTGAAGACCACACTTTCTTATGAGGCTATAAGTTTAAGGTGGCAGTATAATTAGAAAGAAATTTATTAAAGGGCTGGAAATTACCCCCAAATTAAAACATTTACAGCCTAAAGCTGTAATTAGGGCAAAGGTAAAGGCATGAGGTTCACAAAGAAATCCTGGCTGCTTCTGACTGCTCCTTGGATGCCATCTTTGCTAATTCATTATCTTGTTTCCATGGTTAATTATGGGGAGTCCCCAAGGTGTGATAATTACTCTTTCGCTTTTTCCTTTTCCTCTATTTCATTCATTAACCTACATGTTTTGAACAATTCACATAGAGATTGCGCTAACATTGATAGATGCCCCTGAATGCTAAGCACTGTGCTAGGCACTTTTGGAGTTAACTGCAAACCTATGTGAAACGCCTAATTCCCCTGATTATTCCTTTCCACCAAACAGTTCCATGTGACTTTCTTAGCTCTAAAAGTAGGAAGACAATGGGGAGTCAAGAGGCAGGGATCTACTGATGAGATATGTGACCCTGGGCAAGTCACTAGATCTCTCCCAGTCTCAGTAAAATAAAGATGTTGAACTAGATCAGAAGTTGCAAAACTGATCCATTGGGCAAATCCAGTCTTCAGACATATTTGCTTGACCTGAACAATTATTTTTAAATCTGGAAGGTTATATAAAAGTCTGGATTTCTATCTTCTCCTGAAAAAGTAGAAGACCTAAGCCTGATTTCTTTGATGGCAATGATTGGCTGCAGCCAAGCAGCAGCTGCCCCTTTAGAATATTCCCTACAATTTCCAATATTCCCTATTGTGTTACAAGTGTTCCCCTTCACTCATTTACTTTATATGACTTGCCTCTCAACCAGATGGCCAACCTCAACACTAAAATGCACTGGTTTTACTTCTAAATACTACCAATTGTTTACTTTATTTTAGGCTTTCTCCCCACCCTTGTCCAGTACCACAAGCATATAATTGAAATCTACCTCAATTTTTTCAGTTTTCAATTCATATATTTTACTGTAGGCTACTCATCCCTTTCTAACTTCTGTTTGACCATTTTTGTCATATTTAACCCCCAAACTTTAAAATATCTTTACATCCTTCTCTACTTTACTCATAACCAAATGTTATAAACCCCTTCTCAGAAATTACAATTTCCATCCTCTTATACCCAAGTCATTACCCTCAAGGCCAATATTCTTACTAAGACTCTTACCAATTCATACATTGAAAATAAGAAGAACCAAATTCCTTGCAGGTCTGTAAAGCTTCTAATAACTTAGTGTATCTCCTAAAAAGCAACCATAGATTTCAAGGATTTTTTCAGCAGAGTACAAGCTGCTATCCAAGAGCCATTCCCTCCTCCTTCCTTACTTACAAGACCAGATTTTATGTGGGATGGAAATACAACCAGTTAAAAGACTACATTTCCCAGACAATGTTACAGCAAGGTATGTCCATGTGACCAAGCTCTGGCCAATGAGATAAACAGAAGTCCTGTATGGGAATTCTGGGAAAACTGCTTAAAGGAAACCAACTTCACTGGAAGAAAAGTTTCCCCTTTTGCCTCTTTTCCTTCTTCCCAACTACAAAACACATTTGATGACTACAGCTTCAGAAGCCATTTTGGACCAAGAGGTAATACTTTTGAGAATGAAAGCCATGACCTCAGATGGTAAGAGAAGAATGATAGGAGCCTGGATCCCTGATGACCACAAAGCACCAGACTAGTGTTTAAAGTGTCACGTTAACATCCTAACATACTGATGTTTCATAAACTGTTTTTTGTTTAATATTTTTAAGTCTAATATTTCCTATTAACAACTGAATCTAATTCTAACTAACAAAGGTGGACTATCTTCTCCAGCTGACTCATTTTCCTAGTAATCCCTTACATTTTCTCTGCTTAAATCATGATGACTCTCCTTTTTTCAAAACTGTTCATATTTAAGCTCTTCTATGAAGACTTTCCAAATTAAAAGCATCAAGCCCTTGTCGCTCCTCCTTATCTCCAGAAGCCTCTCTGCCCCTCGTATTGCAAGCTTCTTTCCTAGCTACTTTCTTAGCACTGAGCTGAAATGTTTTACACAATGGATCAAAATCAAAAAGCAGAGGGGAGAACCTCAGTAGAAGGGCAGAGAAGGAGAGCTGGAAGCAATCAAGGAAAGAGAGGGCCAAGAATGGAGAAAACTTCAGGTGTTTCTCAATTTGCTGTGGAGCAGTTATGTTTGGTTTGGTTTGGTTTTGACCCATGAGGCATCTGTATCCCCTCAGCACAGAATGAACCATAAAAAAAAAGAAGAGTTTGGGGAAAGCTCAAATTAAAAAGGTACAATTAGGGTTAAAAGAGGTACTGGATACCACAAGGAATAGAATGGGAACTTTTACCACAGGGCATTGTTAGTATTGTTAAAAGGCTTAAGTTGGCCTTTATTTTGAAACACAGATTGGGCTTCAACATAATACCCAGAACCAACCTCCATTCTCACACAGTCCATGGTCTATAGGAGAAGGTCCCTAGGACTGTTACTGATTTCAAAATGTGTTGTTTGAACCTCGCTTCTCAGGTCATCTTTAATTTCTCAGAAAACCACAAGATGCATGGTAGTGAGAACCATGGGCTGTTTTGCCTCTAACTACTCCTTTTCTTTCCCTGCCATTCTGATCCCATTATAGTAAAATCTATTACAGAAATCTCTTTCATCATCTCTTCCCTTTATGAGCAGTTATCTTGTTACTTGCCAGCCAAGTAGAATGTCAGAAAGGTCACGATCAAAGAAAGTAAAATGATATAACAATATCCACGATAGAGAAAGAAAAACTAATGAGCCACTGACCTTAATATATTTGTGTACCCAGTGGTCAGTTATGTGAAATTCCTTGAAGCCTCTCCACTTTGAGTTATTGAAGAGGTAATTTATTTATTGAGTCATTAAGCTTTCCTAAAATACTCAAGGGGAAAAACACAGTTATTATATCTTGGAATTTCATCCAGACTATAAAAGAGCATCAGAATTGAATATGAAATATCAAGATGGCCCAACAGGGTGTAAACCCAGCATAGAAAGTATGAAGGTGGGTGAAGATGATCAAAGACCCAGACCACAGGTGATATCAAGAAGCCTGTCAGCAAGTAGCCAAGCCCAAGCATTAGATTGAAATGCTCAGTTACTTTTTTTTTAAATTCAAGATACCGAAAATCCAAGACAAACTTGTTAAAGCAAAGTAGAGAATAAACTGACTCAGAGTTGGGTTAAGACACGGATTCTTGAGATACCTATATATAATGGAATCACGTTGCTACACACCAGAAACTAACACAACATTGTAAACTAACTATACTTCAATTTAAAAAAATAATAAAGACATGGATTCTTGGAAGGATTCAAATGACGTCACAAGATGGTCTGCTTCTGTCACCTCTACTTAGCTCTCCTCTCCTCTGTGTATTAGCTTCATTGTTTAACACAATCACCATCAATGGCCCAAAAATGATTGCTAAAGCTCCATACTATACAGTTCCTTAGACCTTAGCTTGCAAAAACTAAAGCCTGTGTTTATTGATAGAGTCTACAAAACAGCTCTCGTTCTCACTCTGATGGAACCTGCTTGAGTCACATGCCTAGCCTCGAACCCATGTCACAGGCTAGTGAAACATGAATGACTTAAAACTGGGTCATGTATTCCATCTCTGCAACTGGGGAAGGCATGGCCCCTGAAGAAATTTGGGATGTGGTTACCAAAGAAGGCATAATGGATAAACGATAGCCATAAATAAACACCCACTACACAAGTATATTGGACCCTGATTCTGGAAGCATACGTATATAATAAACAAAGATAGGGGTACCAAGAAAAGCAGGAAAGAAAAATCATTTTATCAAAATTGTTAACAAGTTTGAACCCTAGTTATCACAATAGGCGTACAGGTCAGTAGCAGAGTAACAGCAAGAAGAAATCTGGGTAAAACTCTGTAATTCTCACATGCTAAGGTCAAGATTTGTCTTAGATTCTGGTCAAGAGTATGGTTGTGTCACATCATCTATGGCAAGAGAAGCACCTCAGAGGCAGGGCCTGACATTCTTCTGCTGAAGAATGAAGCGGACTTGAGCTGGGTCCAGAGGAAGAAAGATTAGCTTCATCTAGTTTACTTAAACCTGTGGTCTTTTCATTTCCTTGGCTATGATGAGGATGAGAAGAAAGTGCCCAGCTGCTCAGTTGTCATGACCCATGGAACAGCCCTTCTGAAGAAATCAATGGTTGCATCTAACGTCTTGAAATTGTCAAAACTATGCAAACTTGGCCCAAACTGCAAAATAGTGACTAAAGAAATTAGGCCAAGTGGTTAGGAGAGCAACTGAATGCCTCAGTTTGGATTCTGAACTTGTTTCTTACCTCAACCGCTATCAAAATATGCAATTCAAAAGCTTCAGAGAAAAGGGCACTCAGTGAAAGGCCTTTTGTGTCAGCTGGGGGCTGCCTAAGAGCTGATGACAGCCTGACGCCCCTCCTGGAGAGCATCATGACAGGTCTGGACACTTGAACTCATCAGCTGCCAGAGGCGAGGTTCCGAGCAGCTATTGCCAGGCGTGGACAAAATGGAGATTCATGTGAGCAGGCAGCTTGCAAACCCCCAAGAGCAGCAACGGAACGGGCAAAGAAAGGGGGGTGTTGTGTACTGATCCTGATTGCCACACAAAGCTCAAGCCTAGCATAAGCAAGTGCATGCCTACTTCCAGTGCAACTTGAAAGAGAACTTGTTTTCCAGGGCTCTTCCTAACTGTACTTCTGTCCTTGCTGGACCAGACTCTCCCATTCTCCCTCCATCAAGCCAGGTCCTCATTCCTACAGGTCACTGCTGACTGCACTTCTCCTGCAGTTCTACATGGAAGGTCTGAATTCCATTCTAACAAGCGAATTTTTAATTTAATATTCCCATTCTATCTAGATTTGGTTATGTATCCCTAGATTGGTTTGAAAAATAGAGTAGTCTTATTCTAAACCTGAACATATGCCATGGTAGAATGCTCCAGTATTCCTTGTCCAAATATTCACTTCCTGTCAAGCTTAACATTGGATTCTATTCCCAAAATTCCTTTTCCAATTCAAATCATTTAGTATGTACATTGATTAAAACATTAAAGTATGTATTGACATTTAATTTGAATCTGTGTTATGCCACCAAATAGGTAACATATCCATTCAAGACAGAAAGAAAAAATTAAATAATTTTTGCACCTGCATAACAACTGGAGAGGTGCCAGAAGCTTTCCTCACTCCTCACCTGAGACTATATGTATGACTACTGTCTGCATTTTCTTCCTTATTCTGAGCTCTAGAATTAGTCCCCTTTTCTGACAAGATAACCATCATGAGCTACTCAGGTCAGTACTGAGGGACAAGCATCAAATCACACTTGCTGTCAGCCTCACCCCAACCGCATTCAAGACAGCAGTATTCTAAGAACCATAAACAGGCTTGACCCCAGATCCCCGGAAGGTTCCTGCCTGCTGAGTCC
This sequence comes from Balaenoptera musculus, assembly GCF_009873245.2. Classification (NCBI taxonomy): domain Eukaryota; kingdom Metazoa; phylum Chordata; class Mammalia; order Artiodactyla; family Balaenopteridae; genus Balaenoptera; species Balaenoptera musculus. Next base: position 96,424,305 of record NC_045787.1, read on the forward strand.
CAGGTTGATGGTAAGCCCTATGCCTTGATTCTGCTAAACTAGAAGTCTTGTCGGTCACTTTCTTCCGCTCCCAAGGACTTGGTTTTCCTACCTGCAACCAGGTCGACTTGATGCTTTCCAAATGCTTCCCTCTGGACATTTCATTATTTTGTTTCCACCTGCCTGTCAACATATTCTTTTTACCTCCTTTAGACCAGCCCGAGGCCTCTAACTTGCTAAGAAATCATTTGTTCCCATTTGCCAATTTCTACATGTTATGGGACATTATGTTCCATCCACTTGGCTAGACCTTTCCTGCTACCCTGAATCTTGGCCAGGGCCTGCCCTCCTTATGGCCAAGAATTCTGCCTGCCTTGGCCACTTCAGTACATACAGTTCTGGCTTGTATATAGCATGTACTCAATAATGATATTTGTTTTGTTTTTATATCCTCAAATAATTGAAAATGGGAAAATGGTCATCTTACTGTAAGCCTGGATCTGTACAGTAATTCTAAATAGCTGAAGGCAAGTATTATTTTCCTTTTTAGACCATAACAGAATATATTAGTTTATTTCTTGTCCAAACACTAATTTCCCCATCATACAGATCAGCATTCTCAAGCTTTGCCACTGAAAAAGCCCTTACTTCAGAGAAGAATAAATTCATACTTCATGGGTCAGTTTTGCTTTCCCATAAGCTGTAATGTCTTTGAACGCTAATGTTTTATTTTATTTATTTATTTAGGCCATACCACGCAGTTTGCAGGATCTTAGTTCCTCAACCAGGGATTGAACCCTGGCCCCGGCAGTGAAAGCACCAAGTCCTAACCACTGGACCGCCAGGGAATTCCTGAACTCTAATGTTTTAGCTCAAAAATAAATACAAATTTAGCTTCTGCCTCATTATAAATAATACATATATTGCATATAATACATTTCATATATATTCATATTCTACTTTCATATACATCCATATTCTGCCAGAATGTACTCACAGCCTAGTCTGATAATGCATGACCAAGATTAATATTCTTTTCAGAAGAAAATGTTAAGATCTGTTGGACTGAGTATAAATATGATTGAGAAAGTCCACCTCCTTTAGCCTCCTTAAAAATCTACATTATTTTCTCTTTCTCCATGTCCCCTATGAAATAGAACAACTATGCTTCCCTAAGAATGTTGTGACGTTAAAAAGCTTCAATTTTTCCTGGGAATTCCCTGGTGGTCCAATGGTTAGGACTCTTCGCTTCCACTGCAGTGGTCACGGGTTTGATCCCTGGTCGGGGAACTAAGATCCCGCATGCCACTGGGTGTGGCCAAAAAAATAAAATAAAAAGCTTCTATTTTTCCTTTCAAAAGTGAAATAGCAATTCCCAGTTACCTCATATAAGATGAAATACGTGAGATGATTTTTATTTCTAAATGTACTGAAAATACATTAAATCCATACACTAACTTTGCCTATACATTCATATCTGTAATTAGCAATATCAATACACACTTTTTTCTACTTTTTTTAATTTTTACTATCTCATCACCTTTCAGAGGAAAAAAAAATTTAAGCATAACATACCTTGAAATAAAAGTTAACATTATTGGCTTAGATTAAGACACTTTTTGGTGCCCATTAATAAAGAAAATTGTATATCAAGAGTGAGGAAAGCTTCTGGCACCTCTCCAGTTGTTATGCAGGTGCAAAAATTATTTAATTTTTTCTTTCTGTCTTGAATGGATATGTTACCTATTTGGTGGCATAACACACAGATTCAAATTAAATGTTAATTGTATATTAAGATCTTCAAATAGATAACATAGTCCAAAAATGTTACTTTAATGAGTCTGATGGACCTTTACACAGAAGACTTAAAACAAGACAAATGCCAACTGGCCTGGGAGCACAGTCCTTTAAAAATGAAAAAGCAGGTTTTACCATCCAGTAAAGTTTCACAAAACAACAGCATTTGTTACAATGTGGTAGAGTGGGAAGAAAGAAGGATAGGGACAGAATGATAGATTTCACAATTCCGGAGATCACAGTCTGGAGGAGTCCTCAGGTCCTTTTTGGCCTCACCATGTCCTCAAGTATTAGACACAACTCCCTTTGCAGGAAACAGGAGAAGAGAGGAATAAAGGCTTCTTTGAAAAGCAGTGATAAAGGGGTCCCTTGAGGATTTCTGAGCTCTTGAAACAATCTTCATGGCAACAGCTTGACTCTGCTTCCTGCTACAGTGAAGGTTGCTGGAATATGAATTAGGGGTGAAGCACTGGGGCTATTTGCAAGTTCATGTTAAAATTTGATTTTCCAAACTCAGGAATACAGTTGATTCAGAATTAAATCAAAACAGTGCTTTAAATGTGCCCTGCAAAGGACCTCAGTGCATTAAATAAGTACCAACTAGCTTTGCTCTTACAAGTGGTCTCATGGGAGAAAACTTAGAGAAGATTCCATGATTCTCATATTAAAGACACAGAAATGTCTGCAGAAATATGATATCTCACCAATGGTCATAACATCTCACAATGTCATCAAAAGTTATGTATGGAAATTGCTTATCAGGTCAGTATACAGTCATCCATATTATACCACTTAACATTTATTTTTAAATTTTAATAAATCTAGTTAATGCCTTCTTTACTATTATAACATTTCTTTCCCATCCCAAATCATTACATGTTTTTCTTCCATAAAAGTACATACTAATAATTAGTGATGTTGAGCAGCACTGATGTATATACACTACCAGATGTAAAACAGATAGCTAGTGGGAAGCAGCAGCATAGCACAGGGAGATCAGCTCGGTGCTCTGCGATGACCTAGAGGGGTGGGATAGGGAGGATGGGAGGGAGGCTCAAGAGGGAGGGGATATGGGGACATATGTATGCATATGGCTGATTCACTTTGCTGTACAACAGAAACTAACACAGCATTGTGAAGCAATTATACTCCAATAAAGAAAAAAAAAAAAAAAAAAAAGTCCATACTCTAAAAGCTAATAAGCAAACCAACAAGCCTGAAAAACATACAAGGTGGGGGGATGTATAAAACAGAATGTATAAAATAGGCATCTTGTATAAAATATGTAATGTAGAGATTTACTACCTGTATCTGTCTTAGGGCACTTTTGACGTATGGCTCCATGTTCTCTCATTTCCTAAATTCTCAGTTTCCATCGATTATAACATTACCTTAACAACACCTTTTGGGGGTCAAATACTACATAGTAATCCCTTTATTCTTCAGTATGAAAATGAGTTTGATTTTCTTATTTAGCAAGTTTAAGATTGATGGTATACGTTCAAGTATTAAATCTGCACTGCACTTCCCACTTATTTTAATTTGTTGGGTTATTGAAATTCCTTATTGAATTAGTAACTAAAAGTTAACTAGCTTCTCTTGCATGTCACCTGGAAGCTGGTGATAGGAGCATATATACACTGATAGTCCTTCATGACATGAATTGTTCCTATAAGCATTTTCTAGCTTGGAAAAAAAAAAAAGGAAGCTTTATCCCAAAGAGTGGTAATTCCCACTACATAAATTTACTACCTGAGATTTAACAATCATCAGCATCCATGTTCTCATTCAATGCTGCACTGAGATATGATATAGTCAAAGCACGACACATGGTGCTACCAGTACCCATAACATAGCTGAGCGACCATGAGATGAACTGACACCTTCTGTGCACAGGCAAGTTCCTACATGCACATGAAACACATCCTAAGTTTCAGTCCTCTTATTGTTAGTTACCTGGTTTCTTTTTCAATTAATCAAATAAAATGTCTCATTTTCAGAAACTAGACCTAAAGGGAACTCATCGAGGCTATATGCAAAGTGACAGTGCTTTGTTAACGGACTGTTACCCATAGATACCCTCTATAGAAGACCTCTTTTTGGGGAGGTGCGGTAACAGAATTTCTAAGATGGCCTCTTAAAAATGCCTCACCCTAGTCCCCAGAAACTGTGACTCTAAGGTATCACACACATGAATATGTTTTGTTACATGACAAAAAGGACTTTGCAGGTGGAATTTTAAGGCTTCTAGCCTGTTCACCTTAACATGGGGAGATTACCCTGGACTGTCTGAGTAACCCAATGTAACACATGCATCCTTAAAAGCAGAGAACATGTTCTGGCTGGTGGTAGAAGAGAAAGGCAAAGGGGAAGTGTGATAGATTTGAAGCAAGAGGATTCAATGGACCACTGCCGGCTTAAAGATGGAGGGGGCCACATGGGAAGGAACCCAGGGGGCCCCTGGAACAGAGAGCGGACCTTGACTGACAGCCAGTAAGGAAATGAGGATCTCAGTCCTACAACTGCAAAAAGCTGTTTCCGCCAACAATCAGAATGAGCTTGGAAATGGATTCTTCCCCAGAGCTTCCAGGGAAGAGCCCAGCCTGTTTGGCACCTTGATTTTGGCCTTGTGAGAACGGGAACAGAGAACCCAGTAGAACCCACAAAGACTTCTGATCTACAGAACTGTGGAAGTGGCTGTAAATGAGTAAATTTGTGGTAAACTGTTATGGCAGCAGTAGGAAACTAGTACAGGCAGACTGCGTATGGACACAACCTAGAAGAAATGGACAAATTCTTAGAAAGGCACAATCTCCCAAGACTGAACCAGGAAGAAAGAGGAAATATGAACAGATGAATTATCAGTAATGAAACTGAATCCGTAATTTAAAAACTCCCAAAAAACAAAAGTCCAGGACCAGATGGCTTCACAGGAAAATTCTATCAAACACCTAGAGAAGAGTTAACACCCATACTTCAGAAACTATTCTAAAAAGTTGTAGAGGAAGGAATACTCCCAAATTCATTCTATGAGGCCACCATCACCCTGATACCAAAACCAGACAAAAATAGCACAAAAAAAGAAAATTACAGGCCAGTATCACTAATGATCATAGACACAAAAATCCTCAACAAAATACTAGCAAACCAAATCCAACAACACATTAAAAGGATCATACACCATGATCAAGTGCAATTTATCCCTGTGATGCAATGATTTTTTCAATATCTACAAATCAATCAGTGTGATACACCACATAAACAAATTGAAGAATAAAAACCATACAATCATCTCAATAGATGCAGAAAAAGCTTTTGATAACTTTCAACATCCAATCATGATAAAAACTCTCCAGAAAGTGGACATAGAGGGAACCTACCTCAACATAATAAAGGCCATATATGACAAACCCACAGCTAACATCATACTCAATGGTGAAAAGCTAAAATCATTTCTTACAAGATCAAGAGGGTGGAGAGTCTTGCCTAGTCACTTTGAAGAGGCAGAGCAGCCCAGGTGACCATGGGGGTGACTGGTGTCCCACCTAGCTCAACCCACCCACTAGAGGCAGAGCTAACAATATAACCGCTCGAGCTGTGCATGCAGGCCTTCAGGGTTTAGCTATCTGTACATATGATTAAGATTTTGTAGCGTTTCACTTTTTCAGAAAGAAGTTCCTGAAGACTTGTTCTTCTAAGTCTGAATTTTTAAGTGGATATTACTGTTAAAAAATAATTGTTCATGGTTCAGAGCTTAAGAGGTCAAAAATCCTGAAGATCACACCAAAAAGGCTCTCTCGGCCGTCTTGGAGCCCGTGCAGGCCTACTGGGCACAGGACTTCTAAACCGACAAATATGTCTGGAAGGCTGTGGTCCGAGGCCATTTTTGCTGGCTGTAAGTGGGGTCCCCGGAACTTGAGAGAGCACACAGCTCTTCTTAAAATTGAAGGTGTTTATGCTTGAGATGAAACTGAATTCTATGCAGACCAGAGGTGTGCGTATGTGCACAAAGCAAAGAACAACACAGTAACTCCTGGTGGAAAATTGAACAAAACCAGAGTAATCTGGGGAAATGTAACTTGCATTCATGGAAACAGTGGCATGGTTCGTGCCAAATTCCGAAGCAACCTTCCTGCTAAGGCCATTGGACACAGAATCCAAGTGATTCTGAACCCTTCAAGGACTTAAACTTATTGAAAAGTAAATAAATAAAAGTATGGATTTGTTCTCTTGTTAAAAAAAGAAAAAAGAAAGATCCACCAAAATGGTTTCATTTAAGGTGATGCTTCTGGTGAACTCAGCCTACATAAAATTGAACATATCATGTGCCATGCCAGGTGTTTTCCTACTTTCTCAATGATTTCTATCAATTTAGTTTACTAGTATCTCCTTCTTTCACCCAATCTCACACCAAAAACAATATTCCCTGTACCAGAAGGACAGACATTTGTCCTTATTCATCTAGCATAGATTAAATGACACCTGTTAGGTGCCAAGACATTTTATTAGGAACTGAAGATGATCAAAGATGACAAGACAGAATCCCCCCTTTTTAAGGAGATTCGAGATGAAGTACAGAGGACCCAAAACAAGAAAACATTCACTTATTGAGCTGTCACAGATCTTGAGAAGAAACCTAGAAATTGGAACGTGGAAGATAAACAGCTTGCTGAGGTTCACAGTGTCACAGCACATAGAGAGAATGGAAAACTCTGCCAGAGCCTTCATTAGAGATGCTGTGTATTTAATTTTTTTGGTTCACCTTTAAAGCAGACCTCTAGATGTAGAAATGGTAGAGAAGTGTGATGAATAAGCTTAATAAGTGAAAAACACAGGTGAGAAAAATACCAAGTGTTATAATTTCATCTGTACATATCTTAGTCTAATCAAGAGGAAAAATCAATCGGAATTGATTGGATTGGATCTGTGACATTGGATCTGTGTTTTCTTGATACTGTTAGTTCTATAGCTAACCCAGCATCCTAGGAGCGGGTTTGCTTTCTTACTTGTGTTATTAATTTATTAGTGTAAATTTACACCTGTCAACACAGATTTACAGCTACCCACCACAAATATGATAGGTTTCAAGGACACACAATTAAGAACTTGAAACACTTAAATTGCTTTAACACTCGTTCATATAATTCAGTTTCACTTATATGGGAATATAAATAGCCAGAGTCCTGCTAGAAAAATTATTTTGGTAATCATTCTGATTTTTCCTCCTCGCTTTTCTGAAAAAGTTATTTTTAATTCTAAAGTTATTTTCATCTACGATTCACTGCTTCTAATACCAGCTAATGATGATGGTAATTTTGCCCACATGGGGACACTGCAGAAAGGAGGGCTAAGTTTCACTCCCTGTCTTGGGGAAGTTCAAATGCTAAAGGACTGTCATGCTTTGCAGTCATCTCCACTCTGATTCATTATTTTACAGCAAATGCAGCTCTTAGCACTGCAGGCATAAGAAATAGGGAGTCCACGTGTTTGGGATTGTACTATAAAGGCCAACAGAGTATGAGATGACCCCTGCCCGCAAGAAGCATTCCAGGCAGTCCACAGAAGAAAGCTAGACTGCCTGTGTCTCCATGACTATCCTCCTACCTCATGGCACCTCACTAATCCAGGTCCTCATCACCTCCCGCCAGGATAACTGCAATAGTCTCCTAACTGCCCTCCTGTCTACTATTTAAGTACCTTTCAAACAATTCCCCTACCACATACATATACAAAACAAAGTTCTGTGTTGGATTAAACTGTACCCCTGCTTAAAATCTTTCAGTGGCATAAGAAACAATGAATAAAATTCAAACTCGGTAAGTATTCAAGAAACTCACGTCCTGGCCCCTGCCCTCCTCTCCCTCTAGCCACTTGTCCGGATGTCCCCCTTGCCCTGTCCTCTCAATGTGTGATCCAATCATACTGAGCTGTTTACCACTCTGCAGCACACACAACTGGCTGTGGTTCCTGGCCCAGTGCCTTCTTGTTGCCCGGGATGTTTTATCCTTTGAGCCTCTCCTCAGTTCCCCTTCCCCTGAACCAAGTCTTCCTGGTTCCTGACAAATACCTGCTCATCTGAAGAACTAAAGTATCATCTCTCTACAAAATCTTTTTCTGTTCCCACCCACCCTTACCCCAACGTCCACAGGTAGAAGAAAGAGACCACTCCATCCTTTGTGTCTCCCTCAGTATCCTCTGTAGACTTCCATCGGACTCCCTAAAATGGGTTAGGAAATACCTTTCACTTCGTGTCTGTAACTCTGTGCCAAACTGCTATGAGGTGGAGGACACGTCTTCTTTGTGTTTCTAGGAACTGCTTTCAAAGGCATTCAACCATTGCTGGGAGTAGAAAACCCACACATGAGACAATTGCAAATACCAAGCAACAGTATCTAAGGCAGTGCTAAGGAATGTGTATCTTGCTCTAAACACCTTGAAAGTTCTAAGAAGTCATACAGCATGGTAGAAAGAGTTTTACTGTCAGACAGACCTGAATTCACATCCTGACTGTCCTACCTCCTAGCTACGTGACCGTGGATACGTCAGTTCATTTCCCTTTGCCAAACCAAGATAATAATACCTATTTCACGGAGTCCTTGTGTAAATGTTAGATGAGATAGGTGATGATCCAACACAGGAGTTGCTAAGAAAATATCCATTCTTGTCCCTTTTCTCTGAGAAAAGAGAGTGATTACATGTGCTAAACGACTCAAGTACAACTTCTTCCAGGAAGTGAGATTTAAGCTTGACCTTTAAGCAAGAGGATTTGGACAAGTACATGCTGATAGAAAATGCCATCTGTATTGGGAAACAGCATGAGCAAAGGCGGCTGACCTGCTTAAAACTCTTCCCAGAGCCAGCCTTCGGATGCTCTATCATTCCCGCAATTCGGCCCCTCGTAGCAATGTGAGAGTAATTATACATGAACATAATCCAGCTTCAAAACCCAAGAATATTGTAAATTAGAGAGAAGACATAAAATCATCATAATGTATTTAGGAGAGACTCGTTCTTTAGCGGAGGAATGTTTCCAAAAAAAGATGTTGAAGGGTATTGGGCTGTTCACTCATTTACACAGAAGTAAGCATTATACTAACAAACAACAGAGCTGGCATTGCAACACCAACATTTAAACAAACACAGGGTATGTAATAACTTCCATGTGTAGATGGCTGGAGTGTTAACAAAGCAGTCTAAAGCAATATCATTTACTTTTATGGTTAAGTGTTCAGGAAGCATCTTTTTTTTTTTTTTTTTCTAACATCTGAATGTTTTCATGGCTGAAGGGATGCCAGTATAGCCTGGAAAACATTTTACAATGATGTGTAAAGTAGTTACATTTTCCAGCAAGTACACTTGCTCAATTATTCTACCTATATTAATAGCTCTCAGTGTCATGGGATGTATAATCGTCTCCATTCAATCACCCTCTTCAGTGGGAAAACAGCAAGTGCTACCCAAATGGAAGAGTCCAAGTTTGAAGCTGATTACAAACTCAGGCCTTTGTCCCAACTGTTTCCAGAGTTAGCCTGCTGTCATTGAGAAAGCGTGTTGTCGCTGAAGGCGGGCTGGCCTGCCATCAGTCTCATGTCAGTTCATTTCGTTTCAGGTCTGCAGCTAGATTAGTGTTATCAAAAAACCAAAGCAATTGAATCTTTCTACCTCTGTTGAGATAAGTTGAACAACCTGTAATTTGGTTTAGAAAAAAAATCTAGATGGTAGGGAAAGGTTTAAAGGAAGGGATAAAGACACGAAAGGCAACTTTCACAGTACCTTGAACATAGGAAGAATATATGAAATTTAAAGAGAATTACAAAGAATGGAAATTAAAAATCCAAAGATAAGAACAAAATGAAAGAATGAAGTGTTGAAGTATTTGTTTTCAATACCATTCATGTTGGGTTTTCTCATGTGTGGGCAAATGCAATAGACTCTGAACTGGGCTCCTTGCCCCCTAAAATCTAATCTACACACAATATCTACCATGATTCTCTTTAAATGTTAAGTCAGATCCTATCACTTCTCTGATCAAAATTCTCTAATGGCTTCTAACTTCACTCAGAACAAAATCTGAAGTCTTCACAGCCCACCCACAAGCCTCTCCTGAACTTTCCAGCTTCATGCCCAAAACCCTCCTGGGTTTTCTCCAACCCAGACGCACTTTGAACTCACAAAATACTAAGCCAGCTCCCGCCTTGGGTCCCACATGTGTTGTTCCCTTCCCCACCCCACCTCCTTGCAAGCTTTCTCTTCATTCAAGTCTCCGCTCAGATGTCACCAACTCAGGTGTCACCTACACAACTGTCACCTTCCCTGACCACCCCATCCAATATACAAGCTCTGTTGCTGTTTACCCCTTGCCCTGCTTTACTGTCCTTCTTAGCAGTTATCATTACTGCACATTAGATTATTTGTCTAGCTGTTTACCAATTTGTCTTGCCTGTTAGACTGATAGCTACAAGATGGGGGATGCTGTAGCCCAGAGCCTGGAATACTGGGTGCCACATAATGGATAATAAATGTAGCAGGAGGAAAGGAGAGGAGGGAGGATGAGAGAAAGAACCTCTTGTCTTACTCACATGTTTGTGTCTTTGCTCCCCAAATAACTGGACATGCGACTGTTTGTACAGCAATTACTTATGTCCCTTGATCCATCTTCCAGAGACATTAACACCAAGAAAAGAGCATGGGCTATGGGAGCAAAGAGACCAGAACTTATACCTCATCTCCACCACCAAGTAGCTTTTTGACTTTGGATGAGTTTTTTAAGCTCCCTATGGAATTTTACAGTTGATAGAACTTTAAACACCCACAAGAATTGGGCTAGGCACTTGGGATACTTCGGAAAAATTATTGAGAGAATGAAATTAGCTACCTTCTATTAAAACTAACTTGGCAAAAAATGCACAATTGATAAATATTAGCTCTCTGTCCCCTCTACCCTCCACCCCATCCTCTCAGAAGCCTTACATGGTATTATGCCCAATAAATGCACCTAAGATAAGCAAAAGAACTGTGAGTTTTTCATAGCTGTGAGTCTGTGAAAACCAAGAGTGAGCAAACAAAATAACTCAGGTGAAAGTACTTTGAAAAATGGTAGCACAGTAGACAAATAAACTGCAGGAATTATCATTACACTTATAAAATATTATTTTAGAACCAGTTTTCTGTGTCTTGAATTTCTAATCAAGTAAATTAGCAAGAGGACTCCAGGGGAAAGAAGAAGCCAAGTGAAGGTGAAACCGGGAACAGAAAAGGACAGAAGGTGAGGAAGCATTAGGAAAACGAGGGTCTGACTGTCAGGGTCAGGCTGGCCGGGGGCTTCAGTAAGTTCTCCATCAGACTCACCATGACTAGAGTTTCCATCTTTGTAGGAGAAGAAATGGAAGGAGGCAATGCTTACACACAGGCACAAAGCTCATCCGTGGCCATCTTTCCTGCCATCATCAAGCACGGGGAGGAACGGGACCGATGATACAGTGAAAATCATCTCACATGTTGACAGAGGTGAGTAAAATACAAGCAACAGGAGAACTCAGTTCATTTTATCATCAGCCTACGTGGACTCTCCCTGAATTACACCCGTCAAGCACACAGTGCTGCAGGGAAGGGAACTAACACTCTTCTGAGTTCCAGCAATATGCTTGGTCTTGTGCTGGACACCATCACATATATTATCTCATTTTATCCTCACAATAATGCAAGTCAATTTTAGTATCTTCATTTTCTAAAGGGGGAAAAAAATCGAGACTTGGGAAACTATCGAAAATACTGAAGGTAGAAAATAGCATTTCCCTCCAGGTCTGTAAGAAAAGAACCAAGTCATCCCTCCCATTTGTATAATAGCACTTCAGGTTTACAACACGTATTCACAAGCAAATGCGTGACCTTCACACACATCTTGAGAGGCAAGTAATACCGTATTATTATTCTCACTAAATAATGGAAGAAGCTGAGGCTCAAGTCATTGAGTGATTTGTCTGAAATTACACAGGCAGTAAGTGGCAGAACTGGGACTTGGACCCACTTTCCTAATTCGAAGACTGGCGCTACTTTTCAGAAGAGGACTAGGCGTGTTTGAGAAACCCATATATATCTTAAATCTGAGCTAAGAAAGAACATAGTTCTTCCCCAGAACGACCTAATAGGCCAAACTCTATGATCTACCTGCGGTAACAAACGCTGTTGATACCTCAAAATCTCAGTAGCTCAACACTATAAAAGCTCACTTTTCACTGAGGCCAAAGTCCAAAGCAGGTACTCCTGGCACATGGTAATCCAGGGACCCAGGCTCCATTCATCCCTTACGTGGGCCTCAGACCCTCTGCACCCAGGCCAAAGGGGACGATGTGACACACATCATTTTAGCTCCTTTCCACTGGGAGAACTAGTCACAGGCCACTTTTGGAGTCAAGTGAGCCAAGGTGTCCGTGGCTGGGCGGCCACTTCCCAGGAACAGCTCTGTGCCGCAAGGAGGGGAGAGCACGAATTGTCAGTGCGTAACCAGTCATCTCCACCACACCCAACTGACTCAACCAACGATGGAATGATAAGGGGCTGTGAGAAAACGCCATAAAGCCAGAAGTCAGCTTAGATTGTTTGACATAGTCACAAGCAAGAATCCTATTTTTAATTTGCTGCTGCTGCTATATGTTTTCTTGAAGCATACAAATAATAACAAATAAATGTACACTTACCCCCTAGGACAGTGGATTCTTATCCATCAGGGAGTATGAGATTACCTGGGACGCATGCTTTAAAAAAAATGCAGATTCCGAGGACCCAGACCCAGAGTTATTTTTACGAGTGAATCTGATGCTTCAGGCCCAGAGACCACACTTTGTGAAATACAGGCATAGAACAACAGCTATTTCATGACTGGTGATTACACAATGGCTGCTTAATGTTAGATTGGAGACAGCCCCTCACAAAACCCCAGCAGAGGTCAGCTCCAGGAAGAAGCAGGAAATCTACGTGCTTTCAGATTTTCCACATTCAAGCATCACCTACTCTCACAAAGAATTTGTTTTGCTATCCAGGTTCTATTTTCTGGTCTCCTTGACAATGCGGAGACAACTTGGCCTTTCACAGAGACTCAGCTGACTTCAAATGGCAGGAGCTGCCTCACAAGGACAAAGGAGACAAAGATAGATGGGGCGGATCTAAGACCTAGAAAAAATAACGTCGGTATTTAATAACTTCTATTTTACCTACAACGCTGCGGCTCTCTCCGGAGCAGGGAGACAGTAGGGTAGTCGGCTGGGCCTTGCTCAAGACATGAAACAGTTGTTACTCATTAACCTTATATAACATGACATCTGATTCGTCCTTAACATGGGTAACAAATCACTTCTGATATCAGGTGGTTGCCCCAGAAGCCTTCAAACTATTTTAAGCCTAGTGCTGTGGCCCAGAAATTCTGAAAGTTATCAACAGTGATCCTGAGGAATTCAAAAACAGCCAAAGAAAGCAATTCAAAATACTTTCCACTTTGGGTGTCTTGAAAAGACCTTTTTATTGGAAAAACAGAAAAATAAGATTTAGAATGCTTGGCTTCTTCCTGATTGCCCAGTTTTACAATTGCTTATTGAACTAGATAGGATACAAGAAAGAGATATTCAAGCACCCGAATGTGAGCTGGGGAACAGGAGGGACAAAAGTGAAACCAATGAAATTGATTAGAGCTGCAGCAGGGCCTGGCAACCGTGGGGAAGCAGGGAGTCCTGGGCTGGGCACACGAAAATACCCCCACCTACATGGAGGTCTCCTCAGGCATAACGCTTTAGATAATGTGTCTTGAGAGCACTGCAGGGTAACCCAGCAAGACATACACACCCTCCTTAGAGCCCTGGGAAAACTCCCAATTCTCCAGCATGGTGAATCAAAATTATTGTCCATGAGCTTCAAACCCCACCTCCCCCAAGCTTCTGGCCTCACCAGGATGCACAGCCATTATCCTCCCAGCTGCCTTTAGGTCTAATCAGACGACCCTCCCACCATGTTGCTTTTCTGCTGCTCTGTCTCCCACATACCTGATCTACTCATGTCACCAATCTTCCCTCTTCTTTCACAGGTTATCTCTAGACCCTCATCTGCTAGGCATGAGTGGGTTCCCTGCCTGTGATGGTCACTACCACCCTCCAGATCACTGACTTCAGGGTCCACCTTGCTTCCTTCATGTCCTTTGCATGCCTTCAGGCATGGCATAGCCAAGCTGGGCAATATCACCATTCCACTTCCATTTTCCAAGTCACCCCAGATTCGGGCATTGCTCTTGTTCCCCTGGACACATTCCTGTCCATGCTCCCTGCAGCCAGTTGCTCTCCACTCCAATCTACCCTTTAAACTATGCCCAGAGTATTTGGTAAGTAGATGACCCTTAACACTCCAACTGTGTGTAACCCGTGGGGTTACTGATTGCATTAATGGTCCCAATTTCTTCCCCTTTCCTTAAATCCATGTTCTCTGCCTTGCAAATACGCAGTTCCCTTCCATATGACTCTGATCTTGGTCATGAGACTTGTTTGGACAATAAGATGCTTGATTAAAAAGCCCTTGCCTAATTGGTCTTGACTGCTCTCACTCTTCGACAATTGCCATGAGAATAAGCATAGGCTGGCCTAATGGATGATGGCATGTGAATTGCTGAGTGGCCCCAGTCAACCCAGCAGGAGCTATCTTAGGTCAGCCAAAAGCCCAACACCAGACATAGGAATGAGCCTAGCTGAGACCAGAAGAACTCAGCCAAGCCCAGACTATCTCACCAACTCACAGACTAAGTAAATGCTTATGTTTTAAGCCCCTGATATGTGGAGTGGTTTGTTATGAGGCATTATTGTGGCAACAGATAACCAATATGGCCATACACAACACAAGTGATTTCGGAGATTACGTAGCACCTTCTCTGTCAGAATTGAAACTTCCCCTTCATGTCACCATCATCTCTCCACCCTCCCATCCATGGAGTTTGCATGCTCCTGGGGTAGCAGATAAAATAGGTCAGATCTGGACAGACCTTTTCATACAGACAACCATGACTCCATACTGGATGAGAGGAGACGACTCCTGGTGATTGGTGATATTCAAGGTCTAGCAATGAAACCAGTAATTCAGTGGTGACTAAGTGTCCTCACAGCCGGCTGGAACTGGTGAGAGAGGGTGTTTGCTTCAGTAACAGTTGAAGTTTTACAGTCTAGACTCAGATTAGGGAAAATGAACACTAAAATGTGCATCTGAATTTTCCCCTTACACTGACCAGCAGCTACCCAAACAAATGGTCTAATTTTTGCAGGGTTTTTTTCTGGTTTGTCTCATGTCTCTGTTGGGGGGGTCCAGGGGAGATAGTGGGGGCCATAGGAGAAGTCTTTGGGATACAGTTAAGGGATTCTGTGAGGACTGTGGAGAAGGGCAGAAACCAACTGGTACTTTGAAATATTATCCTATAATATTTGTGTTTTCTCTCTCCAACTTGAATGCGAATTCTTTGAGAACAGATTCCAAATCCAATACCCTTTTGAGGTGGCAGTAGAAGCAATGGAAATAAAACTAGATTTAAAATCATAAACTCTGTGATTAGGGAAAGTGATTTAATCTCTGTACTCTGATATTAAATAGTAATCATCAAGTTGTCTTATGTAATGAAAGAAGATAGGGTAGATAGATGATAGATGGATAACTAGATCAGCTAAAAGTTACCTCCTCACTCTAAGAAATCATAGCCTATGTTACGCCTGCCTATTATTCTCTATCACATTACTACTTTTTTTTCTTCATAGCACTTTGTCATTATCGAAAATTATCTTACACATTTATTTATATGTTTATTTTCTGTTCTCCCAACTCAAACATAAGCTCCACAAAGGTAAGGTCTCCACAAGAGGAGGACCCTATGAGGGCATACTACTTTACTATTGCATCTCCAGGTTGTAGAAATTGTTAGGTATATGGGAGGTACTCTATAAATAATAATCGGAGGGAAGGAAGGAAGGGAGGGAGGGAGGAAGGGAGGGAGGGAGGGAAGGAGGGAGGGAGGGAAGGCGGGAAGGAGGGAGAGAGGAAGGAAGGAATGTGAAGATGAATAAATGCATGGATAATTTATCTTTAGGGCTGACTCCTTGTTAATAACATCCAATCTATCAAAGAAATTGTATTTCTCTGGGCTTACAGAAATAATTTCAATTTATTAAAAAAAAGGTAATATTTTCTATGCATTATAGAAAACTACTTGATATTCATAGAAATATTTCAGTCCAAAGATTTCTGTGTTCTCTGATAATTCATTCTCTAAATAATTATGAACTTGGTAATTCTGCATATAGATACACATACAGACCCAGTCAAGACCATAAAATAAGCCATTTAACCTTTCTGTGCATATTTCTTGTCTGCATAATAAAATAGTTGAATAACATGATTTTTATGGTTGCTTTTTAAATTCTATGAGTTAATGATAATTAGGAAACTACCATTAATGGCTGCAAGTTCTCCTCCAAGAAACCATAATTTCTACCAGGCATAGTCTCAAAATTAAATAACTAGAAAAGCACTAAGTAAGGTTTGGTCCTCAAGGCACTATGTTTGTATATTTAAGTTTTCTGCAGAAATGTCAGCTGGAATTGCAAAATCCTGATTTAAAAATACCCCTCTGCCTTGTACATAAGTTCATTTGTATCATTTCTTTTTAGATTCTGCATATAATCGATATCATACAACATTTCTCTTTCTCTGTTTGACTTACTTCACTCAGTATGACAATCTCTAGGTCCATCATGTTGCTGCAAATGGCATTATTATGGCTGAGTAATATTCCACTGTATATATGTACCACATCTTCTTTATCCATTCCTCTGTCGATGGACATTTAGGTCACAGACTTAGAGAAGAAACTTATGGTTACTGGGAGGGGGGTGGGGGGGGGAAGGGAGGGGGAGAGGGATAGTTAGGGAGTTTGGGATTGACATGTAAACACTGCTATATTTTAAATGGATAAGAAACAAGGACCTACTGTATAGCACAGGGAACTCTGCTCAATATTATGTAACAACCTAAATGGGAAAAGAATTTGAAAAAGCATAGATACATGTATATGTATAACTGAATCACTTGGCCGTACACCTGAAACTATCATAACATTGTTAATCAACTATACTCCATATAAAATAAAAAGTTAAAAAAAGTAGCGCTCTGCCAACATTAATTTTGAAAGTGAGAATCAGATGCGTTTGGGCAGAGCCTAAAGAAGCATTCTATTCTATTCCATCCCCACGAGGCAGGCGCTGCCATGAGCTCCAGCTACAGTTGTAGAAGTACAAAATGCTCTCTGGCCTACAGAATAATCAGATTGCTCTGAATCTTTTCTATAGGCCTCCTGAGAATAAAGCACAAATGAAGACCCAAAGCGACATTAATGAAAACATCCCATTCTCTTGATTCATCTTCATCACAGTAGGTGTTTCAGTGAAGGCTCGTTTGTCTGCAGGTAACAGAAAACCTCTTAATAAGGTTTTTGAAAAAAAGGACATTTTTATAATGGTACAATGTTATCTTATAGAATCTGGGGCAGGGATACACCTGGGCCCAGCAGGGGTAAAAGTGTTGACTAAAAACCAGCCAGAACATGGCCACCATCTTCCTGGTCTTCCTCTCAGACCCTCATCTCTGCTCTGCTCTGTCCATCAGCCTCAGGCTCCTCTCCCTACAGACCTAATTTTTACCTTCTCCATGCCCACGGCCACCACCCAGCCCTCAAGCTTACACCATGTCAGTTCAAGCCACACGCAGAGGCTGACACTAACCTCTCCCTCAACCCAATCCAAACTCCAGGGAAAGAGACTCTTGTTGGCCCAGACTGGGCCAAGCAACCTCTTCTGTTCAAAGCAACTCTGACCGAGCAGGCAGTCCTGTGGTGCACACATGATTGTGAATGGTTCACAGAGGGAGCAGGCCACAGAAAAATAAGGTCAATGTTAAGACACTCCAAAAAGAGGCTAACATAACATGCCTTCGAAAGGACTCTACTAAAAGGGAGGCTTTGGTCATTAAGGCTAAGAGATTGCCAGAACTAAGGCTATTCCCAACAGGGATCATGTGAACAAAGGCAGCTACACCACTAGTACATACACAAACTTATTACCTTACAATTCTGTAGATCGCAAGTCCAACATGGATCTCAATGCACTAAAATCAATGTGTCAGCAGGGATGTGTTCCCTTCTGGACACTCTAGGGGAGAATATATCTCCTTGCCTTTTCCATCTTCTAGGGGCTCCCCGCATTCCTTGGCTCATAGCTCCTTCCTCCATCTTCAGAGCCAGTAATGTTGCATCTCTCTGATCATCTTCTACCATCACATCTCTTTTCTGACCGCCGTTGGAAAGGTTCTCTGATTTTTAAGACCCATGTGATTATATTGGGCCCATTCAGATAGTCCAGGATAATCTCCCATCTCAAGGACGTTAACTTAATCCCATCTGCACAGTTCCTTTTGCCACATAAGGTAACACATCCACCGATTCCAGGGATTATGATGTGGACACATATGAGGAGTCATTATTCTGTCTACCACAGATGGGTTCTTGACATTAAAAGATAGTTGCAGGGCTTCCCTGGTGGCGCAGTGGTTGAGAATCTGCCTGCCAATGCAGGGGATGCGGGTTCAAGCCCTGGTCTGGGAGGATCCCACATGCCGCAGAGCAACTAGGCCTGTGAGCCACAATTACTGAGCCTGCGCGTCTGGAGCCTGTGCTTGGCAATAAGAGGCCCGCGCACCGCGATGAAGAGTGGTCCCCGCACCGCGATGAAGAGTGGCCCCCACTTGCCACAACTAGAGAGAGCCCTCGCACAGAAACGAAGACCCAACACAGCCATACATACATACATACATACATACATACATACATACATACATACATACATAAAAAAAAAAGAATGTAAGCAGACAAGAATAGCATTAAAAAAAAAAGGTAGTTGCAGTTTTCTCTTTTAAGCATTTTTTTCTCATTTGCCTAAATCTCAATTATCTTCCAATTCAGTGGTCATTTCATAATGAAGATACATAATCCATGTGCACATGAAAATACAAAGTTTTCAGCCTCACCTATAAAGCCCGTATCAACATTTGATTTGATTATTATCAAATATCTGCAACCACTGATTATCAGTTCCATAAAAAAGCAGAAGTAATAAATTTGAACCTCAGCTAATTCTCAAGCACTTTCTTAGGCACTTTAAATCTCTCATTTCACTTAATTTCACTGTGACCCTGCAAAATGGATGGTATTAGCCCCATTTTACAAGTGAATAAAACAATGATAAATAAATTGTCCAAAGTCAAACAAATAGTAAGAAGTGGAGCCAAGATTCAAATTCAGAGCCCTGTCCAACTCCAGAGTTCCTATTCTTTCCTTTATATCAGACAGCCACTAAAGAATAAAACCCCATCCTTAGGTGGCCTTATAATGTCTGCTCCCCCATAACCTGAAATAATAACCACTCTATTAATCATATCAATCATTTCATTAATAAGCAAATATTCTAGCAGTGTGGGACCTAGAGACATGAGGTTCACTCCTGAGCAGAGCCTCAGTGAGTGGGGCTGAGGAGGTTCTGAGGAGGACCAAGACCTTGCAAAAAGCTGCTTTTTATTACTTGTTTACCATGCTTTAGGTTTTCTTTCTAAACCTTCCCCATTACTTAGACAGAAATAGACATGGATATGAGGAAGTGAAAAAAAGAGAAGTGTGCCTCAGTATCCTCATCCATAAAATGGACATAACCAGAGGCATTTAAGGGACCCCCAAATGATTGTTGGGAGATTATATTAGTTAATATAAGTAAAGCGTTTAGGACAGTGCCTAGCATATATGAAGCATCATCATTCTTACCCCCACCATCACCACCACTACTACCAGCATCATCAGTGTCATTATCTTCATCTTCTTCATCAAGATTTCAGTCTTAAGGTACTAATAAGTCAAAGTATAAGTGCAAGAAGGTCTCTAGATATCTGAAAGAACTCCAGAGTATGAGCTAGATAAATTACCTCCTTGTATTTCTCGTCCTCTTTGGTCTCAAATACAGGTATTGGTTAAACAATGAACACTCTCTTATTGAATTTTAATCTCCGTGTTATAATTACAGGTTTTACTCCTTAATGCTATTTCTCTCCCTTAGTAATCCAAGAAAATCCAATTCCAAGGACATCCATTTTTTAAGTTTATATATGTATAATTTCTCTTATAATAAAATGGCATCTTAAATTTCACTCTTGGGAACATCTTAGATACAATATGGCCTTCTTTGTAAGCAGGTAATTCAACACACATTACGCCACTTAAACTCTCATCAAACTATTTTCTTTCATCAAAAATGGACTCACTATTTTCATTCAAAATATGTTTCAATCTCCATTTTCCCCATCTCTTCCAGATGCTCTTTACTGCTTTAACTTCAATCTCAAGTGTTCTCTTTGAACTTTTTGTTCGTGCTTTTATTTTATTCCCCTCATCGTCTCCCACTGTCTCTAATTTTTCCTTTTTTTTTTTTGGATACTTAGGGCCAACTGTTCCCCTGCTTCTTTGCTTAGGTCCCCACCTCTCTCCTCAGCAGAGCTCCGCAGACTGCCCAAGTCTCTCCCCCTCCCTCCTGCAGCCTTCTCTCTCCTCTCAGGCCGACTCCGTTGCTCCTTCTTACTCCATATGCCACGCCCCACACGCCCCTTGATCTGTAGACAGTAAGAGATTGGCTAGAGCTGCTCATCAACCTTCTTCTTGTCGGCACACAGTTGTTGGTCTCAACAGAGTTGAAACAATTTCAACCCTCTTTTTGCACCAGGGCCTTGTGATTTTCACCCTGCTGGGCCACTTCCCACTCCCTCCCCTGCAAGGCTCCAGCCTCAGCAAACGGTCTCCCCTCCTCTCCATTTCCATTTCTTCACCTCTGTTCCTTTCCTAGGAGCTCCCAATGTCCCTCCCTACCTAAAGCCTGCAACTAAATCTTATCTGCTAGGCTTATAATGTAATTCATTTCCTCATGGCTTCCTATGTGAGCAGAGTGCTTCTTAGAATGTGTGAGAATAGAGGCCTGAAGTCAAGTTTTGACTGCAAACATGATAAGCTGACATCCAGAGCTAGGAGGGTACACGATGTAATAAATAGTGCATGGAGATGCAGGCCTGACAGCCAGTGCTTAAGAATGATTCTATCACTAAGTCTGTATTTAAATAAAATGATTTATTTACATTCTCTGGCCTAAGGAGATTTCCAAAATATGACAGTCAAATTGCCATCCCTTGTTCCAATTATCTTTGCTGCATAACAAACCACCCTAAATTCAGTAGCATAAAACAGCAACTATGTTACTGTGCTTATGGGTTCTATGGGTCGGGAATTTGGAAAGAACACAGTGGGAAAGCTCTTCCCTACCCCATGATATCTGGGACTTCCATAAGGGGACCCAAATGGCTGGGGCTAGAACAGTGAGGGCTGGAAGATCCACTTTCAAGATTGCATCTTCATTTACTTGTCTGGTTGCCTCTCCCTGCGGCCTGGGCTTCCTCACAGCATGGCAGCCTCAGGAGAGCTGAACTTCTCACAAGAGACAGGGAACTCCAAAATGTGACGATCCTGTTCAACCAGGGAGAAGCTGCATGACATTGTATGACCTAATCTTGGAAGTCACATAGTGTCCCTTCCACTTATTCTACTGGTTGAAATGGTTACCAGTTTGCTTAGAGTCAAAGGAGGAGAATGAGACTTCACCTCTGGATGGGAGACATAGCAAGTTCATACTGTAGAAGAGCATGACAGATGGGAGTTATTGTGGTGACCATCCTGGAAATACAACATGACACATCCCTACATTCCCTTCTAGCTCTAAAAATCTGGTTCTAAGTTTTATTTAGACCTTCAGTAGATGCTCAATTAAAAGTTAGCCTCTGCTCCCTAGAAGGCAACCTGAAAGACATGGGATGTGGGTTTTTTATACACACAACACAAAAGGACAATGCAAAACCATTCTTGTTCAGGCATCAAGGTGTGTGTCACAGACTGAAGTCTCATAAATGTAACAGGAATTCTAACAAGGGAGGTGTCGTTGAAAGGCAGAGGAGTCAAAGAGAGCATCTTAGAGTGCACCTAAATTTACTGCCCATTAATTGCTTACATTATCTCATTTAATCCTCATAATAACCCTGAGCAGTAAATATCACACTTCCTGGTTTACAGATCATGAGGCTGAGCCTCAGAGAGGTTAAGGAAACTGCCCCAAGGTCCCACTGCCAGTTATACCAGTCTCAATGCCACACTAGAGGAGGGAGCACTAGATTGAACTGAGTTTGAAGGTGGGTTCTCTGTGTAGGATTTGCTATGACTGAGTGCAACAAAGAGTCAGTTCTTGGCTTGGGGACAATAAAACTAAAGACAAAAAGTGGGAAAGACCAGGATAAATAAGAAGGGCAGCAGCAGGAGTTGGAGGTCAGAGGGCATTGCCTGGGCTACTCAAAGGGGAGAGTTGTTATTGGGTTGCAGCAAATCATAAGTTCTATCCAGGGCAATAATGTTCATGTGTAACAATATACAGTCTGAGGTTACCTTACTTCATCAGAGGAAAAGGACATTTGCACACCTTGGCATTTGCCAGTTTCTGTGAAGCTTCCCAAACACAGGCTGTCCTGCCTAATTTTCTTGTTAATCACTTATGCCAGTGGGATACAAAGACCTGTTTCCTGTCCATTACCATGCAAATAACTCACCCTTTAGCGTTTCATGTTTACAAAATATTTGCCAATAATTTAGCAATACTAGTCTCCCTCCACAAAGAGAAGTGGGTAACAACCAGTATGGTTTTCATTTGCCAAATGAAGACATTGGCCATTAAAGTAAAGTTGAGTATTAAAGCTAAAAGTTCAAGTTTTTCGTTAAATCCCTGGAGCCACACAATACCCCCGACCCCCGCCATTGCTTCATTTTTAAAAATCATTTAAAAATGTTGAGCACTCACGCGATTCTTTACAATTTTATAACACCACACATTTCTGCCTTTGGTTTTAATTCTGTCACATTTTTAAGATTTCTGCAGTTAGAGATCAAGAATCCAAAGGGTACTGGGATAGAAGTGAGGAGAACTAAGACCAAGGCTAAAGCTCATACTTTCTTCATGGTTCAACTTCATTCAGCATGTATTTTTGACTGTCCTGTGATGCAGGCCCACTAATTTGTTAGAGAGTAAACAACCCAAGGAAGAGAAAGGAGATGGGGGAAAGTACTGTGGCCTATAGGATGTTTAAGTACTATCCAGTCTCTGCTATTTAATCAAGAAATGTCCCCCTACCCCACCCCAAATGCCCATCAATTGAAAGACTAGTTGACTAGACTATGGTACGTCCACTCAGTGGAAAACATGGCAAAAAGGAATAGAAAAGACTGATACATATATTCCTGCAAGACATCTCCAAAATATACTGTTACGTAAACAAAAGCAAGGTGAAAAACTGTGCAAGGTATACCACATTTACGTGACAAGAAGAGATGGGGAACAAATGTATGTACAATTATACCCTCATATTGTAAACAATAAACAATGGAAGAAAAATAATAAAGCCGATTATAGGGCATGGGGGGAAAATGTTCCCCTGCCCACAGACATAGGCACCAGAAGTCTGAGCTGTAAATAGGAGGGCTCTTTAAGAGGACAGAAGTCCCTGGCAGAAGTCAGAGCAAGCATCATTTCAGGTCTCTCCGTTGTCATTACAGGCTCCAGAAAGCTCTGCCCCACTAATGTTTCAATCCCAGTCCTGAATGTGGCCCTACAGCAGCTCTGGGTATGATTTCAGATGCTGGGACCAGGGTTGTGGGACCCTCTGACTATGAAAGCTGTCATGCCTCTGGGCAGGTCTGTCCAGCGGAGCTAGTGTCCTTCTCTCCTCTCTCTACAATATGCTTACGTGTAGGACGAACACAGTTCAGCCCACAACATATAAGTAACTGCTCATCAGCTACAGCCACTTAACACGTGGACTGAGGGCAGGACCTCATTTCCCTTAGATCTACAAGGAATGACCCAGATTTGCTAAAGAAATCCCAGCCTCAACTGTACTACTTACTCATTCAGGACCTAGAACTGTGGCCTTAACAATGATAAAACAGGAACAACTAACTTATCAAGCACATACTAAATCCTAGTCACTTTTCTAAGAGTTTCAAATACTTATCTTGCTGACTGCTCACAATGACCCTAACAAGCACCTACCCATCCCTCCTATGTTACTGATGAGAAAAAGTAAGGCCCCAAGAGGTCTGGAATGTCACTAGTGAGTGACAGAGTAGCATTTGAAACCCAGGCATCTTAAAACCATGCTCGTTTTTGAAATCTGTGAGTCTGTTTCTGTTTTGTAAACACATTCATTTGTATCATTTTTAAAAATTATATTCCACATATGAGCAATATTATATGATACTTGTCTTTCTCTGTCTGACTTACTTCACTTGGTATGATAATCTCTAGGTCCATCCAAGGGATAAATTAGGAGTTTGGGAATGACATATATACATTATTATATATAAAATATAAGCAACAAGGACCTACTGTATAGCACAGGGAACTCTACTCAATATTCTGTAATAACCTGAAAACAAATCTGAAAAAGAATGAATGTATGTATATGTATAACTGAATCACTTTGCTATACACCTGAAACTAACACAACATCATAAATCAACTATACTCTAATAAAATTTAAAATAAACATACTTGTAACAGTCTGCTTTGCAGTCTGTAATCCTCTGCTCAGATAAGGGCTAGCTGATCCAGAAAAAGCAACACTGATTGCGGTGCTATAACGAAGCCAAAGGGATAATGCACATGGTCCCTGCTCTCTTGGCCAAGGTATTGTCAAGAGAAGATATCCATACAAACTGGAATAAGTAAATAGCAGCACAAGACATAACGCTACCAAACCATCCATCAGACCCTCAACATCCCAGAGAGATACAAGATGTTTCCAAGAATCCCCAAATTCATCAATTCCTTTTTAGCCTGCAGTCTTCCTTATCAACTGTGATTACTTATGGCTTCATAGATAGAATGACTTCATACCTAATCAGAGTAAAGACAGACTGAGCAGCAGATGGGATGTTCTCAATCACTGGGTGACTCACTCTGCCCACACCTTCAAATGATTGAAATTCATCCCTCAGTGCAGTTATCAATCCCCAATGGACCAAGGGACAATCTCAGATTTTAAATACTTAGACCTGTGAATGATAATCCAGGAATTCCCAAGGTTTAGTGAGTAGTTTTAAGGCCAAAATGAGAGAGGCAAATAATCAATGAAGGTATTACGAAGTCCCCTTCCGAATGACTTGCCCACTCTCTCACCTCACTGCAAAACTCTTGATATTTACACCTACATGTGAGGCTGAATTACAACCCTCTAGATTCTCTTTGCCTTACTTTCAGCCTTCGGGACTCTTCATCAAAGGGGCTTTGGGCTCCATCAAACCACACACAGAACATTTTATACCTTTCACCAACACTGGGCAGAAGGAGATCTGTTACTGTTAATTACAGATGCTTTCTGTCATAATGGGCCAGATTTTCAAAAGAGCCTCAACTGCAAAGATCCCAAATGCCATGCACAAACCTGGTAATGGTCCATGAAAATTGAATACTTAGTGGGTCCATGTGCATTCTGCTCCAGGGACTGCCTTTGAAAATTTAGCCCCGTAACTCCAAAGCATGTGTAGCATCATAATCTGTCATCATTAGCAACAATGCTTGACTTAGTGCTCAACATTCTTAGTAACCATGCAATTATGAATGCAGACAATGTTTAATCACTTTTACAAAAATACAGCTGTGTTGTTGGGGAGCTGTCACTTACTGCTCATTAATGATTGATTTTTTTAAACCATCTAGATTGTTTTCATGAGAACAGCAGATTAACCATAAAGAATTCATTATTGGTCATTAAGGGATATTAAAATGGAAAACCTTTACAAGATGTGTCTTGTCTAGCTGCATTCATATGCCTGAGACTCTCCTGCCAATGTAGGGGAGGAAACAAAAAATCATTCTTCCAGAGCCCTGGCAAGGAGATCCAGTCGAGGAGAGGTGCAGTGAAGAGAGAAATTAAGAAAAAACATCTCTTTTTGCTGTAATAATACACTGATTATATTTTACAACAGCAATAATGTACCCCAAATAATTACTTCAGCTATTGTCCAGCTTGTTTAAGGGCTAACTGAGCTGTGGGTACTGATCGATTCAGTGCAGATTGCTAATAATGGGCCATTTTGAAAACTTACAGCTGTTTCTCCATACCTCCCATGCACTAGGAGACACTAATTCCTTTCCCACATGGCACACTTAATTAAAGATGAGTCAGGGCGTTATTTTATGGTCAAATTTTCCTCATACCTTGGATGCAGAGAGTTGAGTTTTCCACCATCGAATGTCTCCTAAACAGATTGTGATAAAATGCACTTTACCACTGCCTACCCACAAAGATAATAAGTTTCGAAACATTTTAAGGTGTTGGAAAGATCAGATTGCTCAATGTCATGCCCTTCCTGGGTTTCCACTTCTGATGTTCACACGCCTACATGCGGGGCTCTATTTCCTCAGTTGCTCAGCAGCTGCCAGGATCCTGGAAGACCGGACCTGAGGGAGAAGGTTTTTTATAAATCACAACTCCTCTCTCCTGTCCTGGCTTACCCTTACTCCAGGTCTTCTCTGAGACTTCTGCCTTAGTTCTTTTCAATATTTTGACGTTTTTTCTGATAGCAAGTGTACTGTGTATTTGTTTTGGAAAAATACAGAAAAGTACATGGAAGAAATTTAAAGCTATCTGTAGTTCCCATAACCAGAAATAACACACTGCTTAGAGTGGATATTTGCTTCCAATATTTTTCCTATGAACATTTTTTATAGTTGCACGACTTTGGGTGAGTTACTGATCTTCTCTGTGTCCAGTTTTCTTCCCCATAAAATAGGGAAATAATACCACCTACCTCATATTGTGATTATGAGGATGAAATGAGTTAATATTTGGAAAACACATGGAAGAATGTTCAATAAAACATAAGCGCTATGGATGTTTGAGCTATGATAATTCTATAAATTATTGAGTGAGAAATATTATTATAAAGGAAAGAAAGACATTATAGTTAACTAGTAACCATGTTTTAAAGTTTAAATTCCTGGTGATGTTGATGCTGCGGACCCAGGGAACCACACTTTGAAAACCGCTACTTTCTGTTATATCATTAGAATGAGAAAAACAAACCACAAATGAGAAAAACACTAACAAGCCCTGGAAGTACATTTGGTCTAGTGAGCTTCCCCCTGGGAGAAGGTTTTGGAGGGATCTGAGAGGGGTGCTGGGCTGCAAAGAATGATGTAGTGAATGGAAATGATGACTTCCATTAGGTAGAAGAGCTGTAAGGGACTGACTGCTGACCTATCACTTCTCCAGTTGACTATGGTCCAAGTCATTGCTAGGAAGAAAATCTTTTAGTTACATACCCACATTGTCTAGCCCAGGATATTCCAGCATCATGCTTGGAAAAATTCACCGTAAATTGGAAACCCAGGCCTTGGAAAAGCAGCTCCTCAAACACCCTGTGCCTGGGTAAGAGTCCAGAACAAGAGAGACAATCTGCTGGTATCCTTGACTTTGCCATCACCCCTAAGTGTCCAGAGGATGGAGAAAAACAGAGTCAATGGGAATATCTGTGCAACTTAGAGAGCATCACACTATCGCTATTGGTTTTTTTTTTTTATTAGTTATCTATTTTATACATATTAGTATATATATGTCAATCCCAATCTCCCAATTCATCCCACCACCACCACCCACACTCCTGCTTTCCCCTCTTGGTGTCCACACGTTTGTTCATCTACATCTTACATCCTTCACCAACACTATCAAAAATTCTCTGGTTTGGAAGTCTGTGCCTTGAGAACTAACCGTTTAGAACCACTGCACTGGAGCTTGGTAATTATATAGAAACTCTAGAGCCATTACTGTCAGTTTTCTAATGCCTATCGTCCAGCACGAGTAAAAACTGTCAGACTTCCTTGACTGGAAAAGCCATACAATTGCCTATCACATGACACTTTAAAGCATTTGTCTCAAAGATTTTGCGGTACCAAAGGT
Organism: Balaenoptera musculus; assembly: GCF_009873245.2. NCBI lineage: Eukaryota > Metazoa > Chordata > Mammalia > Artiodactyla > Balaenopteridae > Balaenoptera > Balaenoptera musculus. The sequence continues at coordinate 96,452,235 of NC_045787.1, forward strand.
AACTCTAAAAAAATTATTTGTCTATTTCCACAGTGAATTTTGGTTATGAAGATACCGATGTGTTGGCTTGTAAGACTGTTCTGGTGCCTGATATGCAAAAGGATAAAACAAATATTTTGAATCAATGAATGACAATGCTGAAACATCTACTTATGAACATCAGCAGAAGTCATTCAATATTGGTTGACTCCCATAGTAACAGAAGAGAAATAACTAAAAACATTCATTTCTTTGGGTAACACACATTGCTGGAGTCGATTTGGTTTTCAGAGTTTTAGTGTTGTCAGGTTAAACATAAATAAGTTACAGTTAGACCCTTAGGCGAAAGCAGAACATCTGAGTGTTAGCACACTCAGACATCATATTGAGGCCATCTGCAGTGAAGCCGTCAGCTCCAACTATTTCTTCATGAGAGCTCCTAGACTGCTACATGATGGGGGATTTCTCCCATGATAAAAGGATCTCCTCAAATTACACAATGCTAGGAAGGGGCCATCATGTTTCAATCGGTGCTTCTCAACCCTTCCTGAATTACCTGGGGAGGTTTTAAAAGGGGGGAGCTTGCTAGAATCACCTGGGGAGCTTTCAAAAGCTACCAGTGCCCAGGTCTCATGCCAGGATAGTTAGAGTCACCAGGGGTGGGGCCCAGGCATTGGTACTTCATACAAGATCCTCCGTTGGTTCTAAGGTACCACCATAGTTGAAAAGCACAGCTTTAGAAGATGTAGATAACCAGGATAATATAACTTCAGGTACCCCATGCCTTCAAAAGGGCAGTTACCGCAAAAAGTCCTCCAGGCATCACTCTGCTACATAAAGACAAATTCCTTGAGGCATTCATTAGCTCTGGCAGTAGTAGAAGTAATATACCTCTCCAGAGGCCATAAATAAATCTTGTCAAGTTGTAAAACTATGTAATAATATGAGAAAGAGTTAAAAAATGCCAAACTGGAATAATTGGTGGGGCAATCCTGGCACCAACATATTATTGCAATAAACTGGAAATATGGTACCAGTTATTTGGGATTTTTCAACAGTTTTATATTAGCTACTAAAATGGAAATGGACGCACTTGCACCCAAATTAATAGCACCCTTAAGGGGCAAGAAAATCTCTTCTCAGCTCATTGGGACCCATTATCACTGAGGATTTCTGTGATGTAAATTATACTTTATTCTCAGAAAGCCACCATCCCTGAAGCCTACCAGCTTATCCCACTGAGAGTCAAATAAACTGGGAGTCACAATCTGTTCAAATTCCATAACTGAATAATGAAGGTATAGAACTTTGATCTTAGAGTAAGTGACTTACTATCTAATTTACTTTATTACTTCCATATCTCTCTCTCTCTCTATATATATATATATATAGTGTTACTCAATAACAATGCAAGGTGAACAGTTAGCACAAATAAATACTGCTAGGTGAGGCTAGATTCTCATACAGGGTCTTCAAACTAAATAGATACCTGACTCTATACAAAAAAATCTCTTTTGGTCTCTTTTTTCTCAATTGTAAGCCATAAATAAGAGTAGGTAATTGCTATGGTCCCTTCTATTTCAAAACAAAACTTCTGTGACAAAACAAAACTTCACTTCCTTAGAAATGACCTTTGTGAAGTATGGGTACCTGGTAGATCTAAAAACCCAAGGAATCCACACACCTACAGTCTATTAATCTATGACAAAGGAGGCAAGAATATACAATGGAGAAAAGACAGTCTCTTTAACAAGTAGTGCTAGGAAAACTAGATAGTCACATGTAAAACAATGAGATTACAACATTTCTTCACACCATATCCAAAAATAAACTCAAAATGGTTTAAAGACCTAAATGTGAAACCATGAAACTCCTAGAAGAGAACATAGGCAAAATATTCTCTGACATAAATCGTAGCAGTATTTTCTTAGATCAGTCCCCCAAGGCAAAAGAAATCAAATTAAAAATAAACAAATGGGACCCAATTAAAATTAAAAGCTTGTGCACAGCAAAGGAAACCATCAACAAAATGAAGAGACAGCCTACAGAAGGGAGAAAATATTTGCAAATGATGCAAGCAACAAGGAGTTAATATCCAAAATATGCAAACAGCTCATGCATTCAATATCAAAAACAAATAATCCAATCAAAACATGTGCAGAAGTCTTGAGCAGGCATTTTTCCAAAGAAGACATACAGGTGGTTAGCAGCAACATAAAAAAATGCTCAACATCACTAATTATTATGGAAATGCAAATCAAAACCACAATAAGGTATCACCTCACACCTGTGAGAATGGCCATCATCAAAAAGTCTACAAATAACAAATGCCGGAGAGGGTGTGGAGAAAAGGGAATCCTCGTACACTGTTGGTGGGAATGTAAATTGGTACAGCCGTTGTGGAGAACAGTATGGAGGTTCCTTAAAAAACTAAAAATAGAACTACCATAGGATCTACCAATTCTACTCCTGAGTATATATCTGGAAAAAATGAAAACAGTAATCCTAAAGGATACACACACCTCAGTGTTCACAGCAGCACTATTTACAATAGCCAAGACACAGAAGCAACCCAGTGCCCAACAATAGCTGACTGGATAAAGATGTGGCATATATGTATATAAAGTAATATTACTCAGTCATAAAAAAGAATTAAATTCTGCCATTTGCTGCAACATGGATGGACACAGGAAACATTATGCCTAGTGAAATAAGTCAGACAGAGAAAGACAACTACTCTATGGTATCACTTATGTGTGGAATCTAAAAATAATACAGATGAATGTATATACAAAACAGAAAAAAACTTAAAGATATAGAAAACAAACTTGTGATTACCAAATGGGAAGGGGGAGGGGGACAAATTAGGGGTATGGGATTAACAGATACAAACTACTATATATAAAACAGATAAGCAACAAGGATATGCTGTATAGCATAGAGAATTATACCCATTATCTCGTAACCTATAACGGAATATAATCGGCAAAAATACTGAATCACTATGCTGTACACCTAAAACTAACACAATATTGTAAATAAACTACACTTCAGTGAAAAAATTGAACAGATAAATGACATTTTAAAAAAAAAATCCAAGGTTTGCACAACCATGAATCCAAAGGCCACAGTCCTTCAGCTGTACCTGGGAAATGATGTAATGGTGTAAATTCAGTGAATGCAAATATGATTTAACTTACAGAACTGTGATTTTGCAAACAGATTATTTAGGAACAGTCATTGTAATGTGGGTTCTAACCTTTTGAAGGATATTTTTCTTCAAAAATGTTTCTATTTATATTCAGGAATTGACCAATATGGAAATTTCACTCAGTACCACCTCAGATCACAAATTAGATACTTCTGAAAACTTTATTAACATTTCAAAGCATTAATATTAGAAAAGCCTAATAGGTAATTAAATGGCAGAAGATATATTATATCAAATCTACTCATGAAGATTTCCAGGGTGATCAAGACTCACTTCCAGTGACTTCCCTGGTGGCGTGGTGGTTAAGAATTCGCCTGCCAATGCAGGGGACACGGGTTCGAGCCCTGGTCTGGGAAGATCCCACATGCCGCAAAGCAACTAAGCCCATGCGTCACAACTACTGAGCCTGAGCTCTAGAGCTCGTGAGCCACAACTACTGAGCCTGCGTGCCACAGCTACTGAAGCCCACGTGCCTAGAGCCCGTGCTCCACAACTAGAGAAGCCACTGCAATGAGAAGCCCGCACCCCGCAACGAAGAGTAGCCCCTGCTCACCGCAACTAGAGAGAGCCTGCGCCCAGCAATGAAAACCCAACGCAGCCTAAATAAATAAATAAATAAATAAATTTATTTTTAAAAAAAAAGACTCACTTCCAAACAGAATCAATCAATGGATAAAGGCAATAAGTCATTTCCTCCTATAAAATTAGGCTTCCATCTTTTTAAAGGACTGAAGCTGGACATTGTCAAATGAACAACTAAGATCAATAATAGTCCATCCATAAACAGTAACTCTGGTGGTTTTAAGACCGTAGAGTATGTTTTAAAGAAAGATACACACAAAGCTGTGAATATTTAAGCCATGTCTATAAAGCCTTCAAACAACAGAATTCATAATGGAAACAATGATAGACCTTTAATGATAGACACATTAGCAGTCTCTGTAACAATGTTGTAAATCATTTCTAAATAACAATATTGATAAGACAGGACTTTCAAAATCACTCAGGACACCTCTTTAACAGCTAATTAAAACTAGGGAGTAAAGGCATCTCTTTTATCATTCACAATATTGTAGCTCTGATCATCCCACAGTGAATGATTTTACTTCAGTAATAACCCTGATCCAACATTCAGTCAGCAATTACCATATCAGACTTTATCTACTGGTAACAACTGGTTCGGAAGATATTGCCCTGAATGCATTAATTTCATCATGCTAATAAAGTTCACTGTTATAAAATGCAAAAACATATTAACCTGTCTAATGCAATAGAAGAAACATATATATCTTTCTTGCAAAATGATGATACACCAGCATTTCATTTCTATTTCAAAACTTAAGTGGGTAAAGTATATTAGAGGAACAGAAAGTAACAAGCTATAATCTGCAGTGAACACAATAACATAACTAAGTGCCAACAAATTTTCCTGTGAGTAATTGCACTTTTTGTAACTTATACACATTCTATTACCTTGGCGTTTGCATAACAATGCACGACTGTTCATTTCCAAACACTGAACACTGTAATAGAAGAAGCATATGCATCTTGTCTTTTCCACAGAATTCAGGGAGGCCACTGCTGACTCCAGTTAACTCCCTTAGAGCACCTAGCAAGCATGGACTGATGGAAACATTTAATAAGATGTAGATGTGACTAATGATGACAAGCCAGTAACCCAAGGCCACAATCCCTGGCACAGCGTAAGCAATCTGTGAAGATGTGCAGAATGAAGGAGGGGAGAAGCTCTGCGGTCTTGCTCAGGAGTAATAAGCATTCTGTTTGCGATTCCAGGATCTGTCCTGGATACCCTTTTCCCTTCCACCCTCCTCTTCCCCTGCCTGTCTCACCACATACCATCTCCATTGCTAAGTGAGCAATCCAAAGCAGAGATGCCTCCCTTTCCCCTTATTAGTACCCTCACTCACCTTCACCAACTTCACTGTCCTACATTTACGATGTGACACATGACCACTGTCTGAACTATACTCAGCGTTTGCCTTGCTCTATTTCTTTCTTGCCACCCCAGGTTCCCCACTGGCTTGTTCTTCTTTCAGAATTTTAAATGTGAAGATGTTACAATTGTTAAAATCCCAGTGGAAAAAAATGAATCATGTGATTAAAACTAATACATGTGACATTTGCTCTCCCGTCCCCAAGGACTCATCCACAATTGTCAACTATTTATTAAAGCCACGCCTTCACTTTCTACAGGAGATGGTTTCACTGCTGGTGCTGCCAACCTTGGGAAGCCCAATCATCCTACTAGAAAGAAAACAAAAGAAGTGTCTGTGACTCAATTAACCCCAAAGCCAAATGAACACATTGCCACCTTCCATAATCAGAATAGAGCGGTCAGCCACCCCAGTGTCAGGGGCAGCTGGATGCATCTGCCCGTAAAAAGCCTGAGCCCTGGGCTGCCCTGGTGGTGCAGTGGTTAAGAATCCACCTGCCATGCAAGGGACACGGGTTCGAGCCCTGGTCCGGGAAGATCCCACACGCCACGGAGCAACTAAGCCCGTGTGCCACAGCTACTGAGCCTGCGCTGTAGAGCCCGCGAGCCACAACTACTGAAGCCCGCGAGCCACAACTACTGAAGCCTGCGTGCCTAGAGCCCGTGCTCCGCAACAAAAGAAGCCACCGCAATGAGAAGCCCGGACACCACAATGAAGAGTAGCCCCCGCCCACTGCAACTAGAGAAAGCCCGCGCGCGGCAACGAAGATGCAACACAGCCATAAATAAATAGATAGATAGATAGATAGATAGATAGATAGATAGATAGATAGATAGATAGATAGATAGATAGATAAATAGCCTGAGCCCTGCCCTGGGACCCTGGTCAAAGGAGAGCACTGTCTGAGATAGAAGCCTTCCTGTTCAGCACCTGGAGGTTTATCCACATGGTCCAGGTAAGAGGGCTGAGCTCTCCTGGGAAATGTGGCATTCTCACATACTATGGAGTACGGAGTACTGGCTGGAGGCCTAGAGAACAGGCATGGGAATACAGAGGATTTATAGACTGAAAATGTGCACACAGACAGCAGCACTGAGTTTGCTCAGGAAACATACGTGCTGCGGCCGCATTGTGGGAGGTCGCGGTGGGACCCCCAGAGCTTGGCAAAAACTCTAGTGGGCACCCAGTGTGGATGTGCACAGATCAGAACTGTAAATCTGGTAAAAAACACTCCTTTGTGGTTTTACAAAGACTGTGAAAACATAGGCTCTGACTGCGATGTCTGGAACGAGGGAGGCCATTTGGAAAGCTAACTCTCACATGGGTTGGTTTCTAGGCTTCCAGAGTGTACACAGGACAAGACAGAGCTGGGCTTCCCCCAGAGCCCCGAGAGGCATCCGCGTCCACAAGGCATAACTTCTGGAGAGCGCTGTGCCTCTGAAGGGGAACACACTAATTTGATGGGTTTCTTGTTTGGTCCCAAATGCTAACCAAGACATCTCATGAAAATTTATAGTGAAATCTTTAAAAAAAATTTATCCAGCCAAAATTTTACCATTTCATTAAATTGTATATTCTGTATTGACTGCAGGGTTACATTCAGAAAGCAACAAGTGGGCTAAAGGGAGGAGGAAGCGGTAGAGGTGGAGGAGCCCAGAAGACAACTCAGCAACTGTACTTTGTAATTCAGGACAAAAACCTTTACTTACTCAGTCCCACACGAACTTAGCCTGTGCTCTGGGCTCTCATAGCATTTTCATTCTGGAACCTATTTCCAGAGTTTATGACCACCAAGGTTTTACGGTCCTTCCCAAGAAAGCTTTCTTCACCTACTAATATATATTATGGGTCCTCTTCTCAGAACGGTGGTTCTTGTGAAAGCCAAGTAATTTTTATGTGATACACATGTTGCTTGAATGGGAACTTTTCAGTGGATTTGGGTAAGATTTTTGTTTTGTGTTTTTGGAGTGTGTGTGTGTGTGTGTGTGTGTGTTTGTGTGTGTGTTTGTGTGTGTTTGTGTGTGGGGTGTGTGTGTGTTTGTGTGTGTGTGCGTGTGTGTGTTTGTGTGTGTGAGTGTGTGTGTGTTTGTGTGTGTGTGTTTGTGTGTGTTTGTGTGTGTTTGTGCGTGTGTGTGGGGTGTGTGTTTGTGTGTGTGTGTTTGTGTGTGTGTGTGTGTGTGTGTGAGATGAATCATGAGCACCTTCTAACAGCTCTACCTGTCCATTTTACTTAGTCTGAAGAAAGAGCGAAAAGGAAGAGATAAAAATACTCAAACTGTAATTTTCATTTCAAACAGAGTCCTCTACTGCTTGTCTTGTAGTTTTTTAATAGACTATTGGTCTGAAATTACAGCCCATTAACACTTAATTTGCCCAAACTTAATCCTACAGACATAAGGGAAAAACAGTAAAAATAACAACAAAAAAACTCTCAGGCCAACTGTTCTGTAAATAAAATGGCCAGTCATTTTATTTCCCAATATTTCTCTTCTCAGGTCCATTTCTCCAACCCACCATCATCACGAAGGAATTTTGACAACCCAAGTAAGCAAATGCCATCACTCTGACTTTACTGCTCAGAGGACGTTCATCAACTAATGTAGCGTCCAGGTGCCAGCCAGGAAGAATGACCAAATTCTATAGGTTCTCCCTGTCTCCTGGAAGAGCGTTGGAGTTCATTTTCTAATTGTGTTTTGTCGTTTACATTTGGCCAAACAGCAGCACATAGACACAACGGTGACTACCTTCCCAAACCTGCCTATTTCCAAATAAACACCCTATCTTTAAATGCTCAGATGGCCACTATATAGATTAAACTAACTCTAAACAGTGACACATTTTTTAACAGAGTAGGTATGACTTGAGGCAAGCACAGTAAACCAATGCCTTATCAACTAAGAATTATTTTTACTGCTTTGCTGTGCCTTCTGAGTCATCTCAGTCAGGTTCTCAAAACTATATGCCTCCCAAGGACCATCTTGTGCCTTAACAAACGTACATATATATGTACATATATGTACATACACACACACACTAGAAGGAGACGGAGCAGTAATAACAAAGGCAAGTTTTCCTCACGTTCTTATAATGTACCAGGCACCATACTAATAATTTTTCCATATATGCAATCTCATTTCATCCTTGAAACACCTCTGAGGTGGGTACCGTTATTGTTACTATATCACAGAGATTCAAACTCACATCCTTCTGCCTCTAGCATCTAAGCTCTTAACTGCTGTGGACCAGGGCATAGAAATAGAAGAACTGGCCTTAGCTTTGACCCAAAAGAAAAAAATAATAAGTATGCATATGTCTATCATAAGTATGATACGCATATTTAGACCATATATTTTTAAACTCCCAAAAGTTTTTCCACTTCTCCAGTATAATATACACATAACTTGTGAATTAAAATTTAATTGAGCACATTGCTATTGGCAAATTACAAAATACTGAAAACTTACATCAACTCAGCCTCCGTTCCATTATCAAGAGAGAAGCTGCTTATGCATTCTTTTTTTTTTTTTTTTAGGAAGTGTAGATTGATTGATTGATGATTGATTTTTGGCTGTGTTGGGTCTTCGTTTCTGTGCAAGGGCTTTCTCTAGTTGTGGCAAGTGGGGGCCACTCTTCATCGCGGTGCGCGGGCCTCTCACTATCGCGGCCTCTCTTGTTGCGGAGCACAGGCTCCAGACGCGCAGGCTCAGTAGTTGTGGCTCATGGGCCTAGTTGCTCCAAGGCATGTGGGATCTTCCCAGACTAGGGCTCGAACCCGTGTCCCCTGCATTGGCAGGCAGATTCTCAACCACTGCGCCGCCAGGGAAGCCCTGCTTATGCATTCTTATTCTGGCAATTAAGGACAAGTATGTTTCCTAAAGTGAAGGTTATTTTTACTTTGATAAGTATATTGCTCACTGTCTGATCATAAAGGGCCAGAGCTGGAGACGAATAACGTTAATACTTTGTCCTTCACTTCAGGCATGATGGCTGGACCTCCCTAGCTGTAAATTTACCAATATTTGATGGCCCCAGTGTCAGCAGCAAAATGATGCATAATAAATACAATACATTATGTGCCACTTCTTGATTTGGTGCCGAGTCAGGGAAGGAAACAGTCTACTTCTGAGCGGGCTTTCTGAAATAATACACAGACAGTATGTCCTGGAGAGATCTGAAGAGGAAAACTGCAGCTTGTTTTTCATCCCTCTGTCTGCAAACTAGCCTTTGAAATTGACTGGAGTGACGTGAACCCCGGTACTGCCATCGCTGGGTTGATATCAGGAAAAGCAGAATACACAGGCTTTCATCTAGCCAGGAAAAAGGAAACAGCTTATTTTGAACAGGAAAGAAAAAAGATACTTGATGAAAGCCAGAGAAACAACCTGCCTAAGTCCTTTGACAAAGAAGAGACAAAAAGAATGGGTTTGTGAAATAATGTGCAGACCTAAAAATAATGTTTCAATAGCAGTTTTAATTGTTCCATTTTATCCAGAATGGTTTTTGCAAAGTCGAAAATCTTGCTTTAGAGTAAAAAGAGAAAACACTATTCGAAGGCCTGCATCTATGAAAAAGTATTTCTTCAACACTAAGGAAATGTAAACTATGACGGGGGTGTACATATAGCTTCACCTTCCTCTTCCTGCATCCAGATCAGGGACCTCAGAAGTCACTGAGTCCAACCCTGACATTTCATAGATGACAGGCTTAAAACTGTTAAGAGACTTGCCCAAGGTCATGCTTGGAACGGTATTGTTTTTATTCTCTGAATAGCAAATGGCAGATGGAGAAGAGCAAAAGAGATCATGTTGCAATTTACCCAAAGACTTCCTATAAGAAAAATGGTGATAATTATGGTTCCTAAATTCACTTATCTAGCAAAGCATATTACCAGAAAACCAAGAAACATATCTATTCTATATACAATGTTTCCTAAGGCAAGAATCATTTTCTAAAATTCATATATTCTGCCAGGTATATTTTCTTTATCAGTACCAGTTTAGGGTTGCCCAGTCAGTTGTTTTTTCCAGAAAGGATAGTGAAAAAGCCCAGGAGTTCTTCTCAGGGAGCAAAAACAAAGCTAGACATTTGGGCACCTCTTTCATTTGGCTCTCATGTCAAGTCTACAAGTGCAAAAGCACTTATACATCAGTCAACAAAATTCTTACTGGCAAACCCCAATAGATAGAGCTTGTAGTAGAGAAATGTGGTTATTTTCCAGCTTCTCTGCACTCTACCACCTCAACCCAGGAGCTAAAAAATGACCCTACATGTTTCTAGATTAAACAGGAATGAAAATCCCTGGGTTGTTTGCCCTCTCCCTACCTCACTATCCCAGAACCTAGGCCACATCTTCAAGTTCCAGATGACATTCATCCAGCCCTGGAGACCTGCTTTTCAGTTCACAAGATGGTCCACCCAAGGCCACTCTCCATCTGGAAGGTTCCTTGGAAGGTGGGATAGATTTTAAACATGCCAGAGGCCATACATGCTCCCTTCAATCTTAGACCCTTACCCAGGAAACATTATGGTAGCATTCAAAATGGTAAAAAGACTCCTGACACCCAAGCTTCCCCTAACCTCCTATCATCATAACTTTTCCATAAAACATTAAAGTTCAGGAGGGTAATTTTTTCCCCAAGGCCAAGCTCATTTTGACCTGGTATCCAGGAACTGCCCATCATTATTGACCCAATGACTATCTTTACAAGTGTTATATTCATTCAGTATTTTCCAATACTGAAGAGTTAGTCAATGGTCAAACTGTTCTGCAGCCCCCATTTCCCTTATCTCCTACAGAATCTGAACTGCCATGAGGACTCACACTTAGGAGTGTGGTTCCTGAGACAAACCATATTTATTCTTCTTCCCCCACCATCCTTCTTGATGTTCACTGCATGCAAATAACAAGGTGTGGAAAGGACGTCAATTGGTACCCATTGCCAAGCAATCCAGGGTGTATTTTTATGGACACAGAGGGAGGCATCCCCTTCCCCATTTTCCTTAACGCTGATGGTAGTGGGCACCATGTCATGTGTGTATAAACCTCAGACCTTTGTAAGCACTAGCAGCTGGAGAATACCTCTCTCACCAAACAGCACCGACAACAGGGAGACCCTCTAAAGCAGGGCCAGAGCCTTACCCTCATACGCTGATTCTCCTACACACGACTGATAAAAAACACAAGTAAAATACTGTTTTGCTGCTAACCTCGTTTGAGTCATCCATCATATATTGGGACCCAATTATGTATACGGTACTGGTCAGAACCTATGGACACTTAATGAACAAGGGACAGCCCTGCCCTTGTGGATCTTAATCTAGAGAGGATTTAGACAAACTCACATATGACTAGATATAAATTCATAAGCCAAGATCCAAATTAATATACAAAGGAGATGTGTATAGTGGAATGACTTCTCTTTCTCCTTTTAAATAAGTATTCTAAATGTATGTTATCTCTTTCAAAACACTCACCTACCGTAATGGGAGTAACACATTCCAATCACATTTCTATTGTTCAAAAGTCCTCTTTGTAATTGCTTTCTGAGCAGTTGCATAACAAAGGGGGAAAGTGGGAGTGGGAAAGGGAGGAGTATTTTGTTCCTAACATTGTTTAGAATTGCTCATTTGCGGTGTTAACAAAAAAGGGACTATCTTCGACAGTTCTATTATTTTTAAATTTTCTATAAACAGTACACCTTCTTATTGCCTGCACCCTGGGTGAACTTCCTCCATACCCCCCACTCTCACCTCAGTCTTTGTGTGCCCATACACTTTTCCTTATTATCTAGTAATTCTTTTATAGCCTCCCCAATTAGGTAATTAATTTTTAAAATGAGAATGTGCCAAGCTACCAAAAGACATGAACTTAGCTTCATTCATTTTTATATGACCTGTAATGACTAGCAAATGAAATATTCCTGCACATGGTAGCTGCTCAAGAAAATATTGGTTGTTAAATGCATGTTGAAAGTCAAGGTTATTCCCCAAAGCAATACCCCCTTTCCTTTCTCCTGCACAGCACAAGAAAGGAGACTGACAAGAAGAAATGTTTCCTTAGTGATTCTCAAGAAAGGCAAAGTTGTCAACATTTTCTCTTATCAAGGATATTCTCTAAGCAAAAAAAAAAAAGTAGAGAGAGCAGCTTCCACAACGTAGAACTAAATGTGAAGATAATGGTCAGCAGGTCTCTGGGAGCCACCCGTGTTCCCACTCTGAACAAGCTCTTGGCAGGGACACACCTGCCAGGGAAAGAGAGTGAACCTCATTGTGCTAGGAGACAATACACAGCTACAGCGTTCCATACTCCACTTAATCCCAGAGATAAATTCACAAGTTGTCCTAAACGTATCACTCTTCTGGGGATACAGACTCTACTGTGTCTGTTGTTTGATGTACCACAAATAATTCATATCTTGGGCTTCCGTGGTGGCTCAGTGGTTAAGAATCAGCCTGCCAATGCAGGGGACACGGGTTCGGAGCCTGATCCGGGAAGATCCCACATGCCATGGAGCAACTAAGCCCGTGTGCCACAACTACTGAGCCTGCGCTCCAGAGCCCGTGAGCCACAGCTACTGAGCCCATGCACCACGACTACTGAAGCCCACGCACCTAGAGCCCGTGCTCCGCAACAAGAGAAGCCACCGCAATGAGAAGCCCGCGCACCGCAAGAGTAGCCCCTGCTCGCCGCAACTAAAGCCCGTGTGCAGCAATGAAGACCCAATACAGCCAAAAATAAATTAATTAATTAATTAAAATAATAATAATCATAATTCATATCTTTCCTTTCTCCCCCTCTCCCTCCCTCCTTCCTTCTCTTTCTCTCTCTCTCACACACACACACACACAAATATATATGCAACCTTCTATCTTTAAAAGGTTACTTTTGAGTCTTCTTTAAACTTTCCACGCAGGGCACGGGAGGTCACCACACAGACCGTTTCTTCACAAGGGCACGACGATTTCCTCCGTGATGAGGGATTCCTCCTGTCACTGCTCCTCCCCAGAAGCCTTCCTAAGCCTTTTTTTTTTTAAGCGCATGAGCTATGCTTTTAATTGGGCATTTCATTAGAGAAGAATGAGGCATAAAGGAAAACAAAATGAGCTGTAGTCATTTGTATTAAGGAGATCGTGTCAGTCATCAGCATCTGAACCCTGCTGAAGTACAGCTTCAATTTCCCCTCTCAACCATGGGTAAAGTAATGTTGACAACACATATTTCTCTCTGTCAAAACATTTCACTTACTCCGCAATCTGCAGACATTTTGAGAGTCGTATCACCAACGAGCAGTGCCACAGCGCTCTACCCATTATTTTAAAATCATAATGGCACGTGCTTCATGAGAGGGGCACAGCGAAGGCCAAGATCCAAATTGAAGAGAAAAACGCTAACAGAGTCGGCGAGCAATGAGGGCACTGTAAATACTGGGCCTCGTTACTGAGCCACAGAGAAAGAGGGGCCATCTGCGCCCCATTTCACCTGGAGCGCTTGGCCCCATTGCCCTTGGAGTTCAGTCTCCCGCGGGGTCGCGCAGGGAATTCTGTGAGCTCTGGGCTCAGCTGAAGTTGCAGGCTTTGGCTCACGTTTGAGAAATGGATTTCATACGACTGGACCTAATTAAATGATTCTCTGGAGCTGGGAGTGGGGAGAGGAAAAGTAAAGTGATCACTGATTAAAGAATTGTATTCAAGCTCCGGTGAAAGACCATCCTGGTGTGTGTCCCTGACGCAGGAAAGGAAAATAACAAGGGACTGAAAGTAGACATACACCGACAAAACCACTTATGGCTCCCACAGAAAGGTGCTGACTGTGGTGTAATCTCCTCAAAATGGCTCATTTTCAGTGAGGGGTATTCAAAAGAGATAATGTCCAAGGAAATGGAAATGTTCTGCCCAGATAACGGCCTTGGGCTGCAAGACAGATACTGCAAGGCCTCAAGGCCACAGCTTTGGCGGAAAACAAATAATGAAGCGAAGCTGGGGCACTTATTGTCTAGGCCGGAAAACATTTACCAGTTACGAGGTTCAGATTCATGGCTATGACTGTTAAAGCTAATGGGAGAAATACACTCCAAAAGCGGCAAATAGAGTCAATAAAGTGCCCTCCAAGCAATGAGCAGCGTTACCAATGGGCGGCCACATTTGTCCCCGGCTCTCAGGGGAGAAGGCGCTTTACCAATTATTGCCAACTGGTTGGGTTAGTGAAATTGCTCAGCCCTGCTACCATTCACCTCTAGCCTATCTTTCAATATATCTTACTGAGTTTTGCTAAACTTATTTTCATCCATTTATAAAAGGTCAGCTAGGTTGTGTGTTGACTTGACAGTAGGAAGTGCTTTTGCTATAATCCCTGATGATATTCGTCTGGCTGGGTTTCACAGAAAGTATGCAGTTTATCTTTCTTATAAAATGTCTTGATTTGTCAAGTTGGTACCAGCTGTTATCACTTTGATAGAGATCGCTCCATAATTTCAAAATGTCTTATTCTTTCTAAAATTATCCTGATGCTCAAAAGTGTCTGGAGCTCTGAAATGTGCTTCTTGCTTCTGTCTCTGATATGGATGGTTAATTAACTTCCCCCATCTTGCTGTTAAGCTGTGCTACAAGCCAGGTATCCAGCTTTACCACAGCATTTGCCTTCCACCATGTTCCTACAGACACAAATAGGTATGGCCAAGGGGATAACTTTATGTTTTTCTTTTTTATTCTCTCATGAAGAGGAACAATTGGGTAGAAACTACTTGGTGGGGTAGAAAGTGACAGCCACTCAAAGTCCACTCGTATGGTTTGAGGTAATGCAGATATTTGATGGCAAAAGCAAAGTCGGTTGAGGGAGAACAGTAAAAAGGGAGACAACAAATATATCAAAAGTAATCGATAAATATTTCATAAAAGAATACATAAAGAGGGCTTCCCTGGTGGCGCAGTGGTTGAGAATCTGCCTGCCAGTGCAGGGGACACGGGTTCGAGCCCTGGTCTGGGAAGATCCCACATGCCGCGGAGCAACGAAGCCCGTGCGCCACAACTGCTGAGCCTGCGCGTCTGGAGCCTGTGCTCCGCAACAAGAGAGGCCGCGATAGTGAGAGGCCCGCGCACCGCGATGAAGAGTGGCCCCCGCTTGCCAGAACTAGAGAAAGCCCTCGCACAGAAACGAAGACCCAACACAGCCAAAAATAAATAAATAAATAACTATGCCCTACGACAAAAAAAAAAAAAAAGAATACATAAAGAACCTCTAGCCTCACCCTTCCCAAAAAGCACATATCTGCCGCTACAATCCTAAGAAGCATTTTAATTCTTAATTCTTAATATGCAAGTAATCCTGGTGAAAACCCACCTTTAATATTGTTCAAATTGCCCAGTCACAACCACTTTGTCATGAGAGAGTGCCAAGGTCAAAGTGTTCACAGTCACAGCCTTCACCCCCTTTGCTTCCCAGAGCTGGAGACCCAAGTTTTAGGAGACGAAGTCAACCTGGCATTAAAAAGAGTTAAATTCTCCAGAGGGAATCCCATCTACACCACAGTGGAGTGCCCTAGATGTTCAAGAGAGGCAGACAATGAGACTGTCACAGAGAAGAAAGTAATGAGGGGTGGTCACCTGTGCAGCGCCATTGAGCTTGTCTCCCGGGGTTGAGGACACTTCTGTTTCTGCGTGTCCTAGATCCTTGTCTAGAACAGAACAAAGTATCTCTAGAATGAGCGTCCTATTATCCTCTGGTTTACTCTGACTCTACTTAAAATGTTTAAATAAAATGGTGGGAGGAAAGGTGCAAGTGACAACAACAGATGGAGAGAGGGCTTGGTCCAGGAAACAGTAAATAGGTCCGGAGCTTTGAAATGCAGACGGTTCATTGTACAGGTTCAAATTTTTTTATATCACATTAGGACCTCTGCCTATGCCAACGAACTTACTAAAAAATCACATTTCTGTTGTAGAGACATAAAATTGCAGACATGTAAATAGGTTTGGACTAAGCTGTACTGGGTCCCCAGTTTAAAGGTCACTGAGTACTTCAAACTTGCCTCTGCCTGACTTGCTCTCCTCTTTTCAATTTATCTGGATAATGTGGGATGACATCTGCATTTCATCTCCTCACAGAAAATTTTACACTCAGCCCCAGTGAGTGGCCATGGCTAGCATTTTCTCACCATATTGATTCAGCAAGTTGATAGCGTTTGGCTGTCCACCTCAGTCATGGGGAAGACACCTGCAGTGTGAGCAGTGTCCCTGATGCCTGGACATCTATATACCAGTGCATGTTTAGGGAGCAAGAGATCAACAGATGGCCAAGAGCAAACACTTCCCAAATGAGGGTAACACGCTTGCTTTTTCTCCATGCCCTCACAGTCATCTAAACCTAGGTCAAGCCCTCTGCACATCAAAGGCATATTTCTCTGGGTAGTGACTGACAGACCCAATAAAATCCTCCTTCTTAGGATGTCTGAATGTGAGAAACCAAGACCCACAGAGAAGCAGCAGAAGCAATGAGACCATAGAGACCACCAGTAAACAGAGGCCCCAGGGTCAGGAATATTAGAAGAAAGAGATGGCCGTCAACAGCCTCAGAAGGAGAGTCACAGTGAACACAGCAGAGAGGAGGAACACAAAGGCAAGCCGCTTGGGCAAAGAGAGTGGGCTCCTCTGCTTCTGCTGTACCTGAGCACTGCTCCGTTTCTCTCTGAGGCCTTCCTGGAGGGTAACTGAGGTGGCTTTTCCTTCTCCCTGCTCCTTACATCCTAACAAACTCAGGGACCTCCCCCTTCAGTGCAGGAGCAATGTGACCGCTGCTCACAGGATTGGGGAACTCTTTGGGGACAACTTCAAAGCCTGAAAAAGTTTCCCTTGAATGTCCATAAAGTGAAGTGAAATATTTTATCTCTGAGGAAAAGTGTGAGCTTTGAAAATTGGGAAAAAGTAATTCAGCATCAAATTTGTGGAAGAAGGTAGAAGATCTAACTGAAGACTCTTAAAAAAAAAAAAAAAAAAAAAAAAATATATATATATATATATATATATATATGTATGTGTGTGTGTTTATATATATTTATATATCCTAAAGACATGATTCTGTAAACAACCAGATAGTAAATATTTTAGGCTTTGAGGGCCATATGGTCTCTGTCAAAACTACTCAACTCTGCCATTGTAGCATGAAAGTAGCCACTGACAGTACATAAATGAATAAACTTTGCTGTGTTCCAATAAACCATTATTTATGAACACCGAAATTTGAACTTCATACAAGTTTCATGTGTCACAATATATTATTCTTGTTTTGATTTTTTTCAACCATTTAAAAATGTAAGAACCATTCTTAGCTCTGGGGCCATGCCAAAAAGGCAGCAGGCTAGATTTGACTGGCTGGCCATATTTTTCTGACCCCTGTTCTATAGAAATGAAAGTGATAATGACTGCACCTGTGTGTGTGTGTATGTGCGGTGTGTGAATGTGCACACATGCAAATGTGTTAAAAATGGCTCCAAAGACAATTCCAAAGCAGTTTCTAAAAGTTCAGCAGGAGTGATCTCATTGAAAACAGACAGTAGCTTCCCCAGGTGATTATACTGAAGTGCAAAATACTTAACAATACACAAGCTCCTTGGGTGCAGAGACTCAGAGACTATGTCTTATGCATTTTAGTTTCCCTCACTTGCCTTACAAACAGTCCACATCCAATTTATTTTTTGTCAATTGAATGAGTTTTAATGAGTTTGTTAAAAGCCATCTCATTACATGACAGCCATCCCTGGAATACTAACTAATGATTCAAAGATTCTTGAACAATTTAGATCAATATTCCTTTAACAGAGTATTAAAATATTATCCATCATTAGCATCTGATTTATTCATTAGCAATTTCAATCTGGAAAACTGTAACCTGCTTTTAAAAATATCCTCTTTTGGAAAACCAAAGCCATTCTTTTCTATTCCTTACCATGCTATCAAAATTCTATTTGACAATAGAAATACACTATTCAAACTTCAAGCGTCCAATCAGCTATACAGCCCAGACTTAAGATGGAGTAAGTCAAAAGTTAGGTTGGTTTTTGACTCAACAACACTCTTTCTACAGATTTTTAGGGTGACCCTCACTTAAAGTTGGAACTACAGATAGCATCAGAAATTATATAAAGCATCTCAGTGTCTCAGACGGGTAAGTCCAACACCTGAAACGCAAAAGGGAAGGAAAATTTTGTGGGTGCTTTTTTTAATTTTCAGGAATTTCACCTTTATTCTCAACTCGGGCAGGGCACACCTTAGAACATTTTCTACAAAACATTCTGGAAGATAAGCTGAACTCATCAAAATGTCACTGAGTCCTCTCACTTCCTCTCTTCTTCCTCTGTCACTCTCCCTCCTTCCCTCGCCCTCCCCTCTGTTCACGAACACGCACATGAGTATATACTTTCTTCCCAGGATGACCAACCTATTATGAAGCTTTCTCAGAAAATCTCTTCAAACCCAGTTTTCCTTCACTAAAGCCCAACTGAGAGAGACCAGCCCCCAGGAGTGACCAGGATTATCATGAGGCCATAAAACAGAAACAAGAGCGAGCGCCTCCTCAGAGCCCCTGTGAGCATTCCCACAGGCCCCCCCCCTCACTGAGCCACACTCAGCATGGGGAGGGGGCAGTTTTACGTGAAGAGGACCATCCTTAGCTAGTCACCCAGTGTCAAGTCTGAAACCAACTGAAAGCTAGAAATAGTGCCATGTCAGCGTCCCACAGAGCTGTCAGGCTGCCACCGCAGACCACCGTGCCGCACCAGGAATCTCAAAAAACAACCCGGCGTGGAACATGTAAGCGTGGCCCCGGACAAATGATCAGCCAGCTTTACCCCATCAGGGAGGGCCAGGAGCCAGTCTGCAGTGACTGGATCCCGCTGGGCAGAGGCTGGGCGGCAGCCATGCGTCTCCTAAGGCCAGCCTGCTACAGGCCAGTCTCCACGTGGCAGCCCCGGTAATGTCTTCAAACCCGACATCAGACCACCTCACTCCCCTTGTCAAAATCCCCCAATGGCTTTCCATTACGCGTCAGGTTAAAATCCAAATTTGTCATCAGGGGTAAGCTGGACTCTTCTCCATGCCCTGGGACGATCACCCTTAGGCCTGTATCAGTGGGCTCCCCTGGCCTCCTGCTTGTGGTTGGGTTGACCAGTGGGAGGCACCTATGGGAACTCCGGAACTTGGAGGGGAATGAAGGCCTGGCTTTCTCCCAGCTCCCTCCCTGCTGGGTCACTGTGATTTGGCCGTGTCCCTCCAGAGTCAGGAGCTGCCCTCTCCCCTTGCCCACCTCCCTTCGCCGGCCCTGGGGTACTGCGCTAAGCTGGTTGCTTTTCCGAAGCCCGGCCCACATCAAAACTCTCTCCACATAACCCAGCTGAATTATGCCTTTGGTTACCTCCCAGAACTCAGGCTGATCCCTATGGCCTATAATATGCCCTAAATGACCTCACCTCTGGCTCCCAACCCAGCTTCATGGTATTAAACTCACCCTCACTCACTACCCCACCAGTCACTCAGGCCTGCTCTCTGGTCCTTACACATTCCAAGCCGGTCCCTATGTCTGGACCTCCGTCTTCACCTAAACTACCCCACACCTGCTACCACCACCATTTACACGGCCCAGAGCCTTCCCACCTTTCATGGCTGGTTCAAACATTCCCTCCTCAGGCCTTCCCTTACCACCCACCCTGTCAATCTCTACAACGTCATGCACAAAGCGCTATCTAACCTGTCCTTGTTTACTTGTTTGCTATTTAGTTTCTGTCTTTCTCCTCTTGCTCTCCAAGACAGCAAGGATCTTGTCTATCTTGTTCATCCCTTTAAACCCTGAACCCAGAACCCTTCCTGACACATAGACATGACGATGCAAAATCATTCTCTGTTGAATTAATAACATCTAATATGTTCAATCAACCATGTGAGGACTGGACTATAACCAGAGAGATGCCAAGTAGAAGAACATCATTAAACCTATCCTGGAAACTTCAGTCTTTCAAGAGTAGCAGATTATTATTTTAATTATCAGTGATTTTTTTTTGATCAATAAGTACTTCAGTGGATAAATGCCAGTCATTGGGAAAACAACAGTAAGCAAGACAGAGCTTATAGAAACTTAGGAAGAGAGAGAATTGAATAAGGAATCGGGGATATAACGACTCCCCTTGGGAAGTACAGGGTGATAAGGAGCACATAGGAAGAGTAGCTCATCTCACCTGGAGAGGGTTCATGGGGAATCAAAATGCAGAGACTCATAGGCTGAACTGAGCCGACAGACCACAGATACTCTCAGTGGGCAGAGTGGCTGAGGAAACCAAAGCTTTGAAGACAAATCCTCTACCGTATGTAGTAAGACAGGCTATAAACATCTCCACCTACACACATACCACCCAGACCTCACCTGGGCCCTCCACACCTGCGAGCCGCATATTTATTAGGGCAGAATTTCCTTTCTGTATCATCTCTTTCTCATTCATATGTCTCATCTCCAACTCTTGTCTCTCTTTTAGAACAGGAGTCAGGTTTTATCTCTCTCACCACATGCCATAAAACCCAGCACAGGGAAAGAGGCAAAATAGTCTTCCTAATCCACCTCCACCCAAAATAACATTTGAGAACAACAAAAGGTACATTAAACAGAGCCAATTATACACACAGCCTTGATATCTTATCTAGGAGTAATGAGTTGAATCTGATTATACAATTCTTTTTTAAGAATTAATAGAAATAGTATAATATTGTATTGAAGTATTAAATACATAGAAACAACAAGGCCAGGATCTATTTTTAACTCTAAAAGAAAGTATTTTAGCTCTCTTTCTTTGAATTTGCATGAAGTTCTGGTCAATTTACTGGCAGTGAGAGGCAGGATGGCAAATGTGCTAAAACCTTGGTGTATCTTCAGATGCCACGGCCAGACCCTGCTGGTCAGACCACCTCAGCCATCAAGACTTGTTTGTGACATCACAAAGCCGGACGCATAGTAAGATGACCCACAGATCCTCACTGACTGGCCATCAACAGAAGTCAGAAAACTATAGAATTGTAGCTCATGTGGGCCTCCTTCCAACATTTATAAGTGAAGCAGTTAAAGGCCTGTCATGTTAAATGACTTGCCAAGGTCACACAGGCTTGAGTGGTAGAAGGGAAACTAGAGTCACTAGGTTAACCTGGTGACTCTTTTGAGAGAAGAGCTCAGTTATTTGGTCACTGGAAAGCTCTGCTGAGCTGGGAAGACAATCTCTCATCACTCATAGCTTTCCTCTAAAATCTGCAGCCACACGCCTGAGGTAAATTGGCTTAACAGAGCTTCTTCAGGCATGGTTGTCACCTTGCCTGAATAGCATGAGGTGATTCTCAGAAAAGGAAAACAAATGAGGAGTTTCTGGCTCGGTGCTGAGGAAAGTTGAAACCCATTCAACCCTCAGCTTTTCAACATTGCTAGTGTAGCCTTTTAACCATGATTGCTTCAACAAGCATTGCTGAACTGCATTAAGTCGGGATCAATCCAATGCACAGTTCTGAGCCTACAAATGTGTGTTTCAGTGGATTTCAGACATGACTCACTAAATCAATCTTTCTTCCTCTAAAAAGTACAGCTTAAAAAAAGGGGGGGTCAGTCTTTTACTGGATCACACCCACAATCTGAGCCAAAAACGGATTCTCCTTTTCTATAAGCCACCTTCTCAATTTCACCCCGTATTGTCCTTTCTGTATTTCAGCAAGAGCCCCTGCAACAACAGTGGAAAGGGAAATTCATCTTCCACCCTGGCTGTGGCTTTGACTATGACCCCTGACCCACCACCGATTCTTCCTGCAATCCTTACTGCTGTATCCGAAGAACACTTCGGGCAATGACTGGAAGAGAGATTTGAGAGTGAGGAGAGGAAAATGGGGTTAAAGTGGAAGGCAGAACAGAAGTAATGTTTGTAGAAGTTAGCCTTGGAAACACTAATGGAAACAGAGGCCAAGCACACCGAAAACTTGAGCCTGCATTCCACTAAACTAGGAAGAAAGAGGCCCGATGTGGGTGAGGGAGCCCGGTCAGAACTGCCCTGCATCACACACTGATCACTCTATGGTGACATTGTCACGGGGAGGGGTGCAGCTAAAGCACCCCTAAAGTGCATGGAAGTTGCACCTTTCCTAAGACTGGCTAAGCATAGATTATTAAAAGATTACCTAGGACTCTATCTAAAGCAACCCAGCTACGCTGCATTGGTATACCAGGAATTAGACAGGAACAGCTGTAGTTGTTTAATGGAACAAGCCACACCCCATAGGGCACAAGCAGAAAACAACTGAATCTTTCATTTACTACCCATTCAAACCTCATCAGCAGACTCATTCTTCCCTGCCTCTTGGATGAAATCTCTGGCAGATCCCTTACTTTTTTTCAGGTTTGTTTTAGGCACAAAACAGTTTCATTTTGGAAATAATTGCCCAGTCAAACATGAAAATCAAAACCTCGAGCTCTTATCTAATTTAGAGTCCCTTTCCTTCTCCAACATCTTACTGTTTTTAGGCCTAGAAACCAGGGAGGGAAACAGGCCTATCGGGCTGCCACTCTTTTCCCCAGCTTTGTTCTTTCAGTCCTCCTGCCTCAGCCATAGCCAAGGCGTTTGATCCTCCAGGACTGGATCCAAGGGAGAAGGCAGTAGGGGAAAAGGCAGTCTTAGCATGGTTGGTTCTTCCGTGATCTGACATTTGGCAAATGCTGACCCAGCTCTTTGGGTCATGAGGCCCTTGGAGGGTAACATGGAGACCCCCTCTGGTGGTGACCTCTAGCCGAGGCTCCCTGGATGTGGGTGATGCCTCCTCCAGCAGGTTGGTTCCAACCCTCTCACCTCCTGGATCCCCAGCAGATGCCCCATATAGACTCCCCCGTGTTGTCACATGCATGTGGGCTTCTTGGGCTGAGCCCAGGTCAGCTCCCCTCCACCACCATCATTACAGAGCCGCACGCTCCACAGGGGAACAGGTGCTGTTTTTGGGTCCTGCTATTGAAGGAGGGAGAAATGGCTTCTCGTGTAGCTTTGTGTGTATGTCATTGCAGCCAGGCACACAGCTCCAGGCACGTCCTCAGAAATGTGTCAGACATCAGAAGTGTGTCCCTTATGCCCCTACAAACTCCGCAGGAGAATTTTAAATTCTGCAGATGGACTTCCTAAAGCCCTTCTCTCTCAGCTTGAGGATGGGGGGAGAGGAAGCCGCAGCTCTCCGACAAGCTTTTTCCTAAGGCATTCCCTCCTTTTCTGCCCCAGTCTCTTAGGTACCCTCCAGGTAAAGTTACAGAACTGATTTGGGGCCACCTCTTATGCCAGTCCTGTACAGAGCTGGCACTCACTTTGAAATATGGGTTCTATTGTTTTGTTCTCAGGCTTTAAGTCCTCAGCAAAATGAGAGGAAAAAAAATCCCATTCTGACAACTGATTACACAATCATGGTACTGCCCTGATGTCAAATGGATCCCTTACTTGAGCCAAGGTGGCAGTGAAAAGGAGAAATCTTATATAAGCAATCCCCTCTAATTACATATGAAAGTTCTTGCTTTTGAAAGGGTTCCAGGACCTACTGTTTTAGACTGTACCATTACAGATGTTACAGGATAGCATTGGGTGCCTAATGGAATCTAATGGGATTTTTTTCCCTGTTTCCACAGCTTTAATTGCTAAGGACCAGAGCTGTGAACAAAGGCACTAAGCAACTCACATTCTCAGTGCAGGAACTTCCAATAGACACAGCCAGTCCCATGTCACCTTGCCTCACCTTTCTCTCTCTCTCTCTCTGTCTCTCTCTCTCTCACACACACACACATACACACACACACACACACACACATACACACACACACATACAGAACCTGCTAAAACAACTTACCACAAACTTGGTGCCTTCAAACACACACATGTATTCTCTTACAGTTCTGGAGGCCAGAAGCCCAATACCATTTTTGCTGGGCCAAAATCAAAGTGTTGGCAAGGCTGCACTCCTTCTAGAGGCAGGGGAGAATCTGGTTTCCTGCCTTGTCTACCTTTGAGAGCTTCAATCCTTGGCTTATGGTACCTTCTTCTATCTTTAAGACTAGAAAAATTATCTTACTTCAGTCATCACATCACCTCTATCTCTCCAGTCAAATCTTCCTCTGTTCCCCCTTAAATGAACATTTGTGATTACACTTAGGTCCCACGTGGATAATCCCAATAATCTCCCCATCTCATGATCCTAAACTTAATCACATCTTCAAAGTCCCTTTCACCATATAAGGGCTACAAGAATTCAAGTATAGGCTCCTGAGATTAGGACCTGGTTATCTGTGGGGACATTATTCAGCCTTCCATAAGGAATAATAGTGTTCATGGAAAGAGAAATTCCTCTTCCTGGCACTTGCCCCAAAGCCAAGTAAGAGAGACCTCCATAAAATCAGGCATTGTAGAAGACACTGTCAACTGTCTCACCCCACAACCAAGCCCAAACCACTGCTCATCTGCCTGTTCAACTATAAAGGTTACAAAACTAAACACTCATTATGCCAGCTCCCTCTGTAGCTAGAGATAGCATTTTGCTCAACTCAGGACTTGAGCGCTCTTACTATATATTATCCAAAAATTAGAACCAGAAAAACACAAGCAAGACGACTGCCCTAGGTATTAAGAGTCATTAGAAGGAGGGTGTCATTCAGATGCTCTTCCTATTCATGGATTACCAAAGCGGGATCACAAGGATTCAAGGACATGATTGCAAAGGCAGAATGGACACCAAAGAACGATAAGTAAAAAATTTAATTTTGGCCGTTACCATAGCACCCCGTTACTGGCCCCTTTTTGTAAGATTTATCTGCAACTCTAGGAGTATTTTCTCCCCTGACATCCTGAACAGAGGCACACTGGGGAAGTCAGTGAGCATTACAGAGGGTCCATGGGTTGGAGGGAAAATACAAACCGCAACGGGCAGGGGCTTTCAAAGCTGGGCAGTTGAAGGGATCGGGGGCAGGAAGAGAAGAATGAGCAGAGGCTATAGTGGGGAAGCGCATGACACGGGAACTACCTGGAAAAGAGGGAGACCTGACTGGTAGGGAAGAAACCCATTTGACATCAGGAGAAATAAGCTTGGACAGATAGGGAGGGCCAGATGAAAACAAGCAGTAAATTATAGCAAACTTTTCTTCAGAGAAGTAAGACAGTCTGACATTTTGGGCATTTCTCATGTGGTCCTTGGGATTGCTGACATTTTGCTATGAGTCCAAAAAGATGGCCAGGACTGGTGTGACTTCCCGAGTGCTGTGGAAAAACTCCCATGACTCCAGGCCAACACATAGAATTTCCAGGAACAGCAGAGTATGATTACTTTGCAGTGGGTTCAGAGAAATTTGAAACTATCTCACAACCAACCTCTGGAATGACATGATCCAAACACTCCTGGTTTTTAATATTGCAAAACATTCCTTTCTGTATAGAGGGAGTTAACTCGGCATACACTCACCTCATCTGACTCCTGTTGCTTGGAAGGGCAAGAGTGCTTCAGGTGGGGAAATAAAGATGCTACTAATAGCAAGTGCCTGTGGAGGAGTGGCCTGGAGGGGGCCTCACCTGATTTATCTTCAATAATAGCTTCTAGGAGAAGAGAGACTACAGTGAGAATGAACTGCATCGTAGGTAATGTTTTGCTTCAAAGGACGCTTTGCCTCATTTTCCTGCTGCTAATACATGCTGCAAATGAGAAAGTACCCAGCTGACAACTTTCCTCCTGATTTATAGGAAAGGTCATTTCATCCCAAGTAAGCATTTTGCTCACCCATCCTCACCACCCCTTCCCCTACTCCCTTTATGTTTTCTCAGGGTACCTCGAGATTCTGATCTGTATGTATGGCAGGAGCAACGGAAATGTTCTAATGACTATTGCTCAAAGTGGTCTGTTGGCATGAACATGCAAAATTGGAGGGGAATAATTCAGGTCATATATTTATGACTCAATTACTTTGAACATAAATATGATGACACTATATATTTGTCATGTATGTAGCTAGAATATTCATGGAATTAAAGAGTAAATATACTTGGATCAATGATATTTGCATCTAATATTTATGGCCTTGCCAAAAAAAGAGCCTGGATTCTGCAAAATATATACAACAATATTAGGGGAATATAACCCATTTTTCCCTTACTTGTTAACTTCAGAATTTTAAACTATTTTCACATAATTTTGGATCAAGTTAAAAACCTGCATAGAATTATTATATATAATTACTGTATTTTATAAAGTATACCCCTTTAAATGTAAATAATGACCTATTTCTCCTTCCGAGTATTTAATGACATCATTTGCAATTACCAGAGACCCCCAAGGATAGAAAATAACAGAGTCTCAAAACAATTATCTTCCTTAGAGGCAGAATCCAAAAAAAAAATCACCACCACCAGAGATATCAGAAAATAAATGAACAGTTTCTACAGAGATATTTACATCTCCTCAATAAAGGTGCATCATCAGGAAGCCAGAGCATAAATAAATGCAGAGGAAAAACCCTTGCACTTGCCCTCAAAAAATTTTGCTGAAGTGTCCAGAACTGCACCACTCTATAACAATTTCTATATTAAAATAGTATATCACACCTGCCAAAACACCAAGGTGAAAGCAGAAGGTCACTGGCGATCTTTGCTGTTGTGTAATCTTTTGCCCAGTAACAAAGTTATCAAGAAGTGGATCCTGTGATTGAGACCTCGCAGGAGTCTGGCATGGTGGTCCAGCATGTGCACCTGTCAAGTCTCAAGGAGGGACACCAGACCAGCCCAGGAAACTAGAAAAGGGCAGGTTAAACCAAAGTTTGCCACCAAACCTCAATAAAGCCCCAGACTCTCTGCAGCTCAGCCCAGCACTATTATTATGCCTTTTCCAGTTCTAAAGGCTTATTTTCAATTCAAATGGCTATTCTCAAAATTAAACTGAGCTCATTTTGAAAGCCAAATTTCATGACACACTGCATTCCAAGACAATACTTCACCCTGTACAAATGTGTTCCTTCTCCTGTGTTCCCTTGATCCAATTCCATCAAAGCGGTTCAGTTGTGCAATTCTATAAAACCATTATTTGTCTTACATTTGACATATCCACTTGGCTTGTATATTAGCTAACCTGGGGGAAAGAAACCTTCCCCGAAGGTATTCCTGCCTGCTATAATAAATCGTTTCAGATTTCCCTTTGATATCGCTCTGATATTGTGTTCATTTGGACCTCAGAATATCTTGTGATTTCTGGAGTCATTTTACCCTTCATAGTAATGCAGTTGCTTTGTATCACAACAAATCTCTATAGATTTCTAAAAATAAGTTCAGTTTAGCATTCACCGAGTTATGCTAATTCCCTAGCACCTGAGAATTTTGGTTGTTCTCCAAGAAATGGTCATCTATCATGTTTAACTTGCTTTTCAGATATTTTCCACGTTAAAAATATATGAGTTTACTCTCCCAGCCATGGCAGAATCGTCATTTTTCTTCAGGTACCTAACTGCCATAGTAAGCATCCCCAGACTGCAGAGTAGACCACAGCATGTTCTGGCATCTCTCTTTCCCAAGTGTGAGCCTGAAAGTGGGGTGATACTTTGCTGAAACACATCCCTGCCACATTTCTCATATTGAATGACAATGGTCTTCAAAGTAGGGTATGGACACTCCTGAGGGTAACACAAAGACATTCTAAGGAGTGTGAGGCTGATGTGTAGATCCTCAGCTCCTCTATGGACATTCCTAAAACTGATTTTCTTGAGACAGACAGCGCCCAAGGTCACACTGGTCCTCACCCCTTTCACAACATACCTTTTGTTGCTTTACAAAAGAAAAGTATACTTGGCAAATCTTGCCTTGGCACAACAAAGGAACAGGATGAATGCTCTTTTAAGCAAGGCATCTTAACAATTTCCCCCAATCCATTTCATTATGGGATGCATTCCCAATAAAAATTCTACTTTTGTGCATAATAACTGATCATAATTTGTAATAAATGCATGTTGTTTGATCCACAATATATGAATAATTGTAATGATACTCAATCTAGAATATTCACACTTTAGAGCCATAAGTTTATAGGAAATGTTTAAAGTTTAAATTTATATAGTTATTTTTGTCCTAGAGAAGTATGATGAGGTTGAAGACTTTCAAACATAACAATATATTACATTAGAATACTTTTCTGTGTAAGAAGTGAAATAGAAATTTGATTGCTAGGACAAGAAGAAATGATGCAAGATTCCCTACTGTTAAAAAAGAGCTTCTTCAGGCATTTTTGAAAAAGATGATAGTGGGAATCAAATTACTATGGAATGTATATTTGTTGGATACATTTAAAAGAGCCATCTGAAAGTTTTGTTTTTAAGATGTAAACATTTACCAAATACGGGAAATTATATTCTTTGGAACATTTGAATATAGAATGAAAAATTTTAAGTGACAACTTAAAAATGTGAAAGGTAGTTAGTACTTAATCTGCAGAGTATTATCACGTAATATCTAGTATCTGAGAGACAGAGACAGAGAGATGGAGACAGAGGAAGAGAGAGACAGAGAGAGAGAGAGAAAAAGAGCTTGCAATCTTCCATTCCTGCAAGATGACTGAAAGACAATCTCTGATATCCACCTAGGGGCTGAAGTATTGTGGCCTTTTAGTCTAGAAAGATTAAATAATCTTACATCAGTATTTTTGTGTCAAATAATCCAATATAAATATAAATAATTTGAAAAAGCTATCTAGTCAGTTTCCACTTATTAGATCCAAGCCAGTAGATCCAATGTAACACAACTCACTGTTGGCTTAGACCCCTGTGGTTTCGACAACACCCATGAGGGTTCCATTCTGAAAGAACAGTGAGCAGGCTAAAGTATAGGGAAAACCAACTGAGACAACAAACTTACAAAGGAGAAATGTGGCTAGGAACTTCTGCACAAAAGGCAATTTAAAGATGTCAAGATAGGATATTTGCTTAAAGGCAAGGAGACAGACTTAAAAGCAACAAAAGAAAAGCAACTTGTTACCTACAAGGGAACCCCCATAAGACTACAAGTAGATTTTTCAGCAGAAACTTTACAGGTCAGAAACAAGTGAGATGATATATTCAAAGTGCTGAAAGAAAAAAACTGCCAACCAAGAATACTATTCACAGCAAAGTCGTCCTTCAGAACTGAAGGAGAGATAGAGTTTTCCAGACAAGCAAAAGCCGAAGGAGTTTATCACCGCTAGATCAGCCTTACAAGAAATACTAAAGGGAGTTCTTCAAGCTGAAATGAAAGCCACTAATAAGCTATTTAGTAACATGAGAACATATGAAAGTATAAAATTCACTGACAAAGGTAAAATATATAGTTAAATTCAGAATACACTATTATTGTTATAGTGGTGGGTAAGTCACTTATAAAGACAAAAGTATTAAGAATCAATATAACTACAATAATTTATTAATGGACACACAACATGAAAAAGACAAAACATCAAAAATACAAAATGTAGGGGAAGTGTAAAAATGTAGACTTTTTGTATGTGAATATATATTCAAAGAAAATGAAATCAAGTATCTCAAAGAGATATTTGCACTCCCGTGCTCACTGCAGCATTATTCACAACAGACAAGACATGGAAACAACCTAGGTATCCACCAAAAGATGAATGGATAAAGATGTGGCAAATATATACAATGGAATATTATTCAGCCACAAAAAAGAGGGAAATCCTGCCATTTGTGACAACATGTATAGACCTTGAGGGCATTATGCTAAGTGAAATAAGCCAAAGACAAATACTGTATGATGTCACTTATTTTTTGGATGTGAAATCCAAAAAAATCAAACTCATAGAAACAAAGTAAAATGGTGATTGCCAGGGGCTGGGGGGTGGGGGAAATGGGGAGATACTGATCACAAGGCACAAACTTTCAGTTTTAAGATGAATATATTCTGGGGATTTAACGTAGAGCATGGTGATTATAGATAACCATAATTACATACTTGAAAGTTGCTAAGAGAGTAAATTTTTAATGTTCTCGCCCCCATCCCACATGGTATGTCACAGGTGGAAGTGTTAGCTAATGCTATGGTGGTAATAATTCTGCAATATATAAGTTCACCAAATCAACACACTGAACACCTTAAATTTACACAATGTTATATGTCAATTACAACTCAATAAAACTTCATACAAAAAAAAAAAGATATGATATCCGCTACTGAGCAGGGATGAATCTGACAGCCTCGCTTCCTTTATTTCTGAACATCTCAGCTTAGTTCGAAGACCCCCATGGAGGAAACCTGAGCATGTTAATTCAAGTACACTGGGCCAGTCCTAGGAGGTTATTCCTCCCTCCCCCGCACTCAGATTCATTTGGGTAAACATTCCATCCTTATCCCCTCTCACTCCTCTTTCTCTTTCCTTTCTCCCTGAGGGTGATCTATGGTCTGTGTGTGGTCTGTTGGCATCAGGAGGAATGGGACATCTTGTCCATAAAAATTCTCTGCCCACCTTGGCCTCTGCTGAGATGGAATTCACCTCATCTGGGTCTCAATATTCCACGCCTCCAGCGTGAAGTGTGCAATCCTGCCATGGCCTCAGATGGCAAGGTCATGATCTCTGAGTCCTTCTCAATCTAAGGTAGAATTGAGCAGACTTGTGTCATCCATCACCAGGGGAACACTGTATATGGCCTAGGCTCATCAGGGACTTACACTTGAAGTGGGGATTGTTTTAACCGTTTTTTTAAATTTCTGTAACTCAATGCTTTAACACCTACAAGATGACTATTAGTTGTTCCCAAATAAACCCTGGCTCCCCCCAAAAACATGTGGAAACTTTAGGTAGCCCCAAACAATATACTCTAACAATCAGAGTGAACATGAATTTCATGGGGGCCGCTTTCAAACTTAGGTGGCCAATCCTGAGACTGTCTCCCCTGTCTTTCCCATTACTTCCTATGGAAACCAGAGCTCTGCTCCCTTTCTCTGCCTCAAGAAGGACCTTGGTGTTCCCCCTGAGTGTCCCTTTGTGGTGTGCTGTGTTCTCTCCAGCGAACTGCAAATCTAACAAAACTGTAAAACTCTCCTTTGTCTTTTTTTTTTTTTAATTTATTTATTTTTTTATTTTTGGCTGTGTTGGGTCTTCGTTTCTGTGCGAGGGCTTTCTCTATTTGTGGCAAGCGGGGGCCACTCTTCATCGCGGTGCGCGGGCCTCTCACTATCGCGGCCTCTCGTTGCGGAGCACAGGCTCCAGACGCGCAGGCTCAGTAGTTGTGGCTCACGGGCTTAGTTGCTCCGCGGCATGTGGGATCTTCCCAGACCAGGGCTCGAACCCGTGTCCCCTGCATTAGCAGGCAGATTCTCAACCACTGTGCCACCAAGGAAGCCCTCCTTTGTCTTTTATTATCTCTTTTATGAGGCAACTGGCCTCACCTTACCTCACCCAAGGAAATACGTTAAAACAGAGACAGGGTCAGCTTTCTCAGGGGCCGTGGCTGTGAGGAGAGCGGATACCTAAAGAAAAGGGAGGTTCTAGTACGAAAGACATGGTGCGGGGAAGGGGAGGGCGATGCTGAGTGGGCACAGCGTCCAGCCCAAGCAGCAGGGAGCTAAGGCAGAGGCCCGTTTAGCATTCCTTAAATGCTGTTAGGAAGACAAAATAAAAGTCTGTCGACTAACATTAAATAGTGAAAAGAAACAGGTAAATTCAGCAAATTGGTTGTTCACTGAATTGTCTTTCAGCAAACTAACCTAGAACAGACATAACTGGTAATAAAGAAGAAATGGAATTTAACGAAGATTTAGTAACTCTTCCTGGGGGATGACCTAACAATTGCAAATGTTGAATGTCATTGTAAACAAGCCTTTTAAAGATCACTTTTACAGGAATACAGTGAGTGGTTAGAGTGTGGCCATCATAAATACATACTCATGGGACAAATGAAAAAAAAAAAAAAAAAAAACCTGTCCTAATGTTACACAAATGGGTTCTAGTGGCTTGGGATAAATTTCCAGTGACAGCATCATGCATGATTCAAAAAGTGCTATATCTCAAACAACTTAGATAGAACTGAAGGTGACAAGCCTCACAGAACTGCATTAGAGAATTCAAAAAGTGGCTTTAGTGATGATGAAGACACGATGTCGAAGATGAATGTGAAGAGCATGGAAAAAATGAAAGTAGAAAAAAGCATGCCTCTAAATTCACATTATTTTATATAATGTGATTTTAAACATGTAGTGCACTGAAATTAAATATAGTAACTCTTGACTATTTCATCTATATCTCTTAAAGTTTACTGATTCATGTTTGAAACAAAATTTTAGATCTTCTCACTGAGAAAATAGAAAATCAGAGTCACTTTCTAAATGGATGTTTACAGCAAGTGGCACATAGGAAAGGGCCACAGTCTTAGAAGCTTGGATAACAGAGCACATGATGTGACCTTGAGAACCAGGAAGACTGCTCTGGAGAAACACTGTTTAAGCTGCTGTCAAGACAAAGGGGGAGTAAGAGGAGGAAGGATTTTCCAGATCGAGTCACAAGCAGGTACAGAAGCCCCAGGGCCACGTACTGAAAACATGCTGTGGCTGACCAGAGGGAACAAAGGGAAGAGTAGAACAAGATATGGCTGGAGAATCAAAGGACACACAATCCAGAGCCAGGGTGGGGGGGTGAGGGGGCATATAATAATAATATATAATAATAAAGTTATTATATGCTAATAACTTTGTTTTCATCTAAGAATGAAACGAAGCCAAATAAAGAGGTGGCTATAATAATCCAATAATCCAAACAATAGATGTTGACATCTTAATAGGCAATGGCCAGATCCCAGAACACACAGACCCCATGGCAAGTATTTCATGGGTTTTGGTTTTGGTTTTGGTTTTGGTTTTGGTTTTGGTTTGGTTTGATGTTTTGTTTTGCTGAAGTGCAACGGGAAGCCACTGAAAGGTTGTAAATATAAGAGCAAAATGATCTGACTTGTACAGGTATTTCTACAACAGCAATCTAGTTGCTTTTTTGAAAAGGGAGGATCGTTGGATGGTGATTATCCTGATCCTGTATTACAGATAGGTGCTTGGTCATGGTGGTAGAGGTGGAAATGAATACAAGTAAATGCGTTGACAAGAGGGAGGGAGTTTTAAAGATGTCTCCTATGTTTCTGTATTACCAGGATGCTGGTGCATTTCACTGTAATGGGAAACACTGGAAAAGAACAAGCTTTGGGGTGGAGAAAAGCACAAGAGTGGACACAGCATAAATGAGGTAGAGTGGCACTTCGTTTGCACCTTTCTTTCAATGGCAAAATGGACAATATCATGTTCACGTCCTGTATATTTTAGGAATGGAAACTTTCAGGTTCCACATGCTGTACAAACAAAGGAAAGTTCTAGGACGTACTGCAGAATCACCCAATCTGCTCCATGGGATGTGGAATTTGGAATGATGGTCACCTAACCTGTTTTGGAAGAAAGGAGGTACGTACAGTGTATTAAAGGGAGCCCCATGGTTGTTACCATGTGACAGTACTCTGTTGCACACCAGTGGATCCTGGGATCCTGAACCCAGGGAAAGGTTTTGAAAGATTAAAACCACTGTGACTGATCAGAGAAGAACTCCTTAAACTCCTAATGACCCTAAAAGATAATATCTTTTTTCAGAAGAGAAGGCTGGTTTTAATACAGAAACCTGGTACACAAGAAGGAAGTTTTCATGTGTGTTACCCATTCTGATGGCTTTCCATTAAGTTCAATATTTCTCTTCCACTAAGAATATTGTAAAGAAGGCCCTGGAGACAGATGGAGAGCATCCTTGTCTACAACATTGGGGCCACAGGGCAGTCAGCCAGCACTAACACCAGGGACCAGTACCTACTCAGAACCCTAGACTACGTCACTCACACAGGTACTGAGCAGACAACTCTCAGTATGGAGAGACACGTGGATTTGGGTAAATGCCCTTTCCTGTGGGAGGAGGGAGGGAGAGAGCACATCTCTGACATATTTGGCAAACAGGGAGTGAAGTTTTCTGGGCCATCTTCCCTAATGTGTGGGTAGTGCAAGAGTCAGGGGGGTCACCATGGATACATCTGGCTGCATCTGCCTGAGTTATTTGTATTGAACAGATTGCTACAGGGTGTTTTTTTTTCTGGTCTCATTATGTGTGTGTAATGCCAATTAAATAATAGGAATGAAAATTAAAAAGGAAAATATCTGCCCCTGCTGGGTATAATCTCATTAGTGCAAAGTCAAATGATTAGGCCTAAAAAGGGCTCCAAAAGGCAGCAAAGACAGCATTAAAGTTGCAAGCATCTTCTGCATCGCAATGAGAAAATGAAGCAGAATTGCTCACTCTGTGAATGACACCAGAGCCATGCCTATAATAAGACCGCGTTACGGCTTGAGTACCACTGAGTCTTTACCTAAATGAACAGCAGGGAGACTACCATGACACGTCCCAAACTTCAAATCCGCAGCATAAAATGATTGTGCCAAGCATTTAAGGACAGGTGTCATGTTTCCCTGCGTTGATGGTGAAACCTGATAGGTGCTTAGCTTACAGTACTCGATGACTTCCATAATCTTCAAGCATCAGACTTTTTTTCTAATTAACAAAACCAGCCAGCTATAAATTTGCCAGCAGCACTGGGCAGCACTCAGAGGAAAATGAAGAATGGAAGGGTCTGTCCAGT
The DNA here is from genome assembly GCF_009873245.2 of Balaenoptera musculus. Classification (NCBI taxonomy): domain Eukaryota; kingdom Metazoa; phylum Chordata; class Mammalia; order Artiodactyla; family Balaenopteridae; genus Balaenoptera; species Balaenoptera musculus. The sequence goes on from NC_045787.1 coordinate 96,487,075, forward strand.
CTAAGCTCCAGAGTGCATTTAAAATGAAAGGCCTTGGGCTTCCCTGGTGGTGCAGTGGTTAAGAATCCACCTGCCAATGCAGGGGACACGGGTTCGAGCCCTGGTCCGGAAAGATCCCACATGCTGCGGAGCAACTAAGCCCGTGCGCCACAACTACTGAGCCTGTGCTCCAGAGCCCACGCCGCAACTAGAGAAAAGCCCGCATGCAGCAACGAAGACGCAACACAGCCAAAAATAAATAAATTAAATAAATAAAATTTAAAAACCCAAAAAATATGAAAGGCCTGGAACTTCGCTGGCGGTCCAGTGGTTAAGACTTCGCCTTCCAATGCAGGGGATGCGGGTTTGATCCCCGGTTGGGGAGCTAAGATCCCACATGCCTCATGGCCAAAGGGCCAAAGCATAAAACAGAAGCAATATTGTAACAAATTCAATAAAGACTTTTTTAAAAAAATGGTCCACATTAAAAAAAAAAAATCTTAAAAAAATAAATAAATAAAATGAAAGGCCTGAGCAGCTGGGAAGGACACCAGCAGGTGGCTGGTCTCCAGCTAAGCCTTAGGTGGAATACCAAATTTTCCCTTCCTTCAGAAAGTCTGAGAACTGTCAGCTACAGCTGTTTTGAAGCAATATGTTTCAAGAAAAAGACTTGGAATGATAGGATCTGTGAAAAATGGCCAAGCCCAGAGGATTCTCCTCAGGGACACATGGGCATGTAGATTCACTTTCGAAGTGCTCTCACACCTTATCTCCTTTTACCTTTGCTCTAAGAAGCAGAGAAAACAGGAATCATGCCAATATTTCAGGTGGAGGGAGTGAGGCACAGTACAGACCCCAACCAAATTGATCATCTCTAGTTAGTTGCCCCACTGAGCTCACCAGTCCAAGCAAGCCAGGCACACACATGCAAACAGTTATCTAGAGAAAACTTCACCTGGGATAAGGCGTGGGCACCATGCCCTCACAGGGGGCTGAAAAAAGAATTTGTGTGCCCAGGATAGAGAAGATTGGACACCTTCCCAGACCCTGATCTGTGAAAAGTAATCTTCCTAATTGACTAACCTTTAACAGGGGTCCAGAGTTAGGCCTCAGGGCGCCTCTGAATCCCCTGCAATTATTATACAAAAGTGTGAAGTGTGTGTGTGTGTCTAAATTCATGAGGATAACTTTCATCAGATTCTCTACCTTTATGATCTGTAAAAGTTTAAGAATCCTGAATTCTACAGATGAAGGAACCCCACACTTACTTTGAAGAAGCTAAAAGAAAGTTGGAACTGTCTAGCTTAGTGTGCAATTAGGAATAGTGAAGAGAGAAGGCCCTGTCTGAGCCACCAAGATCCTACTCATCAAAGCTGGAACACGGTCAGTTCTTCAAAGCAATGGTTCACTCTCAAGAGGGGGTGATGCTCTGTAAAGGGAAGATCATAGGGTTTTGGACTTAGATAGATGTAGGTTTGCCAATGTTAACCATGTGATTTTGGCCAAGCTATTTCACATCTCTGATGTTCAGTTTCCTCCTCCTTAAAATGAAATAATAAAAATATGAAAAAAGGGACTTCCCTGGTAGTACAGTGGTTAAGAATCTGCCTGTCAATGCAGGGGACATGGGTTTGAGCCCTGGTCCGGGAAGATCCCACATGCCATGGAGCAACTAAGCCGGTGCGTCACAACTACTGAGCCTGAGCTCTAAGCCCACGAGCCACAACTACTGAGCCCATGGGCCACAACTAATGAAGCCAGTGCACCTAGAGCCCATGCTCCGAAACAAGAGAAGCCACTGCAACAAAGAGTAGCCCCCGCTCGCCACAACTGGAGAAAGCCTGTGTGCAGCAACAAAGACCCAACACAGCCAAAAATAAAAAGATAAATAAATTTATTTTTTAAAATATGAAAAATGATAATATCGGTGGTGCTGAAGCACCTGTTGTCTCTTCTTTTCTCTAGCCTGTTATGTAAATTCCTGATATGTTAAAGTAATAAGTGATACCACAAAAAGAAATTCCATTTCACTTCCCCATCCCCTGTTTGGGAGCCTTGAGAAAGGATAATAAGAACAAAAAGGATGGAAGGAAAGGAGGGAGCGAGGGGACAAAAAGGGGAGGAAAGGAAGGAAGGAAGGGAGGGAGAAAGGAAGGAAGGGAGAAAGGGAGCAAGAAAGGGAAAGAGAAGAGAAGGAAGATAGAGAGAGAAAGAGAGACAGGGAGAGGGAGAGGGACAGGGAGGGAGGGAGGAAGATAGATAGATAGATTTGACCCTGCCCCTGGCCTGGAAAAATTGTAAGGAATCAAAGGGAGAGGGACACCATGTGACCTGCCATGAAAAACGAGAAAAGACACGGAGATTTCACAGAATGAATCGAGCATTAGACAGAGCTTCAGATATCCTTGGACCAGCCCCAGTAGATGGGAACCTGGAGAGCAGGACTCAAACCCAGGGATGCCTAGTCCAGCACGCTTTCCATTATTTCTCCCTCAATCCTGCTCACATACATCTTTCTTGTTTCATGTTTGCATTTTGCCCCTCTCCATTTAATTAGAAGACTAAGCACAGTTCGTAATTAACTGAGTAGATCTATTAGCTCTAAACAACAAAAGGTAATGTACTTGTATAAAATAATACCCATATCACAAGCCAACTGTCAAGCAAAATGAACGAGTCAGCAAAGATGCTTTTAGCACCAGTAAATCATGCTGTGTGGAATGTTCAATGCACAGTGAGTGAAGCACTATCAGGAGAGGACCCCATGCTGAGAAGACACAGGTCAAGTACCCTTCCTCCCCACCCCATCTGGGTGGCTGGCAGTAACCTAGTAAGGTGCTTTCCAATATATCCTACTTTCTGTGACCTGGATTCCTTAGGATGGTTCTGCTTTTAAATTACATGGTGTGATAGATAGTTCCCTTGAATTCCTTGCCAAAGCAGTGGAAGCTAGAAGGTCCTTGACATTGGGCCTCACAGCAGTTGAAGGCCAAGAGGCTGAACTTGAGAGGGTCTGATGATGAGAGAATCTCATCTTGATCAGGGGGAAGAGCTGATGCAGAACATAACCAGGAGCCCTGGCTTCGTGGCTTCTAAAGAGGGTAAGCACTGAGACATGGACCAAGTGCATGTCCCCACACACTGTTAGTGTACATTTATTTTCCTTTGTCAAGATAACTAACACTTACACAATGCAGTAATTTACAAAGCTTTTTTTAACTAACACTTACACATGCAGTAATTTATAAAGCTTTTTTTAAAAAATAAAGATACAGTTCTCCATTTCCTTCCTCTTTCCGTATTTTGATGATGATTTGCTCTAACATGCACATGTTCATGTACTTTTATTTCATCTGCACATCACTTTAAATATTTCTTACTAGAAACAATTAAATGGTCCATCAGTAGGATAATGAATAAGCTGTGTTTTACATACAAAAAAATATATATATACACACACACTTACTATATACATAAAGTAAAAATATATGTATACATACACATATACATCCATACACACATATATACATCCATACACACATATATACATATCCATACATACATATATACATATATAATCCATACATACATATATACATCCATACATACATATATACATCCAAACATATATACATCCATACATACATATATACATCCATACACACATATATACATATCCATACACACATATATACATATCCATACACACATATATACATATCCATACATACATATATCCATACATACATACATATACACATCCATCCATCCATCCATATATATATATATATATATATATATATATATATATCCAGTCAACATCTACTGTCCTAGTTTTCAGAGCAACAACAACCACCACAAAAAAACTAACAGCTAAGGTGCCTAGATTTATTAGAAGCAGCATAGAAGTTACTCACATTCTTTCCTAAATATATATTGATCGTTACATCTCCCAACTCATGCAAATGCATAGATACATGCCTATCCTGGAATTACAGTGACCTTGAGGTAACCAATGTGAGCAACACTGTTTATTTCTCTGGTGATTATCAGAGAATGAAGACAGTAGAAGGACAGAGCCTGATAAGGTTTGGATGAGCTGGAGAAGAAGAAGGAGTCTGAAAGCATTGGATTCCCCAAGAACTACGGTGGAGACACAGAGCAGAATGGCGGGCAGGGTCTGAACCCCCAGTTTCCTCCTGGCAGGTGTAAAGCTGACCAAAACCACAAACCAAGGGGGAAAGGATGGAGGGCAGCCCTATTCTCTATCTCCATACAAAATACTGCAGCCTGGGCACCATGTTTTTTCCCCTTTCTCAGGCTGCCCAGTCTTGGTACTCTGACATACTTGGATATTTTCTACTAGGTGAAACAGAGAAAAACACCGTCTTAAATTTTGTTTTGTTTTGTTTTTCAACACAACCCTCATAAAGTTCCTGTTGGATATATTCTGGTGCCTGTGTGCCTCCATTCCACGGTGCCTCCATTCCACGGACACTGGGAAAATTTGACACGCAATGCTTTCTGATTTAGAAATAAATATTCTGAAGGTAAACGAATATTTTCTCCCTTGCACGTTGCAGGTGCTATGGAAATATTGACAGTCCTGGTGGGATGGGAGGTAGCTCTTGTATAAGAACACTCTGACATCAGTTCAATTATGCTCAGCGTGGAGCCAAAGAGGATCCTTTAGACCCTGCATTAGATTTTTCAACGGAAATTCCACACTCAGCAAACCCGCCACAGATTTGCTCCAACAAGGGATTGTGTCACATTTGTTCAGCCAAGTGGTAACAGAGAACAATGAGGTCTCTGTACACAACTGTGAAACGACCCCCCAGGATCTCTGTACACAACTGTGAAATGACCCACCAGGAAATGCCAACGCAGCTGGAGGACTTAGACCTCTAATCAACACTTTGAATCCTTCTTGGAAATAGGGAATAAATTGTATACAAAGTAAATAAAGGGAAATTTATCCAATGTGTAGCATTTGGGAAAGAAGCAGAGGTCTTGGGAATGAGCCTAGGCCTTCATGTAAGGAATCATAGTCATTCCACGGACACTAAAAATGTTTCTGGGTTACAAAGTCAAGCAGCCATTGACAGACATGAAACTTGGTGGCCCATATATCAGTAAACAGAATGTCTAGGGTTTGAGATAATGACAATCACAACCACAAGTACTTTTTGAGCACTTGCTCTAAGGTAGGAATACTCGGGACTATTTCCAATAGGTTACGTACTGGATATACGACTTCAGTTACTATTGACTTATTTAATTCTTTTGACTTTTCTTTTTGACTTATTTAATTCTCACAACAACTTTATGTGGTAGACCTTTCAAGGCACAGACAGGTTAAGTAACTTGGTCAAGGTCACACAGCTAGTAAGTGTCAGAGCTAAGATTCAAAGCCAATCCGGCAGTCTGATTCCAGAGGTATGCTTTTATCTACCATCCTATTTTGGGGTCATTTAGGAATACCAAACTTGCATTTAGATCGTATTTGGCATCCTGTTTATTCCTCTAAAGTAATCCTTTCAGAGGATAAGCTGTGAGTAACTTTAAAGAAACTGCTTTAAAAAAAAAAAAATGTCCTGCTTATTCTTCCCAGGAGCACCATCTTCTAGAAGAGGAACATTGGAAATAACCATACATCAGGCACCTGAAGCAATCAGGCCTCAGAATGTAACACTATTAAACAATCTCAAGGTGAGTTATTATTCAAACACTGAGTGTTTCATTACCAGAAACTTTAGCCTCTATGTAACCTTCTTTGGAACAAATTTGAACATTTTTCCCCTGGAAGTATAATGTATTATGTTTAACATGTATCAAACATAGCCCCATTTTATCTTACATTTCTGTCATGGGCAACAATGATCTTGAAATAGAAAATGCATGTGCTCACTAGGGAACTGCAGAAAATTAATTCCCAGCAAATTTTGTCAATAACTGTCACTCACTTTCTCCCTTAAAGGATGGTTCTGTGGTCGCACAGGCGCACCATTAAGCATTGCTGTGAAAGGAGATAGGGAACACATTCCTATTTCCCAGGACTCGAGTCTAAAGGGAAATCAGTCTTGCTTAGTATTGTCCTAGGTGCATAATTGCCCTTAAAATCCAGCTGTGAGTCGTGTTCCTACACGTAGTTACGTTTGAGCAAAGTCTTTTCTGAGCTGAATACATGAATACCCTCTCCTCTGGCTCATTTGTGTGACAGCTGCTCAGAGGCGCCGTCATTGTTCCCACTTGAGTTCATCTACTTCACAGATAGCACTGTCTTTGATCAGACTCAATCACTCCTAGATATATTCTCCTTGAGGGCAGGAAACATATAGTTTACTTCATGTATCTCATGATGGTGATATGTAAATACTATGTGCTCAGTAACAAATGATTGAATGAGTGAATTGTTTGACTATACCAACAATGGGTCAATAACCTGTCATTTCCTTCTAAAAGTCCATGACAATCCTGCAAATCAGTGTTATGCTTCAAGGCACCCCTATATTTTTCGTGTCCAGCGATGTTTTGCTAAACATAAGACAAGGGGCACAAAACGCCTCATTTCAGCCTGCCGTGTGATAGTTGCTTAAGTATATTACCGAGGAGCAAATAAGAGAAGATAGTCATCTGATTACATAATTTTTTGTAATGACTACTCTGAGTTCTCTGACCCAGTTATTCCAGCTTTGGCCTTCAAGATGTGAGTTCAACTTCCATTCAAGTCAGACTCTCCCAGACTGACCAGGCAAGAACACAAAATCACAAGGGAATGAAATTCTCAGCATTGACTGACAGTCTTGACTACCAACCTGAGAAAAGAAACTCTGACTGCAAAGGTTTCAAGGTACCCAAGAGAGAGACTGTGAGGCGGACGGGACACCCTAGGAGGGAAAGGCAATCATAAAGGAAGGGCGCTTGGCATATGAGGAACAGATAGGCCTGGTCACTCTCCACCTTCACTATTTGTTCAAGAGAATGCAGAGAGCTTTAGAGTCTCGTCAGTAAACCCAGAGCTTCTGAACGTCACAGAGGATACATTAAACCGTTTAGCTGTTTCACTAAAAATAATGGATTGCACTCAATAACAGGCCCCAGAAAATGGCAGGGGTTTTGATTTAATCTAAAAGCATTGTTGTCATGGCTCTCACCCAATTACTAATTGGTTATCTACAAACAAAGCCCAGAATTACCATCATTATCCCAAACACCTCTTACATCATAACTACAAACCCAAATACAAATTTGGTCAGTAAAATCTGCATAAGTACAAAATATACACATTGAGAGTTGAGTCTCAAAAATTTTCTTCTAAAACCCTAAACATCACATTCATTTTCTGGGAGATTAGATTTCATATATCCAATAAATTACTGAGAAGAATTCTTTACCATTCCCAGAATTCAGGATGAAATGAAAGCAGAAGACAATACTGACTATAAATTTTGTTTCAAGCCCTATTCCACCCAACGAAAGTACCAGGAAATACAAAGGGACGCAGTCTGATATTATGCCATCAGCAGTTTTCAACATCAGGCAAGCATCAAAAAATCCATCTGGACATGACCAAAATACTTGCTAACAACATGCACACCATTTGAAGGATCTGATACAAGTGGATCTGCCTTACTGAATAGGGAAAGTGTCATTGAATCTGAGAGCCTTGTTTTCCTACTCTCATGTCTGTAACAAGATAGGGAAAACCACCTGAGACAGGAACTGCATCTGTGTCTGGACCCTTAAGGGCAGAGCCATAGAGGAACATTGATCCCACTTTGTGACCGACCGAGAGTGGCAGTAACTCACCTAACAATACTGCCAGCAAGAGGAAAGCGTAACAGTTAATTACCAGGCTGGCTTTGGAACCTAAGGGGAATCTTAATAGGCAGAATTCATTAAAATCAATACTCATACGGTAATTGTGAGAAGAAAAAAAGGCTCAAGATAAATTTTAAAATGGAGAAAAATGAGCAATCTCATTTCTTCATGCCAGCATTGCTATTTGGCTCACCAGGAAATGAGTAGCAACAGGGAATCTTTCTGGGAAGACCTAAGCAAGTGGTAGGAAAGAAAGCATACACAAGAAGCCCACCTAAAGGATTTCCTGAGCCTCTGGGTGGTGTGATCAGAAGTGGTCAGAGACACTACATTTGTAAAGACAGGGCCATGCTAACCTTAAGTGTTCTGATTACGGAAGTAGGAAAATTTGACTTTTCTTCTAGTTGTGTGTGACCTTGGGAAATTTAACTTAATTACTCTGGGCTCCAGTTTTTTCATCTATAAAATAAGAGGAAAAAAAAAACAACACAGGTGATCTCTAAGATCCCTTCAGTTGTGTGACTCTGGAATACCATATTTCAGAGATGCAGATGGGAGCCTAGAACATACGTTCAAAGACACAGATGCAAAAAACGGCCATCCCTTTTTAAAAAAAAGTCTCTTGTTCTGATTCTCCTTGAAAACAGTGGAAGTATTCATATTGTGTTCTTCATTAATAGCTTACCCTGCGTCATACTAATGTGTGTCCTTCGAGAAAAACGTGGAGTTTGGTTTTGTTTTCAAAAATATCTTTTGCAAAGTGATAAATGGAATCTTAAAATCATGTCCCCAATCTTGATTGTAACACTATATTCTGGTTTCTCTCTCGAGTGTTGTAGCACTGTTCATTATAGGGCAGATTCTGGTAAACGGCAAATCTTCCTAATACAGCAAAAATTGTCCTAGCCCATTATTGATCAAGCAAATAAATTCAACAGCCATTTGAGGAAAAAAAAATTGTCCTAGCACAAGATTCCAGTGTACCTGAAATAACATTATTATATATATATATGAAATTATATATATATATAACTGAATCGCTGTGCTGTACACCTGAAACTAAAGTGATATTATAAATCAACCATACTTGAATTTCAAAAAAGAAACACAGTGAAAAGTCAAGTCTCCTTACCACTTCTGGTCCCAAATATCCACTGGATATGTCCCTAGGGGCAGTCACTGTCATTAGTTTCTTATATGGCCTTCCAGAGATACAAATGTACAAATGATATGTATATATAGGACTCCTCTTTTAAAACACAAATGTTAGCATATTTTACCATTGCTTTACATCTTCTTTTTTTTTTTTTAAGATTTTTTTTTTGATGCGGACCATTTTTAAAGTCTTTACTGAATTTGTTACAATATTGCTTCTGTTTTATGTTTTGGTGGGGGTTTTTTTTGTTGTTTTTTTGTTTTTAAGCTGTGAGGCACGTGGGATCTTAGCTCCCTGACCAGGGATCGAACCCGCACCCCCTGCATGGGAAGGCGAAGTCTTAACCACTGGACCACCAGGGAAGTCCCCGCATATTCTTTTTTTAACTTAAACTTGTATCTTGGGTAGTGTGCCTTATCGTTACATGCCTCACTGTTTTAAAGGCATATATTTAATTTTATGGGTAGAAATATTTTATATAATTGGTTCCTTATTGATGGGCATTTAAGTTGTCTCCGATCTTTTGCTATTACAATCATTGCTCAGATAAATATCTTGGAACATACTACTCTGTGCATGTGTGCATGTATCTATGGGATACATTAGAAAGATAGAATTGCTTGCTGGGCCAGAGGCATATGCATCTGTGATTCTGAGAGATAGAGAAAATTATCTCTGGGAAGGTTATACAAGTTTACACTCTCATAACTGAAGGATGAGTGATCTCTTTCTCCCATCTCTGTCAACATATTATACCATCAAGTAGTTTAATGTTTTACCTATTGAAGGATGAAGAAGGAATTTCTTGTCATTGTGTTATTTTGAAATCCATTGGATGTTGCTCATCTCAGCACGTGTTTAACATCTTTAAGTTGACAGTAGTGACCAGAAGAACGTGTCTTGCAGACCTCCAACTACAGGGCGTGCAGCTGATCAAGGGTCCCAGCTGCTGTCCTCTGCTCCCAGCCATCCACTGAGTACGGCAGGGGCACCCCAACTGGCCCATTCTCGGGAATTCTCAGACGGCAACTTTGGCTCAAGGAGTCCCCAGCAACCTTGCAGAAGTTTCCTTAGACTGCATGGTCCTAAGTTTCCTTAGGACCCTTTTACTCAAACTTCCATCCCTCTCCCTCAGCATCAGACTCACATTTTGGTCTGAGAACCATCTCAGCCTCTTGTAGCTCCTTCCTCATTTCCTCTCACATGCATGTCCTCTTGCACATTTCATCCTGCCTTGGCAGCCACCTCTCAGAGGCCCCAGACTAACACAATAACTGTTTATATCCTTTGCACATCATCTTATTGCTCTGTTGGATTCTTCTTTACTGTTTTATAAGTGTTTCTAATATAACAATGACTTAGTCCTTTTCTGTCATGTGTTGCAATCATTTTTCCTTCATTGGTCTTAGATCTTTGGTTTAGTTTAGATTTTCACCATGTTGAAGCATGGTTAGGATTTCTGAGCAATACATGAGTCTCTGTAAAAGGTGTAGATGTAACTCCTCTTGATCTGGAAACCTAGGAACCCAAAAGATGTTAAGTTGTAGGCCCAACTCCTGCCAATATACAAAGATAAAAAGAGTAGAAGAATGGAAGACCTACAGAGGTCACTGGTCTGCAAAAATTCTGAAATCCCTCTGGGCAGGCACAGCAGGGTTCCCCACCCCAGGGCTGGAGAGTGTTCCTTGCACAGGCCCCGGTGGATCATGGTCTTTCCAGCCTCTGACAAGTTTCTTTGCTACTTAGCAGCTAGGCCAGATCCACCTATTTATAGTTTTGTTATACCAGCTCCCACCTTCTAGGTTCCAGTTTCTATATTAGATGGGATAAATTAGGTTATGTCACAAGAACAAAATCTCAATGCCTTAACAAGGGTTTATTTCCTGGCTCACATAACCTGTCCAGTGCAAGTTGGCAGAGGACGCTACTCATCACTGCCACTCAGGGATCAAGCTGACCAGGGCACTTCTAAGATTACAGCAGAAAGAAGGAAATGTGGAGAACCACATTCTTGCTGTTTCTGCCTGGAATGGCACATCATCATGTCCGTTCATGTTGTATTAGCCAAATAAGCCACAAGGCCATGACTAACATCTGAAGGGGGAGGGTATAACTGTCCATTTGCACAGGGAAGGAGAGCTAGAAATACTTAATGAACAGGACTGTAGTTACTACAACAACTATTGTCTCTTTCTATTCATTCTCCTCCCTTCCTCTCCTCCTCCTAGTCTCCCCGCAAACCACTCCATTTCCTTTTCCTTGTCCTCCTCCACTTTCCCTCAGCTAACTCTCTCTCCCAAGGCTTCATTGCCCAAAGTCTTTAGTTGACTTTAATAGAAACTTCAACATTCTTTTCTACGCCAGCCCCAAGTTCCCCCTTCTTATACTAGTCACTAATAAGCACAGTCTTGCAAGGCACTAAAACCAGAAGTCTTAGAGTTGAGGAAGAAGTACCAGAAGTTAATAAGAATCGGCTGGAATTTCACTTAAAGGAAACCTGCAGTTTGGTTGTTTGGTGAGATTCCTGGAAGGAAAGGATTATGAGTCCACTGTATGAGCCAAGAGTGAGAGTGCTTCCCATTTGCACAGACTCTATATCCTGGCCCCGCATGAAAGCCGGCATTGTTCAGGCTGTCCAGCCATACCCAAAGCTATGATTTAAGACACATTTACTGACAGAGGCAGGATGTGCACAGTGAATACCCCCATGAGCTAATGAGAAGCTCACAGAAGTGCTTTCAGTTATCACTTTCAGCCAAAGACAGTTAGGGCTCAAGGTAAACTAATTAGCTTAGGCAGAAATGCTGTCTCCTTCAATAAGACATCACTATTCCAGCATGACTGACCCACGGATAAAAATATTTCCTACTTAACTTTGGGAAAAGTGGTTTCAATTAAACTCTTTAAAAATTTTTAACCAAAGAAATGCTATTACTTAAAGTACTACCTTTAGATCCACAGGGACTTGGGAACATGGTAATCAAACTCATTTGAATTCAAGCAAGAGATCAATTTCTTTGGCCTCTGTTGTAGCTTCCCTATCTAAGCCTGTAATGCAGTGTTATAGTACCATTGTTTTAGGCTTTTGAGAACAAAGACAGCACCATGAGGCTAGTCTTGGTTGTTCTACAGAGCCATGGTAAGGTTTTTGGAAATTGAACTTCTCTAAGATATGATTTCCACAGTTACAAAGTACAGAAGTTGGACCAAAGGGTGAGTAGAGTATATCCCAAGTTAATTTTCTGTGACTCAGAGGTCTACCTGAGTACCCGACACCCACAGATTTAACATTTCCGTCCCTCTTACTCCCAGCTGTGTCATAAACAGATCAAAGCTGAAGCATTTTACAATTTTTTTCAGTCAAAATAAATTCTATAACATTTTGTATTTTCTAAGCACTCTTAAGCACAAAACAAATCACCATCATGACAACTCTCCTTCCCACCCTCCCCATCACCACCTCCACCGCACCACTGAACCACTCGAACTTGCAGATGAGTCTGGCCTTACGTAAGCAAGTTCTGGATTTTATAATCATCCTCCTTGATCTGCCACTTGTAGGCTGCCAGTCAGAATGTGCACAAGAAATGTGAAGGTTCATTTCTTGAGGTGAATGCTGAAAAGGTTTTCAAAGTGATCATGGGTGTCTTGGACTGCCTCAGCTTCAAAACCACTTTTTCCTGTTTGCATGCTGGATTTTGTGTGTCACTGACCAGTGTGTCGGAGAACTGAAGTTCTCTCAGCTGTGCTGGGGGCAACTTCTGTTCCTCTCTGCTTTTTCCCAGTTCCGTCTCGATGGGTCAAGCTCTGCTTCAAACAATGCCCCTCACTTTCTAAAATTAACCGCTGCCATATTCAAATCTAGGGAGCAAAAATTGCAGTTCTTCCTTCTTACAGCACTCTTGAGAATTCACTTCCACAGAAATGGACCTCCCACATCCTAACTACTGGGCTCTATTACCTTAAATAAGACTTTTTAAATAAAATAGTTACTTGAAGAAACCCCTTTTAAATTTTTCCACATTTCTTTAATGAAATCAATTTATTTACTCTAGATATATCCAGAAACAATGTCTATGTATCTGATGTTTCAGCTTCTATAAACCCTTACTCCCTCTGTGTAGACATATATTTTCATTATATATGTTTGAGATAGAAAACTCCACATTCAAGAAGATATCTATTTTTTCTTAGATATTTTGTCTATTATTTGAATATGCAGCCATCAGAAAGAGGAAGAGTGAATGGTTATAGCATCAAAATTTGTATATTCAGTGCAGCCATAAGTATGGTGAACTGAAGAAAAAAGAAATGAGAGAAGAAGGGATACTTTTGCTATTCACTAATCCTTTATACCTAAAAATAATAATAATAATAAAAGCTTCAATATTAAGCTGACTAAAATGTATTTTGAACAGTATTCTTAGTCACTACATATTTTTAAAGACATTCAATTAAAACAAGATATAAAGAAATACATATATCTGGACTACTTTTAGTTTTGTCATGAAGTCTTAGCAGCTAGAAACAAATGCTGATTCTAACCCTGGGTTAGCATAATACCATGCTCTTCATTAGCTTTCCTATCAACACTAGGTTGGACATGCTTTCTATGGAAAGAGAAACACAGAAGCCAAATAGTACGACCTGACAGTCATTAACATGAAATCTCATGATCGCCATTTTTATAAGCACAAGGCAATCATTTCATTTCTTTTCATCTCAGTTATTTATAGCAAGAGCTTGTTCTTTTTCTGATTTAGATTGAGTAGGTCCTTATTCTCTACCATAAACCAAAGAGTAGATATACAACTGCTTTCTATAAGAGTCTAGAACTAAGAAGCAAGCTTAGTCTGGAACTAAGCAAGCTTTCCAAAACATAACACATAAAAATACATTGAGTCATGAATTGGAAGTCTCTGAACAGTGACATGATGATCTCAGCACCAAACAGGGACTCCCTGAGCCTTTCCCACTAACTCTCAGATGTTATTGGAAATCCTTCTTCCCTCCTCCTGACCTTTCTCTCCTCTGAAGGGTGTGAATCAGTGTAAATCCCTGATCCCAAACTCACACTCCTCCTGAGACAGGTAAATTTGGGGAGCAAAATAGGTATGCTAGGCTCAGCCCCATTCTCCTTTTATAGAACTGGTTTCATCTGAGGCAAGCACACATTTCCCTCTACTCCCCCAGGGCACAAATTGTGCAGAATCTATCCCTGCAGAGAGAAGCCTGCCCCACTCTAATGCTAACTTGAGCTGAATGGCTAAGTCTGCCTAATTTTGATGTTCAGTATTAACCTGACCATTTAGCTTATGTTTTGTGATATTTTGGTCTTCATATTTTCCGTTTTCTTTTTTTCCCCAACTTGTCTAAAACATAGAAAAGGAAGAGGGTTTGTTTTGTTTTTAATGAGGGACCCAAACTTATGTGGCACAACATATAATTAGGACTTTAAAGGAAAAATATGCATGACTTAATAGCCTTGGAGACTTTACAGATGCCTGGAAATAAATATGCATTGTTTTATTCTAATGACTAGATGCGTTCACCTGCAAGGAGACTGTCAATAAATTCTGGATTGTGCTATGAACATAACTCAGCATTAGTGTATTGAAGACCCAATAATACTGTACAGATGATCTATACTTTAACCATAGTGCATTATGGACTACCAGTATGCAAAGAACGACCTTAGAACAGATTGCACTCTCCCATAAATATAATGTTAGATCTGGAAGTTGTAAGCCTGCCTAGAAGACAGTATCAGATTGATCAGAGACCTGATCCACAAATATCTATTCAAATATTAGTTTTTGTAAAATGTAGGTTAAATAGATCCACTGGAGCTATTTTTTTCCCCAAGGGTATTCTATGAAACATGAGTCTTATAGGATGTTTCTTTAAATATAAAAACTTTCCTTGCTCAACAAATCTTGGGGAACGTACACTGCTATTATTTCTCCTCTTGAAGCTTGGTAATGTCCACTACCATATTAAAGGCTTTATGAGTCCTTGCTTAATTTGTTTTAATCCAGTATTCATCAAAGATATCTAACTACATGTGGTACATATATACAATGGAATACTACTCAGCCATAAAAAGAATGAAATAATGCCATTTACAGCAACATGGATGGACCTAGAGTTCATCATACTAAGTGAAGTAAGTCAGAAAGAGAAAGGCAAATACCATATATCACTTATATATGGAGTCTAAAATATGACACAAATGAACGTATCCACAAAACAGAAACAGATTCACAGACGTAGAGAACAGACTCACAGACATAGAGAACAGACTTGTGGTTGCTGGGATGGGGGGTGGGGGGCAGGGATGGACTGGGAGTTTGGGATTAGCAGATGCAAACTATTATATACAGAATGGATAACAACAAGGTCCTATTATAACGCACAGGGAAATCTATTCAATACCCTGTGATAGACCATAATGGAAAAGAATATGAAAAAGAATTTTTATATATGTATAACTGCATTACTTTGCTGTACAGTAGAAATTAACACAACATTGTAACTCAACTATACTTCAATAAAATAAATTAAAACAAAGTAAAACAACAACAAAAACCCCATATCTAACTACAGAATATTATTTTCAAGTAGCACCAATTAATTCCCATGGAACACATTTTAGGAAATGTTATAACAGCAAGTAGTGATAAATAAAACACCTGAACTCCATAAAGAATGCTGACAGCATATTGCCTCTTTGCACATGAGTTTTTATGAAATGCAGGAAGAGAATCAAACTCACAAACTCCAGTGAGTTTAAGTAGCATAAAATTTTATATGATACATATACCAAACATTACACAGTAAAGCTCTACAGACACTGAGATTATCTGGGCCTTTTACATGTATAAAACCTATGCACTTCACCAGCAAGTGAAGGCTGGACACCTTGGTGTGAACTTGGCTCTGTCTTCCTAGGACCTTCATGGTATTCCTTGAGTCAGAATAAGCCAAGATTGTTCTCTCATCTTCTTCCCAAGAGAGCCATCATCCTTTCTCGCTGCTAGAACCACACCTGCCTTCCTGGTTGCTCAAACTGTAATTTCTCAACTTCCCACTATCTGGATAGTGACAGGCAATGGAGAAGTTTTTAGCTGCTCAACCCTTTATTACAGTGGAATTTCTTTAAATTCCACAATTTAGGTTCCATTATCTAACCTCAGAGTCACAGCTGGTGCCAAACTGTGCACAAGTGCACCCTGGGACACCACAGTGATCTCAGTTGTTTTAAATTTTTGAGAAAAAAAATTATAATATTTGACATCTTTCACACATAGCACAAACTCCTAGGTTGAGATAGTTCTTAGTTTCAACGTTAGATCACACTATATTCCTTCCCATGATGGTCACATCTCCACAAAGCTAAGTTTTGGGCAATTGCTGTGATATAAAGCAAGTATTTCAGAAAATCAATATGGAACAGGAAGTGAGGGAGGTACAATCTGCTTCCAAAATCTGAGAAACTGGGAAGTGCCAAACAGATACACACATCCCATTAATAAGTAATTGTGGTTATTTAAGAATATATATATATTTTAATTTTCAAATGGCTATGAAGTTGTTGGTTATAAATACCTAAGTTGTTTGAACCTAACTAATTAATAAACAGAACAATTAGGTATTTCTTTGGCCAAGGTGTACTATAAAAAATGTGCTGGACTACTAAGGGCATCATGATCTGAGGAAGTTTGAGAACTTCTGCCTTAGAAGTTTAGAGTAAGAAAATATAAAAGAGATTTCAGCTTAGGCAAGGAAACAACCATCTATAGAATTTTTGTCTCCCCCTTTTGTTACCAAAAAAGAAAAAGAAAATTCTATGACAACGTGAAAAATCTAAAAAGTGAGAATAGCGTATCGAAAGATAACTCTCTACTGACACATTGAAACTAACCCCCAAAAAAGTACTTTTTAAATTTATTAAAAAATTTATCTCTATGTAAGAGAAAGTAATTATATACATTCTCCATTTTATGAGGAAGAAATAAACCAATGACAGATAAATACCCACTTTTGATGCTTTAACAAAGTGAAACCAATGAGAAGATGGTTCAATTCTGCTGCACAGGAGCTGGGAGTCACAACTGCTACAGCTGGCATGTATCTATCCCCTGAGACCCATTTCTATTCCTTGGTTCTCTTCAAGGTCACAGTTATATGCGCCACTCATACAGCTATAACCGTGGTCCACAAGGAGTGATTAATATCTCTTTACTCTATGCCACATTTCTCTCTAAAGAAAGTATGCCTGGATTTGTGGAAGATTATATCCTGCAGCCAAGGACTGGGGACCAAGAAGCTAAAAAACTATTGCTGCAATTCTTCCATCTTTTCCCTTTTGTCCAGGTACCTAATACATAGCTTTCTATTCTTCAGCTTCTCAGGGTTAAGAAGATCAAATCACCTAAGGAAATCAAAAATAATCTGTAAATTATTGAGCTTAGTCCATAAAAAATCCTGCAAATCTACCGAAAGCACAAATATCTCCAAACTCCTGCCTGATATCACCAGGGGGTAAGGACCTTAATTACTTTCTCCAGCAGTCATCATCTTGTTTTCTATTCTCCAGCCTATTTTTCCTTCCTTGGAAAACTTATTACTCCAGTCCCTAACATCTGCTCCAAGAGCTTCTGTCCTTTCATCAGCCCTCTTTCCTGGCAATCTGCAAATCATACCCCTATATTATAATCTTGCTTCAAAGATCTTCTATAAGCATTCTATAAGCCAGATCTTCTATAAGCATTCACAATCATCAAACTGAGTTCAAAGTGATAACTGTTAGAAATTTTTTACATCATCTTATAATCCAGTTGCTTAAGTCTTCAGGTGATGAAAATGGGTAACATAGTAAATGACTTGCCTAAGTTCACACAGATTTAGGGAAATAGGTATAGAATATACCTCTTCTGTCTTGCTATAGGACATAGTCTCTGAAATAAGCACAAATATATACCAAATATTAATGCAATGTAAGGATCATTAATCACTGTCATAGCTCAGGAAGTTTTAAGAGGCTTCAGGTCATCTCCACAGTAATGTCCACTCACCCCTCTGACTGATCAGGGCCCCACCACCCTTTCTGGTCTTACAGACATGCCGGAGTGTTGTGAGAAGAGGACAGATGTACACGCGGAGTAGGTCAGTCTCTATACTGGGGAGGTAGCTCTCCCTGTGAAAGGACTGCTCTAGATTTCTAAGTGAAATCTTCCGGAGATGTCCATGGAAAGGAGACCCAGCCTAGTCCTCATGTGCAAACGTGAGCAGTGCACCCTCTAGTGACAGCTGTCCGATCTGCAGGGCAAGACTCAAGTCGGAAAAATGACCCTACTTTGAGGGTCCTTTGATACTTCCCTGATGGAAATCTTTCCATCAGAAATCTTTTACAAAAGTGCCTATGGTCTCATGGGCCCAGAAGCACCAATCAGCCACTTCACTCAAGGCTGAGCTGCTAGAAAGCCAGACCTAAGGCCCTTCTACCAGGACCAGAGGTCTCTCATGCCAACTTAGGGGATCTTTTAGATATAAGGAAAGTTCTTCATCATGTTAACAAAGACATTTTCTCTATTACTTCCTTTTCCTTCTTTCTTCTTGACATACTAAAAGTGTACATGCGAAGTGCCTGGAAAAGAGCCTGACACACAGTAAGCATTCAACAAGCGTGAACTACTATTATTCTCTCTCTTTAGTCTTTCATAATAGGCTTGGAGAGCACATTATTCCACGAGCTTGAGTCAAAGATCTTGAGATATAATTATTGGGCAAAAGTTATTATTAGTCATTAGCTTTTGACTAATAATAATATCTGATGTTAATTGAACATTTACTGTATGTATACATTGTCCTAATTGCTATATATATTAACTCACTTAATTCCCACATCTACTAGAGGTTGGTATAATTTTTATCCCCCTTTTATAGATTAGGAAACTGTGGCATACAAAAATTAAATAATTTTCCCAAGGCCATGCAGCTAATAAGTGCTGGAGCTGGGATTTGAACTTATACAAGTCTGTCTCTAGAGCTCACATTCTTAACTCTTTCACTAAACTAACTTTCCAAGTTCCTCTTTCTTTGAAGGCAGAGAGAACTTATACTTTAGACCTTCTTAAGGATATAAAGAATGGAAAGAACAATAAAATTGTTCAGCTTCATATTAAAAGGATGTTCCTATTAATGCTGATATATGACTTATATGAGAAGCCCCAAAGTACTATAGCATATAAAATATACATCTCTATCATAATTACTAGTTATAATAAACACAAATTACTAGTTATAATAAACATTAATCCAATAGCTGATTAACAGTCATTTTTCTTGCCTCCTTAGAATTCATACAGTATTTCAGAATTCATACTTTTGCAATGTTTTAAATGCATATTTATTATTGAAAAAATTTATTTCTAGATAAAATAATAAATTGTTATACGTGGTTTTGTTCCAACCTTTTAACTTTTCCTAAAAGAAAAGTTAGATGTGAGATCATTCCCCAATGCATATTTATCACAGAAAGTTTTATGCTTAAATGATATAATCCAGTATCTAGAGTCATTACTTTAAGAAAAATATTGATTTTACCTGTAAATGCTTAGCATTAGAAACATTAATAAGGGTTTAAATTTATTCATATAACTCTGTCATGATCTGATTAACCACAGCTTTAAAAAATACCTAATCATATATATATATATTTTACGTGATGACACCTAATTCTTCTATTAGACTTAAAGACATATGTATAGTGCAAAAGTGTCTGTCAGCTGGGATAGACTACCTCCTATGGACATTTCCTGCTGGCAAGTTGTCAAAATAAGGCCTCTCCAAGGTTTGGTGTCCCAACAAGTATATGTGCATCAAGTAGCAATGCCACCTGGCATTAAGATCATGAATCTTGGTTCTTCTGCTACTGCAGATGCCCAATGGGCATTACAGATGTAACATATCCTAAACTGTGGGTGCCCCTTTCTCCCAAATCTCTTCAGCATCCACCTGCTCTGTCATCACTAGCACTTACAGCCTGTGACAGAAACCTGCCAGATACATTTCCCCTTCCTACTGAGGGGTGTGTATCCTGGCTTATCACTTATGCGTTGTGTGATCAAAGTCACTTAACCTCTCTGTGTCTTAGTGCCTTGTCTGCAATAGAGATAACAATAGTATATCTAATTCATAGAGTTTATATAATGATTTAATGAGTTAATATTTGTAATGTGCTCATAACAGTGCCTGGTATATATTAGCATTATTAAAATGTCTGTTAAATAAAATTTAAAATAGTCCATGACGCTAATTATATAAACACATACCCCGACTCAGTGTGTTCCCACTCAGCTTTACTTCCAACTTCTCCTCCACATCCTATCTTTGTAAGTATTGGAACCACATGCAGAGATCACAACTTACCAAGTTAATCATTTCATTTTATGGGTAAAATTTCAGTTTAAATCTTCAGTATTTGGATTTCAAATTAAGTGTATGATCAAGCATTAATGGTGTGATGATGGTTAACCTTAAAATGAGAAATATTTTTACAAAGACATTTTCATTCCTTTTGAGGCAGTGAAAAACTTATTTATTATATATTAATTTTTTTTTGCTCTGCAAAGCAATAGCAGATTGATGAGCTATAGGGGCCTGAATTATTCTCCAGGTTGAAAGATGCCTTTTGATTGTATTAATCACCTAGCCCAGAACTAAGCTAGACACAAGGGAGCCTTGCTCATGAAAAGCCCCTGCACAGCCCAGCCCAGCCCACGCCAGCTTGCACTCTGTGAAAGCAGATTGTTCCCCTGCAGCACTGGGTAAGCCAAAGGGTCCCAGTCCAAGTTATCTTCATCCATCCTACATCATCCATCAAGCTTCCTCATTTACATGGATTTTAAAGGTTTCAATCAAAAATTAGATTGAAGTTTAAAATGTCATTTTAAACCAAGTGAAAGCCCACGTCTCCTGAAAAATCCTTGTATAAAGAATGTCCCTCTCAGGAGCACAGTTCCACACCACTGACCCCATTGAGCTCCTGTTTTTTTTTCTTCCTCCTCCTCCACCTGACTGTCTTATGTGGTTGCTTATAAGAAGAAATTGCCAGCAGCCCTCACACCTTAAGTAAATGACTATTTCAATAAAAGTGTTAAAACACTGGCTTTAAAAACTGAAGCATGGATACTTTCTGATAGGTGATTAACTAATTTTACAGAGAGATGATACTTCCTCATTTTCATTTATTCAACACAGACTCTGAAGATATAGGGGTGGGTAAGACCGACATGTTTTGTGCCTTCACAGAGCTATATTCTGCTACGAGGGACAGACAAAACAAGGTATCAGATAATAAATAAGATGCTCACAAATTATGGTTAAATTAAATGATGAAATCAAATGAAAGTCTAGAGAAAACAGAAGAGAAGTTACTTTAGAGCAGGCCACCACATTAGAATCTCCTGGGGAGCTTTTAAAACTCCCAAGTCACACCCCAGATCAATGAAAGAATGTCCAGGAGGTAGGATCAGGCACCAGTTTTTAAAGTTCCCCAAGTGATTCTAAAGCACAGCCAGGAGTGAGAAACATTGCTTTACTCTTCCAGAAAAAAGCTACAGAGCTACAAACACCTAAGAGCGATATGGTTCTTTTTGCTTAAATTTAACTTATCATTAACACTAGTTATGTGACCTTAAGCAAGTGATTTAACTTCCCCATACTTCAATTTCCTCATTTGTAAAATGGGTGTGATAATCTCATCTTTCTGTGACTACTGTATTAAATGAGATTATGCATGTCCTATGCTTACCACAGAAACCTACACCTAGAGATCACTCTGTAAATGTCAGCTGTCCGGAGGATCATTGTGGCTGCTGTTATCTTTGCCATTGTTATTGTTATTGTTACTTGCTCTATCGCAGAGGATTGGAATTTCCTTAGGGCCTCAAGCTGTCCACCACACAAACTCAGCACCAGCACTTCAGCAGGATTTTCTTGGGCCTTTAACAACCTGCAAAGATTTACCTTCAGACTTCTCCCTGTTGCTTGCACCTCCCTGGCACCATTTTTCTGTTCCACACATTTCCCTCTAGGCTTGAAGAAAAAAGAACTGCCAACTCTACAAAAGAGAGAGGAAGGTATATGACTTCCCTGGGGCCATGAGACACTGTGCAGACAGTCCTCTCCCTGCCCATAACACATTCAAATCTTCTGACCACTGACTTTCCCAACTCAGCCTAGAATCCTCTTCCCTAATTAAAGCCCAATTGCCATTGAATCTATTTCTTTGCTTTAATAAGCTGAGCAAGTTTCTACTTTTCTTTCCTGACCTCTGGATGCAGACTCAGGAAAAGAAGCTTGTATTTTTTTTCCAAACCGGCAAGTTTGATATACATATAAAATATATATAAAATGATGATATGTAGCATTTACACACAACTTCCAACTGACTCATCTACAAAATGAGGATAATATCAAGAATTATCAGGCCTTTACTGAAAACATATTGCCATCCATGTTAGAGGTGTAATACCACCACACACAAAAGTCTATCTCTATGACAGAACGATGATCCAGCCCCAGCTAATGGGATGCTTATTTTGGGTGATATCAGATACAAGAAAACGACGTTCCTATAGAAGATGTAGACACACACACACACATTGAAGCTTGCAGGGGTATAGTTGCACACAGCTGCTTCCATGTGATAGAATCAGTCATATGTCTGAAGACTCTCAAGCATGTGTTCATAGTCCTTACCAGCATTACTCAGAATGAATTACAGCCAGCAGCCACCTATGTGACAGCTTATTAATACTCATTTTCATTTTGAATCACTTCTCTTGGTTTCACATATAAGGACTGAGATCCACTGTGGTTAGCAGAATGGAGGAAGCAGATAACCAATATGTCAAACTGATGTACTGCAAAGAGTAAACACACAGCCCCTGCCACATCTGTGTGAGCCCAACCTTGGATGCCGAGCAGAGAATTATGAAGCACCTATTACTAAGTCATGAGATGGTAAGGCGTACCATTGCTTTCAAATCTGGTCGTAAAGGATGAAAAGAAAACACATGCTAGAACTACCCTGGTGGATGTCAACGTAAATATCTATAACGTAACTCTGATCACTCACGAATAGTTAGTATAGTCATATGGACCACTGGGTTAAGAAAATCCAGAGACATGGTAATTTCTTCTTCTCCTTCTTTCTCTTGCTCCTTGTCTCTTTGTAGTCTCTTTGTAGCTCTTTGTGAGAGCTCCCCTCCTGAGAATAAGAACAGCTTCAATCCTCTCTGACCCAGCAATCAGACTCCAAAAGTATGACCTCTCACTCAATTGCCTGATGGAGACTGGGTTAGAAACATCAGAGGAACAGCTGATCAAGATTTTTACTTCAGTTCTTAGATACAACAAGATTGGAAAAAAGCAAAACAAACAAACAAAACTCAAATACAATGAGAACATAAGACATTTTCCAAATCTCAAAATGTTGCCAACTGCAGTTTAGGATTAAAATCTGGTTCTTGCCTTAGCCATTTAAGTCATTTGTCCCAAATCAAAAACAAAGAATGGCATTTATGCTTTATCAATTTTTATTTCTCTTCTTCAAAGGATAACAAAATAAAGATCTATTTTGAAAATCAACATAATAAATACAACAGATGCAGGAGGGCAGCACCAAGTGGTTGGTGAATGTATTAGTGGGGGAAAATGTAACATCTTTGAGACACACATTTCAGGCCATCCTTCAACCATCGATTTCTGTTGTTTGGAGGATGCACTCTGGCAAAGAACAGTTGCTTCTAGGCACATATTACACAGTGAAATAGAAAGAGACAGTATCTGCCAAAAGAATTTCTAATCCTCAGGAAGAAGATAAACATCCCACACTCACACCTTGTTAGTATGCTTAAGCGCACGACCTAATTGTGTAAAAAGGATTCAATATTCTGGGTGATGTTCCATCGAGTTAAGCATCAATAAGCAGATATAAGGGAGTTCAGTTATTCAAGAAACTTTTTCCTTAACTTTCTATTAAAATCTATTGTTTACACATTATCAGCAGGAAATGCACCACGTGCCAGGGATTTGAGTAAGTATTCTAGCTCATCTTGACCTCAGGCATCAGAGTAAACCCAAGGACAAGCAATAACCCTTGAGAAGTGTGCTGATAGCTGGCTCACGTTGCTTAAAAATGGAATGTCCTTTCTCACAATGAAATGCCTCAAGGGAATTGTATGTGTATCTCAGGTCCAAACTCTTGGTGCTTGAGAGTCCCCTAAGCATGTTCTTCTCTCCTTCTAGTTTCAGAGAGAAAGGGTGGTGTAGAATTCTGATATATTCTCTGTGAATCCAGCATGATGCCATTAAAATATCTCAGATAAATAAGCAAATTAGTCATTCTAGTAAATTACCAATGGCACAGAGTTGATGTAGCTCATGGAGACACCAAAGAATACATCTCAGTGCACAACTCCAGAGGTCACTCTTTACCTGGAATTTGGGGTGCTGTTCATACAGAGCACAATGTAAATGCTGCTTGGGGAACTGAAGCATGGAAACCCCAGGCCCTTACCCAAGCTCCATACTATCTGTTTTATAGAGAGCTTTTAGGTAAGATTTCATGAAAGTCTGAAAACACTGGTCTAGGTTACTTTGAGAGAAACCATATTGTCTTAAAAACTGTGTTTCCTCTATTTGTGGTTTTCCTGCTTGTTCAGGAAAAATAAAGAAAGAAAGAGGGAAAACATATCATGAGCATGTATGTGTCATACACTGTGGTAAGGGCTGAGCACTTCAAACACACGTAATTGCAATTAATCATCATAACAACTCTGTGCTTTGGTTGTTAGTGTCTCAATTTGCAGAATCTCAGTGAAATCTGAGATCCAGAGAGGTGAAGGGGCTTCCCCGGGGATAAGCAAGCTAGGAAGTAGAAGAGCCTAAGTAGGAAGGCAGGACTTTAACTCCAAGATTTGTGCTCTTACAGCTACATGTAGCTTTCCAAGATGGCAGGACGCACGATGGCAGGGAGGTCTCTGAGAGCACTGAGCTATGGCAACCGGTCGAAATTAAAATGTTGTCATTTGGGGTTAAATTATAGATCATCTTGTTTCAGACTCTACTGTTGATAAGCAGCAGAAGCCAAAGATTTGACAACTTAAATTCTATCCATTAACTTATTTTTCAATAGAAGTTAGGGAAACCATGGCTGTTTTATTTTTCAGTGAGAACCCTCTTATTCACAAGAATAAGTGGGAGAATTTCACATGAATCCCAGGGAACCTGCAGACAGCCCTGATACGATTCCTTCCCTATAGCCACACTGAGCGGAGGATATTTCTTCCTTCCACCCAGCCCAGCCTTCCCTCCTCTCATAACCTTCCATTCTACAGCCCTGCTTCACTGTACAGGGGCACATAAAAGCCTAGAAAGCTCAAGGCTCTGTGTCCTTTTCCATTTCAAGTGAGGGCTCCATCCAGCATCCTAGAGTTTCACGTTCAGTGTTTTTCAGGGAGTATGTTTGTGAAATCACTCTGTTTATCCTACTTTGTGTTTGAGATAATTCTGAATCTGCTCTGTTCAATTTTTCTGCTCCCCCTTCACCCTACAATCATGACTGTATCCTCAAGTGCCATCAAAAGTAGGACAACTTACAACTACCACTTGATCCACGTTCAAGAGGCACCCTTTGAATAGAAACATTCTTCAGCTGTACCAAGTTTAAAGGCCTTTATCCTACTCCTTGCTGCCATCTCTCATCCTCCTTTCTCAACACCCTCCATTGGGATCAAGTCCTCTAACTCTGTGACAATCAGGGAAGAACAAGAAATAAGAAATTGAAAAGACACTGGGACAAAAGGGGAAGAAGAGAATGGAAGGGTGGTGTTTAAGATTGTGAGAGCGCCCCTTTGTGCAGGGCATCTAAAGTGGAGTGTGTGACGAGGTATCACCTCACACTGGTCAGAATGGCCATCATCAAAAAATCTACAGACAATAAATGCTGGAGAGGGTGTGGAGAAAAGGGAACCCTCTTGCACTGTTGGTGGGAATGTAAATTGATACAGCCACTATGGAGAACAGTATGGAGGTTCCTTAAAAACTAAAAATAGAACCACCATATGATCCAGCAATCCCACTACTGGGCATATACCCTGAGAAAACCATAATTCTAAAAGAGTCACGTACCACAATGTTCATTGCAGCTCTATTTACAATAGCCAGGACATGGAAGCAACCTAAGTGGCCATCAACAGATGAATGGATAAAGATGTGGCACATATATACAATGGAATATTACTCAGCCATAAAACGAAATGAAATTGAGTTATTTGTAGTGAGGTGGATGGACCTAGAGTCTGTCATACAGAGTGAAGTAAGTCAGAAAGAGAAAAACAAATACCGTATACTAACACATATATACGGAATCCACAAAAAAAAAATGGTTCTGATGAACCTAGGGGCAGGACTGGAATAAAGACGCAGATGTAGAGAATGGACCTGAGGACACGGGGAGGGGGAAGGGTAAGATGGGACAAAGTGAGAGAGTGGCATGGACTTATATATACTACCAAATGTAAAATAGATAGCTAATGGGAAGCAGCTGCATAGCACAGGGAGATCAGCTCAATGCTTTGTGACCTCCTAGAGGTGTGGGATAGGGAGGGTGGGAGGGAGACACAAGAGGGAGGAGATACGGCGATATATGTATATGTATAGCTGATTCACTTTGTTATAAAGCAGAAACTAACACAAGAATGTAAAGCAATTATACTCCAATAAAGATGTTATAAATAAATAAATAAATAAATAAATAAATAAATAAAGTGGAGGGTGTGGTGTGTGACAGAGCGGGACAGAGAGGGAGAGGGGGCAGGAAGGAGAGAGAGAAGGTTGGCAGCATGGAGTATTTGGGATGCAGGTGCAATCAATGTGAAAAAATGCACCCAGTATACACATACAAATAAGCCAGGAACTACTAAGGGGGAGGGGAATTAGAATTTGTCAAACACCTACCTTGTGAGAGCTCTAGGTGCACTTATCAAATCAGTCTAAACAACTCAATGAACATTTATAAAACTAAGAAGCGGGGCTTCCCTGGTGGCGCAGTGGTTGGGAATCTGCCTGCCAATGCAGGGAACACGGGTTCGAGCCCTGGTCTGGGAAGATCCCACATGCCACGGAGCAACTGGGCCCGTGAGCCACAACTACTGAGCCTGCGCGTCTGGAGCGTGTGCTCCGCAACAAGAGAGGCCGCGATAGTGAGAGGCCCGCGCACCGCGATGAAGAGTGGCTCCCGCTTGCCGCAACTGGAGAAAGCCCTCGCACAGAAACGAAGACCCAACACAGCCATAAATAAATAAATAAATAAATTAAAAAAAAAAAAAAGAACACCACAAAGGGTTTAAAAAAAAAAACAAAAACTAAGAAGCATTTTCTCTCACATCCAAGAATCCTAATCTCCTGAGAACCTACCGTGTCCACCCTGTGACCCCTTTGCCACTTCTTCCCTCGAGCAGGCAGAGAGCGGGTTGAACGACTCAACCAAATGAGGTCTGAAATTACGAGTGGATTTGAGTATCACTGCCATTCCTTTCTCCTATTTTCATAAATAATCGCGTTGACTGTACAGAGCCATTTTCAGAACAAGTTGGCATTCTTAACTACACAGCTGGCATAGATGGTTACTCACCCTGGGTTACTATGACTTGCGAAACTGACCTATATGTAGATGTAAAAATCTCCAAAAATATAGCAACATTCTTAAATGGTCACAAACGTGGGCTATGAAAGCACCTCTAGCAGTAAGGGCCATCCTCAGCTAAAAGGTTAATTCTTTTAGCAGCTGAAAAGTCTGCCCTCTCAGGCATAGCTCAAAGCTGAGAACTTAACTACATAAGGCACAGTCTCATTGGACATGCACAGTAAACAACCTTGTTAAGAATGTCGTGTGAAGAACGGCTACTCAGCGGGGTCAAAGGGGGTGAACAAGACAAGGGGTGGAGGCAGTCAAGTGCAAGGCCACTGTGGGGTGTAATTTATGGTGCTTTAATAATTTGGGCATGTCCCGTGTTAAGAGAGCTGTTTGCCTGACACAAGGAAGGGACTAGTAAAAGCACCCAATGAGGAGACCCGAGTGGAAGGATGCTAAAAATCCACCCCAGCAAACTAAGGGGATGATGGCACAAGGGCTCTGCAGGGTCAGGCAGCCTGCTGACCAACGCTGTCACAAAGGTCAGGCTTGAGGCAACTAAGAAAGAGCTTAATTATCTAGCCGTTGTCCTTTGAGTCGGGGCCAAACAGCAGGAGGAGTGTGCTGGACCACCAATTAGGTTAGTTAGGAGGTTGTTCAGTCCAAGACCAGAAATAGAGGTGAGGCAGAGCCTTCAAAGGGCAAACATCAAAGGTCCTCTTGGGCATCAGGGGGTTCCCCTTCCTACTGTGGACCAGGCCGTTCTCATGACCTAACACATCAGTAGGTCTTAATTTCTGGCACCACTGAAATTCTGACCTTCTCGCTCAGAGGGAATGTCATAACCTATGATGCCCACTGAACTTCAGTCAGTACCATTTTAAAATATTTTACTGCCTATTGAGTTTTACCACCATATCCTATTCTTATTACAATGCTTTTTTAAATAAAACTACGTTATACCAAAAGCATGTTTTTCTAACAGCTGCCGTTATCTGAGTTCACCCCATGAACTTCAGGGGCAGGATCACTGCACAAGATATTTCAGGCAGGAAATATGCATCCTGGTCCCCACTTCAGTTATGTGCCGAGAGAAACCCTCATCCATACTCTGAAAATATCCCGAGTCCTCGACAATAACTGAATAACTAAGTATAGTACTAGTACTATGTTGTGCCCTAAATTACACTAAATTACAATGGAGAATTTGGTATATGACAGAGTTTAAGAGAATTTTGGCTACTCAGCTATTCAGAGGGTCTTACTTTTACTGTACTATTAAGTGCAGACACATGTCCGTTGGCTAAACACTCTAAACCTGAAACAGATAAACTCTCCCTGAAATACACAAACTCTACCTGAAATACATAAACTCCATACCCAAAATATATAAACAATCCTAGTCAAAAACAATCCTAAAACCTTATAACCTCACTTTTGCTTTTTGGTTGAAAGATATATTCATACTCACCTACAAGATTTCCTAAGATGTTTTGATCTCCTACTTCTGGCCATAAATAAGTGGGCAGTAGAAAATTAATCATCTATTTGATATTATATATCTTTTTAGTAACTTTGACAATTTAGACTGTAAGCATTTGGATTTAATTAGTAAAGATTGATTTGTACAATAATAAATAATCATTTTAAAATGTGATGTAATTTATTAAGATTATGCTTAATCTTAAATAATATTAATAATATAGGATTAATAATTGATAAATAATTATAAACAATGCTTTCATTTTTTATACTTTAGAGTTAGCCAATGTAATGCATCTTACTGTTATGGTAATATAATATGTTCTGTTTTAAAATATACTGTATTTTAAAATATATATGTATTTCTTTCATTCCTATGAGTATTTTTTCTTCCAGTTTAAAATACAGTTCGAGTTCTGTGTTGGTTTGAGGGGACAGAAAACTCCATGTTGCTTCAGTGAATAGGATGTAGATAAGAATAAACTCCCATCATTTTACCCCTTCATTAAAATTAATCATTTTGGTATTTGTTGGGGTTGGGGGTGGAGGAAGGAGTGGCTCTATCCTCTGCATCACAGCAGTTTCCCTTCCAAACGGAGGTATGAAATGCAGTCTGACCCAGGACAACACATGCCACTCGGTGGATTAAAAATTTATAAGATATTTTTCCATCTCTGCTTGGAATACAAATGAACATATTCTTGTTTCATTTAAAGTGATTTCTCGGGCTTCCCTGGTGGTGCAATGGTTGAGAGTCTGCCTGCCAATGCAGGGGACACGGGTTCGAGCCCTGGTCTGGGAAGATCCCACATGCCGCGGAGCAACTGGGCCCGTGAGCCACAACTACTGAGCCTGAGCGTCTGGAGCCTCTGCTCCGCAACAAGAGAGGCCGCGATAGTGAGAGGCCCGCGCACCACGATGAAGAGTGGCCCCCACTCGCCGCAACTGGAGAAAGCCCTCACACAGAAACGAAGACCCAACACAGCCAAAAAAAATAAACATAATAAATAAATAATAAATAAAAATTAAAAAAAAAAATAAAGTGATTTCTCACTCGGGGCTGAAGAGATGTGTTAACACCTTAAATTCTATGGGTTTTTCTTTTGTGACTGTATTACCCAGGAAATAAGCTAAACAACTAGACTACTTGGCAAGATAGTCATATTCCACATCCCAAGCACAATAATCTCCCTTTACGTAAAGTCCCAGTAGGTTGGAATGACACAGCTTCACCATCATACAAACACCCACACATACACCTGCACCATATCAATGTAACATTTTTCAGTAAAGACTTCATTCCACATTAAGTGTATGTGTGTGTGTGTGTGTGTGTGTGTACTTAACACCCACTATGTATAACATAATGGCAATTTCATGTTTCCAAATGGCGATCCATGTTTTCTGCCATCCATGTGGCAGCACCTGATGGAATTCTGGTGGTGGGTTGGGGGTTCGGCGCATGCCCACAGGAGCACAACAGAAGTCTGGAGCCTGTCTCTAGCCCCATAAATTACCAAGAGAGGAAGCATTTTGTGGTGGGTAGTCAGTTAACTTTGTTTAAATACATCAATAGAGAAAATTCTTTTACCCCCTTAAGACAAGGGTTGAAGTTAACCTACAAATACAGGGTTACCTTTTGGAAGATTTATATTAATTGGATTTGATCTCTGATAGTGTTGATTAACAACACTCCTACTAATGAGGGCATGTCCCTTCCCCAGGCTCTTCTCTTTCTTACCTTGCCTTGTATTGCTGCAGCTACTGTAAGAGAATGCAATGAGAAATAACTCTGCATAGAAATAGATTCAGAAATGACTAAAATCACTGTAATACCTGAGTGATTTTGTGCTCAAAGATTTTTGTTAAAAATAAACTACTGTTTTTTAATGAAAAAAAAGTATTATTCATTCTACCAGAAAAAAAAAAAAAAAGAGCTTTTTAAATGCATTAGTAAAAGGATATGGGCAGAAAGCAAAAAAGGAAAAATGTTTAAGACCAAATAAAAATTGAATTCCTATAATCATGTAGCAAGAATGAAACTTAAGCCCCAGGCTCTCAGAGATTAAAGAAAAAGGCTGAGAATTTCAAGGTGAAGTTCCAATTGAAAAGATATTCAGCTAGCCTTTCTAACCATCTGAGGTGATGAGTGCAACCTCAAATACCCAGCAAAAGGCAACTCTCAGAAGTCAACAATTTTTCTTACAACTAATCTTACACACACATGCTCACACATGCATACACTGTCCCAAGTACATTTAAGCTGTGCTGTATGAATCATATACCAGTTTCTCTAATCTTTTCATCAAGTCCTTGGAAACAAAAAAGACACACAAAAAAAACACTCTACCTCTGTGATCTCCAATATTATAGATAAGTTCTAATAAAATTCCATCTGAAATAAACAACAGGACTTTATACCTAAACATTCTACTTTTTTCAAAGATTTGATTTCTACAGCTAGAATTTTGGAGAGAATTATAGAAGCTCATTTGAACTTAATATGATGTGGCATTTTAATCTGAGAAGGAGAATAACTCAAGAGAATCAGCTGAAAAACTATTAGAATTAATTTTTTAAAAGCTCAGTAAAAATGGTTGCAAGGTATATTTTTAAAGGTCACTTTTCGTAAACCAACATAAACCACTTAGAAAATGTATTGGAATAATAATGACGTTTACAATAAAATAAAAACATGATACCTAACAATAATCCAAATAAAAAATATATACAGTTTATGTGAAGAAAAAACAAGGTTTGCTAAGAAATGTAAAAAAAAGATAAAAAAGTGAAACAAAATATCATTTCCTTGGGGGAAAAAAGGATTTAGTCTTCTAAAGATGACACTTCTTTCAAAATCAATTTATAAATTTTATGTGACTTAAATCAAAGTCCCAGAGGGATTTAATTTTCTTGGAACTTAGCAAAAAAGAAAATTTTTAAATTATCTACAAGAATAAACAGGCAAAAATAAATAAGAAAAAATGGTAAAGAATAGAAATGAAAGAAATTAGTTCAACCAGACCCAAAAACATATCATAAAACTACAATCATTAAATCTGCAGACAGCACTGAGAAAAAAACTCAACAGTATAGAAAGAAACCCTAATGTATAGAGCAGTTGTCCAACAAAAATGTAATATGAGTCACATATACAATTTACAAATTTTCTAATACCCACACTTTAAAAGGTAAAAAGTGAAATTAATTTTAATAATGTTTATATATTATTTATATATATTAACATACTATATATCTTATTGTATATCATATCTTTTATTATACCCAAAATATTATCACTTCCACATGTCATTAATATCAAAACATTATTGAGATGTTTTCATTCTTTTGTTGTTGTTCTTCTCAGTGTTTAAAATCCAGTATGTATTTGACACATACAGCACATCTCAGTTTGGCCCAGCCATATACTGAGGTGCTCAGTAGTCACACACAGCCACAGGCTACTGTGCAGGTACAGAGCAAAATAATATGTGATCAAAGGAGTACCATGAATTCAATAAATGGTGTTTAAAAGTATCTCCTTTTGTTCAAAAAAATTAGCTTACATACATATCTCAAGCAATGAGCAGTATATGCTCTAAGGAGATAAAGAGTTAAATGCTTTTTTTTTTTGATGAAGTTTTCTTTAATAGCATATTATTTGAGACTCATGATAGTAACAAAAAATTGGCAAATGGAGGAAACCTAGACAATTTTTTATTGTACTCAGACCGTATTTAATAAATATCAACGTTGATGATACAGGCAAGGGCTGTGGGAGCTCAGAGGAATAGGGGGTGGCAAGGACTGCAGTGTGTTGGGGGGTAAAGCATGACACCCTCTCCCAGTACCTCTCCCCTCACTAAGGACTCACACTGTCCCCCTTGGAACCTCTCAGAGGAGATACTTTGTATTTTACTTGGACAAATATAAAATAAGTAAAATTCGAGTTAAATGCTTTAACTAGACAAAATTTACAAACTTTGGCACAACCTAAGTGGCCATCAAATGTGTACAGAGAGGAAAATTCTCCAACCTTAAAAGCAACATACGAAGTCTCAAAACATAGTCGATAGATTTGATTAGATAAAACTGCAGAACTTTTTCATATCTGAAATCAAAAGACAACTGGTAAAAACAAATATTTGCTGCAAATATGACAAACAGGTTTTAAGAATTCTGAGGAGCTCATACTAATCAAGGTGCAAACCAGTAAGAACCCCAACAGGTAAATGGACAAAGGACAGGAACAGGCAATTTAGAAAAGAAAATAATCAACTAGTGAACAAAGAAATGGGAGGAGGGGACCACCTCACTAGTAATCCCAGAAATACAAATTTAAATAAGAAGATGGTTTAAAGCTCCTTCTTTCCTCTAATATCTAACATTCATCTCTGCTATCTTTCCTCATCTTTGATACAACCTTTGAAGGTGTAGCTATGATTAGCAAATGCTATGACACTGTATCTTCTGCCATTGAAAGAATTCTGTATATAAATAGATTCAAAGGTGACTAAAATCATGGTAATCTCTAAATTATTTAGTACTCAAAGAATTTTGAGAGAGAGAAAGAGAGGGGCAAAAAGAATATCATGGCATATCTAAGTGGACAAGACCTTAGCCATCTGAAAAACAATGAATGAATGAAAATGAATTTTTGTTTTCCAAACTGTCACAATTACAGATATCACAAGTGACCTCAAATGTTTGGCTGCTGCAATGACATATAATATAAAATAATAAAAAGAATAACGATCAATGGGATAAATTTTAAAACCCATGTTTGTAGCAGTGAAAGAAAAGCATTGGTTAATACACTAAGACTCAACCTTCCCAAATCATAATGAATGTAACAAATGTAAAAATAATACCCACCATGTGCCAAGCACTGTTCTAATCTAATCCTCACAATAACCCTATAATGTAGATATTATTAATATTCCCATTTTACAAACTGGGCATCTTAGGTACAGAGAGTTAAGTAACATTTTTCGGAACACATTGCTAGTAAGAGTATGGATTAATTATTATCCTGCCCATAGGAGACTTAACCACATTCTAAACAGCAGGCTAAATTTTAGCTAATTAAATATTTAATGAATGCTTATTATGTTAGCATACTGGTTTTAAAGAAGTCCAATTTATGACACAACTGAGTTTAATTTTCTATGCTCAATTAACACACAATACTGTGGAATTCCTTACATATGCCAAGGTACAAAGTGCATTAAAATGATTTTATAAGGGCTTCCCTGGTGGCGCAGTGGTTGAGAATCTGCCTGCCAATGCAGGGGATGCGGGTTCGAGCCCTGGTCTGGGAAGATCCCACATGCCGCGGAGCAACTCGGCCCGTGAGCCACAATTACTGAGCCTGCGCGTCTGGAGCCTGTGCTTGGCAATGAGAGGCCCGCGCACCGCAATGAAGAGTGGCCCCCGCACCGCTATGAAGAGTGGCCCCCGCTTGCCACAACTAGAGAAAGCCCTTGCACAGAAACGAAGACCCAACACAGCCATACATACATACATACATACATACATTAAAAAAAAAAGAATGTAAGCAGACAAGAATAGCATTAAAAAAAAAAGAAAGAAAGCCCTAGAATTAATTTAAAAAAAAAATGATTTTATAAGATTTAAAACAGCTTTATTATATAAGTTTTTGTGCAGTTTTATAGCTGTCTTATCTTTCCTTTGAGGGTTTTGGTGGCTTATATCAACGGCCAAGTCTTTGACCAGAAACAAAAGCTCCTGGCATTAGCATCACTGGAACAATCAATGTATTTTCATTTCCCCCTTAGCTCCAGGAAAGGAGAAAAAGAAAGATCACCTCATTAAGGAAGTGACTATGCCATGGAGACTATCCCACAAAACAAAAGGGCAGATGAAAAGCCTGTTCTGTCCCACTCGTTTGGATTTGGCCCTTCTGACAGCATACTCCAGTGCCTCAAGTCACAGAGAAGAAATTATGATAATTAGGTTGAACAGAAAACTCAAAGCAGAGCGGAGCTGTGGCCACATCCTGGTTTGTGACTAAGAGAGCATACATACTTACACAGCCACCCCAACCTGCTGCTTCAGACTGGGAGTAATGGCACAGTCTATTTGGGGAAGGGAAATCACCTGAGCTAGGGCTCCCCAGCCATCCTGGGCTCCCATTGGAGATGGAAGGGCCTGGATGGTAGCCCAGCCCATGCGATTGCAGAGTGGAAGTCAAGGATGGTCTGTCTCAGGACCTTATCTGAGGGTCTTTCGTGATGGGGTGAAATGACCCCTGGCTCTGGGCTATACAGCAGGTCACGCAGCCTGGGGCTGAAAGGAGGTACACGAGACCTCAGGTGTGGGGCAAGAGCCAGCAAGGACAAAGCTGGGGCTTGATCAGGCTGACAGAATCCATCATGAATTCACCAGCCACAGACATGAGAACTAAATGCCAACACCAGGCCAACAATGATGACCTCAGAAATCAAAGGCCCAGGGGAAAGGATAAAGCCCCACAGTGGGTCTCAGGCCACCCTCTTGCTGCGACTTCAAGAATATCCAATTCCCACCCCCAACACCATACACCCAGGCTCCATCTTGGAGAAAAGTCCGGAAGGAGAAGATAATCTGTAAGATGTTAGCATTTATCTGAGATTGTCACTATTGTTTTAAGTCCTTGAAGAGGATTAAAATTTTTGTGTTGGATTATATTTGATTTGTTTAGTATTCAGCAGGATCCCAAGGAGATGAAGAAATTTACAGAAAAAAAATAAATAAGCAACATTTTTGTGTGTGTATCTGAATGTAGTGTGTACCTGTTATTACTTCACTTCAGTAAAATCTCCTATGGCAAAAGGGGATTTGCTTTACAGAGACCTGCTTTATGAAGGAATCTCCTCAAAAGATTGTAATATTGTTGCAGAGAGAGAAAGACAGACAGAAACAGGAAGAGATTGACTCTGCTTTGGAATTAAACTTTCCTTATAGAAAAACCTGCCATAAGTAAAAGAATTACCTATCCCTTTTTACGTGCCAAGCACTGTTCTAAATACTTTCAGGTATTTAGTCCATTTAATCCTCATAATCATACCATGAGGGAGAGGTTTTTTTTATCATTTCAATTTTACAGATTCAAAAAACGAGGGCTGGAAAGGTTAAATAACTCACTGTGGTTGTACTGCTGGTAAATGATAAAGCTCTATAGTTTATACTTTTATTGTCTACCTTATGCTACGTTTTGGGCAAATGAGTCACTTCCAGGCTTTCCCACTAGTCCTCTGTTAGCTAAACGATGCTCACCAAAGATGAGAAGCCTTTACCTTGCACTGGATGCCACCCTTCTGACTGACCTGTCCTCTGAGCTCCAGGACCTGCCTGCTGGGTGCTTCTACTTGAATGTGCCACCATCACCTCCAGCTCAGAATGCCCCAAGGGGAACACAGCCTCTTCCTCCCAGAATCGCTCCTCTTTTTGTATTTTCCATTTCTAATTGGCACCAGAATCTTCTCGAGTCACATCTGGAGTCAATCCTAGAACCACCTTTTCTTTCTCATCCTCCAAATCTAATCTGTCATCAGGTCCTGAAGATGAGACCTCCCTATAATCCCTCAAATTCTGCCTCATCTCTCCTCTCAGTTCATCTTAGTGGTTAAAAACATAGGCTCTAGAGCAATAGCTACTAGAAATATGACCTTGAACAATGTCTTAGCGCAGGCTGCTACAACAAAAATACCATAGATAGTATGGCTTAAATAACAAAAATTTATTTCTGACAGTTCGGGAAGCTGGAAGTCTGAGATCAGGGGGCCAGCATGGTTAGGATCTTGGTGAGCCCATTTCCTGCTTTACATACGGCTGTCTTCTTGCTGTATCCACACATGGTGAAGCTCTGCTTTCCTCTTCCTCTTATAGGGACAGTAATCCCATCATGGGGGATCTATCCTATAACCTTTCTACACTTAATTATCTCCCAAAGACCCCACCTCCAAATACCATCAGATTAGCAATTAGGGCTTCAACATATGAATTTTGAGGGAACACAGATATTCAGTCCATAGTAAGTGGTTTATTTAACCTTTCTTTGCCTGAGCTTCTTCATCTATAAAATAGGAATAAATAATAGTACCTATTGCTCAGGATTGATATAAGGATTAAATCGTATCTGTAAAATACTTGGGACAGTGCCTCTTATATAATAAATATAAGTTTTCATCATTCCTACTCACACTCTTTTTCATTATCCCATAGTGCTATGACTGAGGTTCAGCTCTCTTCACCTTTCACCTGGAAACATTACAATATACTCATAGCTACTTCCAAAGTCCTCCTTCCAACCCTACACTTCTCCAATCCAACATGCATATTGCTATAACTAAAACAGAAGTTGGATGTTGTCAGTAGATAATTCCCCAACACCAGCAAGATAAAGGAGAAACCCTTTAATACGACAGGCAAGGCCCAGACACTCTGAGCCTCCACACCTCTCATACTATGCTGTAGCCCGACTGAATTACTCACAGCTCATTGAAAACACTAGCATATAATTTGATTCTTTAATTTTGTTCACACTCCAGCTTCTGCCTGACATATTTTCTCCTCCTGACCCCATCCTTATCTCAGCACACCTAGAAAGTTCCTAGTCATTTCTAAAAACTGAGTTCTTATGTCATTTTCCTATAGAGAATGTCCTGCTTCTTCCCTCCCCCACATATTCTACCTAATTTGGAAATAGAATTAACCATTTTTGTACCACAACATACTCCATACACAGTACTTACCTTAGACTTTGCAAACTAGGGCTCCTATGCTAAGCCCAGTACTCTATAAGGTCCTATTCTGTCTTTCATCCATCTGACTGTGACCTTCTCCATGGGGCAATGTATCAGGGGGAAAGTACAAGGACTTGAGTACCCAAAGTCTATGTCTCCCCACCTTCTAAACCCAATAGCTGAGATCCTATTATTTCCTACCCAATGGTTCTGAGCCCTCTTCCAGGGCTTACAAAGGCCTATTCCCTGCCCTAACTCCCAAGTGTAGACCATGACACTAGTATACTCACCCATTGGCTATAGGTCTCACCAAGGGGCAGATATCTGGAGTAAGGGCTCCAAGAATTTGGAGGCAGGTAAATTATGAATGGAGCTTGGACATGGAGTTTGAAGTGTTCACACATGCATTCAAGGTTCTTCCTGGTATAGGATAAAGCCAGAAATGGGAAGAGAATGGGATTGGGAGAACCATCGTACTCTTGTCTGAAAATGTTAAAAGCAGACCTATGTAATTTCTGTCTACAAAGTTTTAGTGTTAACCATTTAACCTTATGAATATTTCTACAGTGTGCAAGAGCTAATATAGTCTTATCTCATTTACTCTTCACTGAAATAAAAAGAAAAATCAAAGTACAGTGGATTCTCATTATTCATAGTAGTTATGTCCCATAAAGTTGCTTGGAACTCTGAGTTAGTGAATACTAAACCACTGCTCCTAGGGGAAATACAGGGTTAGGTTCCTGTAAGCCTCTGGTCACAATATTTTCATCAACCATCAATACATAACCTTGTTTTATATGTGTTTCTGTTTAAAGACCCCTTTTAAAATATATATTGGTGGTTCAGTAACATTGAACTCACAGCCAACAGCACTATAACTCATGCCTGAATGAAGCTTATCTAATACACATATTTTGTCTGTTAGTACATTATAGCCTTTTTGTATTTAGATGCAGTAGACAGCCCTTATATTTTACAAAAATGTAAAAAACATGGTACTAAATAGACCACAAAAAAGACACATTTACAGTATGAGAGCTGAAACAATGAGGCAGGGTGTCATCTTGCTCTACTTCAGCAGGGAACATGTAGGTTAGGCAATTCACATTTTTGTCACTCTGTGCATGTTTGCAAATGACTTGCAAAACTGCTGCGAGTATTAATTTGGGGGTTACAGTAAATTTAACTATAGGCAAAGTCACAAATACAGAATCTGCAAATAAGGAGGACTGAATGCAACTGGGAGTCCTGGATCTCCTTCCTGGGGATTCACCCCACCATGGTCCAAGATCCTAGGAATGTATGGAGTCCAGAAAGGGAAGCCAGTACTGCTTCCATACCCAAAAGGAACAGAGCCTTGACTCATTGGCTGATATAGTCTACATGTATTTACTAAGTGCCTGTTATGAGCCAGACTGTGCTAAGTACCAGCTACTGAGAGTCCGAGTTTGTTCTGATGAAAGACTTAGACGAATGGAGGAGACAGACTTTAACAATAACATTAGTAAATATGTAATGACAAACTGAGAGAAATGCTCAGGAGAAAAGAAACATTGTTCTATAGGAGATTTTACAAAGTACCCTCCCAGACTGGGGATGTCACAGACACAGCGGGTGGCCTGCACAACAGCCTCTTCTCTCTCTTCCTGGCTGGTAGAGTTGTCATTCTGCGTGTGCCCTTCCATGGGAATCAGGAGGGGGATCCTAGAGTGAGCTCAAGTGCAAGTCCTTAATGGTTTATGTCAACAAGTATGATTCTCCTCCTAGCAATTACTGCAAATATGCAATATGCATATATTCATGTGGGGCAAGAGACATGAAGATAAGACTACTGGGGTCAGAAGGACCTTCAAGATGGTGGAGAGTAAGACATGGAGATCACCTTCCTTCCCAAAAATACATTAAAAATACATCTACATGTGGAACAACTCCTACAGAACATCTACTGAATGCTGGCAGAAGACCTCAGACTTCCCAAAAGTTTTATTTTTCTTTCTTTTTTTTCTCCCTTTCCTCTGAGCCGTGTGGCTGACAGGGTCTTGGTGCTCTGGCCGGGTGTCAGGCCTGAGCGTCTGAGGTGGGAGAGCCAAGCTCAGGACATTGGACCAGCAGAGACCTCCTGGCCCAATGTAATATCAATCGGCAAGAGCTCTCTAAGAGATCTCCGTCCCAACGCTAAGACCCAGCTCCACTCAACGACCAGCAAGCTACAGTGCTGGACACCCAATGCCAAACAACTAGCAAGACAGGAACACAACCCCACCCATTAGCAGAGAGGCTGCCTATGATCATAATAAGTTCATAGACACCGCAAAACACACCACCGGATATGGTCCTGCCCACCAGAAAGACAAGATTCAGCCTCATCCACCAGAACACAGGCACCAGTCACCTCCACCAGGAAGCCTACACAACGCACTGAAACAAACTTACCCACTGGGGTCAGGTACCAAAAACAACGGAAACTACAAACCTACAGCTTGCGAAAAGGAGACCCCAGACACAGTAATTTAAGTAAAATGAGAAGACAGAGAAATACTCAGCAGTTGAAAGAGCAAGGTAAAAACCTACCAAACAAATGAAGAGAAAATAGGCAATCTACCTGAAAAAGAATTCAGAGTAATAATAGTAAAGATGATCCAAAAATTGTGGAAATAAAATGGAGAAAATAGAAGAAAGTTTTAACAAGGACCTAGAAGAACAAAAGAACAAACAAACAATGATGAACAACACAATAAATGAAATTAGAAATTCTCTAGAAGGAATCAGTAGCAAAATAACTGAGGCAGAAGAACGGATAAGTGACCTGGGAGATAAAATAGTGGAAATAACTACCACAGAGCAGAATAAATAAAAAAGAATGAAAAGAATGGAGGACAGTCTCAGACACCTCTGGGACAACAGTAAACACACCAACATTTGAATTATAGGGGTTCCAGAAGAAGAAGAGAAAAAGAAGGAGACTGAGAAAATATTTGAAGAGATTATAGTTGAAAACTTCCCTAATATGGGAAAGAAATAGTCAGTCAACTACAGGAAGCACAGAGAGTCCCATACAGGATAAATCCAAGGAGAAAAACACCAAGACACATATTAATCAACTATCAAAAATAAAATACAAAGAAAAAATATTAAAAAATATTAAAAGCAGCAGGGAAAAGCAACAAATAACATACAAGGGAATCTCCATAAGGTTAACAGCTGATCTTTCAGCAGAAACTCTGCAAGCCAGAAGGGAGTCACAGGACATATTTAAAGTGAGGAAAAGGAAAAACCTACAACCAAGATTACTCTATCCAGAAAGGATCTCATTCAGATTCCACAGAGAAATTAAAACCTTTACAGACAAGCAAAAGCTAAGAGATTTCAGCACCACCAAACCAGCTGTACAACAAATGCTAAAGGAACTTCTCTAGGCAGGAAACACAAGAGAAGGAAAAGACCTACAATAACAAACACAAAACAAGTAAGAAAATGGTAATAGGAACATACATATCGATAATTACCTTAAATGTAAACAGATTAAATGCTCCAACCAAAAGACACAGACTGGCTGAATGGATACAACAACAAGTCCCGTATATAAGCTGTCTACAAGAGACCCACTTCAGACCTAGGGACACATACAGACTGAAAGTGAGGGGATGGAAAAAGATATTCCATGCAAGTGGAAATCAAAAGAAAGCTGGAGTAGCAATTCTCATATCAGACAAAATAGACTTTAAAATAAAGACTATTACAAGAGACAAAGAAGGACACTACACAATGATCAAGGGATCAATCCAAGAAGAAGATATAACAATTGTAAATATTTATGCACCCAACATAGGAGCACCTCAATACATAAGGTGAATGATAACAGCCATGAAAGGGGAAATCAACACTAACACAATCATAGTAGGGGACTTTAACACCCCACTTTCACCAATGGACAGATCAACTAAAATGAAAATAAATAAGGAAACACAAGCTTTAAATGATACATTACACAAGATGGACTTAATTGATATTTATAGGACATTCCATCCAAAAACAACAGAGTACACTTTCTTCTCAAGTGCTCATGGAACATTCTCCAGGATAGATCATATCTTGGGTCACAAATCAAGCCTTGGTAAATTTAAGAAAATTGAAATCTTATCAAGTATCTTTTCTGACCACAGTGCTATAT
The DNA here is from genome assembly GCF_009873245.2 of Balaenoptera musculus. NCBI lineage: Eukaryota > Metazoa > Chordata > Mammalia > Artiodactyla > Balaenopteridae > Balaenoptera > Balaenoptera musculus. The sequence continues at coordinate 96,529,140 of NC_045787.1, forward strand.
GACTAGATAACAATTACAGGAAAAAAATCTGTAAAAAATACAAATACATGGAGGCTAAACAATACACTACTCACTAACGAAAAGATCACTGAAGAAATCAAAGAGGAAATCAAAAATACCTAGAAGCAAATGACACAGACAACATGACAACCCAAAACCTATGGGATGCAGCAGAAGTAGTTCTAAGAGGGAAGTTTATAGCTATACAATCCTACCTCAAGAAACATGAAACATCTCAAATAAACAACCTAAACTTACACCTAAAGCAATTAGAGAAAGAAGAACAAAAAAACCCAAAGTTAGTAGAAGGAAAGAAATCATAAAGATCAGATCAGAAACAAATGAAAAAGAAATGAAGGAAACGATAGCAAAGATCAATAAAGCTAAAAGCTGGTTCTTTGAGAAGATAAACAAAATTGATAAACCATTAGCCAGACTCATCAAGAAAAAAAGGGAGAAGACTCAAATCGATAGAATTAGAAATGAAAAAGGAGAAGTAACAACTGAAACTGCACAAATACAAAGGGTCATGAGAGATTACTACAAGCAACTATATGCCAATAAAATGGACAACCTGGAAGAAATGGACAAATTCTTAGAAAAACACAACCTTCCGAGACTGAATCAGGAAGAAATAGAAAATATAAACAGACAAATCACAAGCACTGAAATTGAAACTGTGATTTAAAATCTTCCAACAAACAAAAGCCCAAGACCAGATGGCTTCACAGGCGAATTCTATCAAATATTTAGAGAAGAGCTAACACCTATCCTTCTCAAACTCTTCCAAAATATAGCAGAGGGAGGAATACCCCCAAACTCATTCTATGAGGTACCATCACCCTGATACCAAAACCAAACAAAGAAAACTGGACAGCTACATGTAAAAGAATGAACTTAGAACACTCCCTAACACCATACACAAAAATAAACTCAAAATGGATTAAGGACCTAAATGTAAGGCCAGACACTATAAAACTCTTATAGGAAAACATAGGCAAAACACTCTATGACATAAATCACAGCAAGATCCTTTTTGACACACCTCCTAGAGAAATAGAAATAAAAACAAAAATAAACAAATGGGACCTAATGAAACTTAAAATCTTTTGCACAGCAAAGGAAAATATAAACAAGACGAAAAGACAACCCTCAGAATGGGAGAAAATATTTGCAAATGAAGCAACTGACAAAGGATTAATCTCCAAAATTTACAAGCAGCTCATGCAGCTCAATATCAAAAAAACAAACAACCCAATCCAAACATGGGCAGAAGACCTAAATAGACATTTCTCCAAAGAAGACATACAGATTGTCAACAAACACATGAAAGGATGCTCAACATCACTAATCATTAGAGAAAGCAAATCAAAACTACAATGAGGTATCACCTCACACCAGTCAGAATGGCCATCATCAAAAAATCTAGAAACAATAAATGCTGGAGAGGGTGTGGAACAAAGGGAACCCTCTTGCACTGTTGATGGGAATGTAAATTGATACAGTCAGTATGGAGAACAGTATGGAGGTGACTTAAAAAACTAAAAATAGAACTACCATACGACCTAGCAATCTCACTACTGGGCCTATACTCTGAGAAAACCGTAATTCAAAAAGAGTCATGTACCACAATGTTCATTGCAGCACTATTTACAATAGCCAGGACATGGAAGCAACCTAAGCGTCCATCCACAGATGAATGGATAAAGAAGATGTGGCACATATGTACAAGGGAATATTACTCAGCCATAAAAAAGAAATGAAATTGAGTTATTTGTAGTGAGGTGGATAGGCCTAGAGTCTGTCATACAGAGTGAAGTAAGTCAGAAAGAGAAAAACAAATACCATAAGCTAACACATATATATGGAATGTAAAAAAAAAAAAAAAGTTTCCGATGAACCTAGGGGCAGGACAGGAATAAAGACGCAGACGTAGAGAACGGACTTGAGGACACGGGGAGGGGGAAGGGTAAGCCGAGACGAAGTGAGAGAGTGGCAGTGACATATATACACTACCAAATGTAAAACAGATAGCTAGTGGGAAGCAGCCGTGTAGCACAGGGAGATCAGCTGGGTGCTTTATGACCACCTAGAGGGGTGAGATGGGGAGGGTGGGAGGGAGACATAAGAGGGAGGGGATATGGGGATATATGTATACATATAGCTGATTCACTTTGTTATGTGGCAGCAACTAACACAACGTAAGGCAATTATACTCCAACAAAGATGTTTAAAAAAAATAACATAAAGTTAGAGTTTTAGTGAAAAAAAAAAAAAAAGACTACTGGGATCAAATCTGTGAAATACTTTCTTGCTTTTATACAGAGATATGTACCAAGAACCAGACCTTCTTCTTTCACTGTATATGTCCTATGGCAGAAAACGTGGAAGCATGAGGAAAGCTAAAATGACACAGTGAAGATGGTAGAAAATAGATGATGCCATCATCGAGGAGAATTAAGCAATCTCCGAGTCTCCCCTCCTCCTGCCACCAGGATACCCTCACATACCCCTTATATAAGATAATAATTTGGCCTCATTATTTAAGCCAAAGGCAGTTTCTCCACCTAATTCCAAATGACCATTCACATCTAAGTCTATTATGAGAATTTATAGTCCTAGAGATGTGGAACATAATCCCCGATTTAAACTACACAAGAATGGGGGGAAGGGATTAGAGAAGACTTCTCTGGAAAAGTGATGGTTAAATTAACATCTAGGGATGAGAAGGTATCATGATGAAGGAATGTGGTAGGCCATATCCAGTCTAACTGAAACTTGAATAAACCCAGAAACACAACTAGTACAACCATGAATTCCTTTTATGATTATAATGGAGGCCCTTGAATTCTGATGTTTGCTGCGCTCCCTTGCACCCAACCTAAAAGAGGCAGTGGGCCCTGTTCAGTCATCAAACTCCTTGAGTTTCCCTCCTGCACAAGAGAAGGACCAGATCATTCATACTATCATGTACTTTTGATCTACATTTGCTAGATCACCAAATAAACAAATGAAAGATACATATAATAAATAAAGTGAAAATAACCTAAGCTGAGTTCAAATCCACATTTTGCCAGTCCTCAAATCTGTGCTCTAGACTCCAGGAGGAAAGAGCCTTCTAGGAAGAGAGCACAATACAAGCAAAGAACCTGTGGCAGAAGGAAACCTAATGGCTTTAAGAATCTGAAAGAGGGAGAGAGTTGAGATGTGGAGTGACGTGAACAGTCTAGACAATGCAGGGTCGTGTAAGCCAAGTTAAGAATTTGTGTCATTATTCTAAAAGCAATGGAAAGCCATTGAAAGGTTTTAAACAGGGGTAATACCAACAGGCTTGCATTTTGAAAATATTATTCTGGCCACAGTGTTGAGAAAGGAATAGAAGAGGGGAATAGTGGATACTGGTCATCAAGTTAGGAGGCTTCTACATTCATCCAGAAGGATGTTGGTAACTTGGACGAGGGAGATAACAGGAGAAAGAGAAGTAGGCAGATTTGGGAGAAGTTTAGGTAGTAAAATCAAAAAGACTTCTTGATACACTGGATATGCAGCAGGGGAGGTGTGAAAAGTATCAACTCCTTGGCTTCTGACTCGCTTAACTGATGGATGATGGTACAATGCAGAGAAAAGAGAAAGCGTTGAAATATAGACCATGAGTTCAGTCTCAGACACGTTGAATTTAAGGTGCTTTGGAAATGTCAAGTAGGTAAATGGAAATAATAATCGAGCTCAGAGGAGAGTTTTGGGCTGGAGATACAAGTTGGAAAATCATCTGTACAGAGATGACACTTGAGGCCATGGATCTGTATCAGTCACAAATTTTTGGCTGCAAGAATTAGAAATCCTCCTTGGCTAGCTTAAACAAACAAAAAATATGATAATAAATAAAATAATTTAGTACAAGGAAATATGGTATAGCTCTCAAAAAAAGGTTTACGCTTAGGAAGGGAAGTACCAGGCCAGCTCTGGGGACTGAGGCAGTGGAAATCAATGAACAGTAACTTCAGAGTTCACACCATAGGAATAATTCAGCCCCCAATTTTTTCCATCCTCTGGCATTTGTGATAAATATTCCCAGAAGTGAAATTCTAATTTGCTGTTCAAGAAAAAGCAGGGAACTTTTACCGGTGGTCCCATTAAGACCACACACAATGGCTGTGGGGAGGTGCTTCCTCCCCACAAAAAAACAAAAAAATAGGGGTGAGTTGGCACCAAAAGAAGGAGTAAGAGATATTGGATCAGTAAAATCAGCAGAGTTCCACTAAAGATGTGTAGATGAGAGTGCTCAGTGAAAAGAGAGAAGAGGTTAGGTCCAAAGCTTGAGGGATTCCAACATTCAATGGCTAGAGAAAGGAAGAGGCAAAAGGCTGTGGTCAGCAAAGTAGAGGGAAACCAGGAGGGAGCTGCTTCCTCAGAGCCAAGAGGGAGAATGTGTCAAGACGGAGGGCATGCCATGAGTAATTAGATAAAAGGAGGACTGAAAACTGTCACTGGCTTTAGTGACAGGGAAGTCACAGGTGACTTTAATGAGAGCTGGTTTGGTGGCATGATGAGGCAGAAGCCAAAATGAGGAAAATGGAAGGTGAGGAAATGACAACCGTGCACATACACAAATTTAAAAAGTTAGGTCTTGAAGGGGATGAGACGCTCGTAGCAAAGGATTTGAGTTGAAGGAGATGTTGTTCTCCAAAAAAATTATTTACTGCTTAAATCTGGATGAGAAGGCTAGAGCTGAGCCATCACAGCTAAACAGGTTAGCTTGAAAGGGGATAATTATGGAACGTTCTGAGGATAGGAAGCCCTGGCCTGTGCCAGGAGAAAGAACACCTCCTAATACAAAAGGGGAAGAGGAGGGGAGGGGCTGAGGAGGTGGGATCTGGAAGTGCCACGGTGAGGAGCTGAGGCGGTACTCACCTAAGGCTCCTAATTGACCTGCGATGTCCTGTGTGGAGGGTCGGGGCCGAGGTCCAAGTCCTTCCACAGGCCATCTGTGGAATTTCAAAAGAGAATGAGTCCATTCCTGGAAATTAACCTCAGCCAAGAATGACCCAGTCTTGGATTCCCAAGGCTTTGAGAGCCCCATCTCCACCACATCCTGGGCATCAGCCAAGTGAGGAATGCTGTGTCAGAGATGATTCAATGTCTGCCCTTACACACCGGGTCTCCACTCTTCTTTACTCTTAGGAGACTCTCATCCCCTAGATGAAAAACAATTTTCCTTTTCATCCTCTGAAAAGCAAAATGTCTCAGTACGTCTCCTTTAGCAGAGAGTCAAGCTACACACCGTCCTCCCAGATGGTCATGCAGTAGAGGCATTCCCATAGACTTCTGATCATATTCTTTATCCTGCTGCCCTACCAAAGTGCATCAACCCTACTTGCCTCCTTAGTATGGGCAGTTAAATTGGGGCAGGGAGAGTGGGACTATGGCCACCTTTGGGAAAAGGGAGCTACCTTCCATGCCTAAAACACAGTATACTCTCCCCAGGGTAACAAAGTCATATTTCAGCCCTTCACCAACAGATCACAAGTTACATTGTCAGCAGAACATCCATTTAGACATGTCTTTTGTTTTCCCCTTCTAGGCAGGAAATAAGTCTTCCTGTCTTCCCATCTCCAGGGTCTAACATAATGTCTGCCACATAGCAGGTCCAAAGAAACTCTTATTCCATTCAACTGATAGTGCATGGACAGGTACACAAATCTTTAATCAAGAACTATCCTGCCTCCCAGCTACAGGAGATCCTTAGTTTAGAAAGGTTCTAGAGTCCTTTGTTGAGGTGGTCTACAATAGAATACAATTCTGAGCAAGATATTTAGAGGACTCAATAAAATCCAGCCTTTCTGCTCAGCCTTCTAAAGCTATCATATGCTAAATTTCAGTATCAGATCTTGGCCTAGTACAAGTATATTTTAGCTTTCTTTTTTCCTGCTAAAAGGTAAAGAAATACCTTCCTTTTTCAGTGGTAATAAACTGCCCCCCAACCTCTCTAGGAAATTATGCATGTCTATTTTAAGTGTGTAGGGAGGACCAGCCACCTGTTACGAGACCAGGCACAGCTATGTGGTCTCCCCTATGTTTCAGCATCACATTGCTTCCCCATCACATTGCACAGCCCAGTTACTGCCTGAAGGAGAGCAACCCCCTCGAATACCAGCTTGGCATGTCGCCATGCTTGTCCCTAAAAGGCCCACTGTCTCCATGAAAGCTGTTACTCCCTGTTAGCCCAGGTTATCAGACTCTGTTAATAATTCTAAACAATGGAAACCCCAAATAGGGATTACAGTCCTTAGAGCTAATTCAGTCTCCACAGTTGCTAGATTATTTATTTTTAGCCCTGCTTCATTCTCTAGCTCAGGCACAATCATCTTTGTAAAATGTCTTAAGAACCTTACAGTAAATAAAAATGATAAATGTTGACCCTCATGGTCTCTTTCCAACCTTAAAAAATATATGATTCGTTTCCTCTCAAGACTTCACATTTTCAAGGTCCAAGAAGGCTTAAGTAACAAACCAATGTAAAGAGCAGGTAATGGGCCCTGATAAATGTCCTGAACTGAAAGACTAGCCAAAAGGAAAAAAAAGTAAGAAAATTTAATAAAGCTGCAAATATATTTATAGTTGTCATCAGAGATGGCAGGAAGCCTCAAAAACTGCCCTTGAGAACAACTCAAAACTTAGCAGGTTGTTAACGCAAGCAGATACCATTTCTTGCCTTCCTCAAACTGTTCTTTCAGAAAGTCAGTGGTTTTAAATTCACTATTCCAAGCTTCAAGATGAGGCACTAAGCAGCCAGCTGTCCCCAACGCACTGTACTATCAAAACCTGGGTTTACTAAAGGTGTATAGATTGTTAGCAGCCAAAGGGTGAATTGTATTCTGGCCAAACATTCAGCCTGGCAATAAGAAATGTATTTTCATCTCTTCCCAGCACAAAAGGAAGTTTTACCTAGAAACTGGACAAAACAGATAATCAAATCTATTTTTAGCTCCTGGACTCTCTTCCCACAGACTCTGCATCTTCCCTCCAGCCACCTTCCTGGCCTACCTTCCCCTTAGATATTCTGGGACCACTTCCATAGCTACCATTTTCATTCTACCTTTTTGTGTCTACTGAAAATAAAATTGCCCGAGACATGGAACAATTCCTCTGAAATTCCCACAGCATCCTTTCTTTGCTGTTCTTCCTGCTTCCATTTTCCTGAACCTCTTACACTCAAAATCTATACCTAATACCTCAGATATGGGGACATCTTTTAGTCTTTGCCCTTCAACTTCCTCCATCATCATGTTTTTTGTATACAGACTACTTAAAATACTCACTAATGGGAAGCTCTTGTGGAACTCAATAAAACTAGTAAAATTATCCACTGTTTACACTAAGTTTTCTCACCCAAAGCCTGGTGGGATATAGGATGGGAGAATATTTGTCCTTTCGGTCCCTTGTCAGGTCAAGAATGAAATCACAGGCTTACTAACCAGTCCTTTAGTAGGCTGATCTGTGTTCTTTGTTTAGAATCATCATTATGACACCCAGAACACTGAATCATTTTTCTTTCATAATTTTTATTTAAAGAGCTAGAAAAATACATAGTGATTTTCATTTGGCAACTGATAGAAATGACTAATATTATAAATTCTATGTATTTTTGTTTCAATAAAGCAGACAGTTCTCTTGCTGTTTTTTGATACAGTACATACTCAAAGGGCTAATGAGCTTGATGTTTAATACACTGACATCATCTAGGTTGGCGTTTTTAATCATTTTGTATATGTCTTTGGGCCAGGGAGAGCATGATTTTCTATTTTCCAGGTTTTAAAGTTCTGTTTCCCTAAAGCACTAAAGAGTCAATAACTTAGAAGGGAAAAGTTTGCCACAGCATCTTACTAATGAAGAGGATCTCAGCTGTTTCCAGAATGTTCTTTACAGTGCGATACATCAGGGTAAGTATTCCACTTCTCAGTAAGTACGTAAACGGAGCCTAGTCTTATTATCCTAAAAAACAGCATTCTATATTTCCCTATTTCTGTTTCCAGACTTCAGTGTGTAATGACATTGTATACAAATCTGCCCTTTTATCATGAGGCCAATTTCCTCCCTATTAATTAACCTCAACACTAATTAGGTTATTTAAGACCTATTTGTAGAGTTTACAGAAAATAACAACATATCCATTATGTCAGTAATCAAAGCCAAACAAGATTGGGAAGATGCCAGGGATCAAAACTCATCAGTAGATGCAGAGACAAGGAGAAAAGGGTGCTGTAACTTCAAAAACCTTTGCATAATAGTGTCAGCAGCCACTTGCTTATTTTTAAGAGCCATTCCAGAAGGAATCATGGGAAGAATAAACTGAAGGAGGACGTCATAGCCATAAGCCAGTGCCACTCCAACTTGATCCTTCAATCTATCCGCCCTCTACCCTTCACCCTTCCCAAATCACAGAACCCATGAGGCAGGTGGAATTGTCTAGCTTACCAGAAATACCTCATTTGCCCAGACCAGGAAAGAGAAAAGACAACTGCTGCTCATGTTTACTGAGTATCCAATCGATCGTGGTGCAGATTTTAAAGAAATTCCTTCCCTTGGTGAGACATAAAGCATGATGTCTAAGCAGGTTTATATGATCAATCTGGTGGTATTACCTAATAGTCCTGGGGTTGGCTTGCCTTCTCATTTCCAGTGCAGGATAGGATAGGGTAGGGAACTATAGAAACTACATCTCAAATCCCACCCTCTTTGAACCCTTTGCCAAAAAAAAAAAAAAATGTTCCCTGTACCACCATCCACCCCCAGATATCAATGCTAATCAATTCCAAGTGCTTACTTATCACTCTGCTAAGATCCGCGAGGCAAACAGGAATAGTATAACATATGGTCCCTACTGGCCCTGACTTGGCATTACAGGGGAGCGGGGAGGTGTGCTACCCTATACCCTTGGTTTCGGCCTGCTCCCCTGTTTCTAATATCCCTAGGGCATTCCTTCTAGGTTGCTTCCTCTAACATCACGCAGCCACAACCACTGATTATTCAGAGGAGTTCAGCACACGCAAGTCAGATGCGCGGCCAGAGAGTGAGGGGATTTCACACAAGTCATATTCCACTGAAGTACCACAATGCTTACACTTTCACATTGTACAGTCAGCACAGCTCAGATTTAATTAAACCATTCAATCGCACCATTACCATTTTTGGTGACAGCTCAGGTGTAGATATATTAAGCATAATTCTTCCCAGGCACTGCTGGTCAGCAATCTCCTTAATGCCCTTTTGTCTTCTGTAGCCTCATTCTAAAGCCCTGAACTTTTAGCTTATAAATGATTAGTACCTACACACTTCCACTTCCAATTCCCAAGTTAAATTACCATCTTTAGCCTTTTCTGGATTTCTCAGGAGTAATAGGTCTCTTCCATTGGACCGTAATTCCTCCCCCTTTTAACTTTAATCAAAACTGCAATTGACATCCCAACCTCATTCCTCACAGCTGACTTCTCTATAGCTCCTCTCTCACTGGCCTGTACATAAGTTTTCCCTCTCTCCACAGATGCTGGACACTGCATCCTATTTTCTCCACACCAGCCTCTTACTGAACAGTTCCCAGCTTTTTCCTCCAAACTCTGTGTTTCTCTAGTTTCTCTGTTTGCTGTTGGAATCCTTTTCTCCCATTCATTCATTCATTCATTCAACAACTGTTTATTGAGCACCAGCTATGTGCCAGGAACTGTTCTGGGGGCTTGAGGCACATCAGTGAACAAAACAGATTAAGATCCCTGCCTTTGCAGGGCTTACATTCCAGGAGGTAGAGACAAAGAAATTTAAAAATGAGCATCCTACTTAACTGTCACTAGGTTATGGTTAATACCTCAGAAAAAGAAAAAGTAGATCAGGGCAAAAAGAACAGGAGTGTGATGGGGGTAACTTCGTGGAGGAAGACTTGAACTTGACAAGGGAGTTAGCTAAGTAGATTTCTTGGGGAAGAACACCCAAGAAGGAAAAACAGCCAGCTCAACCAAAGTCTCTCAGGCAGAAGGGTAGGCCTTGCCTGGAACATTCAGCAAACAATGTGGTGGCCAGTGTGGCCAGAGCAGTATGGGTGAGGGGAAGAGGAGGGATCAATGACCCCCCTCCCTTGAATATCACCTGCCCGTCTCTACTTGCTGATGAACTCAGTGTCTCAGACTCAAAGCAGAATCACATCTCTTTAAACCCTCACAATATGCATCTGTGTGTAGGGAGTTCTCATACATATAACAAAGTAGTTGCTCCAAGTTAAGAAAAAAAATCTTGACACAGACTACTTTGCCTCACCTCCTCCAGATGTGGGCTATCTTCTTAAACTTACAACACTCACATTTCTGGGGAGTATGAAATATCCTTCCTCTGAATGAGCAGAGTATTTGTCTCATAGTTTGCACTAGGAGAAGGCAGAGCCTGAGTGGGAAATGCGTGAAGAAAATGGGTGAGCCACCAGGCAAGAGAGATGAGGGGCAAAGCGATTTTCCTCTCCCACTGAAATGACTCAGCCCTTCTCTACCCCTTCCAGACACCCCTAACAAGTTTGTATGGTCCACAAACATTAGAAAGATTGCAAGCATCTTGTAGTAGACAGTGTTGCGAACATTTGCATGAGTGTTTTTTTTTAATATTTATTAATGCACTAAGCAAATATTTATCACACATTATCCTGTGCTGACAAAGATAAGCAAAACATGGCCCTGAACCTGAGGAACTCACAGTCTCTCTAGGGTGAAAAATCAACACATAAGCAGAACATAAATTAATAAATCCTCTTACCTTTATGTGCAGGAGTTCTAAATCAGGGTGCTCTTTAGACTTCACCTCTGGAGATGTTGTTAAGCATACACCCTGATCCCATCATGGAACCTCTAACCCATTGTTTTTTAATCTTCACTGCATGCACTGTGGAATCACCTGAAGAGTCTTCAATATAAGACTGCCTGAGTCCCAGCCCAGAAATTCTCTTTTAATTGTTCTGGGATGTAGCCTGAGCATAAGAATTTTTAAGCTCCCTATGTGATTCTAATGTTTAGCCAAGGTTGAAAACAACTTGTGAGCCTGAATAATTGTCCAAAGATATCCATGTCATAATTCCCAAAACCTGTGAGTCAGTCAGTAGTAAGAGAGGTAATGATGGAAGAAAGAGGCTAGACTGCTACAAGGAGAGGCCATGAGCCAAGGAATAGAGGTTGTCTGTAAAAGCTGGAAAAGGCATGGAAACAGATTGTCTCCTGAATCCTACAGAGGGAATGCAGCCTTACTGACACCTTGATTTTAGACTTCATAAATGTAAAAGAAAAAGATTTTGTTGTTTTTAAGTCATTAAGTTGGTGGTAATTTGTTATGGCAGCAATAGGGAATGAATATATCACTGCTCTAACCCAGTAGGTTCTGGAATGGAATCCAGGTATTGGATATTCATGTATGTGTGTGTATTTTAAGTTCCCCAGGTAAATCAAAATGTATGTTCCCATTTTAAAACTACCAAGGGAAGAATAATATCTCTCCCATCTCCTTCCTGTCCCCCACTGGTGTGCTAGTAAAAGATGGACACACAAGCCTAGGAGGGAGGGAGGAGCATGGTAGGATGGGGAGCACTGATTTGTACAGTCTACCTCTGTCTCTGGTATAAATACTCCCACCGTGACCGAGTTCAAGCTTAAGAGTTCACTTCCAAATTTCCTGAAAATTTAACAATGGTCTCTCAGAAACTGGTACAAACTGGCCTCGGTATATCACAGAAAATCACAGGTAGAGCACTGGGGAAAAGACAGAGCAGATCTCAAGGCCTGCTTGATCTGAGCCCATCTGAGGCCCAACCTGCTTGAGAAAAAGGAACCCTCCACAGGGAGTAGCCTAGCTCACTAGAGTTTACTGGAGTTTGGGTTTAAAATTCAGCTAACAATAAGGTGACACTTTCACTCATTCAACAAGTATTTTATTCAGCTCCCATTCTTCTAGGCATTGTTCCAGACACTAAGGACACAGCATTTAACAACATATTCATTTTTCCTTCAAACATGCAATACATATTTTTCAAGACCTACTCTGTACCAAGCACTACCTAAGCTCTGGGGATATATATGGTTTTAAAAAAATAATTTTTTAAAAATTTTACTTCATGGAGTTTCATTCTAGTGGATAAAGAGTTTATAAACACAAATGTAAGATGTAAGAACATCAGAGGGTTTATAGCTATGGAGAAAATGAAACAGAGAAAAGCCATAGGGAGTATGGAGGGAAGGTCAAGATTTTTAAACACAGGATCATGGAAGAACTTCTGAAGAGGCAACATTTGAATAATGACATAAAAGTAGTAAGGGAGCAAGCCCTGAAGACATGTGAGGAAAGAGCATCTCAGCAAGGGGGAGCAGGGTTCCCTGGTGGCACTGTGGTTAAGAACCTGCCTGCCAATGCAGGGGACACAAATTTGAGCCCTGGTCTGGGAAGATCCCACATGCCGCGGAGCAACTAAGCCCGGGTGCCACAACTACTGAGCCCACGTGCCACAACTACTGAAGCCCGCATGCTTAGAGCCCATGCTCTGCAACAGACAAGCCACCACAATGAGAAGCCCACGCACTGCAATGAAGAGTAGCCCCCAATCACCACAACTGGAGAAAGCCCACGCGCAGCAACGAAGACCCAAAGCAGCCAAAAATAAATAAATAAATTAATTAATTATTTTTAAAAAAGAAGAGGGAGCAGCATATACAAATGTCATAAGGTAGTAGTGTACCTGGAGAATTCCATTTGGGAGCAAAATGATCAGAGAGAAGAGCAGTAAGACCATGGAGTCAGAGAGGTAACAGAGGCCAGACCACGGGTCCTTCTAGCCCTTAATAAGAAATGTGGATTTTATTCTAAGTGCTACAGAAAGCCACTGGAAGGTCTTAACCTATCTGAGTCTTTATATTTAAAGTAGTCTTCTTCATTATGGAGAACAATATGGAGGTTCCTTTAAAAACAGAGAAATTGAGACAGATGTAGAGAACAAACGTATGCATACCAAGTGGGGAAAGTGATGGGGGGTGGGGCGGTGGTGGGATGAAATGGGAGATTGGGATTGACATGTATACATTGATGCATATAAAATGGATAACTAATAAGAACCTGCTGTATAAAAACATAAATAAAATTCAAAAATTCAAAAAACAAAAACAGGTACCATATGATCCTGGGAGCCCACCCCTAGGCATATATCCAGAGAAAATTATAATTCGAAAAGACACATGCACTCCAATGTTCACTGCAGCACTATTTACAATAGCCAAGACATGGAAGCAACCTAAATGTACATCCACAGATGAATGGATAAAGAAGATATGGTGTATGTGTGTGTGTGTGTGTGTGTATATATATATATATAAAATGTATATGTATGTATGTAATATCCCATTTTATATATATATATATAATGGGATATTACTCAGCCATAAAAAAAAAAATAGTGCCATTTGCAGCAACATGGATGGACCTAGAGATTATCATACTAAGTGAAGTACATCAGACAAAGACAAAAACCATATGATATCGCTTATATATGGAATCTAAAATATGACACAAATGAGCTTATTTATGAAACAGAAACAGATTCACAGACATAGAAAACAAACTTATGGTTACCAAAGGGGAAAGGGGGTTGGGGAAAGGATAAATTAGGAAGTTGTTATTAGCAAATACAAACTACTATACATAAAATAGGTAAACAACAAGGACCTACTGTATACCACAGGAAACTATATTCAATATCTTGTAATAACCTCTAATGAAAAAGAATCTGAAAAAGAGTAGATATATAGAGAGATATATATGTATAACTGAATCACTTTGCTGTACACCTGAAACTAACACAACACTGTAAATCAACTATACTTCAATTGAAAAACAGTTACCTTTTAAATAAAATATTTTATTTTACCTTCATTTATTCCTTCTCCAGTATGCTTCCTTTCTTTATGTAGATCCAAATTTCTGTCCCATATCATTTTTCTTCTCCCTGAAGAACAATCTTTTATCATTTTTTGTAAGGCAGTTCTACTGGCAATGAATTCCCTCTGTTTTTGTTTGAGAAAGTCTACATGTTTTTCAATTTTGAAGGGTATTTTGGTTGGATATAGAATTCTAGGTTGGTGAGGGTTTCTTTTTCAACACTTTAAATATTTCACTTTGTTCTCTTCTTATTTTCATGGTTTCTTATCCTTGTTTTTCCATAGGTAAGGTAAATTTTGTTTTTTAACTCTTGTTAAAAACCTTCTCTTTGTTTTGGATTTTCTGTATTCAAATATAATATGCCAAGGTCAGGGTTTGTTTTTTGTTTGGGTTTTGTTTTTGTTTTTGTTTTTTTGGTTTTTGTTTGTTTGTTTGTTTTTGGTATTATCCTGCTTAGTGTTCTCTGAGCTCCTGGATCTGTAATTTGATATATGTCATTAATTTGGAAAGGTCGCAATCATCATTCCTTCAAATATTTCTTCTGCTACTTTCTTCTCCTTTGTTAGTCTAATTGTATATGTTACACTTTTGAAATTGTCTCACAGTTCTTTAATGTTCTAATTTTTTTCATTTTTCCTTTTATATTTCACTTTGGGAAGTCTCTATTGTCCAATCTTTAATGTCACTGATTCTTTCATTGCCCGTGTTGAGTCCACTGATGAGCCCATCAAAGGAATTTTTCATTTCTGTTTTGATGTCTAGCATTTCCTTTTGATACTTTTTTAGAGTTTCCATCTCTGTTATGTTACCCATTAGTTTTTGCATGTTGTCTACTGTTTCCATTAGAGCCCTTAACACATCAGTCAGAGCTATTTTAAATCCCCTGTTTGATAATTCCAACACCTGTGCCATATCTGAGTCTGGTTCTGATGATGGTTTTGTCTCTTCAGACTGTTTTTTCTTGCCTTTTGGCATGCCTTGTAATTTTTGTTGAAAGTTTCACATGTATCATGTAATAGGAACTGAGGTATATAGGCCTTCAGTGTGAGTGTTTATGTTAATCTGGCTATGTGTTGTGCTATGTTTAATATTTGCTGTAGTTATCAGTACCAGAAGCCTCAGATTCTTCCTGTGTCCTTGTTTTTATCTCTCCCCTTGACTTTCACTTCACTAAGTATTCTCCTCTCTGCAAAGAGTCTGTGTCTTGCAGCTGTTTCGACTATAATTGACTTATCATACTAGATCCTTATTGATGTGGTAAAGTGTAGGAGAGGCAGAGTGTCCTATAATCTTTGAATTAAACCTCACTAATCTTCTGGTTGATCTGCATATTCAAGCTGTGAGCTTCACAGTGTTTCTCCACAGATAGTTTCTTTTTCTTCCTGACCCTGTCAACTATGTCTGCCCTGACCCCCACCTCCACCCTAACTTCAGGCAAGACAAGGAGGCTAGAGGGAGCTGGAGTGAAAGGAATGCCTTTTCCCCAACTGGGATATGGTAAGCCTTTACCCCTAGAGAGTGTCCCTTGGCTATGGAGGAAGCTCTGTGAATATTTCACAATAATTACTCTTCCCTTCTCTGTCAGATCTTTACCATGAGAACCTGGTGGGGTTCCTGGACATAAAGCTCCTAAAATGTGGTCTCCCAAGTGTTTCTCACTCTCAAATTTGTCCACACTTAGCCTTTAGCAATTAATCAAAATTACCACTTAAGTGTTCCTTCCAGTCTATGGCTCCAGCAGCTTCTGCTCAAGGTAAACAGATCTTGGTTATAGCTCTCCAGATGCACCTGTCTCTCCAAATTTCATGGTAGTGGTCTGTCCTGAGACCCCAGTTCTCTGATGGGTCAAAAACAACTCATTAGTTTTCAATGTGACTAGCTTTTTCTTTATGTAAGGATGCAAGTGATGACTTTCAAGATTTTTACACATCAGAGCGAAGCTGGAAGTCCATTAGAAGATTTTAAGCACAGGAGTGACGCTGTATGCTTTACGTTTTAAAAAGATCACTCTGTGCATTACATCTCCCTTGAAGACCTCAAGAGGAAGTAGGCTGGGCCAAGGTAGTTTTCAGATATTTCAGATTTCCTTAACAAACACCATCTTAACTGCAACCCAACACTTATAAAATAAATAGAAGAAGAGCATGCAATGTACACTTCAGTCCCATCTGAGAACGTACGGAATGTTCCATAGAGGAGGTAATCTGGGGGCATGAGGATTTATCCCTCCCTGGTGATTTCTTCAAAATACCTTGTCCATGTTGCCATGACCTCAGGCCCAAACACCTTCATGATAGTGTCCCATAGCAATGGGGTTTGTTTGTGTCAGTAAACCCCCTCCACTCTCTTTCCCCTGCTCATGGCATCATTGGTACCATCTCCATTTATTTGCTTTTGATAATTTGTTCCATCCTCTTACTGGAATGTCCATATCTTGCCCAACCTCCAGAGTCCTACTCATGTGTCACAAAGCCAATAAAGCTTTCTCTAACTAGAACCACTTTCTATGTTTTTCCTCCTCCTTAAATCCTTATTATATATACAATTAATACCAAAGGATGTAGCTTTGGTTTATTCTTAATTGGACTAAGTTTTAACTTTCTTTGATTGTCCTAGAAGTCCTAGCACAGTGTGAACACATTGGATGTGAAATAATTCCTTGTTAATTGAGAAAGGAATTGATAGCAATTGGCTTTGGTGGGCTAGTGGTTTTGCAGGCTGGTGAAATTTATAACAGGGTCATAAGTAATTGGGATAATGGAATGAAAATTTACCTGCAAAGTTCAATTCAATTACTAATAAAAAAGATTATTCTTTTAATGTGTTGTGTATATGTGTGTTTATGTGTCTCTCTATATGCAGACATATTTTCCTTTCTTAATAAGGAAAATAAAGATAAGTGTAATGTCCCTGTCCTATAGGCTTTACCTGTTCTACATTTTAATTTATGATAGAACTGACCTGTTCTAAGAATGGAAGTCCCAAAGCAGCATTATATAAATTACAAAGTAATGGAATCTGAGAGCTAGAAAGGATGAAAGAGTTCATCTGGTCCAATCTTCTTACTTGAAAAAGGGAAAACAGAGTTCAAAAGAGATTAAGGAACTCATCCAAGATCAAAGTGCCAATGTCTGGAATCCAAGTTCTCTCAATAGTACTCCAGAAACAATTCACCATCAGCAAGAGCTAAGTACACCAGAGGCCTAAGGTGGATATGACAATGTGATCTTGAAGTACAGGTGTCCACCTTTCTCTCTGATTTCTCGCTGAAATGAGATAGAGTGAAACCATCCCTGATGTCTGTTCCCAAAGACTAAAAGCACAACCTGTGGACAACTATTTCAACATGAATAGAAAATATTTATAGGCTACTTGGCTTTTTTACAGTCCTGGTGTTAATTCCTTTGTAGAAATATCTACAGCATAAAAGGTGTTATACTAAACTAAATTGTCTGTTAATATCATAAGAGGTCAGCCCAAGTGGGGGCCAAGTTAACTATAAATGCACATGCCAAAGAGTGCCTCACATATAAGGGTTTTGGTTTTTTTAATGGAACACTAATTAACATCAATATCTGCATGTATCCACTGATTAGCATGCAGAAAAGCCAGCACCAATTAATAAAACAATATGCCAACAAGCACACAGCATAGGTAAGCCATGTTAGGAAAGCATATGGCAAAAATCTTTGAGCTCTAGCTCTGAAGGACTTCTGTTTCAGTCTCTCCTAGTTCTTCTTAGTTTATTTTCTATTTTTTAATTAAGCTCTTCAAACACACACTTGTACCAAAAAAGAGGGTGAGTGGAAAGGCAAAATTTCCTATAATCCTAAATCCTTTGATTAAGCCATAGCATAAATAGTGCTTCTACATGAGAGCAGGTTTCTGATTAATGGTACTATTGTTTTGGGGTCTTTTTATTTGGTTGGTTTTTGTTTTGTCAGACACCTGGGTGCTATTTAAATCCAATTCATTGGTAGGAACTTTATGTCCTTTTCTTCTGAAGTTCCTTTTTCTCCTTCATCAGTCACTAAGGCAGTGAATGAAAACAGGAGAGTTGATCCAATGAGGAATAATGGAAAACAGGTAACTGCCCTGAAGTTTGAACTTCGACTGCGTCTAACTTCTTCGTCTTCCCTCTGGTAGTTTCACTTCCATGTGCCAAAGACTTTTTAAAGAATTTTAAAATGTGTTCCCTTAAAGATTTCCTTTCAAAATAAAGCCTTGCTTTAAACATCTCTTTTGTGCATGCTCTGCAGGATGGCTGGAGAATTTCCAATGTTGCCTCAGCCTGCAGACTCTGTTATACTTTCTTTTTAACAATGTCTATCCCATGCACACTACACAGGCAGTTGACACACAAAAGCCTTCAGTAAGCTGTAGTTTTAAGGAAAGTAGCCATGGGCAGAGCTTTGATTCTTTATCTCCCAACAACAGACAAACAGGCCCGCAGAAAGTCACTGCCAGCCCTTGAATCAGGTGGAACAAAAACATCAGATTTAAAGGCTTCTTGCACTTTAGAAATGGGTCTTTTCCTCTCTGTTTTTCTCTCCTTTTTAGTTCCAAGTCTGTGCTCTACCTGCTTTGGCCATTACTGGAATTACTCATAAACTATCGCATTTCCTACAAAATGTGCTCCTGTTTACAAAAGCAGAAAACATTGAAAGATAATTCCTCTGTGTCATCACACCCAATCCTGGGATTTAGCTGTGCTTGGTCAAACCAGGAGTTTGTAGGGTTCTCATATAATCTTGTATTTTTCTCCCTTAAAGATTTCCAATTGATTTTTTTTAATCTCTCTGTTTAACCATTTGAAGGCCTGACAGACTGTTTGCCAAAGCAGTTGCATCATTTTACATTTCCACCAGCAATATATGAAGGTTCTGATTTCTCCACCTCCTCACTAATACTTGTTATTATGTCTTCTTTAAAAAATTTTTATTGAAGTATAGTTGATTTACAATGTTGTGTTAGTTTCAGGTGTACAGCAAAGTAATTCAGTTATACATATACATATATATATATTCTTTTTTAGATTCTTTTCCATTATAGGTTACTACAAGATATGGAATATAGTTCCCTGTGCTATACAGTAGGTAGGTCCTTGATGGTTATCTATTTTATATATATAGTAGTGTGTAACAGTTAATCCCAAATTCCCAGTTTATGCCTCCCCCGCTTTCCCCTTTGGTAACCATAAGTTTGTTTTCTATGTCTGTGAGTCTATTTCTGTTTTGTAAATACGTTTCTTTGTATTATATTTTTAGATTCCACATATAAGCAATATCACCTGATAGTTGTCTTTCTCTGTCTGGCTTACTTCACTTAGCATGATAAGCTCCATAAGGTCCATCCATGTTGCTACAAATGTCATTATTTCATTCTTTTTCATAGCTGAGTAATATATATATATTACTGATTGCTTGCTTCCATGTCTTGGCTGTTGTAAATAGTGCTGCAGTGAACACTGGGGTACATGTATCTTTTCAAATTATAGTTTTTTCCTATTATGTCTTTTTGACTATAGCCATCCTCATGAGTATTAAGTAGTAACTCACTGTAGTTTTGAAATGCATTTCCTTGATCGCTAATGATGTTGAACATCTTTTCAAATGCTTATTGGTCATTTATATATCCTCTTTGGAGAAATGTCTATTCAGACCCTTAATCCATTTTTTAATTGGGTTCTTTTTATTATTGAGTTATAATAATTCTTTATATATTTTAGATATACTGTATCGGATGATGTATGATTTTTGAAACTTTTCTCCCATTCTGTGGGTTGTCCTTTCACTTTCTTGGTGGTGTCCTTTGAAGCACAAAATTGTTTTATTCTGATGATGTCATGGAAGCATTCTTCGCCCCAGGCTCTCGCCGAACTTAGTACAGCATAAAGCCAGAAGTTCACATTTATATTCATTCCTATGTATCCACTTCTTAGCTAAGAATTATTTTAATGATTGCAAGAGAATGGTAAAGAAACACCCCATAGTGATCTTGGAGCAAAACTTTATGTCAAGATATTTCACATCTCAGGATCACAGTTTTTCTCCCCCTAAAACCTATGTCTGAAGTCTGTTGATTACTGGACTGTATAGAAAAGGCAGACAAATCGAACATTTCAAACCCAGGCCATAGATGGACATTTACCCATAAGAGTTGATTCAAATAAGCTCTGGTTGCTATAACTACTGCCATTCATAATTATGGGTTTTATTCAGACTGAAAGGACTTCAAGATAAGAGATACCATTTGAAAAATGCAGCCAAAATTCAATCAAAAAGTTTGTTGCACATTTCTTTGTTTGGTAAGGTTAATGCCTGTGCAATTTTCTTTAATTTAACTCAGTTAAATGAGTTGTGCAGATACCAACCAAACAACACAGATTCTCAAAAGCCAAGTTACTAATTGGAGTTCTTTCAGTCAGTAGTGCTATTGAAAGCTTTTTCCACAAAGGAGACAGAAGATTGAAATGGATTTAATGAGTCTAGAGTACGTGGTGAGCCAGGAATGGGTCACTGTGCTCTAAACTTGTCTCTCTGTAAACAGATCAATTCTCATGGCACTTGTTTTGTTAGGGGGAATAGTAGTGAAGCCAGGTAGGGCTAGAAGCATTTGTTCTGCTGCATGACCACAATTTATCTTTTTGTTTTCTCCCTGTCACAGCAGGCCTTGATCATGTAAGAGCCATACCTAAAAGTGACCACTCACAGCCTCACTGAATGAATTAAACCTGCCACGATGAAAGGGGTTACTGTACACTCACTATGCAGGTAAAACAGACAATTCAGCGCTGTTGATAGATTACCTTAAAAAAGTTCCAACCATTTCTTCTGCCAATGGCAAAGATTTCTAAGAAACTATGTCTAACATCACTAGGAAAATGCCCTTAATTAAAATAGTGGGGTTTTTTCCAAACCCTTTTTAAACAAAAATGCCATCTCCCTCCCACCAAGAAAAAATAATGGAAACAGATAAATCAAAGCTACATGCTCAGTTCTATAATTCTACCCTCATCTTCCAAAACACAGTCCACAGGGGAGGAAGGGGAACTTTCTCTAGAATTATGAACGTGACATTAAAGAGCATCTTTTACTTTCCCAACAAAAACTTCAGGATTTTGGATATTGTGTCTCCACTTCTTGACTGTGTTCACAAGAAAAGATCAGGGTTGTTGCCCGAGTAAAAATTGCTACACTGTAGTAATAACACCTTCAGTTCCTACAACTCTGCCAAACCCCGAGCACACTTGACAACACTGTCTTCTCCATGCACCCAAGACACCAAGAGGAAGGAATGATTCTACCTGCTGTAAAAACTCAGAAACAGAAACACAGGCTATTTCAACAACATTAGTAATTAGCCGGTCTTTGATTGCTTTATCCCTTGCTGTTTCTAGACTTCCTGTCTTCTACACCTGCTGCTTCTCCCCTCCAACCCCTCAATCTGGGTAAACCATGCAGGGAAACAGCCTCTCTGCTCCCCTAAACAAGTTTGCCAGCCCCCACATGAGTTCGTAGCATAAGTGTGACTATTTGGTAGAGACTAGGTACCACCTGCTCAGGTCACCTTACACAGAGCCTAAACAGAATCACCAAGCTGCAAGGCTGCTGTTTATGCCTCTACAGCTGTCAGCTAGAGGGCCAAGAGACCTGCAGTCAGCAACTCCCTGCCCCAAAACACACACACCATTGTCCTACCCAGAAATGGCCCCCTGCCAGAATCACATCCCTCTTCCTTTTGTTCAAGATCATACCTGGACATCGGCTTCCCTGGTGGCTCAGTGGTTAAGAATCCGCCTGCCAATGCAGGAGACACGGGTTTGAGCCCTGGTTCGGGAAGATCCCACATGCCGTGGAGCAACTGAGCCCGTGCGCCACCAATACTGAGCCTGCGCTCTAGAGCCCGCGAGCCACACCTACTGAAGCCCGCGCGCCTAGAGCTCGAGCTCCGCAACAAGAGAAGCCACTGCAATGAGAAGCCCACACACCGCAATGAGAAGCCCACACACCGCAACAAAGAGTAGTCCCCGCTCGCGGCAACTAGAGAAAGCCACGTGCAGCAACGAAGACCCCAATGCAGCCCAAAATAAATAAATAAATTTATTTTTTTAAAAAAATCATACCTGGACATACCCAGAAGTTATGGCGACCATCTGTCATTATCGCTGGGCTAGGAGGAGGGAATTTGGAGTTTGTGGTAGTTCTCCATGGCAACTTCCAGGAAGCAAATCCCTGCACATACATACCTGTCCTCAGTCCTCCAGGGCCAGTGAAGCTGGTCCACCTATCCATTCCCACCAACACAACCAGTGAGCCGTGCAGTGAAAGGAGAAGAGCTTTGGAGTCAGGCAGATCTAGGTCTGAGTGTCAGCTCTAACAGGACTTAAGCTTGAATAAAGGCCGTTATCTCTGTGGGCCTAGGTGTTCACATTTTTAAAATAGAATTTCACAGGTGTGGTGAGAATTAAGAAATGTTGTATGTAAAGCACTGAGCACAGGGCCTGACACTGGGGCCTGGCACGTGGGGAACAGGTTGTGAGATGATGACTAATGATCAATGAATGGTCTTCAAGGCCATTGTGAATATGTGAAACTGTGCTTTCCATAGATCCACCAGTGGCTGTGGGCTGTGAGTCCCCCAGAAATTGTTCTGTGTATAGGATCTCATCTATCCTGAAGCCACCAAAATTTAGAATCCAATAATTTAAAGTACATGACTGATGGCAGCATATCCTGACTACAGGACCTCCCTTCCGTCTTAAACTCTTAAAAGTTGAGTGACAAAACCTAAGCCCATAGCACACAGTCCCTTTTATTCCAAGAAGCATTTATTGGGCATGTACTGGGTGCAAGGCACCCACCCTGCTTAGCGTCCAGGAAAACCAGGATGGATAAGTGTATTTGCTTTTCTCAAGGAATCACAGCCCACTGAGGGAGTTAAACATACAGTCATATGTGATGGTGACAGACAAAATGAAATCCAAGATAACACAGTCAAAGCACCCCTTCAGAAAGCACAGGCCTTCCATTGGCCTCACACAGGCTCATCAAGCACTGATACCAGTGGTTATGCCTGAGGCCCAGAAGTAAAGCACAGCAAAGAAGAGGCACAAGTACTGATTTCTATGAGTAGACAGATTGGCAACCCTCATCCTCCAACCCCAACCCACGGTACTGGACTAGAAAGTCCATACTGCTCTCCAAGTGTGAATGGGATATGGTACAGCTGCCAAATATTTGTGTTCTCATATATGTGCACTTCGTCTGTCTACCTGATCTCAGAAGGGCCCTGAGACACATAGCCATGTCTGTTTTTCTTTTTTTTTTTTTTACATATAAGCACATACATTTATTATTAATTTTAATAATATTAAAGACACATAATTTACAAATAATAATAGAGTATTCAGTACTGTGTCATAAGTTCTTTATAGCCAATTGAATATTACAGGGTGCTTTGGTTGATTGTTGTTGAACTCTCATATCTGTATGCAACCTATGATTGCAGTTCAACCATGATTTGACAAATGGAGTTCCATTCCAATTCACTCTTTCCCAATAAATTTATTGTCATTAAATCTGAAATGTGATCTACTATTAAACTATTTTTATCCTGATATAAACTATACTCATTAAATTGAAATTTCTTTCAATTTTAGCACTACATATTTCAGAACCTCACCATCTGTCAATTAAGTGAGTTACTATTGTGCTGAACTGCACAATAGTTTTCAAATACTGGAAGAATATTTCCTTAATGTTCTGTGCTATTCATAATGTGATGGCCACAGACACACCACACTTTTAGCTTAATCTGCATTTTTTACATTTTTCTCAATTACTTTCTTAAGTTTAGACAAGTAACAAAATAATAAATCAAACTCTGACTTGTAGCATTTGCTGATTTCCATGATGTAACTATTCTCATCATGAATACCTGTTTTTCTCTGTAGCCCTACATCTGCCTGGGTGTCTGATAGGTCCCTTGTCCAGGGCCCTGCAGCCCCTTGCAAGCATGACCAAGATGTCTGCTTCCAACACAGGAGGGATTTGCACATTCTTTGGCAAGTCCAGGTATCATGTGAGTCAACAAAGTAAAAGCTAAGAGTGACAAGGTCATTCAAGGGTATGGACAGAAACTGTGGGGCATATGGCCTTGTTTGGACAACTCAGCCAGGCAATGAGCAAATCCTCACTGATGGTGTCCCATGGAGCCTCAGTTCCTTTCTATCAGCCTTCAAGGGAGTTGGCTCTTTCTCTCCACTCCTGGTGAGGTTGCAACTGCCACCCCCAATCTGGACAGGAGACATGCCTCAGTTAGTACCTAAGTTAGAAGAGGCGGTTAGCAGCTCCTCTCTGGCCTGATGAGACCCTCACAGAGGGGGGCCAACTTCAGAGAGCAGCATCTGGTGCCCTCTCATCATTCACTCCTAGCTCAGCAGCCTCAGGATCCACATCCACCAGCCTGGAAAACTCCTCCAATTACACAGCTGGTGGCCCTGTCAAGAAATGGAAGCATCTTGACTGGTTTCCCCCTCCAGTCCAGTGTTCCCCAGCCAAACCCCTCCCCCAACCCCATGATGCCTTCTACACACAGCAGTCAAAGATCCTTCTAAAGCAAAGTGCCAGTGGCTTCACTCTGCTGCTTTAAAAGTTCCCCATTTCTCTGCCAATCTTCAGAATAACATCCAAACTCCCTGGTTCGAAGTACAATGCACTTCATGACCTGCGCTCATCCCAGTTTCCAGGAGTTCCATTTCCCCCCTTCTCTCTACACTGTAGCTTTCGTGCTGACTTCCCTCCAGTCCCATAAGAACATTTTTCATTCTCCCTCTGTCTCTCTCTCTTTTTCCCTCTTGCTCTCTCAATCCTTGTGCAAACCCTTTCCTCTGAATATGACCCACTGTGCAGCTCTAATCCCTCATCCTCTTGCTCAGCAGAACTCTTTCAGGGCTGAATTTAAATGTCATTTCCAGAAAACTGCAGGCCAATATCACTGATGAACATAGATGCAAAATCCTCAACAAAATACTAGCAAACAGAATCCAATAGCACATTAAAAGGATCATACAGCATGATCAAGTGGGGTTTATCCCAGGAATGCAAGGATTCTTCAATATACACAAATCAATCAATGTGATACATATTCACAAATTGAAGGATAAAAACCATATGATCATCTCAATAGATGCAGAAAAATCTTTTGACAAAATTCAACACCCATTTATGAGAAAAACTCTCCAGAAAGTAGGCATAGAGGGAACTTACCTCAACACAATAAAGGCCATATATGAAAAAACCACAGCCAACATCGTTCTCAATGGTGAAAAACTGAAAGCATTTCCTCTAAGATCAGGAACAAAACAAGGCTGTCCAATCTCACCACCATTATTCAACATACTTTTAGAAGTTATAGCCACAGCAATCAGAGAAGAAAAAGTAATAAAAGGAATCCAAATCGGAAAAGAAGAAGTAAAACTGTCACTGTTTGCAGATGACATGATACTATACATAGAGAATCCTAAAGATGCCACCAGAAAACTACTAGAGCTAATCAAGGAATTTGGTAAAGTTGCACGATACAAAATTAATGCACAGAAATCTCTTGCATTCCTATACACTAATGATGAAAAATCGGAAAGAAATTAAGGAAACACTCCCATTTACCACTGCAACAAAAAGAATAAAATACCTAGGAATAAATCTACCTAGAGGAGACAAAAGACCTGTATGCAGAAAACTATAAGACACTGATGAAAGAAATTAAAGATGATACAAACAGATGGAGAGATATAGCATGTTCTCAGACTGGAAGAATCAGCATTGTGAAAATGACTATACTACCCAAAGCAATCTATAGATTCAATGCAATCCCTATGAAACTACCAATGGCATTTTTCACAGAACTACAACAAAAATATTTCACAGTTTGTATGGAAACACAAAAGACCCCGAATAGCCAAAGCAATCCTGAGGAAGAAAAATGGAGCTGGAGGAATCAGACTCCCAGACTTCAGACTATACTACAAAGCAACAGTAATCAAGACAGTATGGTACTGGAACCAAAACAGAAATATAGATCAATGGAACAGGATAGAAAGTCCAGAGATAAACCCATGCACATATGGTCACCTTATTTTTGATAAAGGAGGCAAGAATATACAATGGAAAAAAGACAGCCTCTTCAATAAGTGGTGCTGGGGAAACTGGACAGCTACATGTAAAAGAATGAAATTAGAACACTCCCTGACACCATACACAAAAATAAACTCAAAATGGATTAAAGACCTAAATGTAAGGCCAGACACTATAAAACTCTTAGAGGAAGACATAGGCAGAACACTCTATGACATAAATCACAGCAAGATCCTTTTTGAACCACCTCCTAGAGAAATGGAAATAAAAACAAAAATAAACAAATGGGACCTAATGAAACTTAAAAGCTTTTGCACAGCAAAGAAAAACATAAATAAGACAAAAAGACAACCCTTAGAATGGGAGAAAATATCTGCAAATGAAGCAACTGACAAAGGATTAATCTCCAAAATTTACAAGCAGCTCAATATCAAAAAAACAAACAACCCAATCCAAACATGGGCAGAAGACCTAAATAGAAATTTCTCCAAAGAAGATATACAGATTGCCAACAAACACATGAAAGGATGCTCAACATCACTAATCATTAGAGAAATGCAAATCAAAACTAAAATGAGGTATCACCTCACACCAGTCAGAATGGACATCATCAAAAAATCTACAAACAATAAATGCTGGAGAGGGTGTGGAGAAAAGGGAACCGTCTTGCACTGTTGGTGGGAATGTAAATTGATACAGCCACTATGGAGAACAGTATGGAGGTTCCTTAAAAAACTAAAAATAGAACTACCATACGACCCAGCAATCCCACTACTGTGCATATACCCTGAGAAAACCATAATTCAAAAAGAGTCATGTACCACAATGTTCATTGTAGCTGTATTTACAATAGCCAGGACATGGAAGCAACCTAAGTGTCCATCAACAGATGAAAGGATAAAGAAGATGTGGCACATATATACAATGGAATATTACTCAGCCATAAAAAGAAATGAAATTGAGTTATCTGTAGTGAGGTTGATGGACCTCGAGTCTGTCATACCAAGTGAAGTAAGTCAGAAAGAGAAAAACAAATACCATGTTGTAACACATATATATGGAATCTAAAAAAAAAAAAAAATTGGTTCTGATGAACCTAGGGGCAGGACAGGAATAAAGATGCAGACATAGAGAATGGACTTGAGGACACGGGTTGGGGGGGGGAGGGTAAGCTGGGACGAAGTGAGAGAGTGGCATGGACATATATACACTACAAAATGTAAAATAGATAGCTAGTGGGAAGCAGCTGCATAGCACAGGGAGATCAGCTCGGTGCTTTGTGACCACCTAGAGGGGTGGGATAGGGAGGGTGGGAGGGAGACACAAGAGGGAGGAGATATGGTGATATATGTATATGTGTAGCTGATTCACTTTGTTATAAAGCAGAAAACAACACACTATTGTAAAGCAATTATACTTCAATAAAGATGTTAAAAAAATTAAAAAATAAAAAAATAAAATAAAATGTTAACATATTTAAAAAAATAATAAATGCTTATTATTATTTTAACATTACATAAATAAATAAATAAACATCATTTCCTCCTGGAAGCCATCTTTATCCATTCCCACCTCCAAAGACTAAGTGAGGTATCCCTCCTTTGTATTTCCAAGGCACTGGACACTTCATTATCATGCATTACACTGTATATTTGTTATTGATTCATCTGTATCAGTTATCACCCCCACGCTCCACATACATATTATACACTGGGCTCCTTGGCAGCAAGACTCTGCTATTCACCAATATAGGCATATCCCGTAACCTAGCATAGTACTTAAAACTTAAGTACATAGTCTATAAATATCTATTGAATGAGTGAATGACAGGAAAGTGAAACTGTATCACAGTGAGTAAAGGACTTCCTTATAACTAAGGTGAACTTTGGATCAAGAAGATATCTAATAAAGCATCCAATTCAACCTTCTCTCCTTTAAAGATAAGGGAATGGCACCCACAGAACCTAAGTGATTTCCTGGTTGACAATCAGAATCCCAGCCTGAATGATAACTAGATCCCTAAATGCCCCCATAGAAGCTCATAAACACCAAAAACTTCAAGAATCCACCCTAAAGGGGATAATTTCTTCTTTGGGGGTAGGATCCTTGAGACTCTAGCCTCAAATCAAACCAAAATTCAGTAGTACAACTGTAGTGTTCTCTCCAAAGGAAACCCCAACTTTAACCTATTTTGCAGGGTTTATCATATTATGTAGATACCCACTCTATGGATTTCACACTGTTTTTTCAAGTCTTCTTATTCTGTGTTGAAAGGATGGGCATGGATAACCAGTCTAACTATGCCATCATAGTACCCTCAAAACCCCTTTATGGTTTATCATAATAAAGAGCAACAAGACAAATCTTGGGTTCACCCCTCTAAGTTCTATAGGTGATTTATTGAGTAATTTATGACAAGTTGATATATGATAATACTATAATCTGTAGGACAATAACTGACATAAATTCATAGTATCACATTTGCTTCCTATGGAGATTTATTTTAACAGCATACTATGATCCAAATTGCTGCATTTGGCAAAATTGAGTAGATTGGATTTTACAAATATTCTATCTGGAAGCTGAATTCAACTCCCAGCTTCTTTCCATGCTACAGTGACATGTTAACAGAGGGAAGTAAGTTGGCCGCTGGTACTGGACAGACGGGGAATAATCTGGAGTCCCTGATTGTTCAGCACCAGCTGGTTGAGGGGTCCATCTAAGAATGAGTGATGTTACACTATCCTTTTAGTTCAGTAGGAAGTCCTGAGTGATTGACCTTAATAAAGTTACCTGGGATCCTACTGAACCCAACTCCTGGCCTGGGTATTGACAAAAACGAGAGCTAAAATTTTCATAAATTTTGGAAAAAATGTAAGTTCCCCTGTTCAAAATAATCTTTCTGAGGCTTTTCCTATGTTCTAAAAGTTCTACTCCCTGATAGAGGCTCTCCTGGCTCCTGGGTCGGGGGCAGCTGCACAATCCATTCCTCTGGGCCTAGTTCAAGGCAAGTAACAGTTCGTTGCCTTCCACCATCTAATCACCCACGGTCGCTCAAAAGACATCTTCCCCCAGGAGACAGCAATGCTGGAAACTCTTACATATGTCCTGCTCCCCAGCATACAAAGAAACAGAGCAACTCTGCCTCCAGAAATATACTGAAAACATCAGATGTTTGAATGGGTAATATCATATTCAAGGAATACTCTATTTAGAGAAAGAATCTGCAGCCAACTCATCAGTGACATAAATGTGTTTTATGGAGAAAATAATAGAATTATTGCTCTCTGGGGGAGAAAATCATAAATAAACAAATAAGTTTGATTTGAGGCTAAGAAAAATAACCAATTGTTCTACTTTCTTCCCCTTTATTTAAAGTTACCATTTCATATCATTTCATAGAGTA
Source organism: Balaenoptera musculus (assembly GCF_009873245.2). Classification (NCBI taxonomy): domain Eukaryota; kingdom Metazoa; phylum Chordata; class Mammalia; order Artiodactyla; family Balaenopteridae; genus Balaenoptera; species Balaenoptera musculus. The sequence goes on from NC_045787.1 coordinate 96,558,630, forward strand.
AGCTTAATTACCTTTTTTTTTTTATAGAGTAGGTCCTTATTAGTCATCAATTTTATACACATCAGTGTACACATGTCAATCCCAATAGCCCAATTCCTCACACCACCACCACCACCCACCCGCCGCTTTCCCCCTTTGGTGTCCATACGTTTGTTCTCTACACCTGTGTCTCAATTTCTGCCCTGCAAACCAGTTCATCTGTACAATTTTTCTAGGTTCCACATAAATGCGTTAATATATGATATTTGTTTTTCTCTTTCTGACTTACTTCATTCTGTATGACAGTCTCTAGGTCCATCCACATCACTACAAATAACTCAATTTCATTTTTTTATGGCTGAGTAATATTCCATTGTATATATGTACCACATCTTTTTTATCCATTCGTCCGTCGATGGGCATTTAGGTTGCTTCCATGACCTGGTTATTGTAAATAGTGCTGCAATGAACATTCGGGTGCATGTGTCTTTTTGAATTATGGTTTGCTCTGCGTATATGCCCAGTAGTGGGATTGCTGAATCATAAGGTAACTCTATTTTTAGTTTTTTAAGGAACCTCCACACTGTTCTCCATAGTGGCTGTATCAATTTACATTCCCACCAACAGTGCAAGAGGGTTCCCTTTTCTCCACACCCTCTCCAGCATTTGTTGTCTGTAGACTTTCCAATGATGCCCATTCTAACTGCTGTGAGGTGATACCTCATTGCAGTTTTGATTTGCATTTCTCTAATAATTAGTGATGTTGAGCAGCTTTTCATGTGCTTCTTGGCCATCTGTATGTCTTCTTTGGAGAAATGTCTATTTAGGTCTTCTGCCCATTTTTGGATTGGGTTGTTTGTTTTTTTAGTATTGAGCTGTTTATATATTTAGGAGATTAATCCTTTGTCCATTGATTCGTTTGCAAATATTTTCTCCCGTTCTGAGGGTTGCTTTTTCATCTTGTTTATGATTTCCTTTGCTGTGCAAAAGCTTTAAGTTTCATTAGGTCCCATTTGTTTATTTTTGTTTTTATTTCCATTACTCTAGGAGGTGGATCAAAAAAGATCTAGCTGTGATTTATGTCAGAGTGTTCTTCCTATGTTTTCCTCTAAGAGTTTTATAGTGTCTGGTCTTACATTTAGGTCTCTAATCCATTTTGAGTTTATTTTTGTGTATGGTGTTAGGGAGTGTTCTAATTTCATTCTTTTACATATAGCTGTCCAGTTTTCCCAGCACCACTTATTGAAGACACTGTCTTTTCTCCATTGTATATTTTTGCCTCTTTTGTCATAGATTAGTTGACCATAGGTGCGTGGGTTTATCTCTGGGCTTTCTATCTTGTTCCATTGATCTATGTTTCTGGTTTTTGTGCCAGTACCATATTGTCTGCATTACTGTAGCTTTGTAGTATAGTCTGAAGTCAGGGAGCCTGATTCCTCCAGCTCCATTTTTTTCCCCCAGGACTGTTTTGGCTATTCGGGGCTTTTGTGTCTCCATACAAATTTTAAGATTTTTTGTTCTAGTTCCGTAAAAAATGCCATTGGTAGTTTGATAGGGATTGCATTGAATCTGTAGATTGCTTTGGGTAGTATAGTCATTTTCACAATATTGATTCTTCCAGTCCAAGAACATGGTATATCTCTCCATCTATTGGTATCATCTTTAATTTCTTTCATCAGTGTCTTATTAGTTTTCTGCATACAGGTCTTTTGTCTCCTTAGGTAGGTTTATTCCTAGGTATTTTATTCTTTTTGTTGCAGTGGTAAATTGGAGTGTTTCCTTAATTTCTCCTTCAGATTTTTCAACATTAGTGTATAGGAATGCAAGAGATTTCTGTGCATTAATTTTCTATCCTGCAACTTTACCAAATTCCTTGATTAGCTCTAGTAGTTTTCTGGTGGCATCTTTAGGATTCTCTATGTATAGTATCATGTCATTTGCAAACAGTGACAGTTTCACTTCTTTTCCAATTTGGATTCCTTTTACTTCTTTTTCTTCTCTGATTGTCGTGGCTAGGACTTCCAAAACTATGTTGAATAATAGTTGTGGAGTGGACATCCTTGTCTTGTTCCTGATCTTAGAGGAAATGCTTTCAGTTTTTCACCACTGAGAATGATGTTTGCTGTGGGTTTCTCATATATGGCCTTTATTATGTTGAGGTAGGTTCCCTCTATGCCCACTTTCTGGAGAGTTTTTACCATAAATCAGTGTTGAATTTTGTCAAAAGCTTTTTCTGCATCTATTGAGATGATCATATGGTTTTTATTCTTCAATTTCTGAATATGGTTTATCACATGGATTGGTTTGCGTATATTAAAGAATCCTTGCATCCCTGGGATAAATCTCACTTGATCACGTTGCATGATCCTTTTAATGTGTTGTTGGATTCTGTTTGCTAGTATTTTATGAGGATTTTTGCATCTATATTCATCACTGATATTGGCCTGTAGTTTTCTTTCCTTGTAACATCTTTGTCTGGTTTTGGTATCAGGGTGATGGTGGCCTCATAGAGTGAGATTGGGAGTGTTCCTTCCTCTGCAATTTTTTGGAAGAGTTTGAGAAGGATGGGTGTTAGCTCTTCTCTAAATGTTTGATAGAATTCACCTGTGAAGCCATCTGGTCCTGGACTTTTGTTTGTTGGAAGATTTTTAATCACAGTTTCAATTTCATTACTTGTGATTGGTCTGTTCATATTTTCTATTTCTTCCTGGTTCAGTATTGGAAGGTTATATCTTTCTAAGAATTTGTCCATTTCTTCCAGGTTGTCCATTTTATTGGCATAGAGTTGCTTGTAGTCGTCTCTTAGGATGCTGTGTAGTTCTGCAGTGTCTGTTGTAACTTCTCCTTTTTCATTTCTAATTTTATTGATTTGAGTCTTTTCCCTCTTTTTCTTGATGAGTCTGGCTAATGGTTTATCAATTTTGTTTATCTTCTCAAAGAACCAGCTTTTAGTTTTATTCATCTTTGCTATTGTTTTCTTTGTTTCTATTTTATTTATTTCTGCTCTGATCTTTATGATTTCTTTCCTTCTGATAACTTTGGGTTTTGTTTGTTCTTTCTCTAGTTCCTTTAGGTGTAAGGTTAGATTGTTTACTTGAGATTTTTCTTGTTTCTTGAGGTAGGCTTGTATAGCTATAAACTTCCCTCTTAGAACTGCTTTTGCTGCATCCCATAGGTTTTGGATCATCGTGTTCTCACTGTCATTTATCTCTAGGTATTTTTTGATTTTCTCTTTGAGTTCTTCAGTGATCTCTTGGTTATTTAGTAACGTATTGTTTAGCCTCCATGTGTTTGTGTTTTTTACGTTTTTTTCCCTGTAATTGAATTCTAATCTCATAGTGTTGTGGTCAGAAAAGATGCTTGATATGATTTCAATTTTCTTAAATTTACTGAGGCTTGATTTGTGACCCAAGATGTGATCTATCCTGGAGAATATTCCATGCGCACTTGAGAAGAAAGTGTAATCTGCTTTTTTTGGATGGAATGTCCTATAAATATCAATTAAATCTATCTGGTCTATTGTGTCATTTAAAGCTTCTGTTTCCTCATTTATTTTCATTTTGGATAATCTGTCCATTGGTGTAAGTGAGGTGTTAAAGTCCCACACTCTTACTGTGTTACTGTCGATTTCCTCTTTTATAGCTGTTAGCAGTTGCCTTATGTATTGAGGTGCTCCTATGTTTGGTGCATATATATTTATAATTGTTATATCTTCCTCTTAGATTGATCCCTTGAACATTATGTAGTGTTCTTCCTTGTCTCTTGTGACATTCTTTATTTTAAAGTCCATTTTATCTGATATGAGTATTGCTACTCCAGCTTTCTTTTGATTTCCATTTGCATGGAATATCTTTTTCCATCCCCTCACTTTCAGTCTGTATGTGTCCCTAGATCTGAAGTGGGTCTCTTGTAGACAGCATATATATGGGTCCTGTTTTTGTATCCATTCAGCAAGCCTGTGTCTTTTGGTTGGAGCATTTAATCCATTCATGTTTAAGGTAATTATTGATATGTATGTTCCTATGACCATTTTCTTAATTGTTTTGGGTTTATTTTTGTAGGTCCTTTTCTTCTCTTGTGTTTCCCACTTAGAGAAGTTCCTTTAGCATTTGTTGTAGAGCTGGTTTGGTGGTGCTGAATTCTCTTAGCTTTTGCTTGTCTGTAAAGCTTTTGATTTCTCCATCGAATCTGAATGAGATCCTTGCTGGGTAGAGTAATCTTGGTTGTAGGTTCTTCCCTTTCATCACTTTAAGTATAGCATGCCACTCCCCTCTGGCTTGTAGAATTTCTGCTGAGAAATCAGCTGTTAACCTTATGGGAGTTCCCTTGTATGTTATTTGTCGTTTTTCCCTTGGTGCTTTCAATAATTTTTCTTTCTCTTTAATTTTTGCCAATTTGATTACTATGTGTCACGGCGTGTTTCCCCTTGGGTTTATCCTGTATGGGACTCTCTGAGCTTTCTGGACTTGGGTGGCTATTTCCTTTCCCATATTAGGGAATTTTTCGACCATAATCTCTTCAAATATTTTCTCAGGTCCTTTCTCTCTCTCTTCACCTTCTGGGACCCCTATAATGCGAATGTTGTTGCGTTTAATGTTGTCCCAGAGGTCTCTTAGGCTGTCTTCATTTCTTTTCATTCTTTTTTCTTTATTCTGTTCTGCAGCAGTGAATTTCACCATTCTGTCTTCCAGGTCACTTATCCATTCTTCTGCCTCAGTTATTCTGCTATTGATTCCTTCCAGTGTAGTTTTCATTTCAGTTATTGTATTGTTCATCTCTGGTTTTTTGTTCTTTAATTCTTCTAGGTCATTGTTAAACATTTCTTGCACCTTCTCGATCTTTGCCTCCATTCTTTTTCCGAGGTCCTGGATTATCTTCACTATCATTATTCTGAATTCTTTTTCTGGAAGGTTGCCTATCTCCACTCCATTTAGTTGTTTTTCTGGGGTTTTATCTTGTTCCTTTATCTGGTACATAGCCCTCTGCCTTTTCATCTTGCCTATCTTTCTGTGAATGTGGCTTTTGTTCCACAGGCTGCAGGATTGTAGTTCTTCTTGCTTCTGCTGTCTGCCCTCTGGTGGATGAGGCTATCTAAGAGGCTTGTGCAAGGTTCCTTAGCTAACTTCTTTTGAAAAATGATTTTTAAACTAGAGGAATGGCATACTTTTAAAATCTAAAATAGGATTCAGATGATACAATTCTCAATTAACCAAAGATATCCCCTAGTAGATCCTACTTACCATTTCACTTGATCACATCTTTCTTCTGGGGCTGCTCTCAAAAAGACACTGAGCGCACTCCCCAGCCCTTCCCAGTATAGCTCTGCATGAGGCAGTTCCTTCCAGCCTCCCCTCCATCCAGAGGCCTCGGTTAGACAGAAGCCACACTGGTTTTCTTGTTCTGAGAACATGAATTTTTCTAGGGTCACCTTTATTATATCAAACAAACATACTTATCCTCTGAAATGTTCTTTTCTAAGAAAACAAAATGTGGTGTCTGCAGAGCACTGGTACATTCTCACTTAAAACACTGCAGATGTCAGCATTCCTTAAGGAAATTTTTTCTCACAACAGAAAACAGAAGTTTCTTTCATCCTGACTTCCAACTCTGTTCTTATTTGTTTGATGTGGAGGAAGACTTTGAGAAATTGTCAGCAAGGGACTTCTAAGGCTAGGCTGTTTGTTTAGATGCTGTCTCTTCTATGACAGGGACAGTCACCTGTTCCTCTTTGTACACAAAGCCTGTGACACAATTCCAGGGTCTTTATAGTTGCTCAATAAACGCTATTGAATGTGGACTGAATGACTATACTTAATAAGAAACTAGAGAGCAAAATGTTTGAATAAAACAATGTTTGAATAAGCAAGTTGCCATTGACCCCAGACTCCCACCCAAAAGGAGGAATCGCTTTTACAACAGCCTGGCTTCTGTGTGAGTTCCAGTGAGGAGAAGTGATTTTGCTACTTGGAGCCTACCCTCATGTTCTGGAAAATCCAACTGCTTATACTGAACTGAAAGCAGAGTCCCTGAAATTTCCATTTGATTTGGTACAAATTAGGCTTGAAATCCACATGTTAAAATCACCTTGAAGGCTCTTGTTGGATTTTGATTTTAGCAGTGGAACACCAGCTTCCTTTGTATACTCTAAGAGCTTGGACCTGGCAAAAACAACTTTGGGAAGGGTAACAAAATAATAAGCTGATCTTCACATATACCTCCCCATCCTGGGAGGAACCAAAATGAAACTGATGGAAACTTTCCATTGCTAAGGCAAGAGAGTCACCTATGTTGCAAGGGCCATGTTGAAAGGACATTTCTTCGCATTCTGAATATCAATGTGGCTACAATCTTACCAAAGTGTTTAAAAATATTTGGCCATTCATATCTCTTGCACGCCTACTAAATGCCAGGCACTGTGATAGATACTGGACACAGAGAAATTGAAGATATAATCAAGGCTGTCAAGAAAGTCACATTCTAGTTTTAAAGAAGTAAACCAATAAATATCACACTCTTATAAATGCTCTGCTATCTATAGCCACAGACTTCTAAAGAAATTTAACGAAAGACATATTTAAGTCAGTCAGCCAAGGTCACGGAAGTCTTCCCCAAATTGGAAATGCTTGACTTGATTCACTGGATGACAGTAAAACTTGGCCAGCCTAAAAAAAGGAAGGGTATTTGAAGCACAAAGATTATCCGGCATAGTAGCACAGAGGATACAGAAACTAAAAAATGTTCAGGCTTGCAAATGGCTTAATGTATTTGGAATGTGGGTTGAAATAAGAGACCAAAAGAAAGATGAAGCTGGATGTGTATGCCAGGGGCTGATCATGAAAGAATTAATATGCCATGCTAAAAAGTTTACTTTTATCCTTCAGAATAGAAAGCCACTGAAAACTTTTGAGAAGGGAAGTAGCAATATGATATTTGCATTTTGGAACGATCACCCTCGTGGCATGGTAGAAAGTGGATTAAAGGGGACAAGAGTGAGCCAAGGAGAAAGAAGATTTGGTTGGGATGATCTAGGATAGAATAAAGGGGGCAGTACCGGCAGTAGAGAGAAAGGGGCTGATTTAAACACACTGGGGAAGTGGACGTGAGTTGAGGAGAAGGATGAGTCTAGGATGATTCCAAGATTTCTAGTTCATGTGATGAGGTGGAAAGGGGCACATTCGTTAAGCTGCTTTTCTCAGTGTCGTATGTGGACCACAAACATCAGAACCACTAGAGGTGTTTGCAAACAATGTCGATTCCTCACGCCATCCTACACTTAATGAGTCAAAATTTATGCACAATGAAGTTTGATACATACTTCACACAAGTAAGAAAAGCAGAAAGAGGAGCAGGTGAGATAGTAAGGCAGGTAACGAGCTTAGTTTAAAGCCTCATGCTTTTGAGAAGCCAATGGAATATCTACAGGGATAGGTAATACAGGATTCCCCAGCTAAGGGGAAAGAAAAGGTCTGAAGTTGTTTTCTTCAGGAGTCAACAGCTTTTAATGTTCAAGCTAAAGACATAGGTAGTTTTTAAACAAAATCATCCTGGAGCATATAGAAGGGAAGCAATGAGAAAAGGCCTGAGATTAACCATGGGAATATTGAGATGTAGGATATTGTCAGGGGAAAGTAGCCCGCGAGGAAACATAGCATGTAATAGCACAAAAAATACTGAGTTCAGCCCAGGTTCTACTGAACCACCAGAGATAAAACCTAGGGCAAGCATAGCTTTTCTGATTATTCAAATCCATTCTATCTCTAGAGAGGGTAGGAGATTATGTCATATGGCTACCATTTAAATCTGTAGTGAGAGGTTTCATAATGCCTTTACCATAAGCTGCTCAGGTCATTTTCTACCTAATTAGTCCCCCAAACAAAATGATTTTGGTCACAACGAGGGAATGCACAGTAGCCAGTTGTACAGGTGCATGCACACAAGCTTTATAGACACCTCTTAGATCCCAACTTAGCCCAGGAATGGGGAGGAATAATAGGAAAAGCAGGCTAACATAACTGTTGCTCATGTGTTCTCTGTGACAGCAAAGTGTCAGAGTGGTCACCGGGCTCTGGGCCCCAAAAGACATAGACCAGCCTCCAACTGCCTTAAGAGCAAATGGCCGCAAGAAATTCTTCAAAGATAGGCATCAGGGACTAGACTTTCAAACATATTCCAGGTAACTTCTCCACTTCACGCAGCATAGCCCTGTAAGGTCCCTCAGTGACAGGGATAGAGAGGACTTAATCACTTTCCTATACCTCAAATGCATTCAATTCAAATACTTCAAACATTTAAACTAACCCAATCTATGCAGACTTCAAACAGCAAACTTATTATCATCCGAAACACTTTTTCCTTATGATCGATAACACTCATTGTATTTGAAAATTCAGACAATTCCCACAACATAACACTTAACCATAAGAGATCCATCCCTAGCAATCATTTCAAAACAATTTATTTAAAGCTATCAGAACTGCTAATGACCTTCTAAGCCATCATTTGTGGAAGCACTTTCAAGATTTCTATTTGGGCAAACAAACCCTCAAGGGTTTTTTTCAGTATTACGCTTGGAGAACAGGAGACAGCTGATTTGCACAGCTATGTAGATGATAGAAAGACAGTGGTTACAGCATGTCCAATATCTTGGCTAGTATTCATCAACGATCAGAAAGGTAGAAGGCTAAGCTGAGTTGATTCTGATCCCAACATACCCAATGGTTTATCAAGTAGTTTACTCCAATCTCTCAGCATTATCTCTCTGTGCCTCAGTCTCCTCATCCATAAAATAGGGATAATATTTTACCTATCTTGTATGGGTGTTGAGAGGGTTAAATAAGGTAATCTATATAAACACATAGTAAGTGCTCTGTAATGTTTGCTCTTATTATTTTCATTGTCAAATTCAGTAAAGCACCGTTTTGATCTGCATATCATGTGGGTTAAAAAAAATTATTTTACGGAAAAAAATCCTCATCATGAATAAGGCATTTTCATTTTTTAAAAATTATCAGAGGCTCTTAGACACATGCTTCTAAAGTCCAAAGGCAGCCTATTTGATGAAGCTAGTATACATGATCTCTTCAGCTATACCTGACTTTTACCCTAAATAGATGCCACAGGATTCCATTGGGTCGGGCAATTTGTTGTAGAGGAGAGCAAGGACTTTTACATAAATGTAATTCCAGGTTCCCTTAATTTCCAGCTTTAAAGCATTGAGAAGGGTTCTTAACACTGAGCTCCATTTCCTCACTCATGGAAAGGAGACCATATCACTAACTTGGAAGGACTTTTGTAAGGATTAAAAATGAGATAACATAATAGTTTTCAATTACTGTATTTCTCTTCCCCTTCCAGTAGAAATACCGAACTTGTCCCAAAGTTTATCATTTATGGGACATATGTCTAAAGTCCAGAGCTAAGGCCCAGCAATGGTGAACTACAGTCCTCACATATCAATAAAACCACCATTTTTTTTCCTTCCTATTATTCATTGCATTTAAATCATGACAGTTCAAGAAATGCCCCATCACATATCATCTCAGTCGGGGCAGGGGGGTGGGGAACTTACTAGATAGAGTTCATTAAACATTAAGTATAGAATTGAAGCTCAGCCTTTATACCAGGGATCACCAGCTCAAATATCTATAGGGATCATCCATAGAATAGAAATAAGAGAAGCAGGTTGGGTGTAACAATAGGGAGAAGTGCGGACTATGGTAAACTAAAGAGTTTGTGCCCTAACATCAGCAGGGGCAACAACATGGTTTACTCCAATTGTCCCTATGCAAGAATGCAAGCCCAGTGTTGCCAGAGCTTTGTTTTTTAAAAAGAAGCCAGAAATCACATTTGTATGTGAAATATTCTGAATTCTAAATATTAGCATCAAGTTCTATTAAAAATGAATAAACAATAGAGGCCAAATAAAAATCCTTTGTGCCAGATTCAATGCATGGGCCATCAGATTGCAACTTCTGATTTATAAATCATCATTATGATCACCATATGGCCAACCCTGGCAGAATCTCAAAAGTTCACTAACCTGAGCCCTTTCTTTCTTATCATGTATAACTAGCTTTGCTCTCCTTCCCTTCATATCAACCAAGACTAACCAGATAATATTAAAGAGAACTTGGAAAGGATACTTCAAAGAAGTAAACTTGCCTGGACTAATTATCTCCAGGCAAGTTTTTTTGTTTTTTGGTTTTTGTTTTTTACCCAAGATCCCCTCAAATGCTTTCTTTGACAAGTCCTGGGCCGTTGGTATTAAAAGGTCTGCCTGATGAGGCAGGGGCAAAGGACAAAAGACGCAGGTCTGTCTCAATTCAGGAGGTCCCCTCCCCCATCATGCCAGCTGACCTTGACAGGAAGGGTGGTGGAAAGCGGCTGGCTCTCATGCCCACTGACATTTGGAAGCACAGGTGCGGCCCAGAGCCCTGTAACAAGCCCACGCCTGAGGGGGGGGACTCCCCTGACAGTCTAAGCAGGAGGCTGAATCTGTCACTGTCTGGCTGGAGCAGCTGAAGCGGCTGTCTGGGACAAGTGCTGACACCGGACGCCTGAATAGGGGCTCAGTCAAGCGGGCATTTGTTACAGAAAACTCCCCTAACTCATATTTCACAGTGATCAGAGGCGGTGAGGCGGAGACACAAAGTGGCTCATCACTGTGGTATTAGCCATGGTGGTTATCACACAGGGACAGCTGGGCTGAAGCCAGAGAAGCCCTCTTTGCAGACAACAAATGTTCAGTGCCCTGGGGTGGTACCTCCTCGCCATCCCCCATCTCCCATCCACCAACGCACGGCACTCCAACACCCCCTTGAGGCTCTGAAAGGAAAGAGCACACGGAGGATGTGCTGGGTCGGGGAGGAAGGTGCCCACTTGGAGGTAACCAGAGCCTGAGAACTGAGACCTGCCTACGGTCACTTCAGACCCAGGCCCTGGCCTTTTGTTTTCATAGCCTCTCCTGATTCGAAACAATGAGTGTCCTTTGGGACTTATCCTTCTATAGAAACGGTTTTATTTTTCTTTCATCAATGCTGCTCTACAATTCACTCCACAATGCTCATTTCTGTGCTCAATCAGTCTGATGGAATTGAGAGACAAATGAAAGAAGCAGAGGAAATGCCATCAAATTTAGTTTTTGTCTCAGGAGTTTCATAAACAAATGAGAGCCCCGCCCACTTTTCTAATTACATTGGCATGGCAATCAAGAACGGTGATTATTTCCAAGTGTCTTACCCGTTAACTAAGATGCCCCCACAACCCTGCTCCAGAGCCCATCCTGCATTGTTAGTGACTTTCCTCCTTTGGGAAACTTGAGAACCAACTTTAAAATAATAAGCAAAGAGTGGGAAGCAGCCGCATAGCACAGGGAGAGCAGCTCGGTGCTTTGTGACCACCTAGAGGGGTGGGATAGGGAGGGTGGGATAGGGAGGGTGGGAGGGAGACACAAGACAGAGTAGATATGGGGATATATGTATACGTATAGCTGACGCACTTTGTTATAAAGCAGAAACTAACACACCATTGTAAAGCAATTACACTCCAATAAAAATAATAAAAAAATAATAAGCAAAAATGAAATCTTTCTCAGAGTAACCATGACTCTTTTGAATTCAAAAGCCAAATGCCTTTGACATGACTACAGATCCTCAGTTACACAGTTACAAATTGGACAATAGAAATAATCGCTAGAATACTCACAAATATCTGTCTAATATTCAACCATTATGGTGACCGTAATAATACTAAGAATAACCACTTATTGGACACTTAGCATGTAATAAGCCTTCTTCTAAGCATTTACATTACTGAATCTTCACAATAACCAATGAGATAGGAATATTAATATCCCAGTATTACAGGAGACAAAACCAAGGTCCAGGAGGTGTAATTTAATTGTTCAAGTCACATAGCTTGGAAGAGGCAGAGTCTGGATTACAAGCAAACAGTGCCTTACACATAGTACTAAAAATGTCTATTCATTAGAGTTGCTAAGGAATGGTGGCAAAAGAACTCAATTTAGAATCAGAACACCTTGATTTAGTCTTAATATGTAAACAACACCTACCAAGTTAATGAGAAAAAAGATGACTACTCCAACAGAAAAATAAAGCAAAAAATAGAAAATTTACATAAAATTTTGACAAGTGACTGAAAACAATACATATAAAATCTCACTAGTATTCAGATATTTGAAAATTACAGCAACATGATATACTAGCTTTTGCCTATCAAATTGACAAATATCTCTTAAAATTGTAATATCCAGAGTGGGTAAGAGTGTACTATCAGACACTATGGAAAAAAGTGTTGGTTTATATAACATTTCTGGGGGGCAACCTGATAATATATGTCAAAATCTTGCAAGTGGTTTATATCTTCTCTGGTAGTTTTGAAACATGGCTGTAAATTCTTTGACACTCCTTCCATTGAGAGGTAGGGATCTATATCCTCTCCTCCCTGAATCGGGGCAGGATTGTGACTGCTTCAACCAAAGGAGTACAGCAAAAATGACATCACGTGACCTTCAAGCCTAGTTCATAAAGCCCATATACATCTGCCGTGTGCCACTGACATACTCTTGGAGCCCTGAGCCGAGTCATAAAAGCACTACACTGAGATCACCAGGCTGGAGAGACCACACGTAGAACAGTCAACAGTCCTAGCTGAGCCCAGCATTTGAGTCTCCCGGCTGAGATCTCAGACATCATACAGCAGAAAACAACCACCCCTGCTGTGTTCTCTCCGAATTCCTAACTGACAAGCATCCATAAGCATAATAAATGGTGGTTATTTAATGCGGCTAAGTTTTGGGTTGGTTTGTTACACAGCAATAGACAACTGGAATAACCTCTTATATAGCAATTATTCTTCTAAAGTCTACTCTAAGGGAATAGAGATATGCACAAGAATTATATACAAAGATGTTTACGGCATCATTGTTTAAAATAAAGTAAAATGGGAAACATACATTTGAATAATAAGGGCTTTCTTCATCCACTGATGAAATGTGACTATTTAAAATCAGGTTTTAGAAAACTATTAATATGGAAAAAAACTTCATAACATATTATTTAAAGGGGGGTTTTAAAATAACATAGAATGCAGAAGTTCACTTTTGTGGGAAAAAACAAACATATACATATGCAATAAAACCAGATGAAAATACTCCAAAATTTAAATAGTGGCTATTACTGAGCTGTGATATTATGGGTGATTTTTATTTTCTTCTTGGTGATTATCTGCATTTCTAAAATTCATGAAAATAGTAGACAATGTGCTAATAATACATGGAATGACCTCATTAAATCTGTGTAACTTTTAAGAACTCTTATAGAAGACCTGAGTTCAAATTCTAGCAACTTCTGTCTTACTGAATTTTTAGAAAGATTCTAAACTTTCATTTTCTTATCCGTCAAACCAAGATAATAACACATCTACCTCAAATGGTTATTATTAGGTTAAACTACATAATAACTAAGTTCCTGGTATGGACCCATGTACCCATTAGGCATTCAATCAATGGCTTTTTAAATTCTATGATAAGGAGTTTGTCCAAATTTTCAAACACAATCAGAACGAGCATTTGAAACAAATATCTGTAGCTCCCAATTGAATAAAGAACATTAAGGTTTGACCTTGTGTTTCACCACTCATCTAAAACAAGTGGGATTTGGCCAAACTGCAAACCACTGTGGCAAACTACTGTGTCTCTCACTGCCACAAGTTGATTTTTTTTTCCAGAGACATCAATGGTTTAATGGATGGGGGAGCTTACACGTCTGAATCAGGGTCCTGGAGCGACACCCTACTGTTTGTAGCAGACGGCGGGCAGGACATGGTAATAGTCATCCCTCCGGGGGAAGGGGAGATTACCAGTTATAGGGGAATTGATGTCAGGTGGGCTCATTAGTTACCAGGGAAACCAGTAGAAGGGCAAGCCCCTCACCGCCCCTTTGATGAGAACAATCACCAGCTGGGGCCTGGGACAAGTAGGTAGAAGGTCAGTCGAGTGCTTAGGGTGTAGGTGAAGCAGGCACTGGTAGGGCGGGGGGATGTACAGAGAGCAAGACAACAGCCATCTTGAGAGGCCTGACCATACACTCTACCCCTCCATACCCTGCACGACCCTTACCATCTGGGTCCGCCCCTCTTCCGCGATTCCCTGGGGTCACTGCCACCAGACGCCACAATACAGTACAGACAGCAGCAGCCGGAGAGCATCAAAAGTAAGATACCTAGTATACTCAGCACAGTCATTTTTCCAGGATGTGGGCACGTTTTGGAGCCAAGCATTTACCGGGTCAATGGAAAGGGAGTCAACAGCAGCAGTGCCCTGTCCAGTTATAAGGAAGGTAAGGCCACCCCTAGTTTTCACAAACCCATAGCCACCCCCATGGGGAGGGGAAGGCTTGGTTTTAAAAGAAACATTCTGGTGGCCTATCCAGGAGTCAGAGCAGTCAAAGCTTAGGTCTGCCGCCCCATGTTATGTTGGGTGCCATTAGGGGTGGACCCATTACATCTTTCCAAACAAAAAACAGTTAATCCCAATAGTTGGGATTTGCATATCCCAAATGTGTTACTTTTGGTAACACATTTGTTACTTGCGTATCCAGAAGCCAGCCTGTTCCACTCTGCGCACATAGCATACCCCAGGGGGGCTCGTGAGCCGTCAGTTGTACAGTAACGTTCACCAACAGGGGTCCTTCTGATGTGCTGGCATGTGGAACAGGAAGGTGGTGAAGTCTTCCCCCATGGTCAGTAGTCCCCACATAGTCACAGTAGCTGGGTCAGTTTTTCATGGAAGTCCAGAGGAGGACAGTGGCATCTCGCTGTAAACCCAGCAGTCAGACTCATTTCCCAGTGTGGTCAGTGTTGCGGCTGAGTCCTCGAATAGATTTCCTCCCTCAGACGAAATGTAAGACATCTAACAGGCACAACATGGGAAGATTATGACCATTAAGCAAAATACAAGCAGTAACCCCATGTGAGATAATGCCACACCTGCCTGTGGTTTTGTCCTGGTCTGCAAAACAGTTCAGAAAACTCAAGTTTTCAGTAATACAGGAACGTGTCCAAAATCACATATACAATGGCCACCTCATTTTACCTTGGATGTCTGAACCACAGTTAACTCCATTTTGACTTTCAAATGCATTGCCTTCCTCAATGGCCAAAGCAGATGTACAATACATGTCTGAAAGGCCACAAAACAGGCTGCTCTGGTCAGTAAAATTTAAGTTAAACCATGTATAAGCCAGAATGACTTCCCCAAACCTCAATATGTGCAGATTTTTCCATCATTTCTCCTTTTGATTGCAAATCTTCCAATAGAAAGCACTGATGATCAAAATATTTGTCCCGCGATGCTGGGGTGCTGACTCCTACGCCAGGTTCAGATCATGTTCCTTGGTGCTAGGCCTCCTTTATATTCGCCTAGTCATTCATGGTGGGGGAAAACTAATCAGATCCCGCTAACAGGCTCAGAGGTATGTTAATGGGGAAACACTATATAGGCCATACATTTTATCACTTATACCCAGTTTTCACACAAGCATTGTACACGTGCTTTTAGCAGCAGACTTAAAGCAAGTAGTGTCATACTTCAAGAGTAGTCATATCTGTGACAAGTTCACTAGATAATTTTCTTTCCATCCAGAACATCAGAGCAGAAGTATGGCTAACACAAGAACTTTCATAAATACAAGTAACAGAACTAGAATTTAACATCCACTGAAACATAATATTGTTCTCTCTAAAATTACCCTCATCTCCACCAAACACAGCCAATCAAAGCTAATTTGTTTGCAAAATAAGACTAGTCAACTGACCATATAGACTCCTGCAAACTGGCTCAGGGGGAACTCCACAGGAGTCTCAGACTGAATTCCCAAAACGCCTGTCAAGGCCAGGAAAGCCATGCCAAAGGCCTGTCATAAGGCTTCACCTTGGTGCATTTCTCTCTTCTAGAGGTCTCCAAAATATCAAGATTCCAGCACATGCCAGGAGACAGTCTTTCCCATCTGCCTGTTAAGGCTGCTTGGAACCCAAGAGTCCATTTTCTGGAGGGACCAGGCAGAGAGAAAAGAAAAATATTTCAATTCTCCCCACAGGTGTGGTTTACCCAATTGCTGTAAGTCAAAACTAAATTGAGGGGAAGGGCTTCCCTCTATCTGGAAAACACAGATCAAAACAAGTAACATTCCAGACAAAACCCATAAAAATTATAACCATATTCACCAGTTCACTCAGTAACCAATCCTTTTGTTAACTTTTTATGAAGCCATCAGTTCCCCCAATAGGATTCTCTAAGTTCTTACCCAGCTCAGCAGTATAATCTGAAATTTATCAGACACCTGTTATGGTCAAAATGTCCTTCCTATGAATCTTCTTGAAGATGAAGCACTTTTGCAAAAGCATCAGAGTATAACAATAACTGTCTATAAATGACAAAAGACTTAAAAAGTCACAAACACCTGATCAAAATGTAATTGATAAAGAAACTTGGTAACAGAAATTATAACCAATTATAATCCTAACCCTTGAAAACCTTAATCTCTAGCAAAAACCAAGAAGCAAGTAACTGTGATTTCCTGATTGGAAAACTTGATGCTTTAGTCTTCCTCTCCTAAGCAGGCAAAGGTAGGTAAACTGAGACCCACTCAGCAATTAGTGTTCCAATATTTTATCCTATTTGAAACGACCCATGAATTCTCTTCTTTCAACTTTAGTTTAGTTTCAAGTTACCAAAATCTGGAGAGACTATATTAGATAGACATTCCCAAAACATAATTATTTCTATAGAGTTTACCTAAAAGCTCTTTTTTTTTCTCTTTTACTCTTAGAGATCACATAAAATTAAAGTTCCAGAGAGCAGAGGTAGATCATTTACATCTCAAAGGCACAAGAGAAATACCAGTTCCTTCCAGAAAGCTAGCTTAACCAATTACAAAAGTCTCACTTTGATACAATAGCAGAACCATTAGAGACCATTGTTCTCCAGATCTCTTGGCAGCCCCCATTCATCAAGGACGGCCACCACAAGGTCCCACGTAACAGTGGACAGACACCCTGGGATTTCCCCCACATCTTTCGGGATCACCCCTGGAACTTTTGGGCCCCAAGTGTTAGTGGATGGCCAGCAGTATCACAGAGTAGTTTAGCTAACTTCTCGACACACATACACATTCTTGATAACAACTAATAACAACAGGAGCTAACCTATTATGAGAACGCCTCTATGACAGGCACAGTTCTCAGCACTCTGCCTGTATTAGCTAACTTTATCCTCACCATAACACTATGATGCAGTTACTATTACCATCCTTGCTTCTCATGTGTGGAATCAGAGACACAGACGAGGTAAGTAACTTACCCATCGTTACACAGCTAGAAAGCAAGGAGTTGAACCTAGTCAGGCAAGTTCCAAGGCACATATTCTTTATCTCATCTATACTGCTGTATGTAAGCAATATGATTATGATATCCACTATGCAAAACTTGGCATGGGAGGAGGAATATCAGACTACTTTTCACTAGTCTTGTCACCAGGGTGACAATTGAACCCACAGCCTAATCCAAGTGCTGCTTATGCAGTAACAGTATTATAAATAGAGAAAAAGAATAACCACTCTTCCACCCTGACCCCTGGTTGACCCTCCCTCTACTCCTCTACGCCACTACTTTTTTTTTTAATTTTTAAATTTTATTTATTTTTTTATACAGCAGGTCCTTATTAGTCATCAATTTTATACACATCAGTGTACACATGTCAATCCCAATCTCCCGATTCATCACACCCCCACCCCCACCCCCCGCAGCTTTCCCCCCTTGGTGTCCACATGTTTGTTCTCTACATCTGTGTCTCTATTTCTGCCCTGCAAACTGGTTCATCTGTACCATTTTTCTAGGTTCCACATACATGCGTTAATATACGATATTTGTTTTTCTCTTTCTGACTTACTTCACTCTGTATGACTGACAGTCTCTAGATCCATCCACGTCTCAACAAATAACCCAATTTCATTCCTTCTTATGGCTGAGTAATATTCCATTGTATACATGTACCACATCTTCTTTATCCATTCATCTGTCAATGGGCATTTAGGTTGCTTCCATGACCTGGCTATTGTAAATAGTGTTGCAATGAACATTGGAGTGCATGTGTCCTTTTGAATTATGGTTTTCTCTGGGTATATGCCCAGTAGTGGGATTGCTGGATCATATGGTAATTCTATTTTTAGTTTTTTAAGGAACCTCCATACTGTTCTCCATAGTGGCTGTATCAATTTATATTCCCACCAACAGTGCAAGAGGGTTCCCTTTTCTCCACACCCTCTCCAGCATTTGTTGTTTGTAGATTTTCTGATGACGCCCATTCTAACTGGTGTGAGGTGATACCTCATTGTAGTTTTGATTTGCTTTCTCTAATAATTAGTGATGTTGAGCAGCTTTTCATGTGCTTCTTAGCCATCTGTATGTCTTCTGTGGAGAAATGTCCATTTAGGTCTTCTGACCATTTTTGGATTGGGTTGTTTGTTTTTTAAATATTGAGCTGCATGAGCTGTTTATATATTTAGGAGATTAATCCTTTGTCCATTGATTTGTCTGCAAATATTTTCTCCCATTCTGAGGGTTGTCTTTTCGTCTTGTTTATGGTTTCCTTTGCTGTGCAAAAGCTTTGAAGTTTCACTAGGTCCCATTTGTTTATTTTTGTTTTTATTTCCATTACTCTAGGAGGTGGATCAAAAAAGATCTTGCTGTGACTTATGTCAAAGAGTGTTCTTCCTATGTTTTCCTCTAAGAGTTTTATAGTGTCCAGTCTTACATTTAGGTCTCTAATCCATTTTGAGTTTATTTTTGTGTATGGTGTTAGGGAGTGTTCTAATTTCATTCTTTTACAAGTAGCTGTGCAGTTTTCCCAGCACCACTTACTAAAGAGACTGTCTTTTCTCCATTGTATATCCTTGCCTCCTTTGTCATAGATTAGTTGACCATAGGTCTGTGGGTTTATCTCTGGTATGCCACTACTTTTTGTAGGATCCAAAGTTCTTTGGGCATGTCCTGTTAATGTCTATGTCCTCTGGGCTTCATGCACCATCTAGCCCATCTCAGGAGCTTAATAACAATTTGTTCAGGTGAATTGAGGAAGTTCTACTCATGTTAGCAGTTCCTACCTAATTCCTGTCTCCCAAGAGTTTCTCTTTGGAAGAAACACACACACACAGACACACACACACACAGCATTGTTAAATAAATGTTGATCCATCTAGCATGAAGTGGTCTGAGTCTGGGGTTAATGCCTTAGGAAACTCTAACACCTGGCCTTTAGGATTAAGTGGAGATTGATAAATGACATACCTAATTACCACCTGGGCTTTGAACCAATCAGGTTCAAATTGACAATTCGATAAGAATAAGACAGATGGAATCCAAACACAGTATCAACATCTTACTGATTGAGTTAAGCTGATATTGTAAAATGTGATTTATATTTGTGGGTCAGTGGGCTTCACAACCCTGAATTCCATAACTAGACTTATTCACTGAGTTCTAGGAAGTATTGCACCAGGACAGGATTCCCTCTGGTAGGAGAACTGAGGCATTTATGAGCATGCCTTCCCCTATAAAGAAAAGAAAGAATGGAATGTCCATGCCCATTTTCTCCTTCAGCGTCACCAATGAGATTGTCATTCTTCCTCCCCTGGGGAGAAATAAGTGAGAGGGTGGCTGTAGACGAAGAAAGAAGAAGAAGAAAATAGGCTGTAGAAATTTGGCCTTCTACTTGCTATGACCCTCGGGTGAATGAGAAACTGAAAGTCATGAAGAGAAAGCTTTGGTAGGACTGAGGACAGCTGATAGATTTCATCATTGGGTTGAGTGCTTAGTTATTACAAATTATTTACATTCCTATTTCTCTCTCTCATCTGTATAATGTATACAGATCATTTAGCTGCATTTAACATCAACAATTAAAATTTTTCACTTTTAAGTTTGTGCTGCAAACCCAGAGGAATTAAGTATCACATAAACAGAATCTTCTAAAAATTCAGCCCCAATTTTTATTGTGTAATATAACCCTGAACTAGCCTGTAAGTTTTTTGAAAATACAGATTGTTGTACTTCACTGTATTCCTTAGAATACTATGCATGTAGTAATTTATCTACAAAAGTTTTCCCATCAATGCATTTATTTTTTTTCATTTGCAGTGTTATTTTTTTAATTTTATTGGAGTATAGTTGCTTTACAATGTTGTGCATCAATGTGTTTATGATGGAAGAAATCGTAAGAAAAAATATCTCATTGGCTATTCAACTTGTAACTCAAGAAGGAAGAATATATAGGCAGCTCAACTTATTAATCATTCATTCATATGTCAGTTTGAGGCACTAGGAAAAGATTTTCCCATAGAAGGTCTACAATATGTATCTTTTAATACAAAAATAACTAGGATTAAGATTCATCTAAGTTTCAGATGAAAGCACTAACATCTTACCCCAAAAAGAATATTCTAGCATTGCACTCTGGACCTAGGATGGGGCACAAAATACAAAGAATGGAGCCTGGGGGGATGGGAATGGGGACTGAAATGTGGGAGAGAGAGGCAGAGGGCCATGAGTCTGGAGTCAGAGAGCCATCCAGAGTTTTTACCTCTCCTCCTTCCTTCCAGCTCTCCTGCCCTCTCTAGTCCATCACTAGAGACAAGTGGCAAGCCAGAGAAAGGGGCTATGGGTGGGAGGAGAGAACTCTGTAGCAGGAAAGGAAAGGGGGAGGAAAGGGACAGGGGAAGTACTGTTGTCCAGTAAGGAGGAAGGGGAGTCCAGCCAGCTGTGGCTAGGGAGGTCTTTCTTACGTTACCACCTGGGAGACCCTGGACTAATTATTTAACCTCTACCCGGTACACAGCAATAATCAATTATTTACTCCACATGAACCAAGTTCTAAGCACTTGTGTCATCTCATTTAATTCTTAAATAAATATTCTTAGGAAACAGAGGCCCAGAGAAGCTAAGTGTCATGGACACTGATGTCACCCATATCTCCCTTCCCTGAAGGACCATTGCCCCAGCTGCTGGCAGAGAGCTTTCCACTCCCAGCCCTTCAAGGATGCCTCAGCAGCAGAGCTGCCTTTACTAAAGTCACTCCCCCGCTCAGGGTGACCCACCTCCAATGACTGACCACTGTGAGGATATCTCTGCCCTGCTCGAGACAATTCTGTAGGGCCATACTGGCTCCAGAGCTCTGCGACATGGCTGCCTGACTTGTCTCTCTGCCCGGTCCTGCTTCTGTCCCCTCCTTTCCTCAGGTGTTAGACCAATAACACTCCAGAGTAAGTAACTTGTATGCTAAACTCATCTTAGAGTCTATGCCCTAGAAAATCCAAACTGGGACACTAAGTAACTTGCTCAGGGCCCAAGGACCCACGGTGGGGAACAAAATCCAAGCAGAATGGTCCCGAGCCTGAGCTCCTAACTGCTCTGCTCCACTGCCTTGCACCGTGAGCCATTACTCCTTCATTACCCAAGACTCCTACCACAATCTACACAAACCCTCTTATCTACACCTGACTTTTCATTAGGTAGATGTTTCAGGTAAAGATTTTTGCCTCCAAACTGCCACACAGAATTTTAACTAAACAAGGGAGAGGCATGCAGCCTTCTGTCTTTGGGAGTAGATCTCATATTAATAGAATCTCCCCTAATTCCATTTATCCCCTTTTTCAAAGTATTTTCCGTGGCATGCCAAGTCAGTAAGAACTTAAGATTTCCTGAACCCCAGAAGGGGAGAAACTAAAGTCCACAGAGCAAGCTCCCTCTTTAGATATCCCAGTTTAAAACTGACCATTTTAAAATTTGGTGAGAGATTGTCCACCCAATCTAAGAAGCTAAATTTCTAAAAGCTCACTTTCCATAATACACAAGCTAAAACATTTTCCAAGTTAGTATTTTCTTCCACTCTGTTGGTATCCTCAATTTAAATAGTGAGCTCAATTTCCACAATATAGAAGGCAAAAACTGCCTGATGTTGATTTAAACTGTGAGTTCCCCAATATACCTTGTTTTGATTTTGTTTTCTTTCTGCTTCTGCTGTGGGGTTTGTAGCTACCTCTTCTACGGTCACAGCATTTCACTTACAAACACATCACACTGTCTAAATTTAACCTAATTAGCAAGTCAGAGCACCTAACCCTCGGACATTTTCCCACTCCCCCAGCCGCCCCCAGGTGCAATAGTCTCAGTTGTCAATGCAAAGTCATTTCCAGAAACCATGAGAGGATAAATGGAAACTGGTCTTGACCACAGAGAAAACAGTCATGTCCCCTCCATTTTCTGGCACCCGACTTTCTTTAATGGTTTTTACCTCTCATTAAAGAGTATACCAAGTTCCATGGCTGCTGAGGAGCCTCAGGATAATCCAAGCTGATGCCTTTCATTCTACTTCCTGGCGTGTTTGTAATCAGGATGGGGCACTACTACGAACCCCATCTTAGATCTGTGCTGTTCTGTGAAGTAATGGTGTTCAATCATCATGCAGTGCATTTTCACCTTGCT